>NW_026263270.1:1277227-1915841 GCF_947179515.1 Apodemus sylvaticus
AATTTGTCAGAAAACACGTTGTATGGAAATCTCGCTTCGTGTGAAATTTTCTAGTTTTTCCTAAACAACACATTGTAACTCGAAAAGCTTTGGTGTTGCGTGTATGTCTAAGCGTGTAGCCTCAAAAGAGAACGCACAGGAGAGTTTTCTCTTGAACGAATATGTAAGAATACCACGTTATAAGGAAATACAGTGTTGCACAGAAAAGACAATTACGTACCATTGGAAACACTTTAAGAGAAGAAATAATGCATCGTACAAAATTAGCTTGTATCTCCTAAACAACACGTTGTAACTCGAAAAGATTTGGTGTGGCTCGTACGTCTACACGTGTAGCCTCAAAAGAGAACCCACAGGATAACTTTCTTTCTTCAAAATTTTTCAGAAAACCACGTTTTAAGTAAATCCCGCATCGTGAAAATTATCTTGTTTTTCCTTAAAAACACGTTGTAACTCGAAAAGCTTTGTTGTTGCGTGTATGTCTAAGCGTGTAGCCTCTAAAGAGTATGCACAGGAGAGTTTTCTCTAGAAAGAACATGTAAGAATACAACGTTATAAGGAAATACAGTGTTGCAGAGTAAAGACAAATACATACTTGTTGGAAACACTTTACAAGAAGAAATAATGCATCGTAAAAAATTAGCTTGTATCTCCTAAACAACACGTGGTAACTCGAAAGGACTTCATGTGGCGTGTACGTCTAAACGTGTAGCCTCAAAAGAGAACCAATAGGAGAATTTTCTTTCTTCAAAATTTGTCAGAAAATCACGTTTTAACGAAATCCCGCATCCTGCGAAATTATCTTGTTTTTCCTAAACAACAAGTTGTAACTCGAAAAGCTTTGGTGTTGCGTGTATGTCTACGTGTGTAGCCACAAAAGCGAATGCACAGGAGAGTTTTCTCTCGAAAGAATATGTAAGAATACCACGTTGTAGGAAATACAGTGTTGCAGAGTAAAGACAAATACGTACATATTGGAAACACTTTAAGAGAAGAAATAACGCATCGTACAAAATTAGATTGTATCTCCTAAACATCACGTTGTAACTCGAAAAGATTTGGTGTGATGTATACGTCTAAACGTGTAGCCTTAAAAGAGAACCCACAGGAGAATTTTCTTTCAACAAAATTTGTCAGAAACCACGTTTTAAGGAAATCTCGCATCGTGCGAAATTATCTTGTTTTCCCTAAACAACACGTTGTAACTCGAAAAGCTTTGGTGTTGCATGTGTATCTAAGCATGTAGCCTCAAAAGAGAACACACAGGAGAGTTTTCCCTCGAAAGAATATGTAAGAATATCACATTATAAGGAAATACAGAGTTGCAGAGTAAAGACAAATACGTATGTATTGGAAACACTTTACGAGAAGAAATAACGCAACACACATTATTAGCTTGTATCTCCTAAACAACAGGTTGTAACTCGAAAGGATTTGGTGTGGCGTGTACAGCTAAACGTGTAGCCTCAAAAGAGAACCCACAGAAGAATTTTCTTTCGTCAAAATATGTGAGAAAACCACGTTTTAAGGAAATCCCTCATCGTGCAAAATTATCTTGTTTTTCCTAAACAACAAGTTGTAACTCGAAAAGCTTTGGTGTTGCGTGCATGTCTAAGCGTGTAGCCTCAAAAGAGAATGTAAAGGAGAGATTTTTCTAGAAAGAATATGTAAGAATACCACGTTATAAGGAAAAACAGTGTTGCAGAGTAAAGACAAATACGTACATATTGGAAATACTTTATGAGAAGAAATAACGCATCGTAAAAAATTAACTTGTATCTCCTAAACAACATGTTGTAACTGGAAAAGATTTGGTGTGGCGTGTACGTCTAAACGTGTAGCCTCAAAAGTGAACCCACCGGACAATTTTCTTTCGTTAAATTTTTTCAGAAAACCACGTTTTAAGGAAATCCCGCATCATGCAAAATCATCTTGTTTTTCCTAAACAACATGTTGTAACTCAAAAAGCTTTGGTGTTGCGTGTATGTTTAAGCGTGGAGCCTCAAAAGCGAAGGCACAGGTGAGTTTTCTCTCGAAAGAATATGTAAGAATACCACGTTATAAAGAAATACAATTTTGCAGAGTAAAGGCAAATAAGTACATATTGGAAACACTTTAGGAAAAGAAATAACGCATCGTACAAAATTAGCTTGTATCTCCTAAACAACACGTTGTAACATGAAAAGTTTTGGTGTGGCGTGTATGTCTAAACGTGTAGCCTCAAAAGAGAACACAAAGGAGAATTTTCTTTCGTCAAAATTTGTCAGAAAACCACGTTTTAAGGAAATCCCGCATAATGCGAAATTATCTTGTTTTTCCTAAACAACACGTTGTAACTCGAAAAGCTTTGGTGTTGCGTGTATGTCTAAGCGTGTAGCCTCAAAAGAGAATGCACAGGAGAATTTTCTCTCAAAAGAACATGTAAGAATACAACGTTATATGGAAATACAGTGTTGCAGAGTAAAGACAAATACGTACATATTGGAAACACTTTACGAGAAGAAATTACGCATCATGAAATATTAGCTTGTATCTCCTAAACAAAAAGTGGAAACTCACAAACATTTCGTTTGGTGTGTATGTCTAAACGTGTAGCCTCAAAAGAGAGCGCACTGGAGAATTTTCTTTCTTCAAAATTTGTCAGAAAACCACGTTTTAACGAAATCCCGCATCCTGCAAAATTATCTTGTTTTTCCTAAAGAACAAGTTGTAACTCGAAAAGCTTTGGTGTTGCGTGTATGTCTAAGTGTGTAGCCTCAAAAGGATATGCAAGGAGAGTTTTCTCTCGAAAGAATATGTAAGAATACCACGTTATAAGGAAATACAGTGTTGCAGAGTAAAGACAAATACGTACATATTGGAAACACTTTAAGAGAAGAAATAAAAAATCGTACAAAATTAGCTTGTATCTCCTAAACAACAGGTTGTAACTCGAAAATATTTGGTGTGCCGTGTACGTCTAAACGTGTAGCCTCAAAAGAGATCCCACAGGAGAATTTTCTTTCATCAAAATTTGTCAGAAACCACGTTTTAAGGAAATCTCGCATTGTGCGAAATTATCTAGTTTTTCCTAAACAACACGTTGTAACTCGAAAAGCTCTGGTGTTGCGTGTATGTCTAAGCGTGTAGCCTCAAAAGAGAAAGCACAGGAGAGTTTTCTCTCGAAAGAATATGTAAGAATGCCACGTTATAAGGAAATACAATGTTGCAGAGTAAAGACAAACACATACGTATTGGAAACACTTTACGAGAAGAATTAACGCGTAGTACAAAATTAGCTTGTATCTCCTAAACAACAAGTTGTAACTCGAAAAGATTTGGTGTGGCCTGTACGTCTAAACGTGTAGCCTCAAAGGAGAACCCACAGGAGAATTTTCTTTCATCAAAATTTTTCACAGAACCAAGTTTTAAGGAAATCCCGCATCGTGTGAAACCATCTTCTTTTTCCTAAACAACATATTGTAACTCGAAAACCTTTAGTGTTGCGTGTATGTCTAAGCGTGGAGCCTCAAAAGAGAAGGCACAGGATAGTTTTCTCTCGAGAGAATATGTAAGAATACCACGTTATTAGGAAATACAATTTTGCAGAGTAAAGACAAATAAGTACATATTGGAAACACTTTACGAGAAGAAATAATACATCATACAAACTTACCTTGTATCTCCTAACAACACGTGGTAACTCGAAAAGATTTGGTTTGGCGTGTACGTCTAAACGTGTAGCCTCAAAAGAGAACCAACAGGAGAATTTTCTTTCATCAAAATTAGATAACCACATTTTAAGGAAATCCCGCATCGTGCAAAATTATCTTGTTTTTCCTAAACAACACGTTGTAACTCGAAAAGCTTTGGTGTTGCGTGTATATCTAAGCGTGTAGCCTCAAAAGAGAATGCACAGGAGAGTTTTCTCTCAAAGGAACATGTAAGACTACAACGTTATAAGGAAATACAGTGTTGCAGAGTAAAGACAAAAACATAAATATTGGAAACACTTTACGAGAAGAAATGACGCATCATAAAATATAAGCTTGTATCTCCTAAACAACAAGTGGTAACTCGAAAAGATTTGGTTTGGCGTGTACGGCTAAAAGTGTAGCCTCAAAAGAGACCTCACAGGAGAATTTTCTTTCTTCAAAATTTGTCAGAAAACCACGTTATAAGGAAATCCCGCATCCTGGGAAATTATCTTGTTTTTCCTAAACAACAAGTTGTAACTCGAAAAGCTTTGGTGTTTCATGTATGTTTAAGTGTGTAGCCTCTAAAGGGAATGCCCAGGAGAGTTTTCTATCGAACGAATATGTAAGAATACCACGTTATAAGGAAATACAGTGTTGCAGAGTAAAGACAAATACGTACATATTGGAAACACTTTATGAGAAGAAATAACGCATCGTTCAAAATTAGCTTGTATCTCCTAAACAACACGTTGTAACTCGAAAAGATTTGGTGTGGCCCGTATGTCTACACGTGTAGCCTCAAAAGAGAACCCACAGGAGAATTTTCTTTCGTCAAAATTTGTCAGAAAACCACGTTTTAAGGAAATCCCGCATCGTGAGAAATTATCTTGTTTTTCCTAAACAACACGTTGTAACTCGAAAAGCTTTGGTGTTGCGAGTATGTCTAAGCGTGTAGCCTCTAAAGAGTACACACAGGAGTGTTTTCTCTCGAAAGAACATGTAAGAATACAACGTTATAAGGAATACAGTGTTGCAGAGTAAAGACAAAAACATACTTGTTGGAAACACTTTACGAGAAGAAATAACGCATTGTAAAAAATTAGCTTGTATCTCCTAAACAACACGTGGTAACTCGAAAGGACTTGGTGTGGCGTGTACGTCTAAATGTGTAGCCTCAAAAGAGAACCCATAGGAGAATTTTCTTTCATCAAAATTTGTCAGAAAACACGTTGTATGGAAATCTCGCTTCGTGTGAAATTTTCTAGTTTTTCCTAAACAACACATTGTAACTCGAAAAGCTTTGGTGTTGCGTGTATGTCTAAGCGTGTAGCCTCAAAAGAGAACGCACAGGAGAGTTTTCTCTTGAACGAATATGTAAGAATACCACGTTATAAGGAAATACATTGTTGCACAGAAAAGACAATTACGTACCATTGGAAACACTTTAAGAGAAGAAATAATGCATCGTACAAAATTAGCTTGTATCTCCTAAACAACACGTTGTAACTCGAAAAGATTTGGTGTGGCTCGTACGTCTACACGTGTAGCCTCAAAAGAGAACCCACAGGATAACTTTCTTCAAAATTTTTCAGAAAACCACGTTTTAAGTAAATCCCGCATCGTGAAAATTATCTTGTTTTTCCTTAAAAACACGTTGTAACTCGAAAAGCTTTGTTGTTGCGTGTATGTCTAAGCGTGTAGCCTCTAAAGAGTATGCACAGGAGAGTTTTCTCTAGAAAGAACATGTAAGAATACAACGTTATAAGGAAATACAGTGTTGCAGAGTAAAGACAAATACGTACATATTGGAAACGCTTTACGAGAAGAAATTACGCATCATGAAATATTAGCTTGTATCTCCTAAACAAAAAGTGGAAACTCACAAACATTTCGTTTGGTGTGTATGTCTAAACGTGTAGCCTCAAAAGAGAGCGCACTGGAGAATTTTCTTTCTTCAAAATTTGTCAGAAAACCACGTTTTAACGAAATCCCGCATCCTGCAAAATTATCTTGTTTTTCCTAAAGAACAAGTTGTAACTCGAAAAGCTTTGGTGTTGCGTGTATGTCTAAGTGTGTAGCCTCAAAAGGATATGCAAGGAGAGTTTTCTCTCGAAAGAATATGTAAGAATACCACGTTATAAGGAAATACAGTGTTGCAGAGTAAAGACAAATACGTACATATTGGAAACACTTTAAGAGAAGAAATAAAAAATCGTACAAAATTAGCTTGTATCTCCTAAACAACAGGTTGTAACTCGAAAATATTTGGTGTGCCGTGTACGTCTAAACGTGTAGCCTCAAAAGAGATCCCACAGGAGAATTTTCTTTCATCAAAATTTGTCAGAAACCACGTTTTAAGGAAATCTCGCATTGTGCGAAATTATCTAGTTTTTCCTAAACAACACGTTGTAACTCGAAAAGCTCTGGTGTTGCGTGTATGTCTAAGCGTGTAGCCTCAAAAGAGAAAGCACAGGAGAGTTTTCTCTCGAAAGAATATGTAAGAATGCCACGTTATAAGGAAATACAATGTTGCAGAGTAAAGACAAACACATACGTATTGGAAACACTTTACGAGAAGAATTAACGCGTAGTACAAAATTAGCTTGTATCTCCTAAACAACAAGTTGTAACTCGAAAAGATTTGGTGTGGCCTGTACGTCTAAACGTGTAGCCTCAAAGGAGAACCCACAGGAGAATTTTCTTTCATCAAAATTTTTCACAGAACCAAGTTTTAAGGAAATCCCGCATCGTGTGAAACCATCTTCTTTTTCCTAAACAACATATTGTAACTCGAAAACCTTTAGTGTTGCGTGTATGTCTAAGCGTGGAGCCTCAAAAGAGAAGGCACAGGATAGTTTTCTCTCGAGAGAATATGTAAGAATACCACGTTATTAGGAAATACAATTTTGCAGAGTAAAGACAAATAAGTACATATTGGAAACACTTTACGAGAAGAAATAATACATCATACAAACTTACCTTGTATCTCCTAACAACACGTGGTAACTCGAAAAGATTTGGTTTGGCGTGTACGTCTAAACGTGTAGCCTCAAAAGAGAACCAACAGGAGAATTTTCTTTCATCAAAATTAGATAACCACGTTTTAAGGAAATCCCGCATCGTGCAAAATTATCTTGTTTTTCCTAAACAACACGTTGTAACTCGAAAAGCTTTGGTGTTGCGTGTATATCTAAGCGTGTAGCCTCAAAAGAGAATGCACAGGAGAGTTTTCTCTCAAAGGAACATGTAAGACTACAACGTTATAAGGAAATACAGTGTTGCAGAGTAAAGACAAAAACATAAATATTGGAAACACTTTACGAGAAGAAATGACGCATCATCAAATATAAGCTTGTATCTCCTAAACAACAAGTGGTAACTCGAAAAGATTTGGTTTGGCGTGTACGTCTAACAGTGTAGCCTCAAAAGAGACCCCACAGGAGAATTTTCTTTCTTCAAAATTTGTCAGAAAACCACGTTATAAGGAAATCCCGCATCCTGGGAAATTATCTTGTTTTTCCTAAACAACAAGTTGTAACTCGAAAAGCTTTGGTGTTTCATGTATGTTTAAGTGTGTAGCCTCTAAAGGGAATGCCCAGGAGAGTTTTCTATCGAACGAATATGTAAGAATACCACGTTATAAGGAAATACAGTGTTGCAGAGTAAAGACAAATACGTACATATTGGAAACACTTTATGAGAAGAAATAACGCATCGTTCAAAATTAGCTTGTATCTCCTAAACAACACGTTGTAACTCGAAAAGATTTGGTGTGGCCCGTATGTCTACACGTGTAGCCTCAAAAGAGAACCCACAGGAGAATTTTCTTTCGTCAAAATTTGTCAGAAAACCACGTTTTAAGGAAATCCCGCATCGTGAGAAATTATCTTGTTTTTCCTAAACAACACGTTGTAACTCGAAAAGCTTTGGTGTTGCGAGTATGTCTAAGCGTGTAGCCTCTAAAGAGTACACACAGGAGTGTTTTCTCTCGAAAGAACATGTAAGAATACAACGTTATAAGGAATACAGTGTTGCAGAGTAAAGACAAAAACATACTTGTTGGAAACACTTTACGAGAAGAAATAACGCATTGTAAAAAATTAGCTTGTATCTCCTAAACAACACGTGGTAACTCGAAAGGACTTGGTGTGGCGTGTACGTCTAAATGTGTAGCCTCAAAAGAGAACCCATAGGAGAATTTTCTTTCATCAAAATTTGTCAGAAAACACGTTGTATGGAAATCTCGCTTCGTGTGAAATTTTCTAGTTTTTCCTAAACAACACATTGTAACTCGAAAAGCTTTGGTGTTGCGTGTATGTCTAAGCGTGTAGCCTCAAAAGAGAACGCACAGGAGAGTTTTCTCTTGAACGAATATGTAAGAATACCACGTTATAAGGAAATACAGTGTTGCACAGAAAAGACAATTACGTACCATTGGAAACACTTTAAGAGAAGAAATAATGCATCGTACAAAATTAGCTTGTATCTCCTAAACAACACGTTGTAACTCGAAAAGATTTAGTGTGGCTCGTACGTCTACACGTGTAGCCTCAAAAGAGAACCCACAGGATAACTTTCTTTCTTCAAAATTTTTCAGAAAACCACGTTTTAAGTAAATCCCGCATCGTGAAAATTATCTTGTTTTTCCTTAAAAACACGTTGTAACTCGAAAAGCTTTGTTGTTGCGTGTATGTCTAAGCGTGTAGCCTCTAAAGAGTATGCACAGGAGAGTTTTCTCTAGAAAGAACATGTAAGAATACAACGTTATAAGGAAATACAGTGTTGCAGAGTAAAGACAAATACATACTTGTTGGAAACACTTTACAAGAAGAAATAATGCATCGTAAAAAATTAGCTTGTATCTCCTAAACAACACGTGGTAACTCGAAAGGACTTCATGTGGCGTGTACGTCTAAACGTGTAGCCTCAAAAGAGAACCAATAGGAGAATTTTCTTTCTTCAAAATTTGTCAGAAAATCACGTTTTAACGAAATCCCGCATCCTGCGAAATTATCTTGTTTTTCCTAAACAACAAGTTGTAACTCGAAAAGCTTTGGTGTTGCGTGTATGTCTACGTGTGTAGCCACAAAAGCGAATGCACAGGAGAGTTTTCTCTCGAAAGAATATGTAAGAATACCACGTTGTAGGAAATACAGTGTTGCAGAGTAAAGACAAATACGTACATATTGGAAACACTTTAAGAGAAGAAATAACGCATCGTACAAAATTAGATTGTATCTCCTAAACATCACGTTGTAACTCGAAAAGATTTGGTGTGATGTATACGTCTAAACGTGTAGCCTTAAAAGAGAACCCACAGGAGAATTTTCTTTCAACAAAATTTGTCAGAAACCACGTTTTAAGGAAATCTCGCATCGTGCGAAATTATCTTGTTTTCCCTAAACAACACGTTGTAACTCGAAAAGCTTTGGTGTTGCATGTGTATCTAAGCATGTAGCCTCAAAAGAGAACACACAGGAGAGTTTTCCCTCGAAAGAATATGTAAGAATATCACATTATAAGGAAATACAGAGTTGCAGAGTAAAGACAAATACGTATGTATTGGAAACACTTTACGAGAAGAAATAACGCAACACACATTATTAGCTTGTATCTCCTAAACAACAGGTTGTAACTCGAAAGGATTTGGTGTGGCGTGTACAGCTAAACGTGTAGCCTCAAAAGAGAACCCACAGAAGAATTTTCTTTCGTCAAAATATGTGAGAAAACCACGTTTTAAGGAAATCCCTCATCGTGCAAAATTATCTTGTTTTTCCTAAACAACAAGTTGTAACTCGAAAAGCTTTGGTGTTGCGTGCATGTCTAAGCGTGTAGCCTCAAAAGAGAATGTAAAGGAGAGATTTTTCTAGAAAGAATATGTAAGAATACCACGTTATAAGGAAAAACAGTGTTGCAGAGTAAAGACAAATACGTACATATTGGAAATACTTTATGAGAAGAAATAACGCATCGTAAAAAATTAACTTGTATCTCCTAAACAACATGTTGTAACTGGAAAAGATTTGGTGTGGCGTGTACGTCTAAACGTGTAGCCTCAAAAGTGAACCCACCGGACAATTTTCTTTCGTTAAATTTTTTCAGAAAACCACGTTTTAAGGAAATCCCGCATCATGCAAAATCATCTTGTTTTTCCTAAACAACATGTTGTAACTCAAAAAGCTTTGGTGTTGCGTGTATGTTTAAGCGTGGAGCCTCAAAAGCGAAGGCACAGGTGAGTTTTCTCTCGAAAGAATATGTAAGAATACCACGTTATAAAGAAATACAATTTTGCAGAGTAAAGGCAAATAAGTACATATTGGAAACACTTTAGGAAAAGAAATAACGCATCGTACAAAATTAGCTTGTATCTCCTAAACAACACGTTGTAACATGAAAAGTTTTGGTGTGGCGTGTATGTCTAAACGTGTAGCCTCAAAAGAGAACACAAAGGAGAATTTTCTTTCGTCAAAATTTGTCAGAAAACCACGTTTTAAGGAAATCCCGCATAATGCGAAAATATCTTGTTTTTCCTAAACAACACGTTGTAACTCGAAAAGCTTTGGTGTTGCGTGTATGTCTAAGCGTGTAGCCTCAAAAGAGAATGCACAGGAGAATTTTCTCTCAAAAGAACATGTAAGAATACAACGTTATATGGAAATACAGTGTTGCAGAGTAAAGACAAATACGTACATATTGGAAACGCTTTACGAGAAGAAATTACGCATCATGAAATATTAGCTTGTATCTCCTAAACAAAAAGTGGAAACTCACAAACATTTCGTTTGGTGTGTATGTCTAAACGTGTAGCCTCAAAAGAGAGCGCACTGGAGAATTTTCTTTCTTCAAAATTTGTCAGAAAACCACGTTTTAACGAAATCCCGCATCCTGCAAAATTATCTTGTTTTTCCTAAACAACAAGTTGTAACTCGAAAAGCTTTGGTGTTGCGTGTATGTCTAAGTGTGTAGCCTCAAAAGGATATGCAAGGAGAGTTTTCTCTCGAAAGAATATGTAAGAATACCACGTTATAAGGAAATACAGTGTTGCAGAGTAAAGACAAATACGTACATATTGGAAACACTTTAAGAGAAGAAATAAAAAATCGTACAAAATTAGCTTGTATCTCCTAAACAACAGGTTGTAACTCGAAAATATTTGGTGTGCCGTGTACGTCTAAACGTGTAGCCTCAAAAGAGATCCCACAGGAGAATTTTCTTTCATCAAAATTTGTCAGAAACCACGTTTTAAGGAAATCTCGCATTGTGCGAAATTATCTAGTTTTTCCTAAACAACACGTTGTAACTCGAAAAGCTCTGGTGTTGCGTGTATGTCTAAGCGTGTAGCCTCAAAAGAGAAAGCACAGGAGAGTTTTCTCTCGAAAGAATATGTAAGAATGCCACGTTATAAGGAAATACAATGTTGCAGAGTAAAGACAAACACATACGTATTGGAAACACTTTACGAGAAGAATTAACGCGTAGTACAAAATTAGCTTGTATCTCCTAAACAACAAGTTGTAACTCGAAAAGATTTGGTGTGGCCTGTACGTCTAAACGTGTAGCCTCAAAGGAGAACCCACAGGAGAATTTTCTTTCATCAAAATTTTTCACAGAACCAAGTTTTAAGGAAATCCCGCATCGTGTGAAACCATCTTCTTTTTCCTAAACAACATATTGTAACTCGAAAACCTTTAGTGTTGCGTGTATGTCTAAGCGTGGAGCCTCAAAAGAGAAGGCACAGGATAGTTTTCTCTCGAGAGAATATGTAAGAATACCACGTTATTAGGAAATACAATTTTGCAGAGTAAAGACAAATAAGTACATATTGGAAACACTTTACGAGAAGAAATAATACATCATACAAACTTACCTTGTATCTCCTAACAACACGTGGTAACTCGAAAAGATTTGGTTTGGCGAGTACGTCTAAACGTGTAGCCTCAAAAGAGAACCAACAGGAGAATTTTCTTTCATCAAAATTAGATAACCACGTTTTAAGGAAATCCCGCATCGTGCAAAATTATCTTGTTTTTCCTAAACAACACGTTGTAACTCGAAAAGCTTTGGTGTTGCGTGTATATCTAAGCGTGTAGCCTCAAAAGAGAATGCACAGGAGAGTTTTCTCTCAAAGGAACATGTAAGACTACAACGTTATAAGGAAATACAGTGTTGCAGAGTAAAGACAAAAACATAAATATTGGAAACACTTTACGAGAAGAAATGACGCATCATCAAATATAAGCTTGTATCTCCTAAACAACAAGTGGTAACTCGAAAAGATTTGGTTTGGCGTGTACGTCTAAAAGTGTAGCCTCAAAAGAGACCCCACAGGAGAATTTTCTTTCTTCAAAATTTGTCAGAAAACCACGTTATAAGGAAATCCCGCATCCTGGGAAATTATCTTGTTTTTCCTAAACAACAAGTTGTAACTCGAAAAGCTTTGGTGTTTCATGTATGTTTAAGTGTGTAGCCTCTAAAGGGAATGCCCAGGAGAGTTTTCTATCGAACGAATATGTAAGAATACCACGTTATAAGGAAATACAGTGTTGCAGAGTAAAGACAAATACGTACATATTGGAAACACTTTATGAGAAGAAATAACGCATCGTTCAAAATTAGCTTGTATCTCCTAAACAACACGTTGTAACTCGAAAAGATTTGGTGTGGCCCGTATGTCTACACGTGTAGCCTCAAAAGAGAACCCACAGGAGAATTTTCTTTCGTCAAAATTTGTCAGAAAACCACGTTTTAAGGAAATCCCGCATCGTGAGAAATTATCTTGTTTTTCCTAAACAACACGTTGTAACTCGAAAAGCTTTGGTGTTGCGAGTATGTCTAAGCGTGTAGCCTCTAAAGAGTACACACAGGAGTGTTTTCTCTCGAAAGAACATGTAAGAATACAACGTTATAAGGAATACAGTGTTGCAGAGTAAAGACAAAAACATACTTGTTGGAAACACTTTACGAGAAGAAATAACGCATTGTAAAAAATTAGCTTGTATCTCCTAAACAACACGTGGTAACTCGAAAGGACTTGGTGTGGCGTGTACGTCTAAATGTGTAGCCTCAAAAGAGAACCCATAGGAGAATTTTCTTTCATCAAAATTTGTCAGAAAACACGTTGTATGGAAATCTCGCTTCGTGTGAAATTTTCTAGTTTTTCCTAAACAACACATTGTAACTCGAAAAGCTTTGGTGTTGCGTGTATGTCTAAGCGTGTAGCCTCAAAAGAGAACGCACAGGAGAGTTTTCTCTTGAACGAATATGTAAGAATACCACGTTATAAGGAAATACAGTGTTGCACAGAAAAGACAATTACGTACCATTGGAAACACTTTAAGAGAAGAAATAATGCATCGTACAAAATTAGCTTGTATCTCCTAAACAACACGTTGTAACTCGAAAAGATTTAGTGTGGCTCGTACGTCTACACGTGTAGCCTCAAAAGAGAACCCACAGGATAACTTTCTTTCTTCAAAATTTTTCAGAAAACCACGTTTTAAGTAAATCCCGCATCGTGAAAATTATCTTGTTTTTCCTTAAAAACACGTTGTAACTCGAAAAGCTTTGTTGTTGCGTGTATGTCTAAGCGTGTAGCCTCTAAAGAGTATGCACAGGAGAGTTTTCTCTAGAAAGAACATGTAAGAATACAACGTTATAAGGAAATACAGTGTTGCAGAGTAAAGACAAATACATACTTGTTGGAAACACTTTACAAGAAGAAATAATGCATCGTAAAAAATTAGCTTGTATCTCCTAAACAACACGTGGTAACTCGAAAGGACTTCATGTGGCGTGTACGTCTAAACGTGTAGCCTCAAAAGAGAACCAATAGGAGAATTTTCTTTCTTCAAAAATTGTCAGAAAATCACGTTTTAACGAAATCCCGCATCCTGCGAAATTATCTTGTTTTTCCTAAACAACAAGTTGTAACTCGAAAAGCTTTGGTGTTGCGTGTATGTCTACGTGTGTAGCCACAAAAGCGAATGCACAGGAGAGTTTTCTCTCGAAAGAATATGTAAGAATACCACGTTGTAGGAAATACAGTGTTGCAGAGTAAAGACAAATACGTACATATTGGAAACACTTTAAGAGAAGAAATAACGCATCGTACAAAATTAGATTGTATCTCCTAAACATCACGTTGTAACTCGAAAAGATTTGGTGTGATGTATACGTCTAAACGTGTAGCCTTAAAAGAGAACCCACAGGAGAATTTTCTTTCAACAAAATTTGTCAGAAACCACGTTTTAAGGAAATCTCGCATCGTGCGAAATTATCTTGTTTTCCCTAAACAACACGTTGTAACTCGAAAAGCTTTGGTGTTGCATGTGTATCTAAGCATGTAGCCTCAAAAGAGAACACACAGGAGAGTTTTCCCTCGAAAGAATATGTAAGAATATCACATTATAAGGAAATACAGAGTTGCAGAGTAAAGACAAATACGTATGTATTGGAAACACTTTACGAGAAGAAATAACGCAACACACATTATTAGCTTGTATCTCCTAAACAACAGGTTGTAACTCGAAAGGATTTGGTGTGGCGTGTACAGCTAAACGTGTAGCCTCAAAAGAGAACCCACAGAAGAATTTTCTTTCGTCAAAATATGTGAGAAAACCACGTTTTAAGGAAATCCCTCATCGTGCAAAATTATCTTGTTTTTCCTAAACAACAAGTTGTAACTCGAAAAGCTTTGGTGTTGCGTGCATGTCTAAGCGTGTAGCCTCAAAAGAGAATGTAAAGGAGAGTTTTTTCTAGAAAGAATATGTAAGAATACCACGTTATAAGGAAAAACAGTGTTGCAGAGTAAAGACAAATACGTACATATTGGAAATACTTTATGAGAAGAAATAACGCATCGTAAAAAATTAACTTGTATCTCCTAAACAACACGTTGTAACTGGAAAAGATTTGGTGTGGCGTGTACGTCTAAACGTGTAGCCTCAAAAGTGAACCCACCGGACAATTTTCTTTCGTTAAATTTTTTCAGAAAACCACGTTTTAAGGAAATCCCGCATCATGCAAAATCATCTTGTTTTTCCTAAACAACATGTTGTAACTCAAAAAGCTTTGGTGTTGCGTGTATGTTTAAGCGTGGAGCCTCAAAAGCGAAGGCACAGGTGAGTTTTCTCTCGAAAGAATATGTAAGAATACCACGTTATAAAGAAATACAATTTTGCAGAGTAAAGGCAAATAAGTACATATTGGAAACACTTTAGGAAAAGAAATAACGCATCGTACAAAATTAGCTTGTATCTCCTAAACAACACGTTGTAACATGAAAAGTTTTGGTTTGGCGTGTATGTCTAAACGTGTAGCCTCAAAAGAGAACACAAAGGAGAATTTTCTTTCGTCAAAATTTGCCAGAAAACCATGTTTTAAGGAAATCCCGCATAATGCGAAATTATCTTGTTTTTCCTAAACAACACGTTGTAACTCGAAAAGCTTTGGTGTTGCGTGTATGTCTAAGCGTGTAGCCTCAAAAGAGAATGCACAGGAGAATTTTCTCTCAAAAGAACATGTAAGAATACAACGTTATATGGAAATACAGTGTTGCAGAGTAAAGACAAATACGTACATATTGGAAACGCTTTACGAGAAGAAATTACGCATCATGAAATATTAGCTTGTATGTCCTAAACAAAAAGTGGAAACTCACAAACATTTCGTTTGGTGTGTATGTCTAAACGTGTAGCCTCAAAAGAGAGCGCACTGGAGAATTTTCTTTCTTCAAAATTTGTCAGAAAACCACGTTTTAACGAAATCCCGCATCCTGCAAAATTATCTTGTTTTTCCTAAACAACAAGTTGTAACTCGAAAAGCTTTGGTGTTGCGTGTATGTCTAAGTGTGTAGCCTCAAAAGGATATGCAAGGAGAGTTTTCTCTCGAAAGAATATGTAAGAATACCACGTTATAAGGAAATACAGTGTTGCAGAGTAAAGACAAATACGTACATATTGGAAACACTTTAAGAGAAGAAATAAAAAATCGTACAAAATTAGCTTGTATCTCCTAAACAACAGGTTGTAACTCGAAAATATTTGGTGTGCCGTGTACGTCTAAACGTGTAGCCTCAAAAGAGAACCGACAGGAGAATTTTTTATCGTCAAAATATGTGAGAAAACCACGTTTTAAGGTAATCCCTCATCGTGCAATATTATCTTGTTTTTCCTAAACAACAAGTTGTAACTCGAAATCTTTGGTGTTGTGTGTATGTCTAAGCGTGTAGCCTCAAAAGAGAATGCAAAGGAGAGTTTTTTCTCGAAAGAATATGTAAGAATACCACGTTATAAGGAAATACAGAGTTGCAGAGTAAAGACAAATACGTACATATTGGAAACACTTTAGAGAAGAAATAACGCATCATACAAAATTAGCTTGTATCTCCTAAACAACACGTTGTAACTCGAAAAGATTTGATGTCGCATGTACGTATAAAAGTGTAGCCTCAAAAGAGAACCCACAGGAGAATTTTCTTTGGTCAAATTTGTCAGAAAACCACATATGAAGGAAATCCTGCATCGTGGGAAATTATCTTGTTTTTCCTAAACAACACGTTGTAACTCGAAAAGATTTGGTGTTGCGTGTTTGTCTCACTGTGTAGCCTCAAAAGAGAACACACAGTAGAGTTTTCACTAGAAAAAATATGTAAGAATACCAGGTTATAAGGAAATACAGTGTTGCAGAGTAAAGACAAATACGTACTTATTGGAAACACTTTACAAGAAGAAATAACGCATTATACAAAATTAGCTTGTATCTCCTAAACAACAGGTTGTAACTCGAAAGGATTTGGTGTGGCATGTACGTCTAAACGTGTAGCGTCAAAAGAGAACCCACAGGAGAATTTTCTATCGTCAAAATTTGTGAGAAAACCACGTTTTAAGGAAATCCCTCATCGTGAAAAATTATCTTGTTTTTCTTAAACAACACGTTGTAACTCGAAAAGCTTTGGTGTTGCGTGTATGTCTAAGCATGTAGCCTCAAAAGAGAACGCAAAGGAGAGTTCTTTCTCGAAAGAATATATAAGAATACCACGTTATAAGGAAATACAGTGTTGTAGAGTAAAGACAAATACGTACATATTGGAAACACTTTACGAGAAGAAAAAACACATCGTACAAAATTAGCTTGTATCTCCTAAACACACGTTGTAACTCTAAATGATTTGGTGTGGCGTGTACGTCTAAATGTGTAGCCTCAAAAGAGAACCCACAGGAGAATTTTCTTTGGTCAAATTTGTCAGAAAACCACGTATTAAGGAAATCCCGCATCGTGCGAAATTATCTTGTTTTTCCTAAACAACGCGTTGTAAGTCGAAAAGCTTTGGTGTTGCGTGTATGTCTAAGCGTGTAGCCTCAAAAGAGAACACACAGGAGAGTTTTCTCTCGAAAGAATATGTAAGAATACCACGTTATAAGGAAGTACACTGTTGCAGAATAATGACAAATACTTACGTATTGGAAACCCTTAAACTTTACGAGATTAAATAAAGCATCGTACAAAATTAGCTTGTATCTCCTAAACAACACGTTGTAACTCGAAAAGATTTTGTGTGGCGTGTACATCTAAACGTGTAGCCTCAAAAGAGAACCACAGAACAATTTTCTTTCGTCAAAATTTGTCAGAAAACCACGTTTTAAGGAAATCCCGCATCGTGAGAAATTATCTTGTTCTTCCTAAAAAACACGTTGTAACTCGAAAAGCTTTGGTGTTGCGTGTATGTCTAAGCATGTAGCCTCAAAAGAGAACGCACAGGAGAGTTTTCTCTCGAAAGAATATGGAAGAATACCACGTTATAAGGAAATACAGTGTTGCAGAGTAAAGACAAATACATACTTATTGGAAACACTTTAAGAGAAGAAATAACGCATCGTTCAAAATTAGCTTGTATCTCCTAAACAACAGGTTGTAACTCGAAGAGATTTGATGTGGCGTGTACGGTTAAACGTGTAGCCTCAAAAGAGAAACCACAAGGAGAATTTTCTTTGGTCAAAATTTGTCAGAAAACCACGTATTAAGGAAACCCCGCATCGTGTGAAATTATCTTGTTCTTCCAAAACAACAAGTTGTAACTCGAAAAGCTTTGGTGTTGCTTGTATGTCTAAGCGTGTAGCCTCAAAAGAGAATGCACAGGAGAGTTTTCTCTCGAAAGAATATGCAAGAATACCACGTTATAAGGAAAACAGTGTTGCAGAGTAAAGGCAAATACGTACGAATTGGAAACACTTAAACTTTACGAGAAGAAATAACGCATCTTAAAAAATTAGCTTGTATCTCCTAAACAACACGTTGTAACTCAAAAAGATTTGGTGTGGCGTGTACGTCTACACGTGTAGCCTCAAAAGAGAACCCACAGAATAACTTTCTTTCTTCAAAATTTTTCAGAAAACCACGTTTTAAGTAAATCCCGCATCGTGAAAATTATCTTGTTTTTCCTTAAAAACACGTTGTAACTCGAAAAGCTTTGTTGTTGCGTGTATGTCTAAGCGTGTAGCCTCAAAAGAGAACGCACAGGGGAGTTTTCTCTCGAAAGAATATGTAAGAATACCACGTTATTAGGAAATAGAGAGTTGCAGAGTAAAGACAAAAACGTATGTATTGGAAACACTTAAACTTTACAACAAGAAATAACGCATCGTAAAAAAAATTAGCTTGTATCTCCTAAACAGCACGGTGTAACTCAAAAAGATTTGGTGTGGTGTGTACGTCTAAAGGTGTAGCCTCAAAAGAGAACCCACAGGAGAATTTTCTTTCGTCAAAATTTGTCAGAACACCACGTTTTAAGGAAATCCTGCATCGTGGGAAATTATCTTGTTCTTCCTAAACAACACGTTGTAACTAGAAAAGCTTTGCTGTTGCGTGTATGTCTAAGCTTGTAGCCTCAAAAGAGAACGCACAGGAGAGTTTTCTCTCAAAAGAATATGAAAGAATACCACGTTATAAGGAAATACAGTGTTGCAGAGTAAAGACAAACACGTATGTATTGGAAACCCTTAAACGTTACGAGATGAAATAAAGCATCGTACAAAATTATATTGTATCTCCTAAACAACACGTTGTAACTCGAAAAGATTTGGTGTGGCATGTACGTCTAAACGTGTAGCCTCAAAAGAGAACCCACAGGACAATTTTCTTTCGTCAAAATTTTTCAGAAAACCACGTTTTAAGGAAATACCGCATCGTGAGAAATTATCTTGTTCTTCCTAAACAACACGTTTTAACTCGAAAAGCTTTGGTGTTGGGTGTATGTCTAAGCGTGTAGCCCCAAAAGAGAACGCATAGGAGAGTTTTCTCTCGAAAGAATATGTAAGAATACCACGTTATAAGAAAATACAGTGTGGCAGAGTAAAGACAAATACGTACGTACTGGAAACACTTTATGAGAGAAATAACGCATCTTGCAAAATTAGCTTGTAGGTCCTAAACAACATGTTGTAACTCGAAAAGATTTGGTGTGGCGTGTACGTCTAAACGTGTATCCTCAAAAGAGAACCCACAGGAGAGTTTTCTTTCGTCAAAATTTGTCAGAAAACCACGTTTTAAGGAAATCCCGCATCGTGCGAAATTATCTTGTTTTTCCTAAACAACACGTTGTAACTCGAAAAGCTTTGGGGTTGCGTGTATGTCTAAGTGTGTAGCCTCTAAAGGGAATGCAAGGAGAGTTTTCTCTCGAAAGAATATGTAAGAATACCACGTTATAAGGAAATACAGTGTTGCAGCATAAAGACAAATACGTACATATTGTAAACACTTTAAGAGAAGAAATAAAAATTCGTACAAAATTAGCTTGTATCTCATAAACAACACGTTGTAACTCGAAAATATTTGGTGTGACGTGTAGGTCTAAACGTGTAGCCTCAAAAGAGAACCGACAGGAGAATTTTTTATCGTCAAAATATGTACGAAAACCACGTTTTAAGGAAATCCCTCAGCGTGCAAAATTATCTTGTTTTTCCTAAACAACAAGTTGTAACTCGAAAAGTTTTGGTGTTTCGTGTATGTCTAAGCGTGTAGCCTCAAAAGAGAATGAAAAGGAGAGTTTTTTCTCGAAAGAATATGTAAGAATACCACGTTATAAGGAAATACAGTGTTGCAGAGTAAAGACAAATACGTACATATTGGAAACACTTTACGAGAAGAAATAATGCATCATACAAAATTAGCTTGTATCTCCTAAACAACACGTTGTAACTCGAAAAGATTTGATGTGGTGTGTACGTCTAAACGTGTAGCCTCAAAAGAGAACACACAGGAGAATTTTCTTTGGTCAAATTTGTCAGAAAACCACGTATTAAGGAAATCCTGCATTGTGGGAAATTATCTTGTTTTTCCTAAACAACACGTTGTAACTCGAAAAGGTTTGGTGTTGCGTGTTTGTCTCAGTGTGTAGCCTCAAAAGAGAACACACAGGAGAGTTTTCATTAGAAAGAATATGTAAGAATACCAGGTTATAAGGAAATACAGTGTTGCAGAGTAAAGACAAATACGTACTTATTGGAAACACTTTACGAGAAGCAATAACGCACCATACAAAATTAGCTTGTATCTCCTAAACAACAGGTTGTAACTCGAAAGGATTTGGTGGGGCATGTACGTCTAAACGTGTAGCCTCAAAAGCGAACCCACAGGAGAATTTTCTATCGTCAAAATTTGTGAGAAAACTACGTTTTAAGGAAATCCCTCATCGTGCAAAATTATCTTGTTTTTCTTAAACAACACGTTGTAACTCGAAAAGCTTTGGTGTTGCGTGTATGTCTAAGCATGTAGCCTCAAAAGAGAAGGCAAAGGATAGTTCTTTCTCGAAAGAATATATAAGAATACCACGTTATAAGTAAATACAGTGTTGCAGAGTAAAGACAAATACGTACATATTGGAAACACTTTACGAGAAGAAATAATGCATCGTACAAAATTAGCTTGTATCTCGTAAACAACACGTTGTAACTCTAAATGATTTGGTGTGGCATGTACGTCTAAACGTGTAGCCTCAAAAGAGAACCCACAGGAGAATTTTCTTTGGTCAAATTTGTCAGAAAACCACGTATTAAGGAAATCCTGCATCGTGCGAAATTATCTTGTTTTTCCTAAACAATACGTTTTAACTCGAAAAGCTTTGGTGTTGCGTGTATGTCTCAGCATGTAGCCTCAAAAGAGAACACACAGGAGAGTTTTCTCTCAAAAGAATATGTAAGAATACCACGTTATAAGGAAATACAGTGTTTCAGAGTAAAGACAAATAGGTACGTATTGGAAACCCTTAAACTTTACGAGATGAAATAAAGCATCATACAAAATTAGCTCGTATCTCCTAAACAACACGTTGTAACTCGAAAAGACTTTGTGTGGCGTGTACGTCTAAACGTGTAGCCTCAAGAGAGAACCCATAGGAGAATTTTCTTTCGTCAAATATTCAGAAAACCACGTTTATGAAATCCCGCATCGTGCGAAATTATCTTGTTTTTCCTAAACAAAACCTTGTAACTCGAAAAGCTTAGGTGTTGCATGTATGTTTAAGCGTGTAGACTCAAAAGAGAGCACAGAGGAGAGTTTTCTCTCGAAAGAATGTGTAAGAATACCACGTTATAAGAAAATACAATGTTGCAGATTAAAGACAAATATGTACTTATTGGAAATACTTTATGAGAAGAAATAACATATCGTAAAAAATTAGCTTGTATCTCCTAAACAACACGTTGAAACTCCAAAAGATTTGGTGTGGCGTGTACGTCTAAACGTGTAGCCTCAAAAGAGAACCCACAGGAGAATTTTCTTTGGTCAAAATTTGTCAGAAAACCACGTATTAAGGAAATCCCGCATCGTGTGAAATTATCTTGTTTTTCCTAAACAACGCGTTGTAACTCGAAAAGCTTTGGTGTTGGGTGTATGTCTAAGCGTGTAGCCTCAAAAGAGAACACACAGGAGAGTTTTCTCTCGAAAGAATATGTAAGAATACCACGTTATAAGGAAGTACACTGTTGCAGAATAATGACAAATACTTTCGTATTGGAAACCCTTAAACTTTACGAGATGAAATAAAGCATCGTACAAAATTAGCTTGTATCTCCTAAACAACACGTTGTAACTCGAAAAGATTTGGTGTGGCATGTACATCTAAACGTGTAGCCTCAAAGAGAACCACAGGACAAATTTCTTTCGTCAAAATTTGTCAGAAAACTACGTCTTAAGGAAATCCCGCATCGTGAGAAATTATCTTGTTCTTCCTAAAAAACATGTTGTAACTCGAAAAGCTTTGGTGTTGCGTGTATGTCTAAGCATGTAGCCTCAAAAGAGAACGCACAGGAGAGTTTTCTCTTGAAAGAATATGTAAGAATACCACGTTATAAGGAAACACAGTGTTGCAGAGTAAAGACAAATATGTACTTATTGGAAACACTTTACGAGAAGAAATAACGCATCGTAAAAAAATTAGCTTCTATCTCCTAAACAACAGGTTGTAACTCGAAAAGATTTGGTGTGGCGTGTACGGCTAAACGTGTAGCCTCAAAAGAGAACGCACAAGAGAATTTTCTTTGGTCAAAATTTGTCAGAAAACCACGTACTAAGGAAACCCCGCATCGTGCGAAATTATCTTGTTTTTCCTAAACAACACATTGTAACTCGAAAAGCTTTGGTGTTGCGTGTATGTCTAAGCATGTAGCCTCAAGAGAGAACGCACAGGAGAGTTTTCTCTCGAAAGAATAGTTAAGAATACCACTTTATAAGGAAGTACAGTGTTGCTGAGTAAAGACAAAAGCGTACATATTGGAAACACTTAAACTTTACGAGATGTATTAAAGCATCGTACAAAATTAGCTTGTATCTCCTAAACAACACGTTTTTACTGGAAAAGATTTGGTGTGGCTTGTACGTCTAAACGTGTAGCCCCAAAAGAGAACCCACAGGACAATTTTCTTTCGTCAAAATTTGTCAGCAAACCTCGTTTTAAGGAAATCCCGCATCGTGAGAAATTATCTTGTTCTTCCTAAACAACACGTTGTAACTCGAAAAGTTTCGGTGTTGCATGTATGTCTAAGCGTGTAGCCTCAAAAGAGAACGCACAGGAGAGTTTTCTCTCGAAAGAATATGTAAGAATACCACGTTATTAGGAAAACAGTGTTGCAGAGTAAAGGCAAATACGTACGTATTGGAAACACTTAAACTTTACGAGAAGAAATAACGCATCTTAAAAAATTAGCTTGTATCTCCTAAACAACACGTTGTAACTCGAAAAGATTTGGTGTGGCGTGTACGTCTAAACGTGTAGCCTCAAAAGAGAAACCTCGGGAGTATTTTCTTTCGTCAAAATTTGTCAGAAAACCACGTTTTAAGGAAATCCTGCATCGTGCTAAATTATCTTGTTTTTCCTAAACAACACATTGTAACTCGAAAAGCTGTGGTGTTGCCTGTATGTCTAAGCGTGTAGCCTCAAAAGAGAATGCACAGGAGAGTTTTCTCTCGAAAGAATATGTAAGAATACCACGTTATAAGGAAATACAGAGTTGCAGTGTAAAGACAAAAACGTATGTATTGGAAACACTTAAACTTTATGAGAAGAAATAACGCATCGTAAAAAAAATTAGCTTGTATCTCCTAAACAGCACGGTGTAACTCAAAAAGATTTGGTGTGGTGTGTACGTCTAAAGGTGTAGCCTCAAAAGAGAACCCACAGGAGTATTTTCTTTCATCAAAATTTGTCAGAACACCACGTTTTAAGGAAATCCCGCATCGTGGGAAATTATCTTGTTCTTCCTAAACAACATGTTGTAACTCGAAAGGCTTTGCTGTTGCGTGTATGTCTAAGCTTGTAGCCTCAAAAGAGAATGCACAGGAGAGTTTTCTCTCGAAAGAATATGAAAGAATACCACGTTATAAGGAAATACAGTGTTACAGAGTAAAGACAAACACGTATGTATTGGAAACCCTTAAACTTTACGAGATGAATTAAAGCATCGTACAAAATTAGCTTGTATCTCCTAAACAACACGTTGTAACTCGAAAAGATTTGGTGTGGCATGTACGTCTAAACGTGTAGCCTCAAAAGAGAACCCACAGGACAATTTTCTTTCGTCAAAATTTTTCAGAAAACCACGTTTTAAGGAAATCGCGCATCGTGAGAAATTATCTTGTTCTTCCTAAACAACACGTTTTAACTCGAAAAGCTTTGGTGTTGGGTGTATGTCTAAGCATGTAGCCCAAAAAGAGAACGCATAGGAGAGTTTTCTCTCGAAAGAATATATAAGAATACCACGTTATAAGGAAATACAGTGTGGCAGAGTAAAGACAAATACGTACATACTGGAAACACTTTATGAGAGAAATAACGCATCTTGCAAAATTTGCTTGTATGTCCTAAACAACATGTTGTAACTCGAAAAGATTTGGTGTGGCGTGTACGTCTAAACGTGTATCCTCAAAAGAGAACCCAGAGGAGAGTTTTCTTTCATCAAAATTTGTCAGAAAACCACGTTTTAAGGAAATCCCGCATCGTGTGAAATTATCTTGTTTTTCCTAAACAACACGTTGTAACTCGAAAAGCTTTGGGGTTGCGTGTATGTCTAAGTGTGTAGCCTCTAAAAGGAATGCAAGGAGAGTTTTCTCTCGAAAGAATATGTAAGAATACCACGTTATAAGGAAATACAGTGTTGAAGAGTAAAGACAAATACGTACATATTTTAAAACTTTAAGAGAAGAAATAAAAAATCATACAAAATTAGCTTGTATCTCCTAAACAACACGTTGTAACTCGAAAATATTTGGTGTGATGTGTACGTCTAAATGTGTAGCCTAAAAAGAGAACCGACAGGAGACTTTTTTATCGTCAAAATATGTAAGAAAACCACGTTTTAAGGAAATCCCTTATCGTGCAAAATTATCTTGTTTTTCCTAAACAATGCGTTGTAACTCGAAAAGCTTTGGAGTTGCGTGTATACCTAAGCGTGTAGACTCAAAAGAGTGCACACAGGAGAGTTTTCTCTAAAAAGAATATGTAAGAATACCACCTTATAAGGAAATACAGTGTTGCAGAGAAAAGACAAATACGTACTTATTGGAAACACTTTATGAGAAGAAAAAACGCATCGTAAAAAATTAGCTTGTATCTCCTAAACAACACGTTGTAACTCGAAAAGATTTGGTATGACCTGTACGTCTAAACGTGTAGCCTCAAAAGAGAACACACAGGAGAATTTTCTTTGGTCAAAATTTGTCAGAAAACCACGTATTAAGGAAATCCCGCATCGTGCGAAATTATCTTGTTTTTCCTAAACAACGCATTGTAACTCGAAAAGCTTTGGTGTTGCGTGTATGTCTAAGCGTGTAGCCTCAAAAGAGAACACACAGGAGAGTTTTCTCCCGAAAGAATATGTAAGAATACCACATTATAAGGAAGTACACTGTTGCATAATAATGACAACTACTTTCGTATTGGAAACCCTTAAACTTTACGAGATGAAATAAAGCATCGTACAAAATTACCTTGTATCTCCTAAACAACACGTTGTAACTCGAAAAGATTTGGTGTGGCGTGTACATCTAAACGTGTAGCCTCAAAGAGAACGACAGGACAAATTTCTTTCGTCAAAATTTGTCAGAAAACCACGTTTTAAGGAAATCCCGCATCGTGAGAAATTACCTTGTTCTTCCTAAAAAACACGTTGTAACTCGAAAAGCTTTGGTGTTGCGTGTATGTCTAAGCATGTAGCCTCAAAAGAGAACGCACAGGAGAGTTTTCTCTAGAAAGAATATGTAAGAATACCACGTTATAAGGAAACACAGTGTTGCAGAGTAAAGACAAATACGTACTTATTGGAAACACTTTACGAGAAGAAATAACGCATCGTAAAAAAATTAGCTTGTATCTCCTAAACAACAGGTTGTAACTCGAAAAGATTTGGTGTGGCGTGTACGGCTAAACGTGTAGCCTCAAAAGAGAACCCACAGGAGTATTTTCTTTCATCAAAATTTGTCAGAAAACCACGTTTGAAGGAAATCCCGCATCGTGAGAAATTACCTAGTTCTTCCTAAAAAACACGTTGTAACTCGAAAAGCTTTGGTGTTGCGTGTATGTCTAAGCATGTAGCCTCAAAAGATAACGCACAGGAGAGTTTTCTCTCGAAAGAATATGTAAGAATACCACGTTATAAGGAAACACAGTGTTGCAGAGTAAAGACAAATACGTACTTATTGGAAACACTTTACGAGAAGAAATAACGCATCGTAAAAAAATTAGCTTGTATCTCCTAAACAACAGGTTGTAACTCGAAAAGATTTGGTGTGGCGTGTACGGCTAAACGTGTAGCCTCAAAAGAGAACCCACAGGAGTATTTTCTTTCATCAAAATTTGTCAGAAAACCACGTTTTAAGGAAATCCCGCATCGTGCTAAATTATCTTGTTTTTCCTAAACAACACATTGTAACTCGAAAAGCTGTGGTGTTGCCTGTATGTCTAAGCGTGTAGCCTCAAAAGAGAACGCACAGGAGAGTTTTCTCTCGAAAGAGTATGTAAGAATACCACGTTATAAGGAAATACAGAGTTGCAGTGTAAAGACAAAAACGTATGTATTGGAAACACTTAAACTTTACGGGAAGAAATAATGCATCGTAAAAAATATTAGCTTGTATCTCCTAAACAGCACGGTGTAACTCAAAAAGATTTGGTGTGGTGTGTACGTCTAAAGGTGTAGCCTCAAAAGAGAACCCACAGGAGAATTTTCTTTCATCAAAATTTGTCAGAACACCACGTTTTAAGGAAATCCCGCATCGTGGGAAATTATCTTGTTCTTCCTAAACAACATGCTGTAACTCGAAAAGCTTTGCTGTTGCGTGTATGTCTAAGCGTGTAGCCTCAAAAGAGAACGCACAGGAGAGTTTTCTCTCGAAAGAATATGAAAGAATACCACGTTATAAGGAAATACAGTGTTGCAGAGTAAAGACAAACACGTATGTATTGGAAACCCTTAAACTTTATGAGATGAAATAAAGCATAGTACAAAATTAGCTTGTATCTCCTAAACAACACGTTGTAACTCGAAAAGATTTGGTGTGGCATGTACGTCTAAACCTGTAGCCTCAAAAGAGAACCCACAGGACAATTTTCTTTCGTCAAAATTTTTCAGAAATCCACGTTTTAAGGAAATCGCGCATCGTGAGAAATTATCTTGTTCTTCCTAAACAACACGTTTTAACTCGAAAAGCTTTGGTGTTGCGTGTATGTCTAAGCATGTAGCCCCAAAAGAGAATGCATAGGAGAGTTTTCTCTAGAAAGAATATGTAAGAATACCACGTTATAAGGAAATACAGTGTGGCAGAGTAAAGACAAATACGTACATACTGGAAACACTTTATGAGAGAAATAACGCATCTTGCAAAATTAGCTTGTATGTCCTAAACAACATGTTGTAACTCGAAAAGATTTGGTGTGGCGTGTTCGTCTAAACGTGTATCCTCAAAAGAGAACACACAGGAGAGTTTTCTTTCGTCAAAATTTGTCAGAAAACCACGTTTTAAGGAAATCCCGCATCGTGCGAAATTATCTTGTTTTTCCTAAACAACACGTTGTAACTCGAAAAGCTTTGGGGTTGCGTGTATGTCTAAGTGTGTAGCCTCTAAAGGGAATGCAAGGAGAGTTTTCTCTCGAAAGAATATGTAAGAATACCACGTTATAAGGAAATACAGTGTTGCAGATTAAAGACAAATACGTACATATTGTAAAACTTTAAGAGAAGAAATAAAAAATCGTACAAAATTAGCTTGTATCTCCTAAACAACACGTTGTTACTCGAAAATATTTGGTGTGACGTGTACGTCTAAACGTGTAGCCTCAAAAGAGAACCGACAGGAGAATTTTTTATCGTCAAAATATGTAAGAAAACCACGTTATAAGGAAATCCCTTATCGTGCAAAATTATCTTGTTTTTCCTAAACAATGCGTTGTAACTCGAAAAGCTTTGGTGTTGCGTGTATGTCTAAGCGTGTAGACTCAAAAGAGAGCGCACAGGAGAGTTTTCTCTAAAAAGAATATGTAAGAATACCACGTTATAAGGAAATACAGTGTTGCAGAGTAAAGACAAATACGTACTTATTGGAAACACTTTATGAGAAGAAATAACGCATCGTAAAAAATTAGCTTGTATCTCCTAAACAACACGTTGTAACTCGAAAAGATTTGGTGTGACCTGTAGGTCTAAACGTGTAGCCTCAAAAGAGAACCCACAGGAGAATTTTCTTTGGTCAAAATTTGTCAGAAAACCACATATTAAGGAAATCCCGGATCGTGCGAAATTATCTTGTTTTTCCTAAACAACGCGTTGTAACTCGAAAAGCTTTGGTGTTGCGTGTATGTCTAAGCGTGTAGCCTCAAAAGAGAACAAACAGGAGAGTTTTCTCTCGAAAGAATATGTAAGAATACCACGTTATATGCAAGTACACTGTTGCAGAATAATGACAAATACTTTCATATTGGAAACCCTTAAACTTTACGAGATGAAATAAAGCATCGTAAAAAATTAGCTTGTATCTCCTAAACAACACGTTGTAACTCGAAAGGATTTGGTGTGGCGTGTACATCTAAACGTGTAGCCTCAAAGAGAACCACAGGACAAATTTCTTTCGTCAAAATTTGTCAGAAAACCACGTTTTAAGGAAATCCTGCATCGTGAGAAATTATCTTGTTCTTCCTAAAAAAAACGTTGTAACACGAAAAGCTTTGGTGTTGCGTGTATGTCTAAGCGTTTAGCCTCAAAAGAGAACGCACAGGAGAGTTTTCTCTCGAAAGAATATGCAAGAATACCACGTTATAAGGAAAACAGTGTTGCAGAGTAAAGGCAAATACATACGTATTGGAAACACTTAAACTTTACGAGAAGAAATAACGCATCTTAAAAAATTAGCTTGTATCTCCTAAACAACACATTGTAACTCGAAAAGATTTGGTGTGGCATGTACGTCTAAACGTGTAGCCTCAAAAGAGAACCCTCAGGAGTATTTTCTTTTGTCAATATTTGTCAGAAACCACGTTTTAAGGAAATACTGCATCGTGCGTTATTATCTTGTTTTTCCTAAAAAACACGTTGTAACTCGAAAAGCTGTGGTGTTGCGTTTTTGTCTAAGCGTGTAGCCGCAAAAGAGAACGCACAGGAGAGTTTTCTCTCGAAAGAATATGTAAGAATACCACGTTATAAGGAAATACAGAGTTGCAGAGTAAAGACAAAAACGTATGTATTGGAAAAACTTAAACTTTACGAGAAGAAATAACGCATCGTAAAAAAAAATTGCTTGTATCTTCTAAACAGCACGGTGTAACTCAAAAAGATTTGGTGTGGTGTGTACGTCTAAAGGTGTAGCCTCAAAAGAGAACCCACAGGTGAATTTTCTTTCATCAAAATTTGTCAGAAACCACGTTTTAAGGAAAACTAGCATCGTGCGAAATTATCTTGTTTTTTCTAAACAACAAGTTGTAACTCGAAAAGCTCTGGAGTTGCGTGTATGTCTAAGCATGTAGCCTCAAAAGAGAATGCACAGGAGAGTTTTCTCTCGAAAGAATATGTAAGAATACCACGTTATAAGGAAATACAGGGTTGCAGAGTAAAGACAAACACGTATGTATTCGAAACACTTTACGTAAAGAATTAACGCATAGTACAAAATTAGCTTGTATCTCCTAAACAACATGTAACTCGAAAAGATTTGGTGTGGCATGTACGTCTAAACGTGTAGCCTTAAAAGAGAACCCACAGGAGAATTTTCTTTCGTTAAAATTTTTCAGAAAACCACGTGTTAAGGAAATCCCGCATCGTGCAAAATCATCTTCTTTTTCCTAAACAACATGTTGTAACTCGAAAAGCTTTGGTGTTACGCGTATGTCTAAGCGTGGAGCCTCAAAAGAGAAGGCACAGGAGAGTTTTCTCTCGAAAGAAAATGTAAGAATACCACGTTATAAAGAAATACAATTTTGCAGAGTAAAGGCAAATAAGTACATATTGGAAACACTTTACAAGAAAAAATAACGCATCGTACAAAATAAGCTTGTATCTCCTAAACAACACGTGGTAACTCGAAAAGATTTGATGTGACGTGTACGTCTAAACGTGTAGCCTCAAAAGATAACCCACAGGAGAATTTTCTTTTGTCAAAATTTGTCAGAAAACCACGTTTTAAGGAAATCCCGCATCGTGCGAAATTATCTTTTTATTCATAAACAACATGTTGTAACTTGAAAAGCTTTGGTGTTGCGTGTATGTCTCCGCGTGTAGCCTCAAAAGGGAACGCACAGGATAGTTTTCTCTCGAAAGAATATATAAGAATACCACGTTATAAGGAAATACAGTGTTTCAGAGTAAAGACAAATACTTACGTATTGGAAACACCTTACGAGTAGAATTAACGCATCGTACAAAATTAGCTTGTATCTCCTAAAAAGCACGTTGTAACTCGAAAACATTTGGTGTGGCGTGTACGACTAAATGTGTAGCCTCAAAAGAGAACCCACAGGAGAATTTTCTTTCCTCAAAATTTTTCAGAAAACCACGTCTTAAGGAAATCCCGCATCGTGCGAAATCATCTTCTTTTTCCTAAACAACATGTTGTGACTCGAAAAGCTTTAGTGTTGCGTGTATGTGTAAGCGTGGAGCCTCAAAAGAGAAGGCACAGGAGAGTTTTCTCTTGAAAGAATATGTAAGAATACCACGTTATTAGGAAATACAATTTTGCAGAGTAAATACAAATAAGTATATATTGGGAACACTTTACGAGAAGAAATAACGCATCGAACAAAATTAGCTTATATCTCCTAAACAACACGTGGTAACTCGAAAAGATTTGGTTTGACGTGTATATCTAAAGGTGTAGCCTCAAAGAAGAACAAAAAGGAGAATTTTCTTTCGTCAAAAATTTGTCAGAAAACCACGTTTTAAGGAAATACCGCATCTTGCGAAATTATCTTGTTTTTCCTAAACAACACGTGGTAACTCGAAAAGCTTTGGTGTTGCGTGTTTGTCTAAGCGTGTAGCCTCAAAAGAGAATGCACAGGAGAGTTTTCTCTCGATAGAACATGTAAGAATTCAACGTTATAAGGAAATACAGTGTTGCAGAGTAAAGACAAATACGTACATATTGGAAACACTTTACGAGAAGAAATTAAGCATCATACATTATTAGCTTGTATCTCCTAAACAACAAGTGGAAACTCGAAAATATTTGGTTTGGCGTGTACGTGTAAAAGTTTAGCCTCAAAAGAGAACCCACTGGAGAATTTTCTTTCGTCAAAATTTGTCAGAAAACCACGTTTTAAAGAAATCCCGCATCCTGCGAAATTATCTTGTTTTTCCTAAACAACACGTTGTAACTCGAAAAGCTTTGGTGTTGCGTGTATGTCTCAGTGTGTAGCCTCAAAAGAGACCGCACAGGAGAGTTTTCACTCGAAAGAATATGTAAGAGTACCAGGTTGTAAGGAAATACAGTGTTGCAGAATAAAGACAAATACGTACGTATTGGAAACACTTTACGAGAAGAAATAACACATCATACAAAATTAGCTGTATCTCCTAAAAAACACGTTGTAACTCGAAAAGATTTGGTGTGGCGTGTACGTCTAAACGTGTAGCCTCAAAAAGAGAACCCACAGGAAAATTTTCTTTGGTCAAATTTGTCAGAAAACCACGTATTAAGGAAATCCTGCATCATGCGAAATTATCTTGTTTTTCCTAAACAACACGTTGTAACTTGAAAAGCTTTGGTGTTGCGTGTATGTCTCAGCGTGTAGCCTCAAAAGAGGACACACAGGAGAGTTTTCTCTCAAAAGAATATGTAAGAATACAACGTTATAAGGAAATACAGTGTTGCAGAGTAAAGACAAATACGTTCATATTGGAAACCCTTAAACTTTACGAGATGAAAGAAAGCATCGTACAAAATGAGCTCGTATCTCCTAAACAACACGTTGTAACTCGAAAGGATTTGGTGTGGCGTGTACGTCTAAATGTGTAGCCTCAAAAGAGAACAGATAGGAGAATTACTTTCGTCAAAATTTTCAGAAAACCACGTTTTAAGGAAATCCCGCATCGTGCAAAATTATCTTGTTTTTCTTAAACAACACGTTGTAATTCGAAAAGCTTTTGTGTTGTGTGTATGTCTCAGCGTGTAGCCTCAAAAGAGAACACACAGGAGAGTTTTCTCTCGAAAGAATATGTAAGAATACCACGTTATAAGGAAATACAATTTTTCAGAATAAAGAGAAATGAGTACACATTGGAAACACTTTACGAGAAGAAATAATGCATCATACAAAATTAGCTTGTATCTCCTAAACAACACGTTGTAACTCAAAAGGATTTGGTGTGTCGTATACGTCTAAACGTATAGCCTCAAAAGAGAACCCACAGGAGAATTTTCTTAAGTCAAAATTTGTCAAAAAACCACGTTTTAAGGAAATCCCGCATCCTGCGAAATTATCTTGTTTTTCCTAAACAACACGTTTTAACTCGAAAAGCTTTGGTGTTGCGTGTATGTCTAAGCATGTAGCCTCAAAAGAGAATGCACAGGAGAGTTTTCTCTCGAAAGAATATGTACGAATACCATGTTATAAGGAAATACAGTGTTGCAGAGTAAAGACAAATACGTACGTATTGGAAACCCTTAAACTTTATGGGATGAAATAAAGCATCGTACAAAATGAGCTCGTATCTCCTAAACAACATGTTGTAACTCGAAAAGATTTGGTGTGGCATGTACGTCTAAACGTGTAGCCTCAAAAGGGAACCCACAGGAGAATTTTCTTTCGTCAAAATTTGTCAGAACACCAAGTTTTGAGGAAATCCCGCATCGTGCGAAATTATCTTGTTTTTCATAAACAACACGTTGTAACTTGAAAAGCTTTGGTGTTGCCTGTATGTCTAAGTGTGTAGCCTCAAAAGGGAACGCACAGGATAGTTTTCTCTCGAAAGAATATGTAAGAATACCACGTTATAAGGAAATACAGTGTTGCAGAGTAAAGACAAATACGTACGTATTGGAAACACTTTACGAGAAGAAATAAAGCATCGTACAAAATTAGCCTGTATTTCCTAAACAACACGTGGCAACTCGAAAGGATTAGGTGTGACATGCACGTCGAAACGTGAAGCCTCAAAAGAGAACCAACCGAATAATTTCCTTTCGTCAAAATTTGTCAGAAAACCATGTTTTAAAGAAATCCGGCATCGTGCGAAAGTATCTTGTTTTTTATAAACAACACGTAGTAACTCAAAAAGCTTTGGTGTTGCCTGTATGTCTAAGTGTTTAGCCTCAAAAGGGAATGCACAGGATAGTTTTCTCTCGAAAGAATATGTAAGAATGCCACGTTGTAAGGAAATACAGTGTTGCAGAGTAAAGACAAATAAGTACGTATTGGAAACACTTTACGAGAATTAACGCATTATAAAAAATTAGCATGTATCTCCTAAACAACACGTTGTAACTCGAAAAAATTTCGTGTGACGTGTACGTCTAAATATGTAGCCTCAAAAGAGAACCCACAGGAGAATTTTCTTTCGTCAAAATTTTTCAGAAAACCAGGTTTTTAGGAAATCCCGCATCGTGCGAAATCATCTTCTTTTTCCTAAACAACACGTTGTAACTCGAAAAGCTTTGGTGTTGCGTGTTTGTCTAATCATGTAGCCTCAAAAGAGAATGCACAGGAGAGTTTTCCCTCGAAAGAATATGTAAGAATACCATGTTATAAGGAAATACAGTGTTGCAGAGTAAAGACAAATATGTACGTATTGGAAACACTTTACGAGAAGAAATAACGCATCGTACAATATTTGCTTGTGTCTCCTAAACAACACGTTGTAACTGAAAAATATTTGGTGTGGCTCATACGTCTACACGTCTAGCCTCAAAAGAGAACCTACAGGAGAACTTTCTTTCGTCAAAATTTGTCAGAAAACCACGTTTTAAGGAAATCCCGCATCGTGCAAAATTATCTTGTTTTTCCTAAACAACACGTTGTAACTCGAAAAGCTTTGTTGTTGCGTGTATGTCTGAGCATGTAGCCTCTAAAGAGAATGCACAGGAGAGTTTTCTCTCGAAAGAACATGTAAGAATACAACGTTATAAGGAAATACAGTGTTGCAGAGTAAAGACAAATACATACGTATTGGAACCACTTTACGAAAAGAAATAACGCATCATACAAAATTAGCTTGTATCTCTTAAACAACACGTTGTAACTCGAAAGGATTTGGTGTGGCGTGCACGTCTAAACGTGTAGCCTCAAAAGAGAAGCCACAGGAGAATTTTCTTTCGTCAAAATTTTTCAGAAAACCACGTTTTAAGGAAATCCCGCATCGTGCAAAATTATCTTGTTTTCCATAAACAACACGTTGTAACTCGAAAAGCTTTGGTGTTGCCTGTATGTCTAAGTGTGTAGCCTCAAAAGGGAACGCACAGGATAGTTTTCTCTCGAAGGAATATGTAAGAATACCACGTTATAAGGAAATATAATGTTGCAGTGTAAAGACAAATATGTACTTATTGGAAACACTTTACGAGAAGAATTAACGCATAGTAAAAAATTAGCTTATATCTCCTAAACAACACGTTGTAATTCGAAAAGATTTGGTGTGGCTCGTACCTCTACACGTGTAGCCTCAAAAGAGAACCCACAGGAGAACTTTCTTTCGTCAAAATTTTTCAGAAAACCACGTTTTATGGAAATCTCGCATCATGCTAAATTATCTTGTTTTTCCTAAACAACACATTGTAACTCGAAAAGCTTTGGCGATGCATGTTTGCTTAAGCGTGTCCCCTCAAAAGAGAACGCACAGGAGAGTTTTCCCTCGAAGTAATATGTAAGATTACCATGTTATAAGGAAATACAGTGTTGCAGATTAAAGACAAATAAGTACCTATTGGAAACACTTTACGAGAAGAAATAATGCATCGTACAAAATTAGCTTGTATCTCCTAAACAACACGTGGTAACTTGAAAGGATTTGGTGTGGCGTGTACGTCTAAACGTGTAGCCTCAAAAGAGAACCCACAGGAGAATTTTCTTTTTCAAAATTTTTCAGAAAACCACGTTTTAAGGAAATCCCGCATCGTGCGAAATCATCTTTTTTTCCTAAACAACATGTTGTAACTCGAAAAGCTATGGTGTTGCGTGTATGTGTAAGCGTGGAGCCTCAAAAGAGAAGGCACTGGAGAGTTTTCTCTCCAAAGAATATGTAAGAATACCACGTTATAAGGAAATACAATTTTGCAGAGTAAAGACAAATAAGTACATATTGGAAAAAAATTTACGAGAAGAAATAACGCATCTTATAAAATTAGCTTGTATCTCCTAAACAACAGGTTGTAACTCGAAAGGATTTGGTGTGACGTGTACGTCTAAAAGTGTAGCCTCAAACGAGAACCCACAGGAGAATTTTCTTTCATAAAAATTTGTCAGAAACCACGTTTTAAGGAAATCTCGCATCGTGGGAAATTATCTTGTTTTTCCTAAACAACACGTTGTAACTCGAAAAGCTTTGGTGTTGCGTGTATTTCTAAGCGTGTAGCCTCAAAAGAGAACGCACAGGAGAGGTTTCTCTCGAAAGAATATGTAAGAATACCACGTTATAAGGAAATAAAGTGTTGCAGAGTAAAGACAACTACATACATATTGGAAACACTTTAAGAGAAGAAATAACACATCGTACAAAATTAGCTTGTATCTCCTAAACAACACGTTTTAACTCGAAAAGATTTGGTGTGGCTCCTACCTCTACACGTGTAGCCTCAAAAGAGAACCCACAGGATAACTTTCTTTCGTCAAAATTTTTCAGACAACCACGTTTTATGGAAATCTCGCATTGTGCGAAATTATCTTGTTTTTCCTAAACGACACATTGTAACTCGAAAAGCTTTGGCGTTGCGTGTATGTCTAAGCGTGTAGCCTCTAAAGAGAACGCACAGGAGAGTTTTCTCTCGAAAGAATATGTAAGAATACAACGTTATAAGCAAATACAGTGTTGTAGAGAAAAGACAAATAAGTACGTATTGGAAATCTTTACGAGCAGAAGTAACGCATCTTACAAAATTAGCTTGTATCTCCGAAACAACACGTGGTAACTCGAAAAGATTTGGTGTGCCGTGTACGTCTAAACGTGTAGCCTCAAAAGAGAACCCACAGGAGAATTTTCGTTCGTCAAAATTTGTCAGAAAACCACGTTTTAAGGAAATCCCGCATCGTGCAAAATTATCTTGTTTTTCCTAAACAACACTTTGTAACTAGAAAAGCTTTGGTGTTGCGTGTATGTCTAAGCGTGCAGCCTCAAAAGAGAATGCACAGGAGAGTTTTCTCTCGAAAGAATATGTAAGAATACCATGTTATAAGGAAACATATTGCTGCAGAGTAAAGACATACGTACTTATTGGAAACACATTATGAGAAGAAATAACGCATAGTACAAAATTAGCTTGTATCTCCAAAACAACACGTGGTAACTCAAAAAGATTTGGTGTGGCGTGTACGTCTGAACGTGTAGCCTCAAAAGAGAACCCACAGGAGAATTTTCTTACGTCAAAATTTGTCAGAAAACCACGTTTTAAGGAAATCCCGCATCGGACGAAATTATCTTGTTTTTCCTAATCAACACGTTGTAACTCGAAAAGTTTTGGTGTTGCGTGTATGTCTAAGCATGTAGCCTCCAAAGAGAACGAACAGGATAGTTTTCTCTCAAAAGAATATGTAAGAATACCACGTGATAAGGAAATACAGTGTTGCAGAGTAAAGACAAATACGTACTTATTGGAAACACTTTACGAGAAGAAATAACGCATCATGCAAAATTAGCTTGTATCTCCTAAACAACACGGTGTAACTCGAAAAGATTTGGTGTGGCGTGTACGTCTAAACGTGTAGCCTCAATGAGAACCCACAGGAGAATTTTCTTTCGTCAAAATTTGTCAAAAACCACGTTTTAAGGAAATCCCGCATCGTGCGTAATTATCTTGTTTTTCCTAAACAACATGTTGTAACTCGAAAATCTTTGGTGTTGCGTGTATGTCTAAGCGTGTAGCCTTAAAAGAGAACGCACAGGAGAGTTTTTTCCCGAAAGAATATGTAAGAATACCACGTTATAAGTAAATACAGTGTTGCAGAGTAAAGACAAATACATACTTTTTGGAAACACTTAAACTTTACGAGTAGAAATAACACATAGTACAAAATTAGCTTGTATCTCCTAAACAACACGTTATAACTCGAAAGGATTTGGTGTGGCTTGTACATCTAAACGTGGACCCTCAAAAGAGAACCCACAGGACAATATTCTTTCGTCAAAATTTGTCAGATAACCACGTTTTAAGGAAATCCCGCATCATGCGTAATTATCTTGTTTTTCCTAAACAACACGTTGTAACTCGAAAAGCTTTGGTTTTGCGTGTATGTCTAAGCATGTAGCCTCCAAAGAGAACGCACAGGAGAGTTTTCTCTCGAAAGAATATGTAAGAATACCACGTTATAAAGAAATACAGTGTTGCAGAGTAAAGGCAACTACATACGTATTGGAGACACTTAAACTTTACGAGAAGAAATAACGCATCATAAAAATATTAGCTTGTATCTCCTAAACAACACGTTGAAATTCAAGAAGATTTGGTGTGGCGTGTACAACTAAACGTGTAGCCTCAAAAGAGAACCCACAGGAGAATTTTCTTTGGTCAAAATTTGTCAGAAAACCACGTTTTAAGGAAATCCCGCATCGTGGGAAATTATCTTGTTCTTCCTAAACAACACGTTGTAACTCGAAAAGCGTTGGTGTTGCGTATATCTCTAAGCGTGTAGCCTCAAATGAGAACGCACAGGAGAGTTTTCTCTTGAAAGAATATGTAAGAATACCACGTTATAAGGAAATACAGTGTTGCAGAATAAAGACATATACTAACTTATTGGAAAAACTTTAGGAGAAGAAATAACGCATCGTACAAAATTAGCTTGTATCTCCTAAACAACACGTTGTAACTTAAAAAGATTTGGTGTGGCCTGTACGTCTAAACGTGTAGCCTCAAAAGAGAACCCATAGAGGAATTTTCCTTAATCAAAATTTGTCAGGAAACCACTTATTAAGGAAATCCCGCATCGTGCGTAATTATCTTGTTTTTCCTAAACAACGCGTTGTAACTCGAAAAGCTTTGGTGTTGCGTGTCCGTCTAAGTGCGTAGCCTCAAAGGGGAACGCACAGGAGAGTTTTCTCTTGAAAGAATATGTAAGAATACCACGTTATAAGGAAATACAGTGTTGCAGAGTATAGACAAATACGTACTTATTGGAAACACTTTAGGAGAAGAAATAAAGCATCATGCAAAATTAGCTTGTATCTCCTAAACAACACGTTGTAACTGGAAAAGATTTGGTGTGGTGTGTATGTCTAAACGTGTAGCCTCAAAAGAGAACCCACAGGAGAGTTTTCTTTGGTCATAATTTGTCAAAAACCACGTTTTACGGAAATCCCGCATCGTGCGAAAATATCTTGTTTTTCCTAAACAACACGTTGTAACTCGAAAAGCTTTGGTGTTGCGTGTATTTCTAATCGTGTAGCCTCAAAAGAGAATGCACAGGAGAGTTTTCTCCCGAAAGAATATGTAGGAATACCAAGTTATAAGGAAATACAGTGTTGCAGAGTAAAGACAAATACATACTTATTGGAAACACTTAAACTTTACGAGAAGAAATAACACATAGTACAAAATTAGCTTGTATCTCCTAAACAACACGTTATAACTCGAAAGGATTTGGTGTGGCGTGTACGTCTAAACTTGTACCCTCAAAAGAGAACCCACAGGAGAATTTTATCCTGTGCGTTCTCTTTTGAGGTTACACCCTTAGACATACACGCAACACCAATGCTTTTCGAGTTACAACGTGTTGTTTAGGAAAAACAAGATAATTTCGCACGATGCGAGATTCCCTTAAAACCTGGTTTCTGACAAATTTTGATGAAAGAAAATTCTCTTGTGGGTTCTCTGTTGAGCCTACACGTTTAGATGTACATGTCACAGCAAATCTTTTCGAGTTACAATGTGTTGTTTAGGAGATACAATCTAATTTTGTACGATGTGTTATTTCTTCTTGTAAAGTGTTTCCAATATGTACCTATTTGTCTTTACTCTGCAAAATTGTATTTCCTTATAACGTGGTATTCTTACATAATCTTTCAAGAGAAAACTCTCCTGTGCCTTCTCTTTTGAGGCTACACGCTTACACATACACGCAACACCAAAGCTTTTCGAGTTATGACATGTTGTTTAGGAAAAAGAAGATGATTTCGCACGATGCGGGATTTCCTTGAAACTTGGTTTTCTGAAAATTTTTGACGAAAGAAAATTCTCCTGTGGGTTCTCTTTTGAGGCTACATGTTTAGACAAACATGCCACACCAAATCTTTTCGAGTTACAACGTGTTGTTTCGGAGATACAAGCTAATTTTGTAGGATGCGTTACTTATTCTCGTAAAGTGTTTCAAATACGTACATATTTGTCTTTACTCTGCAACACTGTATTGCCTTATAACGTTGTATTCTTACATAATCTTTCCAGAGAAAACTGTCTCGTGCTTTCCCTTTTGCAGCTACACACTTAGACAAACAGGCAACACCAAAGATTTTCGAGTTACAACGTGTTGTTTATGAAAAACAAGATAATTTCCCGCGATGCGGGATTTCCTTAAAATGTAGTTTTCTGAAAAATTTTGACCAAAGAAAATTCTTCAGTGGGTTTTCTTTTGAGGCTCCACGTTTAGACGTACACGCCACACCAAATACTTTCGAGTTACCACGTGTTATTTAGGAGATACAAGCTAATTTTGTATGATGCATTATTTCTTCTCGTAAAGTGTTTCCAATATGTATGTATTTGTCTTTACTCTGAAACACTTTATTTCCTTATAACGTTGTATTCTTACATATTCTTTCTAGAAAGAACTCTACTGTGTGTTCTCTTTAGAGGCTACACGCTTAGACATACACGCAACGCCAAAGCTTTTCGAGTTACAATGTGTTGTTTAGGAAAAACAAGATAATTTCGCACGATGCGAGATTTCCATAAAACGTGGTTGTCTGAAAAATGTTGACGAAAGAAAGTTCTCCTGTGGGTTCTCTTTTGAGGCTACACATGTAGAGGTACGAGCCACACCAAATCTTTTCGAGTTACAATGTGTTGTTTAGGAGATACAAGCTAATTTTGTACGATGCATTATTTCTTCTCTTAAAGTGTTTCCAATAGTATTTGTCTTTACTCTGCAACACTGTATTTCCTTATAACGTGGTATTCTTACATATTCTTTCGAGAGAAAACTCTCCTGTGCGTTCTCTTTTGAGGCTACACGCTTAGACATACATGCAACACCAAAGCTTTTCGAGTTACAACGTGTTGTTTAGGAAAAACAAGATAATTTCCCACGATGCGAGATTTCCTTAAAACGTGGTTTCTGACAAATTTTGATGAAAGAAAATTCTCCTGTGGGTTCTCTTTTGAGGGTACACTTTTAGACGTACACGTCACACCAAATCTTTTCGAGTTACAACGTGTTGTTTAGGAGATACAAGCTAATTTTCTACGATGCGTTATTTCTTCTTGTAAAGTGTTTCCAATATGTACTTATTTGTCTTTACTCTGCAAAATTGTATTTCCGTATAATGTGGTATTCTTACATATTCTTTCGAGAGAAAACTCTCCTGTGCCTTTTCTTTTGAGTCTCCACGCTTACACATACACGCAACACCAATGCTTTTCAAGTTACAACATGTTGTTTAGGAAAAAGAAGATAATTTCACACGATGCGGGATTTCCTTAAAACGTGGTTTTTTGAAAAATTTTGAAGAAAGAAAATTCTCCTGTAGGTTCTCTTTTGAGGCTACACGTTTAGACGTACATGCCACACCAAATCTTTTCGAGTTACAACGTGTTGTTTAGGAGATACAAGCTAATTTTTTACGATGCGTTAATTCTTCTCGTAAAGTGTTTCCAATACATACGTATTTGTCTTTACTCTGCAACATTGTATTTCCTTATAACGTGGTATTCTTACCTATTCTTTCAAGAGAAAACTATCCTCTGCATTCTCTTTTGAGGTTACACACTTAGACATACACGCAACACCAAAGCTTTTTGAGTTATAACGTGTTATTTAGGAAAAACAAGATAATTTCGCACGATGCGAGATTTCCTTAAAACGTGGTTTCTGACAAATTTTGATGAAAGGAAATTCTCTTGTGGGTTCCCTTTTGAGGCTACACGCTTAGACGTACACGTCACACCAAATCTTTTCGAGTTACAACGTGTTGTTTAGGAGATACAAGCTACTTTTTTACGATGCGTTATGTCTTCTTGTAAAGTGATTCCAATATGTACATATTTGTCTTTATTCTGCAAAATTGTATTTCCTTATAACGTGGTATTCTTATATAATCTTTCGAGAGAAAACTCTCCTGTGCCTTCTCTTTTGAGGCTCCATGGTTACACATACACGCAACACCAAAGCTTTTCGAGTTACAACATGTTGTTTAGGAAAAAGAAGATGATTTCGCACGATGCAGGATTTCCTTAAAACGTGGTTTTCTGAAAAATTTTGACGAAAGAAAATTCTCCTGTGGGTTCTCTTTTGAGGCTACACGTTTAGACGTACACGGCACACCAAATCTTTTCGAGTTACCACGTGTTGTTTCGGAGATACAAGCTAATTTTGTAAGATGCGTTACTTCTGCTCGTAAAGTTTTCCAATACGTACTTATTTGTCTTTTCTCTACAACACTGTATTTGCTTATAACGTTGTATTCTTACATATTCTTTCGAGAGAAAACTCTCCTGTGCGTTCTCTTTAGAGGCTACACGCTTAGACATACACGCAACGCCAAAGCTTTTCGAGTTACAATGTGTCGTTTAGGAAAAACAAGATAATTTCGCACAATGCGAGATTTCCATAAAACGTGGTTGTCTGAAAAATTTTGACGAAAGAAAGTTATCCTGTGGGTTCTCTTTTGAGGCTACACGTGTAGAGGTAGGAGCCACACCAAATCTTTTCGAGTTAAAACGTGTTGTTTAGGAGATACAAGCTAATTTTGTACGATGTGTTATTTCTTCTCTTAAAGTGTTTCCAATATGTATGTAGTTGTCTTTACTCTGCAACACTTTATTTCCTTATAACGTGGTATTCTTACATATTCTTTCGAGAGAAACCTCTCCTGTGCGTTCTCTTTTGAGGCTACACGCTTAGAAATACACGCAACACCAAAGCTTTTCGAGTTACAACGTGTTGTTTAGGAAAAACAAGATAATTTCCCACGATGCGAGATTTCCTTAAAACGTGGTTTCTGACAAATTTTTATGAAAGAAAATTCTCCTGTGGGTTCTCGTTTGAGGCTACACTTTTAGACGTACACGTCACACCAAATCATTTCGAGTTACAACCTGTTGTTTAGGAGATACAAGCTAATTTTATAAGATGTGTTATTTCTTCTCGTAAATTTTTTTCCAATATGTACTTATTTGTCTTTACTCTGCAAAATTGTATTTCCTTATAACGTGGTATTCTTACATATTCTTTGGAGAGAAAACTCTCCAGTGCCTTCTCTTTTGAGGCTCCACGCTTACACATACACGCAACACCATAGCTTTTCGAGTTACAACATGTTGTTTAGGAAAAAGAAGATGATTTCACACGATGCGGGATTTCCTTAAAACGTGGTTTTCTGGAAATTTTGAATAAAGAAAATTCTCCTGTGGGTTCTCTTTTGAGGCTACACGTTTAGACGTACACGCCACACCAAATCCTTTCAAGTTACCACGTGTTGTTTAGGAGATACAAGCTAATTTTGTACGATGCATTATTTCTTCTCGTAAAGTGTTTCCAATACGTACTTATTTGTCTTTAATCTGCAACACTGTATTTCCTTATAACATGGTAATCTTACATATTATTTCGAGGGAAAACTCTCCTGTGCGTTCTCTTTTGAGGGGACACGCTTAAGCAAACATGCATCGCCAAAGCTTTTCGAGTTACAATGTGTTGTTTAGGAAAAACAAGATAATTTAGCACGATGCGAGATTTCCATAAAACGTGGTTTTCTGAAAAATTTTGACGAAAGAAAGTTCTCCTGTGGGTTCTCTTTTGAGGCTACACGTGTAGAGGTACGAGCCACACCAAATCTTTTCGAATTACAACGTGTTGTTTAGGAGATATAAGCTAATTTTTTACTATGCGTTAATTCTTCTCGTAAAGTGTTTCCAATAAGTACATATTTGTCTTTACACTGCAACATTATATTTCCTTATAACGTGGTATTCTTACATATTCCTTCGAGAGAAAACTATCCTGTGCGTTCCCTTTTGAGGCTACACACTTAGACATACAGGCAACACCAAAGCTTTTCGAGTTACAACGTGTTGTTTATGGAAAACAAGATAATTTTGCACGATGCGGGATTTCCTTAAAACGTGGTTTTCTGAAAATTTTTGACGAAAGAAAATTCTCCTGTGGCTTCTCTTTTGAGGCTACACGTTTGGACATGCACACCACACCAAATCCTTTCGAGTTACAACGTGTTGTTTAAGAGATACAAGCTAATTTTGTATGATGCGTTATTTCTTTTCGTAAAGTGGTTCCAATACGTATGTATTTGTCTTTACTCTGCAACACTGTATTTCCTTATAACGTTGTATTCTTACATGTTCTTTCGAGAGAAAACTCTCCTGTGCATTCTCTTTAGAGGCTACATGCTCAGACATACACGCAACACCAAAGCTTTTCGAGTTACAACGTGTTGTTTAGGAAAAACAAGATAATTTTGCACGATGCGAGATTTCCTTAAAACGTGGTTTTCTGACAAATTTTGACGAAAGAAAGTTCTCCTGTAGGTTCTCTTTTGAGGCTAGACGTGTAGACGTACGAGCCACACCAAATATTTTTCAATTACAACGTGTTGTTTAGGAGACACAAGCAAATATTGTACGATGCGTTATTTCTTCTCGTAAAGTGTTTCCAATACGTACATATTTGTCTTTACTCTGCAACACTGTATTTCCTTATAACGTGGTATTCTTACATATTCTTTCGAGAGAAAACTATCCTGTGCGTTCCCTATTGAGGCTGCACACTTAGACATACAGGCAACACCAAAGCTTTTTGAGTTACAACGTGTTGTTTATAAAAAATAAGATACTTTCGCACGATGCCGGATTTCCTTAAAACATGGTTTTCTGACAAATTTTGACGAAAGGAAATTATTCGGTTGGTTCTCTTTTGAGGCTTCATGTTTCGACGTGCATGTCACACCTAATCCTTTCGAGTTGCCACGTGTTGTTTAGGAAATACAGGCTAATTTTGTACGATGCTTTATTTCTTCTCGTAAAGTGGTTCCAATACGTACGTATTTGTCTTTACTCTGCAACACTGTATTTCCTTATAACGTGGTATTCTTACATATTCTTTCGAGAGAAAACTATCCTGTGCGTTCCCTTTTGAGGCTACACACTTAGACATACAGGCAACACCAAAGCTTTTCAAGTTACAACGTGTTGTTTATGAAAAACAAGATAATTTCGCACGATGCGGGATTTCCTCAAAACTTGGTGTTCTGACAAATTTTGACGAAAGAAAATTCTCCTGTGGGTTCCCTTTTGAGGCTACACGTTTAGACGTACATGCCACACCAAATCTTTTCGAGTTACAACATGTTGTTTAGGAGATACGAGCTCATTTTGTACGATGCTTTATTTCATCCCATAAAGTTTAAGGGTTTCCAATACGTACGTATTTGTCTTTACTCTGCAACACTGTATTTCCTTATAACATGGTATTCGTACATATTCTTTCGAGAGAAAACTCTCCTGTGCATTCTCTTTTGAGGCTACACGCTGAGACATACACGCAACACCAAAGCTTTTCGAGTTACAACGTGTTGTTTAGGAAAAACAAGATAATTTCGCAGGATGCGGGATTTCCTTAATACGTGGTTTTCTGACAAATTTGACCAAAGAAAATTCTCCTGTGGGTTCTCTTTTTGAGGCTACACGTTTAGACGTACACGCCACACCAAATCTTTCGAGTTACAACGTGTATTTTAGGAGATACAGCTAATTTTGTATGATGCGTTATTTCTTCTCGTAAAGTGTTTCCAATACGTATGTATTTGTCTTTATTCTGCAACACTGTATTTCCTTATAACCTGGTACTCTTACATATTCTTTCGAGTGAAAACTCTCCTGTGCGGTTTCTTTTGAGGCTACACACTGAGACATACAACTAACACCAAAGCTTTTCGAGTTACAACGTGTTGTTTAGGAAAAACAAGATAATTTCGCAGGATGCGGGATTTCTTTAAAACGTGGTTTTCTGACAAATTTTGACGAAAGAAAATTCTCCAGTGGGTTCTCTTTTGAGGCTAAACTTTTACACGTACACGCCAAACCAAATATCTTCGAGTTTCCACTTGTTGTTTAGGAGATACAAGCTAATATTGTATGATGCTTAATTTCTTCTCGTAAAGTGTTTCCAATATGTACGTATTTGTCCTTACTCTGCAACACTGTATTTCCTTATAACGTTGAATTCTTACATGTTCTATCGAGAGAAAACTCTCCTGTGCATTCTCTTTTGAGGCTACACGCTTAGACAAACACGCAACACCAAAGCTTTTCGAGTTACCACGTGTTGTTTAGGAAAAACAAGATAATTTCGCAAGATGCGGTATTTCCTTAAAACGTGGTTTTCTGACAAATTTTTGACGAAAGAAAATTCTCCTTTTTGTTCTTCTTTGAGGCTACACCTTTAGATATACACGTCAAACCAAATCTTTTCGAGTTACCACGTGTTGTTTAGGAGATATAAGCTAATTTTGTTCGATGCGTTATTTCTTCTCGTAAAGTGTTCCCAATATATACTTATTTGTATTTACTCTGCAAAATTGTATTTCCTAATAACGTGGTATTCTTACATATTCTTTCAAGAGAAAACTCTCCTGTGCCTTCTCTTTTGAGGCTCCAGGCTTACACATACACGCAACACTAAAGCTTTTCGAGTCACAACATGTTGTTTAGGAAAAAGAAGATGATTTCGCACGATGCGGGATTTCCATAAGACGTGGTTTTCTGAAAAATTTTGAGGAAAGAAAATTCTCCTGTGGGTTCTCTTTTGAGGCTACACATTTAGTCGTACACGCCACACCAAATGTTTTCGAGTTACAACGTGCTTTTTAGGAGATACAAGCTAATTTTGTACGATGCGTTAATTCTTCTTGTAAGGTGTTTCCAATACGTAAGTATTTGTCTTTACTCTGAAACACTGTATTTCCTTATAACGTGGTATTCTTATATATTCTTTCGAGAGAAAACTATCCTGTGCGTTCCCTTTTGAGGCTACACGCGGAGACATACACGCAACACCAAAGCTTTTCAAGTTACAACATGTTGTTTATGAATAAAAAGATAATTTCGCACGATGCGGGATTTCCTTAAAACGTGGTTTTCTGACAAATTTTGACAAAAGAAAATTCTCCTGTGGGTTATCTTTTGAGGCTACACGTTTAGACGTACACGTCACATCAAATCTTTTCGAGTTACCACGTGTTGTTTAGGAGATACAAGCTTATTTTGTACGATGCGTTATTTTTTCTTGTAAAGTGTTTCCAATATGTACTTATTTGCCTTTACTCTGCAAAATTGTATTTCTTTATAACGTGGTATTCTTACATTTTCTTTCGAGAGAAAACTCTCCTGTGCCTTCTCTTTTGAGGCTCCACGCTTAGACATACGCGCAACACCAAAGCTTTTCGAGTTACAACATGTTGTTTAGGAAAAAGAAGATGATTTTGCACGATGCGGGATTTCCTTAATACGTGGTTTTCTGAAAAATTTTAACGAAAGAAAATTCTCCTGTGGGTTCTCTTTTAAAGCTACACGTTTAGACGTACATGCCACACCAAATCTTTTTGAGTTACAACATGTTGTTTAGGAGATACAAGCTAATTTTGTACTATGCGTTAATTCTTTACGTAAAGTGTTTCGAATACATACGTGTTTGTCTTTACTCTGCAACACTGTATTTCCTTATAACGTGGTATTCTTACATATTCTTTCGAGAGAAAACTCTCCTGTGCATTCTCTTTTGAGGCTACATGCTTAGACATACACGCAACTCCAGAGCTTTTCGAGTTAAAACTTGTTGTTTAGAAAAAAACAAGATAATTTCGCACGATGCTAGTTTTCCTTAAAACGTGGTTTCTGACAAATTTTGATGAAAGAAAATTCACCTGTGGGTTCTCTTTTGAGGCTACACCTTTAGACGTACACACCACACCAAATCTTTTTGAGTTACACCGTGCTGTTTAGAAGATACAAGCAAATTTTTTTTACGATGCGTTATTTCTTCTCGTAAAGTTTAAGTTTTTCCAATACATACGTTTTTGTCTTTACTCTGCAACTCTGTATTTCCTTATAACGTGGTATTCTTACATATTCTTTCGAGAGAAAACTCTCCTGTGCGTTCTCTTTTGAGGCTACACGCTTAGACAAAAACGCAACACCACAGCTTTTCGAGTTACAACGTGTTCTTTAGGAAAAACAAGATAATAACGCACGATGCAGTATTTCCTTAAAACGTGGTTTCTGACAAATATTGACAAAAGAAAATATTCCTGAGGGTTCTCTTTTGAGGCTACACGTTTAGACGTACATGCCACACCAAATCTTTTCGAGTTACAACGTGTTGTTTAGGAGATACAAGCTAATTTTTTAAGATGCGTTATTTCTTCTCGTAAAGTTTAAGTGTTTCCAATACGTATGTATTTGCCTTTACTCTGCAACACTGTTTTCCTTATAACGTGGTATTCTTGCATATTCTTTCGAGAGAAAACTCTCCTGTGCGTTCTCTTTTGAGGCTAAACGCTTAGACATACACGCAACACCAAAGCTTTTCGAGTTACAACGTTTTTTTTAGGAAGAACAAGATAATTTCTCACGATGCGGGATTTCCTTAAAACGTGGTTTTCTGACAAATTTTGACGAAAGAAATTTGTCCTGTGGTTCTCTTTGAGGCTACACGTTTAGATGTACACGCCACACCAAATCCTTTCGAGTTACAACGTGTTGTTTAGGAGATACAAGCTAATTTTTTACGATGCTTTATTTCATCTCGTAAAGTTTAAGGGTTTCCAATATGAAAGTATTTGCCATTATTCTGCAACAGTGTACTTCCTTATAACGTGGTATTCTTACATATTCTTTCGAGAGAAAACTCTCCTGTGTGTTCTCTTTTGAGGCTACACGCTTAGACATACACGCAACACCAAAGCTTTTCGAGTTACAACGCGTTGTTTAGGAAAAACAAGATAATTTCTCACGATGCGGGATTTCCTTAATATGTGGTTTTCTGACAAATTTTGACCAAAGAAAATTCTCCTGTGGGTTCTCTTTTGAGGCTACACGTTTAGACCTACAGGTCACACCAAATCTTTTCGAGTTACAACGTGTTGTTTAGGAGATACAAGCTAATTTTTTATGATGCGTTATTTCTTCTCATAAAGTGTTTCCAATAAGTACTTATTTGTCTTTACTCTGCAACACTGTATTTCCTTATAACGTGGTATTCTTACATATTCTTTTTAGAGAAAACTCTCCTGTGCGCTCTCTTTGAGTCTACACGCTTAGACATACACGCAACACCAAAGCTTTTCGAGTTACAACGCATTGTTTAGGAAAAACAAGATAATTTTGCACGATAAGGGATTTCCTTAAAACGTGGTTTTCTTACATATTTTGACGATAAAAAATTCTCCTGTCGGTTCTCTTTTGAGGCTACACGTTTAGACGTACACGTCACACCAAATATTTTCGAGTTACAACGTGTTGTTTAGGAGATACAAGCTAATTTTGTACGATTTTTTATTTCTTCTCTTAAAGTTTTACAATATGTACGTATTTGTCTTTAATCTGCAACACTGTATTTCCTTATAACGTGGTATTCTTACATATTCTTTCGAGAGAAAACTCTCCTTGCATTCCCTTTAGAGGCTACACACTTAGACATACACGCAACCCCAAAGCTTTTCGAGTTACAACGTGTTGTTTAGGAAAAACAAGATAATTTCGCACGATGCGGGATTTCCTTAAAACGTGGTTTTCTGACAAATTTTGACGAAAGAAAACTCTCCTGTGGGTTCTCTTTTGAGGATACACGTTTAGACGTACACGCCACACCAAATCTTTTCGAGTCACAACATGTTGTTTAGGACATACAAGCAAATTTTCCAAGATGCGTTATTTCTCTCATAAAGTGTTTCCAGTATGTACGTATTTGTCTTTACTCTGCCACACTGTATTTCCTTATAACGTGGTATTCTTACATATTCTTTCGAGAGAAAACTCTCCTATGCGTTCTCTTTTGGGGCTACATGCTTAGACATACACCCAACACCAAAGCTTTTCGAGTTAAAACGTGTTGTTTAGGAAGAACAAGATAATTTCTCACGATGCGCGATTTCCTTAAAACGTGGTTTTCTGAAAAATTTTGACGAAAGAAAATTGTCCTGTGGGTTCTCTTTTGAGGCTACACGTTTAGACGTACATGCCACACCAAATCTTTTCGAGTTACAACGTGTTGTTTAGGAGATACAAGCTAATTTTGTACGATGCTTTATTTCATCTCATAAAGTTTAAGGGTTTCCAATACATACGTGTTTGTCTTTATTCTGCAACACTGTATTTCCTTATAAAGTGGTATTCTTTCATATTCTTTCGAGAGAAAACTCTCCTGTGCGTTCTCTTTTGAGGCTACACGCTTAGACATACACGCAATAGCAAAGCTTTTCGAGTTACAACATGTTGTTTAGGAAGAACAAGATAATTTCCCACGATGCGGGATTTCCTTAAAACGTGGTGTTCTGACAAATTTTGATGAAAGAAAATTCTCCTGTGGGTTCTCTTTTGAGACTACACCTTTAGACGTACACACCACACCAAATCTTTTTGAGTTACACCGTGCTGTTTAGGAGATCCAAGCTAATTTTTTTTACGATGCATTATTTCTTCCCGTAAAGTTTAAGTGTTTCCAATACATACGTTTTTGTCTTTACACTGCAACTCTGTTTTTCCTTATAACGTGGTATTCTTACATACTCTTTCGAGAGAAAACTCTCCTGTGCGTTCTCTTTTGAGGCTACACGCTTAGACATACAGGCAACACCACAGCTTTTCGAGTTACAATGTGTTGTTTAGGAAAAACAAGATAATTTAGCACGATGCGGGATTTCCTTAAAACGTGGTTTTCTGACAAATTTTGACCAAAGAAAATACTCCTGTGGGTTCTCTTTTGAGGCTACACGTTTAGCCGTACACGCCACACCAAATCTTTTCGAATTACAACCTGTTGTTTAGGAGATACAAGCTAATTTTTTTACGATGCGTTATTTCTTCTAGTAAAGTGTTTCCAATAAGTACGTATTTGTCTTTACTCTGCAACACTGTGTTTCCTTATAACGTGGTATTCTTACATATTCTTTCGAGAGAAAACTCTCCTGTGCGTTCTCTTTTGAGGCTACATGCTTAGACATACACGCAACACCAAAGCTTTTCGAGTTACAACGTGTTTTTTAGGAAGAACAAGATAATTTCTCACGATGCGGGATTTCCTTAAAACGTGGTTTTCTGACAAATTTTGACGAAAGAAATTTGTCCTGTGGTTCTCTTTGAGGCTACACGTTTAGATGTTCATGCCACACCAAATCTTTTCGAGTTACAACGTGTTGTTTAGGAGATACAAGCTAATTTTGTACGATGCTTTATTTCATCTCGTAAAGTTTAAGGGTTTCCAATACGAAAGTATTTGTCATTATTCTGCAACAGTGTACTTCCTTATAATGTGGTATTCTTACATATTCTTTCGAGAGAAAACTCTCCTGTGTGTTCTCTTTTGAGGCTACACGCTTAGACATACACGCAACACCAAAGCTTTTCGAGTTACAACGCGTTGTTTAGGAAAAACAAGATAATTTCGCACGATGCGGGATTTCCTTAGTACGTGGTTTTCTGACAAATTTTGACCAAAGAAAATTCTCCTGTGTGTTCTCTTTTGAGGCTACACGTTTAGACGTACAGGTCACACCAAATCTTTTCGAGTTACAACGTGTTGTTTAGGAGATACAAGCTAATTTTTTACGATGCGTTATTTCTTCTCATAAAGTGTTTCCAATAAGTACGTATTTGTCTTTACTCTGCAACACTGTATTTCCTTATAAGGTGGTATTCTTACATATTCTTTTTAGAGAAAACTCTCCTGTGTGCTCTCTTTTGAGTCTACACGCTTAGACATACACGCAACTCCAAAGCTTTTCGAGTTACAACGCATTGTTTAGGAAAAACAAGATAATTTTTCACGATAAGGGATTTCCTTAAAACGTGGTTTTCTTACATATTTTGACGATAAAAAATTCTCCTGTCGGTTCTCTTTTGAGGCTACACATTTAGACGTACACGTCACACCAAATATTTTCGAGTTACAACGTGTTGTTTAGGAGATACAAGCTAATTTTGTATGATTTTTTATTTCTTCTCTTAAAGTTTTACAATATGTACGTATTTGTCTTTACTCTTCAACACTGTATTTCCTTATAACGTGGTATTCTTACATATTCTTTCGAGAGAAAACTCTACTTGCATTCCTTTTAGAGGCTACACACTTAGACATACATGCAACACCAAAGCATTTCGAGTTACAACGTGTTGTTTAGGAAAAACAGGATAATTTCGCTCGATGCGGGATTTCCTTAAAACGTGGTTTTCTGACAAATTTTGACGAAAGAAAACTCTCCTCTGGGTTCTCTTTTGAGGATACACGTTTAGACGTACACGCCACACCAAATCTTTTCGAGTTACAACATGTTGTTTAGGACATACAAGCAAATTTTGCAAGATGCGTTATTTCTCTCATAAAGTGTTTCCAGTATGTATGTATTTGTCTTTACTCTGCCACACTGTATTTCCTTATAACGTGGTATTCTTACATATTCTTTCGAGAGAAAACTCTCCTTGCATTCCTTTTAGAGGCTACACACTTAGACATACATGCAACACCAAAGCATTTCGAGTTACAACGTGTTGTTTAGGAAAAACAGGATAATTTCGCTCGATGCGGGATTTCCTTAAAACGTGGTTTTCTGACAAATTTTGACGAAAGAAAACTCTCCTCTGGGTTCTCTTTTGAGGATACACGTTTAGACGTACACGCCACACCAAATCTTTTCGAGTTACAACATGTTGTTTAGGACATACAAGCAAATTTTGCAAGATGCGTTATTTCTCTCATAAAGTGTTTCCAGTATGTACGTATTTGTCTTTACTCTGCCACACTGTATTTTCTTATAACGTGGTATTCTTATATATTCTTTCGAGAGAAAACTCTCCTATGCATTCTCTTTTGGGGCTACATGCTTAGACATACACCCAACACCAAAGCTTTCGAGTTAAAACGTGTTGTTTAGGAAGAACAAGATAATTTCTCACGATGCGCGATTTCCTTAAAACGTGGTTTTCTGAAAAATTTTGACGAAAGAAAATTGTCCTGTGGGTTCTCTTTTGAGGCTACACGTTTAGACGTACATGCCACACCAAATCTTTTCGTGTTACAACGTGTTGTTTGGGAGATACAAGCTAATTTTGTACGATGCTTTAATTCATCTCGTAAAGTTTAAGGGTTTCCAATACATACGTGTTTGTCTTTACTCTGTAACACTGTATTTCCTTATAACGTGGTATCCTTTCATATTCTTTCGAGAGAAAACTCTCCTGTGCGTTCTCTTTTGAGGCTACACGCTTAGACATACACGCAACAGCAAAGCCTTTCGAGTTACAACATGTTGCTTAGGAAGAACAAGATAATTTCCCACGATGCGGGATTTCCTTAAAACGTGGTGTTCTGACAAATTTTGATGAAAGAAAATACTCCTGTGGGTTCTCTTTTGAGGCTACACCTTTAGACGTACACACCACACCAAATCTTTTTGAGTTACACCGTGCTGTTTAGGAGATACAAGCTAATTTTTTTTACGATGCGTTATTTCTTCTCATAAAGTTTAAGTGTTTCCAATACATACGTTTTTGTCTTTACACTGCAACTCTGTATTTCCTTATAACGTGGTATTCTTACATATTCTTTCGAGAGAAAACTCTCCTGTGCATTCTCTTTTGAGGCTACACGCTTAGACATACAGGCAACACCACAGCTTTTCGAGTTACAATGTGTTGTTTAGGAAAAACAAGATAATTTAGCACGATGCGGGATTTCCTTAAAACGTGGTTTTCTGACAAATTTTGACGAAAGAAAATACTCCCGAGGTTTCTCTTTTGAGGCTACACGTTTAGACGTACACGCCACACCAAATCTTTTCGAGTTACAACGTGTTGTTTAGGAGATACAAGCTAATTTTTTAAGATGCTTTATTTCTTCTCGTAAAGTTTAAGTGTTTCCAATACGTACGTATTTGCCTTTACTCTGCAACACTGTTTTCCTAATAACGTGGTATTCTTACATATTCCTTCGAGAGAAAACTCTCCTGTGCGTTCTCTTTTGAGGCTACACGCTTAGACATACATGCAACACCAAAACTTTTCGAGTTACAACATGTTGTTTAGGAAGAACAAGATAATTTCCCACGATGCGGGATTTCCTTAAAACGTGGTGTTCTGACAAATTTTGATGAAAGAAAATTCTCCTGTGGGTTCTCTTTTGAGGCTACACCTTTAGACATACAAACCACACCAATTCTTTTGGAGTTACACCGTGCTGTTTAGGAGATACAAGCTAATTTTTTTTACGATGCATTATTTCTTCCCGTAAAGTTTAAGTGTTTCCAATACATACGTTTTTGTCTTTACACTGCAACTCTGTTTTTCCTTATAACGTGGTATTCTTACATACTCTTTCGAGAGAAAACTCTCCTGTGCGTTCTCTTTTGAGGCTACACGCTTAGACATACAGGCAACACCACAGCTTTTCGAGTTACAATGTGTTGTTTAGGAAAAACAAGATAATTTAGCACGATGCGGGATTTCCTTAAAACGTGGTTTTCTGACAAATTTTGACCAAAGAAAATACTCCTGTGGGTTCTCTTTTGAGGCTACACGTTTAGCCGTACACGCCACACCAAATCTTTTCGAGTTACAACCTGTTGTTTAGGAGATACAAGCTAATTTTTTTACGATGCGTTATTTCTTCTCGTAAAGTGTTTCCAATAAGTACGTATTTGTCTTTACTCTGCAACACTGTGTTTCCTTATAACGTGGTATTCTTACATATTCTTTCGAGAGAAAACTCTCCTGTGCGTTCTCTTTTGAGGCTACATGCTTAGACATACACGCAACACCAAAGCTTTTCGAGTTACAACGTGTTTTTTAGGAAGAACAAGATAATTTCTCACGATGCGGGATTTCATTAAAACGTGGTTTTCTGACAAATTTTGACGAAAGAAATTTGTCCTGTGGTTCTCTTTGAGGCTACACGTTTAGATGTACACGCCACACCAAATCTTTTCGAGTTACAACGTGTTGTTTAGGAGATACAAGCTAATTTTGTACGATGCTTTATTTCATCTCGTAAAGTTTAAGGGTTTCCAATACGAAAGTATTTGTCATTATTCTGCAACAGTGTACTTCCTTATAATGTGGTATTCTTACATATTCTTTCGAGAGAAAACTCTCCTGTGTGTTCTCTTTTGAGGCTACACGCTTAGACATACACGCAACACCAAAGCTTTTCGAGTTACAACGCGTTGTTTAGGAAAAACAAGATAATTTCGCACGATGCGGGATTTCCTTAATACGTGGTTTTCTGACAAATTTTGACCAAAGAAAATTCTCCTGTGTGTTCTCTTTTGAGGCTACACGTTTAGACGTACAGGTCACACCAAATCTTTTCGAGTTACAACGTGTTGTTTAGGAGATACAAGCTAATTTTTTACGATGCGTTATTTCTTCTCATAAAGTGTTTCCAATAAGTACGTATTTGTCTTTACTCTGCAACACTGTATTTCCTTATAAGGTGGTATTCTTACATATTCTTTTTAGAGAAAACTCTCCTGTGTGCTCTCTTTTGTGTCTACACGCTTAGACATACACGCAACTCCAAAGCTTTTCGAGTTACAACGCATTGTTTAGGAAAAACAAGATAATTTTGCACGATAAGGGATTTCCTTAAAACGTGGTTTTCTTACATATTTTGAGGATAAAAAATTCTCCTGTCGGATCTCTTTTGAGGCTACACATTTAGACGTACACGTCACACCAAATATTTTCGAGTTACAACGTGTTGTTTAGGAGATACAAGCTAATTTTGTATGATTTTTTATTTCTTCTCTTAAAGTTTTACAATATGTACGTATTTGTCTTTACTCTTCAACACTGTATTTCCTTATAACGTGGTATTCTTACATATTCTTTCGAGAGAAAACTCTCCTTGCATTCCTTTTAGAGGCTACACACTTAGACATACATGCAACACCAAAGCTTTTCGAGTTACAACGTGTTGTTTAGGAAAAACAAGATAATTTCGCACGATGCGGGATTTCCTTAAAACGTGGTTTTCTGACAAATTTTGACGAAAGAAAACTCTCCTGTGGGTTCTCTTTTGAGGATACACGTTTAGACGTACACGCCACACCAAATCTTTTTGAGTTAAAACATGTTGTTTAGGACATACAAGCAAATTTTGCAAGATGCGTTATTTCTCTCATAAAGTGTTTCCAGTATGTATGTATTTGTCTTTACTCTGCCACACTGTATTTCCTTATAACGTGGTATTCTTATATATTCGTTCGAGAGAAAACTCTCCTATGCGTTCTCTTTTGGGGCTACATGCTTAGACATACACCCAACACCAAAGCTTTTCGAGTTAAAACGTGTTGTTTAGGAAGAACAAGATAATTTCTCACGATGCGCGATTTCCTTAAAACGTGGTTTTCTGAAAAATTTTGACGAAAGAAAATTGTCCTGTGGGTTCTCTTTTGAGGCTACACGTTTAGACGTACATGCCACACCAAATCTTTTCGAGTTACAACGTGTTGTTTAGGAGATATAAGCTAATTTTGTACGATGCTTTAATTCATCTCGTAAAGTTTAAGGGTTTCCAATACATACGTGTTTGTCTTTACTCTGTAACACTGTATTTCCTTATAACGTGGTATCCTTTCATATTCTTTCGAGAGAAAACTCTCCTGTGCGTTCTCTTTTGAGGCTACACGCTTAGACATACACACAACAGCAAAGCCTTTCGAGTTACAACATGTTGCTTAGGAAGAACAAGATAATTTCCCACGATGCAGGATTTCCTTAAAACGTGGTGTTCTGACAAATTTTGATGAAAGAAAATACTCCTGTGGGTTCTCCTTTGAGGCTACACCTTTAGACGTACACACCACACCAAATCTTTTTGAGTTACACCGTGCTGTTTAGGAGATACAAGCTAATTTTTTTTTACGATGCGTTATTTCTTCTCATAAAGTTTAAGTGTTTCCAATACATACGTTTTTGTCTTTACACTGCAACTCTGTATTTCCTTATAACGTGGTATTCTTACATATTCTTTCGAGAGAAAACTCTCCTGTGCATTCTCTTTTGAGGCTACACGCTTAGACATACAGGCAACACCACAGCTTTTCGAGTTACAATGTGTTGTTTAGGAAAAACAAGATAATTTAGCACGATGCGGGATTTCCTTAAAACGTGGTTTTCTGACAAATTTTGACGAAAGAAAATACTCCCGAGGTTTCTCTTTTGAGGCTACACGTTTAGACGTACATGCCACACCAAATCTTTTCGAGTTACAACGTGTTGTTTAGGAGATACTAGCTAATTTTTTAAGATGCATTATTTCTTCTCGTAAAGTTTAAGTGTTTCCAATACGTACGTATTTGCCTTTACTCTGCAACACTGTTTTCCTAATAACGTGGTATTCTTACATATTCCTTCGAGAGAAAACTCTCCTGTGCGTTCTCTTTTGAGGCTACATGCTTAGACATACATGCAACACCAAAACTTTTCGAGTTACAACGTGTTGTTTAGGAAGAACAAGATAATTTCTCACGATGCGGGATTTCCTTAAAACGAGGTTTGCTGACAAATTTTGACGAAAGAAAATTGTCCTGTGGGTTCTCTTTTGGGGCTACACGTTTAGACGTACAAGCCACACCAAATCTTTTCCAGTAAAAACGTGTTGTTTAGGAGATACAAGCTAATTTTGTACGATGCTTTAATACATCTCGTAAAGTTTAAGTGTTTCCAATATGTACGCTTTCGTCTTTACTCAGCAACACTGTACTTCCTTATAAAGTGGTATTCTTAACTATTCTTTCGAGAGAAAACTCTCCTGTGCGTTCTCTCTTGAGGCTACATGCTTAGAAATACACGCAACACCAAAGCTTTTCGAGTTACAATGTGTTGTTTAGGAAAAACAAGATAATTTCGCACGATGCGGGGTTTCCTTAGTACGTGGTTTTCTGACAAATTTTGACCAAAGAAAATTCTCCTGTGCGTTCTCTTTTGAGGCTACACGTTTAGCCGTACACGCCACACCAAATCTTTTCGAGTTACAACCTGTTGTTTAGGAGATAGAAGCTAATTTTTTTACGATGCGTTATTTCTTCTCGTAAAGTGTTTCCAATAAGTACGTATTTGTCTTTACTCTGCAACACTGTGTTTCCTTATAACGTGGTATTCTTACATATTCTTTCGAGAGAAAACTCTCCTGTGCGTTCTCTTTTGAGGCTACATGCTTAGACATACACGCAACACCAAAGCTTTTCGAGTTACAACGTGTTTTTTAGGAAGAACAAGATAATTTCTCACGATGCGGGATTTCCTTAAAACGTGGTTTTCTGACAAATTTTGACGAAAGAAATTTGTCCTGTGGTTCTCTTTGAGGCTACACGTTTAGATGTACATGCCACACCAAATCTTTTCGAGTTACAACGTGTTGTTTAGGAGATACAAGCTAATTTTGTACGATGCTTTATTTCATCTCGTAAAGTTTAAGGGTTTCCAATACGAAAGTATTTGTCATTATTCTGCAACAGTGTACTTCCTTATAATGTGGTATTCTTACATATTCTTTCGAGAGAAAACTCTCCTGTGTGTTCTCTTTTGAGGCTACACGCTTAGACATACACCCAACACCAAAGCTTTTCGAGTTACAACGCGTTGTTTAGGAAAAACAAGATAATTTCACACGATGCGGGATTTCCTTAATACGTGGTTTTCTGACAAATTTTGACCAAAGAAAATTCTCCAGTGGGTTCTCTTTTGAGGCTACACGTTTAGACTTACACGCCACACCAAATCTTTTGGAGTTTCAATGTGTTGTTTAGGAGATACAAGCTAATTTTTTACGATATGTTATTTCTTCTCATAAAGTATTTCCAATAAGTACGTATTTGTCTTTAATCTGCAACACTGTATTTTCTTATAACGTGGTATTCTTACACATTCTTTCGAGTGAAAACTCTCCTGTGTGCTCTCTTTTGAGTCTACACGCTTAAACATACATGCAACACCAAAGCTTTTCGAGTTACAAGGTTTTGTTTAGGAAAAACAAGATAATTTCGCACGATGCGGGATTTCATAAACGTGGTTTTCTGAATATTTGACGAAAGAAAATTCTCCTATGGGTTCTCTCTTGAGGCTACACGTTTAGACGTACATGCCACACAAAGTCTTTTCGAGTTACAACGTGTTGTTTAGGAGATATGAGCTAATTTTGTACGATGCTTTATTTCATCTCGTAAAGTTTAAGGGTTTCCAATACGTACCTATTTGTCTTTACTCTGAAACACTGTATTTCCTTATAACGTGGTATTCTTACATATTCTTTTGAGAGAAAACTCTCCTGTGTGTTCTCTTTTGAGGCTACATGCTGAGACATACACGCAACACCATAACTTTTCGAGTTAAAACGTGTTGTTTAGGAAAAACAAGATAATTTCGCACGATGCAGGATTTTCTTAATACGTGGTTTTCTGACAAATTTGACCAAAGAAAATTCTCCTGTGGGTTCTCTTTTGAGGCTACACGTTTAGACGTACACGCCACACCAAATCATTTAGAGTTACAACGTGTTGTTTACGAGATACAAGCTAATTTTGTACGATGCGTTATTTCTTCTCTTAAAGTGTTTCCAATATGTACGTATTTGTCTTTACTCTGCAACACTGTATTTCCTACAACGTGGTATTCTTACATATTCTTTCGAGAGAAAACTCTCCTGTGCATTCGCTTTTGTGGCTACACACTTAGACATACACGCAACACCAAAGCTTTTCGAGTTACAACTTGTTGTTTAGGAAAAACAAGATAATTTCGCAGGATGCGGGATTTCGTTAAAACGTGATTTTGTGACAAATTTTGAAGAAAGAAAATTCTCCTATTGGTTCTCTTTTGAGGCTACACGTTTAGAAGTACACACCACATGAAGTCCTTTCGAGTTACCACGTGTTGTTTAGGAGATACAAGCTAATTTTTTATGATGCATTATTTCTTCTTGTAAAGTGTTTCCAACAAGTATGTATTTGTCTTTACTCTGCAACACTGTATTTCCTTATAACGTTGTATTCTTACATGTTCTTTCTAGAGAAAACTCTCCTGTGCATACTCTTTAGAGGCTACACGCTTAGACATACACGCAACAACAAAGCTTTTCGAGTTACAACGTGTTTTTAAGGAAAAACAAGATAATTTTCACGATGCGGGATTTACTTAAAACGTGGTTTTCTGAAAAATTTTGAAGAAAGAAAGTTATCCTGTGGGTTCTCTTTTGAGGCTACACGTGTAGACGTACGAGCCACACCAAATCTTTTCGAGTTACAACGTGTTGTTTAGGAGATACAAGCTAATTTTGTACGATGCATTATTTCTTCTCTTAAAGTGTTTCCAATGGTATGTAATTGTCTTTTCTGTGCAACACTGTATTTCCTTATAACGTGGTATTCTTACATATTCGTTCAAGAGAAAACTCTCCTGTGCGTTCTCTATTGAGGCTACACGCTTAGACATACACGCAACACCAAAGCTTTTCGAGTTACAATGTGTTGTTTAGGAAAAACTAGAAAATTCCGCACGAAGCGAGATTTCCATACAACGTGTTTTCTGACAAATTTTGATGAAAGAAAATTCTCCTATGGGTTCTCCTTTGAGGCTACACATTTAGATGTACACGCCACACCAAGTCCTTTCGAGTTACCACGTGTTGTTTAGGAGATACAAGCTAATTTTTTACAATGCGTTATTTCTTCTCGTAAAGTGTTTCCAACAAGTATGTTTTTGTCTTTACTCTGCAACACTGTATTCCTTATAACGTTGTATTCTTACATGTTCTTTCGAGAGAAAACACTCCTGTGTGTACTCTTTAGAGGCTACACGCTTAGACATACTCGCAACACCAAAGCTTTTCGAGTTACAACGTGTTGTTTAGGAAAAACAAGATAATTTTGAACGATGCGGGATTTCCTTAAAACGTGGTTTTCTGACAAATTTTGACCAAAGAAAATACTCCTGTGGGTTCTCTTTTGAGGCTACACGTTTAGCCGTACACGCCACACCAAATCTTTTCGAGTTACAACCTGTTGTTTAGGAGATACAAGCTAATTTTTTTACGATGCGTTATTTCTTCTCGTAAAGTGTTTCCAATAAGTACGTATTTGTCTTTACTCTGCAACACTGTGTTTCCTTATAACGTGGTATTCTTACATATTCTTTCGAGAGAAAACTCTCCTGTGCGTTCTCTTTTGAGGCTACATGCTTAGACATACACGCAACACCAAAGCTTTTCGAGTTACAACGTGTTTTTTAGGAAGAACAAGATAATTTCTCACGATGCGGGATTTCATTAAAACGTGGTTTTCTGACAAATTTTGACGAAAGAAATTTGTCCTGTGGTTCTCTTTGAGGCTACACGTTTAGATGTACACGCCACACCAAATCTTTTCGAGTTACAACGTGTTGTTTAGGAGATACAAGCTAATTTTGTACGATGCTTTATTTCATCTCGTAAAGTTTAAGGGTTTCCAATACGAAAGTATTTGTCATTATTCTGCAACAGTGTACTTCCTTATAATGTGGTATTCTTACATATTCTTTCGAGAGAAAACTCTCCTGTGTGTTCTCTTTTGAGGCTACACGCTTAGACATACACGCAACACCAAAGCTTTTCGAGTTACAACGCGTTGTTTAGGAAAAACAAGATAATTTCGCACGATGCGGGATTTCCTTAATACGTGGTTTTCTGACAAATTTTGACCAAAGAAAATTCTCCTGTGTGTTCTCTTTTGAGGCTACACGTTTAGACGTACAGGTCACACCAAATCTTTTCGAGTTACAACGTGTTGTTTAGGAGATACAAGCTAATTTTTTACGATGCGTTATTTCTTCTCATAAAGTGTTTCCAATAAGTACGTATTTGTCTTTACTCTGCAACACTGTATTTCCTTATAAGGTGGTATTCTTACATATTCTTTTTAGAGAAAACTCTCCTGTGTGCTCTCTTTTGTGTCTACACGCTTAGACATACACGCAACTCCAAAGCTTTTCGAGTTACAACGCATTGTTTAGGAAAAACAAGATAATTTTGCACGATAAGGGATTTCCTTAAAACGTGGTTTTCTTACATATTTTGAGGATAAAAAATTCTCCTGTCGGTTCTCTTTTGAGGCTACACATTTAGACGTACACGTCACACCAAATATTTTCGAGTTACAACGTGTTGTTTAGGAGATACAAGCTAATTTTGTATGATTTTTTATTTCTTCTCTTAAAGTTTTACAATATGTACGTATTTGTCTTTACTCTTCAACACTGTATTTCCTTATAACGTGGTATTCTTACATATTCTTTCGAGAGAAAACTCTCCTTGCATTCCTTTTAGAGGCTACACACTTAGACATACATGCAACACCAAAGCTTTTCGAGTTACAACGTGTTGTTTAGGAAAAACAAGATAATTTCGCACGATGCGGGATTTCCTTAAAACGTGGTTTTCTGACAAATTTTGACGAAAGAAAACTCTCCTGTGGGTTCTCTTTTGAGGATACACGTTTAGACGTACACGCCACACCAAATCTTTTCGAGTTAAAACATGTTGTTTAGGACATACAAGCAAATTTTGCAAGATGCGTTATTTCTCTCATAAAGTGTTTCCAGTATGTATGTATTTGTCTTTACTCTGCCACACTGTATTTCCTTATAACGTGGTATTCTTATATATTCGTTCGAGAGAAAACTCTCCTATGCGTTCTCTTTTGGGGCTACATGCTTAGACATACACCCAACACCAAAGCTTTTCGAGTTAAAACGTGTTGTTTAGGAAGAACAAGATAATTTCTCACGATGCGCGATTTCCTTAAAACGTGGTTTTCTGAAAAATTTTGACGAAAGAAAATTGTCCTGTGGGTTCTCTTTTGAGGCTACACGTTTAGACGTACATGCCACACCAAATCTTTTCGAGTTACAACGTGTTGTTTAGGAGATATAAGCTAATTTTGTACGATGCTTTAATTCATCTCGTAAAGTTTAAGGGTTTCCAATACATACGTGTTTGTCTTTACTCTGTAACACTGTATTTCCTTATAACGTGGTATCCTTTCATATTCTTTCGAGAGAAAACTCTCCTGTGCGTTCTCTTTTGAGGCTACACGCTTAGACATACACACAACAGCAAAGCCTTTCGAGTTACAACATGTTGCTTAGGAAGAACAAGATAATTTCCCACGATGCAGGATTTCCTTAAAACGTGGTGTTCTGACAAATTTTGATGAAAGAAAATACTCCTGTGGGTTCTCCTTTGAGGCTACACCTTTAGACGTACACACCACACCAAATCTTTTTGAGTTACACCGTGCTGTTTAGGAGATACAAGCTAATTTTTTTTTACGATGCGTTATTTCTTCTCATAAAGTTTAAGTGTTTCCAATACATACGTTTTTGTCTTTACACTGCAACTCTGTATTTCCTTATAACGTGGTATTCTTACATATTCTTTCGAGAGAAAACTCTCCTGTGCATTCTCTTTTGAGGCTACACGCTTAGACATACAGGCAACACCACAGCTTTTCGAGTTACAATGTGTTGTTTAGGAAAAACAAGATAATTTAGCACGATGCGGGATTTCCTTAAAACGTGGTTTTCTGACAAATTTTGACGAAAGAAAATACTCCCGAGGTTTCTCTTTTGAGGCTACACGTTTAGACGTACATGCCACACCAAATCTTTTCGAGTTACAACGTGTTGTTTAGGAGATACTAGCTAATTTTTTAAGATGCATTATTTCTTCTCGTAAAGTTTAAGTGTTTCCAATACGTACGTATTTGCCTTTACTCTGCAACACTGTTTTCCTAATAACGTGGTATTCTTACATATTCCTTCGAGAGAAAACTCTCCTGTGCGTTCTCTTTTGAGGCTACATGCTTAGACATACATGCAACACCAAAACTTTTCGAGTTACAACGTGTTGTTTAGGAAGAACAAGATAATTTCTCACGATGCGGGATTTCCTTAAAACGAGGTTTGCTGACAAATTTTGACGAAAGAAAATTGTCCTGTGGGTTCTCTTTTGGGGCTACACGTTTAGACGTACAAGCCACACCAAATCTTTTCCAGTAAAAACGTGTTGTTTAGGAGATACAAGCTAATTTTGTACGATGCTTTAATACATCTCGTAAAGTTTAAGTGTTTCCAATATGTACGCTTTCGTCTTTACTCAGCAACACTGTACTTCCTTATAAAGTGGTATTCTTAACTATTCTTTCGAGAGAAAACTCTCCTGTGCGTTCTCTCTTGAGGCTACATGCTTAGAAATACACGCAACACCAAAGCTTTTCGAGTTACAATGTGTTGTTTAGGAAAAACAAGATAATTTCGCACGATGCGGGGTTTCCTTAGTACGTGGTTTTCTGACAAATTTTGACCAAAGAAAATTCTCCTGTGCGTTCTCTTTTGAGGCTACACGTTTAGCCGTACACGCCACACCAAATCTTTTCGAGTTACAACCTGTTGTTTAGGAGATAGAAGCTAATTTTTTTACGATGCGTTATTTCTTCTCGTAAAGTGTTTCCAATAAGTACGTATTTGTCTTTACTCTGCAACACTGTGTTTCCTTATAACGTGGTATTCTTACATATTCTTTCGAGAGAAAACTCTCCTGTGCGTTCTCTTTTGAGGCTACATGCTTAGACATACACGCAACACCAAAGCTTTTCGAGTTACAACGTGTTTTTTAGGAAGAACAAGATAATTTCTCACGATGCGGGATTTCCTTAAAACGTGGTTTTCTGACAAATTTTGACGAAAGAAATTTGTCCTGTGGTTCTCTTTGAGGCTACACGTTTAGATGTACATGCCACACCAAATCTTTTCGAGTTACAACGTGTTGTTTAGGAGATACAAGCTAATTTTGTACGATGCTTTATTTCATCTCGTAAAGTTTAAGGGTTTCCAATACGAAAGTATTTGTCATTATTCTGCAACAGTGTACTTCCTTATAATGTGGTATTCTTACATATTCTTTCGAGAGAAAACTCTCCTGTGTGTTCTCTTTTGAGGCTACACGCTTAGACATACACCCAACACCAAAGCTTTTCGAGTTACAACGCGTTGTTTAGGAAAAACAAGATAATTTCACACGATGCGGGATTTCCTTAATACGTGGTTTTCTGACAAATTTTGACCAAAGAAAATTCTCCAGTGGGTTCTCTTTTGAGGCTACACGTTTAGACTTACACGCCACACCAAATCTTTTGGAGTTTCAATGTGTTGTTTAGGAGATACAAGCTAATTTTTTACGATATGTTATTTCTTCTCATAAAGTATTTCCAATAAGTACGTATTTGTCTTTAATCTGCAACACTGTATTTTCTTATAACGTGGTATTCTTACACATTCTTTCGAGTGAAAACTCTCCTGTGTGCTCTCTTTTGAGTCTACACGCTTAAACATACATGCAACACCAAAGCTTTTCGAGTTACAAGGTTTTGTTTAGGAAAAACAAGATAATTTCGCACGATGCGGGATTTCATAAACGTGGTTTTCTGAATATTTGACGAAAGAAAATTCTCCTATGGGTTCTCTCTTGAGGCTACACGTTTAGACGTACATGCCACACAAAGTCTTTTCGAGTTACAACGTGTTGTTTAGGAGATATGAGCTAATTTTGTACGATGCTTTATTTCATCTCGTAAAGTTTAAGGGTTTCCAATACGTACCTATTTGTCTTTACTCTGAAACACTGTATTTCCTTATAACGTGGTATTCTTACATATTCTTTTGAGAGAAAACTCTCCTGTGTGTTCTCTTTTGAGGCTACATGCTGAGACATACACGCAACACCATAACTTTTCGAGTTAAAACGTGTTGTTTAGGAAAAACAAGATAATTTCGCACGATGCAGGATTTTCTTAATACGTGGTTTTCTGACAAATTTGACCAAAGAAAATTCTCCTGTGGGTTCTCTTTTGAGGCTACACGTTTAGACGTACACGCCACACCAAATCATTTAGAGTTACAACGTGTTGTTTACGAGATACAAGCTAATTTTGTACGATGCGTTATTTCTTCTCTTAAAGTGTTTCCAATATGTACGTATTTGTCTTTACTCTGCAACACTGTATTTCCTACAACGTGGTAATCTTACATATTCTTTCGAGAGAAAACTCTCCTGTGCATTCGCTTTTGTGGCTACACACTTAGACATACACGCAACACCAAAGCTTTTCGAGTTACAACTTGTTGTTTAGGAAAAACAAGATAATTTCGCAGGATGCGGGATTTCGTTAAAACGTGATTTTGTGACAAATTTTGAAGAAAGAAAATTCTCCTATTGGTTCTCTTTTGAGGCTACACGTTTAGAAGTACACACCACATGAAGTCCTTTCGAGTTACCACGTGTTGTTTAGGAGATACAAGCTAATTTTTTATGATGCATTATTTCTTCTTGTAAAGTGTTTCCAACAAGTATGTATTTGTCTTTACTCTGCAACACTGTATTTCCTTATAACGTTGTATTCTTACATGTTCTTTCTAGAGAAAACTCTCCTGTGCATACTCTTTAGAGGCTACACGCTTAGACATACACGCAACAACAAAGCTTTTCGAGTTACAACGTGTTTTTAAGGAAAAACAAGATAATTTTCACGATGCGGGATTTACTTAAAACGTGGTTTTCTGAAAAATTTTGAAGAAAGAAAGTTATCCTGTGGGTTCTCTTTTGAGGCTACACGTGTAGACGTACGAGCCACACCAAATCTTTTCGAGTTACAACGTGTTGTTTAGGAGATACAAGCTAATTTTGTACGATGCATTATTTCTTCTCTTAAAGTGTTTCCAATGGTATGTAATTGTCTTTTCTGTGCAACACTGTATTTCCTTATAACGTGGTATTCTTACATATTCGTTCAAGAGAAAACTCTCCTGTGCGTTCTCTATTGAGGCTACACGCTTAGACATACACGCAACACCAAAGCTTTTCGAGTTACAATGTGTTGTTTAGGAAAAACTAGAAAATTTCGCACGAAGCGAGATTTCCATACAACGTGTTTTCTGACAAATTTTGATGAAAGAAAATTCTCCTATGGGTTCTCCTTTGAGGCTACACATTTAGATGTACACGCCACACCAAGTCCTTTCGAGTTACCACGTGTTGTTTAGGAGATACAAGCTAATTTTTTACAATGCGTTATTTCTTCTCGTAAAGTGTTTCCAACAAGTATGTTTTTGTCTTTACTCTGCAACACTGTATTCCTTATAACGTTGTATTCTTACATGTTCTTTCGAGAGAAAACACTCCTGTGTGTACTCTTTAGAGGCTACACGCTTAGACATACTCGCAACACCAAAGCTTTTCGAGTTACAACGTGTTGTTTAGGAAAAACAAGATAATTTTGAACGATGCGGGATTTCCTTAAAACGTGGTTTTCTGACAAATTTTGACGAAAGAAAATTCTCCTGTGGGTTCTCTTTTGAGGCTACACGTGTAGACATACGGGCCACACCAAATCTTTTCGAGTTACAACGTGTTGTTTAGGAGATACAAGCTAATTTTGAACGATGCGTTATTTCTTCTCATAAAGTGTTTCCAATATGTATGTATTTGTCTTTACTCTGCAACACTGTATTTCCTTATAACGTGGTATTCTTACATATTCGTTCGATAGAAAACTCTCCTGTGCATTCCCTTTAGAGGCTACACACTTAAACATACATGAAACACCAAAGCTTTTCGAGTTACAACTTGTTGTTTAGGAAAAACAAGATAATTTCGCAGGATGCGGGATTTCCTTATAACGTGGTTTTCTGACAAATTTTGAAGAAAGAAAATTCTCCTGTGGGGTCTCTTTTGAGGCTACACTTTTAGACGTACACGCCAAACCAAATCTTTTCGAGTTACCACTTGTTGTTTAGGAGATACAAGCTTATATTTTATGATGCGTCATTTCTTCTCGTAAAGTGTTTCCAATATTTATGTTTTTGTCTTTACTCTGCAACACTGTATTTCCTTATAACGTTGTAGTCTTACATGTTCCTTTGAGAGAAAACTCTCCTGTGCATTCTCTTTTGAGGCTACACGCTTAGATATACACGCAACACCAAAGCTTTTCGAGTTACAACGTGTTGTTTAGGAAAAACAAGATAATTTTGCACGATGCGGAATTTCCTTAAAATGTGGTTATCTAATTTTGATGAAAGAAAATTCTCCTGTTGGTTCTCTTTTGAGGCTACACGTTTAGACGGACACGCCAAACCAAATCTTTTCGAGTTACCACGTGTTGTTAGGAGATACAAGGTAACTTTGTATGATGTATTATTTCTTCTCGTAAAGTGTTTCCAATATGTACTTATTTGTCTTTACTCTGCAAAATTGTATTTCCTAATAACGTGGTATTCTTACATATTCTCTCGAGAGAAAACTATCCTGTGCCTTCTCTTTTGAGGCTCCACGCTTAGACATACACGCAACACTAAACTTTTCGAGTAACAATATGTTGTTTAGGAAAAAGAAGATGGTTTCACACGATGCGGGATTTCCTTAAAACTTGGTTCTGTGAAAAATTTTGATGAAAGAAAATTCTCCTGTGGGTTCTCCTTTGAGGCTACACGTTTAGACGTACAGGCCACACCAAATCTTTTCGAGTTACAACTTGTTGTTTAGGAGATACAAGCTAATTTTGTACTACGCGTTAATTCTTCTCGTAAAGTGTTTCCAATACGTATGTGTTTGTCTTTACTCTGCAACATTGTATTTCCTTATAACGTGGCATTCTTACATATTCTTTCGAGAGAAAACTCTCCTGTGCTTTCTCTTTTGAGGCTACACGCTTAGACATACACGCAACACCAGAGCTTTTCGAGTTACAACGTGTTGTTTAGGAAAAACTAGATAATTACGCACAATGCGAGATTTCCTTAAAACGTGGTTTCTGACAAATTTTGATGAAAGAAAATTCTCCTGTGGGATCTCTTTTGAGGCTACACGTTTAGACGTACAGGCCACACCAAATCTTTTCGAGTAACAACGTGTTGTTTAGGAGATTCAAGCTAATTTTGTACGATGCGTTAATTCCTCTCGTAAAGTGTTTCCAATATGTACGTATTTGTCTTTACTCTGCAACACTGTATTTCCTTATAACGGGGTATTCTTACATATTCTTTCGAGAGAAAACTCTTCTGTGCATTCCCTTTTGAGGCTACACACTTAGACATACACGCAACACCAAAGCTTTTCGAGTTACAACTTGTTGTTTAGGAAAAACAAGATAATTTCGCAGGATGCGGGATTTCGTTAAAACGTGGTTTTCTGACAAATTTTGAAGAAAGAAAATTCTCCAGTGGGTTCTCTTTTGAGGCTACACCTTTAGACGTACACGCCAAACCAAATGTTTTCGAGTTTCCACTTTTTGTTTAGGACATACAAGCTAATATTGTATGATGCGTAATTTCTTCTTGTAAAGTGTTTCCAATAAGTACGTATTTGTCTTTACTCTGCAACACTGTATTTCCTTATAACGTTGTATTCTTACATGATCTTTCGAGAGAAAACTCTCCTGTGCATTCTCTTTTGAGGCTACACGCTGAGACATACACGCAACACCAAAGCTTTTCGAGTTACAAGGTGTTGTTTAGGAATAACAAGATAATTTCGCACGATGCGGGATTTCCTTAAAACGTGGTTTTCTGAAAATTTTGACGAAAGAAAATTCTCCTTTGTGTTCTCTTTTGAGGCTACACGTTTAGACGTACACGCCAAACCAAATCTTTTCGAGTTACCACGTGTTGTTTAGGAGATACAAGCTAATTTTGTACGATGCGTTATGATGCGTTATTTCTTCTCCTAAAGTGTTTCCAATATGTACTTATTTGCCTTTACTCTGCAAAATTGTATTTCTTTATAACGTGGTATTCTTACATATTCTTTCGAGAGAAAACTCTCCTGTACCTTTGCTTTTGAGGCTCCACGCTTAGACATACACGCAACACCAAAGCTTTTTGAGTTACAACATGTTGTTTAGGAAAAAGAAGATGATTTCGCACGATGCGGGATTTCCTTAAAACGTGGTTTTCTGAAAATTTTTAATGAAAGAAAATTGTCCTGTGGGTTCCCTTTTGAGGCAACACGTTTAGACGTACACGCCACACCGAATTTTTTCGAGTTACAACGTGTTGTTTAGGAGATACAAGTTAATTTTTTACGATGCGTTATTTCTTCTCGTAAAGTGTTTCCAATATGTACGTATCTGTCTTTACTCTGCAACACTCTATTTCCTTATAACGTGGTATTCTTACATATTCTTTCTAGAAAAAACTCTCCTTTACATTCTCTTTTGAGGCTACACGCTTAGACATACACACAACACCAAAGTTTTTCGAGTTACAACGTGTTGTTTAGGATAAACAAGATAATTTTGCATGATGAGGGATTTCCTTATATCGTGGTTTTCTGACAAATTTTGAAGAAAGAAAATTCTCCTGTGGGGTCTCTTTTGAGGCTACACTTTTAGACGTACACGCCAAACCAAATCTTTTCGAGTTACCACTTGTTGTTTAGGAGATACAAGCTTATATTTTATGATGTGTCATTTCTTCTCGTAAAGTGTTTCCAATATGTACGTATTTGTCTTTACTCTCCAACACTGTATTTCCTTATAACGTTGTATTCTTACATGTTCTTTCGAGAGAAAACTCTCCTGTGCATTCTCTTTTGAGGCTACACGCTGAGACATACATGCAACACCAAAGCTTTTCGTGTTACAAGTTGTTTAGGAAAAACAAGATAATTTCGCACGATGGGGGATTTCCTTAAAACGTGGTTTTCTGACAAATTTTGACGAAAGAAAATTCTCCTTTGTGTTCTCTTTTGCGGCTACACGTTTAGACGTACACGCCAAACCAAACCTTTTCGAGTTACCACGTGTTGTTTAGGAGATACAAGCTAATTTTGTATGATGCGTTATTTCTTCTCCTAAAGTGTTTCCAATATGTACTTATTTGCCTTTACTCGGCAAAATTGTATTTCTTTATAACGTCTATTCTTACATATTCTTTCGAGAGAAAACTCTCCTGTGCCTTCGCTTTTGAGGCTCCACGCTTAAACATACACGCAACACCAAAGTTTTTTGAGTTACAACATGTTGTTTAGGAAAAAGAAGATGATTTCGCACGATGCTGGATTTCCTTAAAACGTGGTTTTCTGAAAAATCTAACGAAAGAAAATTGTCCTGTGGGTTCTCTTTTGAGGCTACACGTTTAGACGTACACGCCACACCAAATCTTTTCGAGTTACAACGTGTTGTTTAGGAGAAACAAGTTAATTTTTTACGATGCGTTATTTCTTCTCGTAGAGAGTTTCCAATATGTACGTATTTGTCTTTACTCTGCAACAATGTATTTCCTTATAACGTGGTATTCTTAAATATTCTTTCGAGAAAAAACTCTCCTTTACATTCTCTTTTGAGGCTACACGCTTAGACATACACGCAACACCAAAGCTTTTCGAGTTACAACTTGTTGTTTAGGAAAAACAAGATAATTTTGCACGATGAGGGATTTCCTTAAAACGTGGTTTTCTCACATATTTTGACGAAAGAAAATTCTCCTGTGGGTTCTCTTTTGAGGCTACACGTTTAGCTGTACATGCCACACCAAATCCTTTCGAGTTACAACCGGTTGTTTAGGAGATACGAGCTAATTTTGTATGATGCATTAGTTCTTCTCGTAAAGTGTTTCCAATACATACGTATTTGTCTTTACTCTGCAACACTGTATTTCCTTATAATGTGATATTCTTACATATTCTTTTGAGGGAAAACTCTCCTGTGTGTTCTCTTTTGAGGCTACATGCTTAGACATACACACAACACCAAAGATTTTCGAGTTACAACGTGTTGTTTAGGAAAAACTAGATAATTTCGCACAATGCGAGATTTCCTTAAAACGTGGTTTCTGACAAATTTTGATGAAAGAAAATTCTCCTGTGGGTTCTCTTTTGAGGCTACACGTTGAGACGTACACGTCACACCAAAACTTTTCGAGTTACAACGAGTTGTTTAGGAGACACAAGCTAATTTTGTATGATGCGATATTTCTTCTTTTAAAGTGTTTCCAATATGTACGTATTTGTCTTTACTCTGCAACACTGTATTTCCTTATAACGTGGTATTCTTACATATTCTTTCGAGAGAAAACTCTCCTGTGCATTCCCTTTTGTGGCTACACACTTAGTCATACACGCAACACCAAAGCTTTTCGAGTTGCAACTTGTTGTTTAGGAAAAACAAGATAATTTCGCAGGATGCGGGATTTCGTTAAAACGTGATTTTCTGAAAAATTTTGAAGAAAGAAAATTCTCCTATGGGTTCTCTTTTCAGGCTACACGTTTAGACGTACACGCCACACCAAGTCCTTTCGAGTTACCACGTGTTGTTTAGGAGATACAAGCTAATTTTTTACAATGCGTTATTTCTTCTCGTAAAGTGTTTCCATCAAGTATGTATTTGTCTTTACTCTGCAACACTGTATTCCCTTATAACGTTGTATTCTTACATGTTCTTTCGAGAGAAAACTCTCCTGTGCGTACTCTTTAGAGGCAACACGCTTAAACATACACGCAACGCCAAAGATTTTCGAGTTACAATGTGTTGTTTAGGAAAAGCAAGATAATTTCGCACGATGCGAGATTTCCATAAAACGTGGTTTTCTGAAAAATTTTGACAAAAGAAAGTTTTCCTGTGGGTTCTCTTTTGAGGCTACACGTGTAGAAGTACGAGCCACAACAAATCTTTTCGAGTTCCAATTGTTGTTTAGGAGATACAAGATAATTTTGTACGATGTGTTATTTCCTCTCTTAAAGTGTTTCCAATACGTACGTATTTGTCTTTATTCTGCAACACTGTATTTTCTCATAACATGGTATTCTTACAAATTCTTTCGAGAGAAAACTCTTCTGTGCATTCTCTTTTGAGGCTACAAGCTTAGACATACACCCAACTCCAAAACTTTTCGAGTTACATCATGTTGTTCAGGAAAAAGAAGATGATTTGGCACGATGCGGGATTTCCTTAAAACGTGGTTTTCTGAAAAATTTTGACGAAAGAAAATTCTCCTGTGGGTTCTCTTTTGAGGCTACACGTTTAGACGTACACGCCGCACCAAATCTTTTCGAGTTACAACGTTTTGTTTAGGAGATACAAGCTAATTTTCTACGATGCGTTACTTCTTCTCGTAAAGTGTTTCCAATATGTACATATTTGTCTGCTCTGCAACACTGTATTTCCTTATAATGTGGTATTCTTACATATTATTTCGAGAGAAAACTATCCTGTGCGTTCTCTTTTGAGGCTACACACTTAGACATACAGGCAACACCAAAGCTTTTCGAGTTACAACATGTTGTTTAGGAAAAACAAGATAATTTCGCACGATGCAGGATTTCCTTAAAACGTGGTTTTCTGACAAATTTTGACGAAAGAAAATTCTCCTGTCAGTTCACTTTTGGGGCTACACATTTAGACGTACACGCCACACCAAATCCTTTAGAGTTACCACGTGTTGTTTAGGAGATACAAGCTAATTTTGTATGATGCGTTATTTCTTCTCGTAAAGTGTTTCCAATACGTACGTATTTGTCTTTACTCTGCAACACTGTATTTCCTTTTAACGTTGTATTATTACATGTTCTTTTGAGAGAAAACTCTCCTGTGCATTGTCTTTAGAGGCAACATGCTCAGACATACACGCAACACCAAAGCTTTTCGAGTTACAACGTGTTGTTTAGGAAAAACAAGATAATTTTGCACGATGCGGGATTTCCTTAAAACGTGGTTCTTTGACAAATTTTGACGAAAAAAAGTTCTCCTGTTGGTTCTCTTTTGAGGCTACAAGTGTAGAATACGAGCCACACCAAATATTTTCGAGTTATAACGTGTTGTTTAGGAGATACAAGCAAATTTTGTACGATGCGTTATTTCTTCCCTAAATTGCTTCCAATATGTCGTTATTTATCTTTACTCTGCAACACTGTATTTTCTTATAACGTGGTATTCTTACATATTCTTTCGAGGGAAAACTCTCCTGTGCATGCTCTTTTGAGGCTACACGCTTAGACGAACACGCACGCCAAAGCTTTTCGAGTTACAACGTGTTGTTTAGGAAAAAGAAGATAATTTCGCACGATGCGAGATTTCCATAAAACGTGGTTTTCAGACAAATTTTGACGGCAGAAAGTTCTCCTCTGGGTTCTCTTTTGAGGCTACACGTGTAGAGGTACGAGCCACACCAAATCTTTTCGAGTTACAATGTGTTGTTTAGGAGATACAAGCTAATTTTGTACAATGCGTTATTTCTTCTCTTAAAGTGTTTCCAATACGTACGTAGTTGTCTTTATTCTGCAACACTGTATTTCCTTATAACGTGGTATTCTTACATATTCTTTCGAGAGAAAACTCTCCTGTGCATTCTCTTTTGAGGCTACATGCTTAGACATACATGCAACACCAAAGCTTTTCGAGTTACAACGTGTTGTTTAGGAAAAACAAGATAATTTCGCACGATGCGCTATTTCCTTCAAAAGTGGTTTCAGACAAATTTTGATGAAAGAAAATTCTCCTGTGGGTTCTCGTTTGAGGCTACACTTTTAGACGTACATGACACACCAAATCTTTTCGAGTTACAACGTGTTGTTTAGGAGATACAAGCTCATTTTTTACGATGCATTATTTCTTCTCCTAAAGTGTTTCCAATATGTACTTATTTTTCTTTACTCTGCAAAATTGTATTTCCTTTTAACGTGGTATTCTTACATATTCTTTCATGAGAACACTCTCCTGTGCCTTCTCTTTTGAGTCTCCACGCTTACACATACACGCAACACCAACGCTTTTCGAGTTACAACATGTTGTTTAGGAAAAAGAAGATGATTTCGCACGATGCGGGATTTCCTTAAAACGTGGTTTTCTGAAAAATTTTGACGAAAGAAAATTCTCCTGTGGGTTCTCTTTTGAGGCTACATGTTTAGATGTACACGCCACACCAAATCTTTTCGAGTTACAACGTGTTGTTTTGGACATACAAGCTAATTTTGTACGATGCGTTAATTCTTCTCATAAAGTGTTTCCAATACATACGTATTTGTCTTTACTCTGCAACACTGTATTTCCTTATAACGTGGTATTCTTACATATTCTTTCGAGAGAAAAGTATCCTGTGCATTCCCTTTTGAGGCTGCACACTTAGACATACAGGCAACATCAATGCTTTTAGAGTTACAACGTGTTGTTTATGAAAAACAAGATTATTTCGCACGATGCGGGATTTCCTTAAAACGTGGTTTTCTGACAAATTTTGACGAATGAAAATTCTCCTGTGGGTTCTCTTTTGAGGCTCCACGTTTAGACATACACGCCACACCAAATCCTTTCGAGTTACCACGTGTTGCTTAGGAGATACAAGCTAATTTTCTACGATGCGTTATTTCTTCTCGTAAAGTGTTTCCAATAATTACGTATTTGTCTTTACTCTGCAACACTGTATTTCCTTATAACGTTGTATTCTTACATGTTATTTCGAGAGAAAACTCTCCTGTGCGTTCTCTTTAGAGGCTACAGGCTTAGACATACACGAAACACCAAAGCTTTTTGAGTTACAACATGTTGTTTATGAAAAACAAGATAATTTTGCACGATGCGAGATTTCCTTAAAACGTGGTTTTCTGACAAATTTTGACGAAAGAAAGTTATCCTGTGGTTTCTCTTTTGAGGGTACACGTGTAGACGTACGAGCCACACCAAATCTTTTCGAGTTACAACGCGTACGTATATGTCTTTACTCTGCAAAACTGTATTTCCTTATGAACTGGTATTCTTACATATCCTTTCGAGAGAAAACTGTCCTGTGCCTTCTCTTTTGAGGCTACACACTTAGACATACACGCAACATGAAAGCTTTTCGACTTACAACGTGTTGTTTAGGAAAAACAAGATAATTTCGCACGATGCGGGATTTCCTTAAAACGTGATTTTCTGAAAAATTTTGACGAAAGAAAATTCTCCTTTTGGTTCTCTTTAGATGCTACATGTTAAGACGTACACGCCACAACAATTCTTTTCGAGATACAACGTGTAGTTTTGGAGATACAAGCTAATTTTGTACTATGCGTTATTTCTTCTCGTAAAGAGTTTCCAATGCGTACGTATATGTCTTTACTCTGCAAAACTGTATTTCCTTATGAAGTGGTATTCTTACATATCCTTTCGAGAGAAAACTGTCCTGTGCCTTCTCTTTTGAGGCTACACACTTAGACATACACGCAACATGAAAGCTTTTCGACTTACAACGTGTTGTTTAGGAAAAACAAGATAATTTCGCACGATGCGGGATTTCCTTAAAACGTGATTTTCTGAAAAATTTTGACGAAAGAAAATTCTCCTTTTGGTTCTCTTTAGATGCTACATGTTAAGACGTCCACGCCACAACAATTCTTTTCGAGATACAACGTGTAGTTTTGGAGATACAAACTAATTTTGTACTATGCGTTATTTCTTCTCGTAAAGAGTTTCCAATGCGTACGTATATGTCTTTACTCTGCAAAACTGTATTTCCTTATGAAGTGGTATTCTTACATATCCTTTCGAGAGAAAACTGTCCTGTGCCTTCACTTTTGAGGCTACACACTTAGACATACACGCAACATGAAAGCTTTTCGACTTACAACGTGTTGTTTAGGAAAAACAAGATAATTTCGCACGATGCGGGATTTCCTTAAAACGTGATTTTCTGAAAAATTTTGACGAAAGAAAATTCTCCTTTTGGTTCTCTTTAGATGCTACATGTTAAGACGTACACGCCACAACAATTCTTTTCGAGATACAACGTGTAGTTTTGGAGATACAAGCTAATTTTGTACTATGCGTTATTTCTTCTCGTAAAGAGTTTCCAATGCGTACGTATATGTCTTTACTCTGCAAAACTGTATTTCCTTATGAAGTGGTATTCTTACATATCCTTTCGAGAGAAAACTGTCCTGTGCCTTCTCTTTTGAGGCTACACACTTAGACATACACGCAACATGAAAGCTTTTCGACTTACAACGTGTTGTTTAGGAAAAACAAGATAATTTCGCACGATGCGGGATTTCCTTAAAACGTGATTTTCTGAAAAATTTTGACGAAAGAAAATTCTCCTTTTGGTTCTCTTTAGATGCTACATGTTAAGACGTACACGCCACAATAATTCTTTTCGAGATACAACGTGTAGTTTTGGAGATACAAGCTAATTTTGTACTATGCGTTATTTCTTCTCGTAAAGAGTTTCCAATGCGTACATATATGTCTTTACTCTGCAAAACTGTATTTCCTTATGAAGTGGTATTCTTACATATCCTTTCGAGAGAAAACTGTCCTGTGCCTTCTCTTTTGAGGCTACACACTTAGACATACACGCAACATGAAAGCTTTTCGACTTACAACGTGTTGTTTAGGAAAAACAAGATAATTTCGCACGATGCGGGATTTCCTTAAAACGTGATTTTCTGAAAAATTTTGACGAAAGAAAATTCTCCTTTTGGTTCTCTTTAGATGCTACATGTTAAGACGTACACGCCACAACAATTCTTTTCGAGATACAACGTGTAGTTTTGGAGATACAAGCTAATTTTGTACTATGCGTTATTTCTTCTCGTAAAGAGTTTCCAATGCGTACGTATATGTCTTTACTCTGCAAAACTGTATTTCCTTATGAAGTGGTATTCTTACATATCCTTTCGAGAGAAAACTGTCCTGTGCCTTCTCTTTTGAGGCTACACACTTAGACATACACGCAACATGAAAGCTTTTCGACTTACAACGTGTTGTTTAGGAAAAACAAGATAATTTCGCACGATGCGGGATTTCCTTAAAACGTGATTTTCTGAAAAATTTTGACGAAAGAAAATTCTCCTTTTGGTTCTCTTTAGATGCTACATGTTAAGACGTCCACGCCACAACAATTCTTTTCGAGATACAACGTGTAGTTTTGGAGATACAAACTAATTTTGTACTATGCGTTATTTCTTCTCGTAAAGAGTTTCCAATGCGTACGTATATGTCTTTACTCTGCAAAACTGTATTTCCTTATGAAGTGGTATTCTTACATATCCTTTCGAGAGAAAACTGTCCTGTGCCTTCTCTTTTGAGGCTACACACTTAGACATACACGCAACATGAAAGCTTTTCGACTTACAACGTGTTGTTTAGGAAAAACAAGATAATTTCGCACGATGCGGGATTTCCTTAAAACGTGATTTTCTGAAAAATTTTGACGAAAGAAAATTCTCCTTTTGGTTCTCTTTAGATGCTACATGTTAAGACGTACACGCCACAACAATTCTTTTCGAGATACAACGTGTAGTTTTGGAGATACAAGCTAATTTTGTACTATGCGTTATTTCTTCTCGTAAAGAGTTTCCAATGCGTACGTATATGTCTTTACTCTGCAAAACTGTATTTCCTTATGAAGTGGTATTCTTACATATCCTTTCGAGAGAAAACTGTCCTGTGCCTTCTCTTTTGAGGCTACACACTTAGACATACACGCAACATGAAAGCTTTTCGACTTACAACCTGTTGTTTAGGAAAAACAAGATAATTTCGCACGATGCGGGATTTCCTTAAAACGTGATTTTCTGAAAAATTTTGACGAAAGAAAATTCTCCTTTTGGTTCTCTTTAGATGCTACATGTTAAGACGTCCACGCCACAACAATTCATTTCGAGATACAACGTGTAGTTTTGGAGATACAAACTAATTTTGTACTATGCGTTATTTCTTCTCGTAAAGAGTTTCCAATGCGTACGTATATGTCTTTACTCTGCAAAACTGTATTTCCTTATGAAGTGGTATTCTTACATATCCTTTCGAGAGAAAACTGTCCTGTGCCTTCACTTTTGAGGCTACACACTTAGACATACACGCAACATGAAAGCTTTTCGACTTACAACGTGTTGTTTAGGAAAAACAAGATAATTTCGCACGATGCGGGATTTCCTTAAAACGTGATTTTCTGAAAAATTTTGACGAAAGAAAATTCTCCTTTTGGTTCTCTTTAGATGCTACATGTTAAGACGTACACGCCACAACAATTCTTTTCGAGATACAACGTGTAGTTTTGGAGATACAAGCTAATTTTGTACTATGCGTTATTTCTTCTCGTAAAGAGTTTCCAATGCGTACGTATATGTCTTTACTCTGCAAAACTGTATTTCCTTATGAAGTGGTATTCTTACATATCCTTTCGAGAGAAAACTGTCCTGTGCCTTCTCTTTTGAGGCTACACACTTAGACATACACGCAACATGAAAGCTTTTCGACTTACAACGTGTTGTTTAGGAAAAACAAGATAATTTCGCACGATGCGGGATTTCCTTAAAACGTGATTTTCTGAAAAATTTTGACGAAAGAAAATTCTCCTTTTGGTTCTCTTTAGATGCTACATGTTAAGACGTACACGCCACAATAATTCTTTTCGAGATACAACGTGTAGTTTTGGAGATACAAGCTAATTTTGTACTATGCGTTATTTCTTCTCGTAAAGAGTTTCCAATGCGTACATATATGTCTTTACTCTGCAAAACTGTATTTCCTTATGAAGTGGTATTCTTACATATCCTTTCGAGAGAAAACTGTCCTGTGCCTTCTCTTTTGAGGCTACACACTTAGACATACACGCAACATGAAAGCTTTTCGACTTACAACGTGTTGTTTAGGAAAAACAAGATAATTTCGCACGATGCGGGATTTCCTTAAAACGTGATTTTCTGAAAAATTTTGACGAAAGAAAATTCTCCTTTTGGTTCTCTTTAGATGCTACATGTTAAGACGTACACGCCACAACAATTCTTTTCGAGATACAACGTGTAGTTTTGGAGATACAAGCTAATTTTGTACTATGCGTTATTTCTTCTCGTAAAGAGTTTCCAATGCGTACGTATATGTCTTTACTCTGCAAAACTGTATTTCCTTATGAAGTGGTATTCTTACATATCCTTTCGAGAGAAAACTGTCCTGTGCCTTCTCTTTTGAGGCTACACACTTAGACATACACGCAACATGAAAGCTTTTCGACTTACAACGTGTTGTTTAGGAAAAACAAGATAATTTCGCACGATGCGGGATTTCCTTAAAACGTGATTTTCTGAAAAATTTTGACGAAAGAAAATTCTCCTTTTGGTTCTCTTTAGATGCTACATGTTAAGACGTCCACGCCACAACAATTCTTTTCGAGATACAACGTGTAGTTTTGGAGATACAAACTAATTTTGTACTATGCGTTATTTCTTCTCGTAAAGAGTTTCCAATGCGTACGTATATGTCTTTACTCTGCAAAACTGTATTTCCTTATGAAGTGGTATTCTTACATATCCTTTCGAGAGAAAACTGTCCTGTGCCTTCTCTTTTGAGGCTACACACTTAGACATACACGCAACATGAAAGCTTTTCGACTTACAACGTGTTGTTTAGGAAAAACAAGATAATTTCGCACGATGCGGGATTTCCTTAAAACGTGATTTTCTGAAAAATTTTGACGAAAGAAAATTCTCCTTTTGGTTCTCTTTAGATGCTACATGTTAAGACGTACACGCCACAACAATTCTTTTCGAGATACAACGTGTAGTTTTGGAGATACAAGCTAATTTTGTACTATGCGTTATTTCTTCTCGTAAAGAGTTTCCAATGCGTACGTATATGTCTTTACTCTGCAAAACTGTATTTCCTTATGAAGTGGTATTCTTACATATCCTTTCGAGAGAAAACTGTCCTGTGCCTTCTCTTTTGAGGCTACACACTTAGACATACACGCAACATGAAAGCTTTTCGACTTACAACCTGTTGTTTAGGAAAAACAAGATAATTTCGCACGATGCGGGATTTCCTTAAAACGTGATTTTCTGAAAAATTTTGACGAAAGAAAATTCTCCTTTTGGTTCTCTTTAGATGCTACATGTTAAGACGTCCACGCCACAACAATTCATTTCGAGATACAACGTGTAGTTTTGGAGATACAAACTAATTTTGTACTATGCGTTATTTCTTCTCGTAAAGAGTTTCCAATGCGTACGTATATGTCTTTACTCTGCAAAACTGTATTTCCTTATGAAGTGGTATTCTTACATATCCTTTCGAGAGAAAACTGTCCTGTGCCTTCACTTTTGAGGCTACACACTTAGACATACACGCAACATGAAAGCTTTTCGACTTACAACGTGTTGTTTAGGAAAAACAAGATAATTTCGCACGATGCGGGATTTCCTTAAAACGTGATTTTCTGAAAAATTTTGACGAAAGAAAATTCTCCTTTTGGTTCTCTTTAGATGCTACATGTTAAGACGTACACGCCACAACAATTCTTTTCGAGATACAACGTGTAGTTTTGGAGATACAAGCTAATTTTGTACTATGCGTTATTTCTTCTCGTAAAGAGTTTCCAATGCGTACGTATATGTCTTTACTCTGCAAAACTGTATTTCCTTATGAAGTGGTATTCTTACATATCCTTTCGAGAGAAAACTGTCCTGTGCCTTCTCTTTTGAGGCTACACACTTAGACATACACGCAACATGAAAGCTTTTCGACTTACAACGTGTTGTTTAGGAAAAACAAGATAATTTCGCACGATGCGGGATTTCCTTAAAACGTGATTTTCTGAAAAATTTTGACGAAAGAAAATTCTCCTTTTGGTTCTCTTTAGATGCTACATGTTAAGACGTACACGCCACAATAATTCTTTTCGAGATACAACGTGTAGTTTTGGAGATACAAGCTAATTTTGTACTATGCGTTATTTCTTCTCGTAAAGAGTTTCCAATGCGTACATATATGTCTTTACTCTGCAAAACTGTATTTCCTTATGAAGTGGTATTCTTACATATCCTTTCGAGAGAAAACTGTCCTGTGCCTTCTCTTTTGAGGCTACACACTTAGACATACACGCAACATGAAAGCTTTTCGACTTACAACGTGTTGTTTAGGAAAAACAAGATAATTTCGCACGATGCGGGATTTCCTTAAAACGTGATTTTCTGAAAAATTTTGACGAAAGAAAATTCTCCTTTTGGTTCTCTTTAGATGCTACATGTTAAGACGTACACGCCACAACAATTCTTTTCGAGATACAACGTGTAGTTTTGGAGATACAAGCTAATTTTGTACTATGCGTTATTTCTTCTCGTAAAGAGCTTCCAATGCGTACGTATATGTCTTTACTCTGCAAAACTGTATTTCCTTATGAAGTGGTATTCTTACATATCCTTTCGAGAGAAAACTGTCCTGTGCCTTCTCTTTTGAGGCTACACACTTAGACATACACGCAACATGAAAGCTTTTCGACTTACAACGTGTTGTTTAGGAAAAACAAGATAATTTCGCACGATGCGGGATTTCCTTAAAACGTGATTTTCTGAAAAATTTTGACGAAAGAAAATTCTCCTTTTGGTTCTCTTTAGATGCTACATGTTAAGACGTACACGCCACAACAATTCTTTTCGAGATACAACGTGTAGTTTTGGAGATACAAGCTAATTTTGTACTATGCGTTATTTCTTCTCGTAAAGAGTTTCCAATGCGTACGTATATGTCTTTACTCTGCAAAACTGTATTTCCTTATGAAGTGGTATTCTTACATATCCTTTCGAGAGAAAACTGTCCTGTGCCTTCTCTTTTGAGGCTACACACTTAGACATACACGCAACATGAAAGCTTTTCGACTTACAACGTGTTGTTTAGGAAAAACAAGATAATTTCGCACGATGCGGGATTTCCTTAAAACGTGATTTTCTGAAAAATTTTGACGAAAGAAAATTCTCCTTTTGGTTCTCTTTAGATGCTACATATTAAGACGTCCACGCCACAACAATTCTTTTCGAGATACAACGTGTAGTTTTGGAGATACAAACTAATTTTGTACTATGCGTTATTTCTTCTCGTAAAGAGTTTCCAATGCGTACGTATATGTCTTTACTCTGCAAAACTGTATTTCCTTATGAAGTGGTATTCTTACATATCCTTTCGAGAGAAAACTGTCCTGTGCCTTCACTTTTGAGGCTACACACTTAGACATACACGCAACATGAAAGCTTTTCGACTTACAACATGTTGTTTAGGAAAAACAAGATAATTTCGCACGATGCGGGATTTCCTTAAAACGTGATTTTCTGAAAAATTTTGACGAAAGAAAATTCTCCTTTTGGTTCTCTTTAGATGCTACATGTTAAGACGTACACGCCACAACAATTCTTTTCGAGAAACAACGTGTAGTTTTGGAGATACAAGCTAATTTTGTACTATGCGTTATTTCTTCTCGTAAAGAGTTTCCAATGCGTACGTATATGTCTTTACTCTGCAAAACTGTATTTCCTTATGAAGTGGTATTCTTACATATCCTTTCGAGAGAAAACTCTCCTGTGCCTTCTCTTTTGAGGCTACACACTTAGACATACACGCAACATGAAAGCTTTTCGACTTACAACGTGTTGTTTAGGAAAAACAATATAATTTCGCACGATGCGGGATTTCCTTAAAACGTGATTTTCTGAAAAATTTTGACGAAAGAAAATTCTCCTTTTGGTTCTCTTTAGATGCTACATGTTAAGACGTACACGCCACAATAATTCTTTTCGAGATACAACGTGTAGTTTTGGAGATACAAGCTAATTTTGTACTATGCGTTATTTCTTCTCGTAAAGAGTTTCCAATGCGTACGTATATGTCTTTACTCTGCAAAACTGTATTAACTTATGAAGTGGTATTCTTACATATCCTTTCGAGAGAAAACTGTCCTGTGCCTTCTCTTTTGAGGCTACACACTTAGACATACACGCAACATGAAAGCTTTTCGACTTACAACGTGTTGTTTAGGAAAAACAAGATAATTTCGCACAATGCGGGATTTCCTTAAAACGTGATTTTCTGAAAAATTTTGACGAAAGAAAATTCTCCTTTTGGTTCTCTTTAGATGCTACATGTTAAGACGTACACGCCACAGCAATTCTTTTCGAGATACAACGTGTAGTTTTGGAGATACAAGCTAATTTTGTACTATGCGTTATTTCTTCTCTTAAAGAATTTCCAATGCGTACGTATATGTCTTTACTCTGCAAAACTGTATTTCCTTATGAAGTGGTATTCTTACATATCCTTTCGAGAGAAAACTGTCCTGTGCCTTCTCTTTTGAGGCTACACACTTAGACATACACGCAACATGAAAGCTTTTCGACTTACAACGTGTTGTTTAGGAAAAACAAGATAATTTCGCACGATGCGGGATTTCCTTAAAACGTGATTTTCTGAAAAATTTTGACGAAGGAAAATTCTCCTTTTGGTTCTCTTTAGATGCTACATGTTAAGACGTACACGCCACAACAATTCTTTTTGAGATACAACGTGTAGTTTTGGAGATACAAGCTAATTTTGTACTATGCGTTATTTCTTCTCGTAAAGAGTTTCCAATGCGTACATATATGTCTTTACTCTGCAAAACTGTATTTCCTTATGAAGTGGTATTCTTACATATCCTTTCAAGAGAAAACTGTCCTGTGCCTTCTCTTTTGAGGCTACATACTTAGACATACACGCAACATGAAAGCTTTTCGACTTACAACGTGTTGTTTAGGAAAAACAAGATAATTTCGCACGATGGGGGATTTCCTTAAAACGTGATTTTCTGAAAAATTTTGACGAAAGAAAATTCTCCTTTTGGTTCTCTTTAGATGCTACATGTTAAGACGTACACGCCACAACAATTCTTTTCGAGATACAACGTGTAGTTTTGGAGATACAAGCTAATTTTGTACTATGCGTTATTTCTTCTAGTAAAGAGTTTCCAATGCGTACGTATATGTCTTTACTCTGCAAAACTGTATTTCCTTATGAAGTGGTATTCTTACATATCCTTTCGAGAGAAAACTGTCCTGTGCCTTCTCTTTTGAGGCTACACACTTAGACATACACGCAACATGAAAGCTTTTCGACTTACAACGTGTTGTTTAGGAAAAACAAGATAATTTCGCACGATGCGGGATTTCCTTAAAACGTGATTTTCTGAAAAATTTTGACGAAAGAAAATTCTCCTTTTGGTTCTCTTTAGATGCTACATGTTAAGACGTCCACGCCACAACAATTCTTTTCGAGATACAACGTGTAGTTTTGGAGATACAAACTAATTTTGTACTATGCGTTATTTCTTCTCGTAAAGAGTTTCCAATGCGTACGTATATGTCTTTACTCTGCAAAACTGTATTTCCTTATGAAGTGGTATTCTTACATATCCTTTCGAGAGAAAACTGTCCTGTGCCTTCACTTTTGAGGCTACACACTTAGACATACACGCAACATGAAAGCTTTTCGACTTACAACGTCTTGTTTAGGAAAAACAAGATAATTTCGCACGATGCGGGATTTCCTTAAAACGTGATTTTCTGAAAAATTTTGACGAAAGAAAATTCTCCTTTTGGTTCTCTTTAGATGCTACATGTTAAGACGTACACGCCACAACAATTCTTTTCGAGATACAACGTGTAGTTTTGGAGATACAAGCTAATTTTGTACTATGCGTTATTTCTTCTCGTAAAGAGTTTCCAATGCGTACGTATATGTCTTTACTCTGCAAAACTGTATTTCCTTATGAAGTGGTATTCTTACATATCCTTTCGAGAGAAATCTGTCCTGTGCCTTCTCTTTTGAGGCTACACACTTAGACATACACGCAACATGAAAGCTTTTCGACTTACAACGTGTTGTTTAGGAAAAACAAGATAATTTCGCACGATGCGGGATTTCCTTAAAACGTGATTTTCTGAAAAATTTTGACGAAAGAAAATTCTCCTTTTGGTTCTCTTTAGATGCTACATGTTAAGACGTACACGCCACAACAATTCTTTTCGAGATACAACGTGTAGTTTTGGAGATACAAGCTAATTTTGTACTATGCGTTATTTCTTCTCGTAAAGAGTTTCCAATGCGTACGTATATGTCTTTACTCTGCAAAACTGTATTTCCTTATGAAGTGGTATTCTTACATATCCTTTCGAGAGAAAACTGTCCTGTGCCTTCTCTTTTGAGGCTACACACTTAGACATGCACGCAACATGAAAGCTTTTCGACTTACAACGTTTTGTTTAGGAAAAACAAGATAATTTCGCACGATGCGGGATTTCCTTAAAACGTGATTTTCTGAAAAATTTTGACGAAAGAAAATTCTCCTTTTGGTTCTCTTTAGATGCTACATGTTAAGACGTACACGCCACAACAATTCTTTTCGAGATACAACGTGTAGTTTTGGAGATACAAGCTAATTTTGTACTATGCGTTATTTCTTCTCGTAAAGAGTTTCCAATGCGTACGTATATGTCTTTACTCTGCAAAACTGTATTTCCTTATGAAGTGGTATTATTACATATCCTTTCGAGAGAAAACTGTCCTGTGCCTTCTCTTTTGAGGCTACACACTTAGACATGCACGCAACATGAAAGCTTTTCGACTTACAACGTGTTGTTTAGGAAAAACAAGATAATTTCGCACGATGCGGGATTTCCTTAAAACGTGATTTTCTGAAAAATTTTGACGAAAGAAAATTCTCCTTTTGGTTCTCTTTAGATGCTACATGTTAAGACGTCCACGCCACAACAATTCTTTCGAGATACAACGTGTAGTTTTGGAGATACAAGCTAATTTTGTACTATGCGTTATTTCTTCTCGTAAAGAGTTTCCAATGCGTACGTATATGTCTTTACTCTGCAAAACTGTATTTCCTTATGAAGTGGTATTCTTACATATCCTTTCGAGAGAAAACTGTCCTGTGCCTTCACTTTTGAGGCTACACACTTAGACATACACGCAACATGAAAGCTTTTCGACTTACAACGTCTTGTTTAGGAAAAACAAGATAATTTCGCACGATGCGGGATTTCCTTAAAACGTGATTTTCTGAAAAATTTTGACGAAAGAAAATTCTCCTTTTGGTTCTCTTTAGATGCTACATGTTAAGACGTACACGCCACAACAATTCTTTTCGAGATACAACGTGTAGTTTTGGAGATACAAGCTAATTTTGTACTATGCGTTATTTCTTCTCGTAAAGAGTTTCCAATGCGTACGTATATGTCTTTACTCTGCAAAACTGTATTTCCTTATGAAGTGGTATTCTTACATATCCTTTCGAGAGAAAACTGTCCTGTGCCTTCTCTTTTGAGGCTACACACTTAGACATACACGCAACATGAAAGCTTTTCGACTTACAACGTGTTGTTTAGGAAAAACAAGATAATTTCGCACGATGCGGGATTTCCTTAAAACGTGATTTTCTGAAAAATTTTGACGAAAGAAAATTCACCTTTTGGTTCTCTTTAGATGCTACATGTTAAGACGTACACGCCACAACAATTCTTTTCGAGATACAACGTGTAGTTTTGGAGATACAAGCTAATTTTGTACTATGCGTTATTTCTTCTCGTAAAGAGTTTCCAATGCGTACGTATATGTCTTTACTCTGCAAAACTGTATTTCCTTATGAAGTGGTATTCTTACATATCCTTTCGAGAGAAAACTGTCCTGTGCCTTCTCTTTTGAGGCTACACACTTAGACATACACGCAACATGAAAGCTTTTCGACTTACAACGTGTTGTTTAGGAAAAACAAGATAATTTCGCACGATGCGGGATTTCCTTAAAACGTGATTTTCTGAAAAATTTTGACGAAAGAAAATTCTCCTTTTGGTTCTCTTTAGATGCTACATGTTAAGACGTACACGCCACAATAATTCTTTTCGAGATACAACGTGTAGTTTTGGAGATACAAGCTAATTTTGTACTATGCGTTATTTCTTCTCGTAAAGAGTTTCCAATGCGTATGTATATGTCTTTACTCTGCAAAACTGTATTTCCTTATGAAGTGGTATTCTTACATATCCTTTCGAGAGAAAACTGTCCTGTGCCTTCTCTTTTGAGGCTACACACTTAGACATACACGCAACATGAAAGCTTTTCGACTTACAACGTGTTGTTTAGGAAAAACAAGATAATTTCGCACAATGCGGGATTTCCTTAAAACGTGATTTTCTGAAAAATTTTGACGAAAGAAAATTCTCCTTTTGGTTCTCTTTAGATGCTACATGTTAAGACGTACACGCCACAGCAATTCTTTTCGAGATACAACGTGTAGTTTTGGAGATACAAGCTAATTTTGTACTATGCGTTATTTCTTCTCGTAAAGAGTTTCCAATGCGTACGTATATGTCTTTACTCTGCAAAACTGTATTTCCTTATGAAGTGGTATTCTTACATATCCTTTCGAGAGAAAACTGTCCTGTGCCTTCTCTTTTGAGGCTACACACTTAGACATACACGCAACATGAAAGCTTTTCGACTTACAACGTGTTGTTTAGGAAAAACAAGATAATTTCGCACGATGCGGGATTTCCTTAAAACGTGATTTTCTGAAAAATTTTGACGAAAGAAAATTCTCCTTTTGGTTCTCTTTAGATGCTACATGTTAAGACGTACACGCCACAACAATTCTTTTCGAGATACAACGTGTAGTTTTGGAGATACAAGCTAATTTTGTACTATGCGTTATTTCTTCTCGTAAAGAGTTTCCAATGCGTACGTATATGTCTTTACTCTGCAAAACTGTATTTCCTTATGAAGTGGTATTCTTACATATCCTTTCGAGAGAAAACTGTCCTGTGCCTTCTCTTTTGAGGCTACACACTTAGACATACACGCAACATGAAAGCTTTTCGACTTACAACGTGTTGTTTAGGAAAAACAAGATGATTTCGCACGATGCGGGATTTCCTTAAAACGTGATTTTCTGAAAAATTTTGACGAAGGAAAATTCTCCTTTTGGTTCTCTTTAGATGCTACATGTTAAGACGTACACGCCACAACAATTCTTTTTGAGATACAACGTGTAGTTTTGGAGATACAAGCTAATTTTGTACTATGCGTTATTTCTTCTCGTAAAGAGTTTCCAATGCGTACATATATGTCTTTACTCTGCAAAACTGTATTTCCTTATGAAGTGGTATTCTTACATATCCTTTCGAGAGAAAACTGTCCTGTGCCTTCTCTTTTGAGGCTACATACTTAGACATACACGCAACATGAAAGCTTTTCGACTTACAACGTGTTGTTTAGGAAAAACAAGATAATTTCGCTCGATGCGGGATTTCCTTAAAACGTGATTTTCTGAAAAATTTTGACGAAAGAAAATTCTCCTTTTGGTTCTCTTTAGATGCTACATGTTAAGACGTACACGCCACAACAATTCTTTTCGAGATACAACGTGTAGTTTTGGAGATACAAGCTAATTTTGTACTATGCGTTATTTCTTCTCGTAAAGAGTTTCCAATGCGTACGTATATGTCTTTACTCTGCAAAACTGTATTTCTTTATGAAGTGGTATTCTTACATATCCTTTCGAGAGAAAACTGTCCTGTGCCTTCTCTTTTGAGGCTACACACTTAGACATACACGCAACATGAAAGCTTTTCGTCTTACAACGTGTTGTTTAGGAAAAACAAGATAATTTCGCACGATGCGGGATTTCCTTAAAACGTGATTTTCTGAAAAATTTTGACGAAAGAAAATTCTCCTTTTGGTTCTCTTTAGATGCTACATGTTAAGACGTCCACGCCACAACAATTCTTTTCGAGATACAACGTGTAGTTTTGGAGATACAAACTAATTTTGTACTATGCGTTATTTCTTCTCGTAAAGAGTTTCCAATGCGTACGTATATGTCTTTACTCTGCAAAACTGTATTTCCTTATGAAGTGGTATTCTTACATATCCTTTCGAGAGAAAACTGTCCTGTGCCTTCACTTTTGAGGCTATACACTTAGACATACACGCAACATGAAAGCTTTTCGACTTACAACGTCTTGTTTAGGAAAAACAAGATAATTTCGCACGATGCGGGATTTCCTTAAAACGTGATTTTCTGAAAAATTTTGACGAAAGAAAATTCTCCTTTTGGTTCTCATTAGATGCTACATGTTAAGACGTACACGCCACAACAATTCTTTTCGAGATACAACGTGTAGTTTTGGAGATACAAGCTAATTTTGTACTATGCGTTATTTCTTCTCGTAAAGAGTTTCCAATGAGTACGTATATGTCTTTACTCTGCAAAACTGTATTTCCTTATGAAGTGGTATTCTTACATATCCTTTCGAGAGAAATCTGTCCTGTGCCTTCTCTTTTGAGGCTACACACTTAGACATACACGCAACATGAAAGCTTTTCGACTTACAACGTGTTGTTTAGGAAAAACAAGATAATTTCGCACGATGCGGGATTTCCTTAAAACGTGATTTTCTGAAAAATTTTGACGAAAGAAAATTCTCCTTTTGGTTCTCTTTAGATGCTACATGTTAAGACGTACACGCCACAACAATTCTTTTCGAGATACAACGTGTAGTTTTGGAGATACAAGCTAATTTTGTACTATGCGTTATTTCTTCTCGTAAAGAGTTTCCAATGCGTACGTATATGTCTTTACTCTGCAAAACTGTATTTCCTTATGAAGTGGTATTCTTACATATCCTTTCGAGAGAAAACTGTCCTGTGCCTTCTCTTTTGAGGCTACACACTTAGACATGCACGCAACATGAAAGCTTTTCGACTTACAACGTGTTGTTTAGGAAAAACAAGATAATTTCGCACGATGCGGGATTTCCTTAAAACGTGATTTTCTGAAAAATTTTGACGAAAGAAAATTCTCCTTTTGGTTCTCTTTAGATGCTACATGTTAAGACGTACACGCCACAACAATTCTTTTCGAGATACAACGTGTAGTTTTGGAGATACAAGCTAATTTTGTACTATGCGTTATTTCTTCTCGTAAAGAGTTTCCAATGCGTACGTATATGTCTTTACTCTGCAAAACTGTATTTCCTTATGAAGTGGTATTCTTACATATCCTTTCGAGAGAAAACTGTCCTGTGCCTTCTCTTTTGAGGCTACACACTTAGACATGCACGCAACATGAAAGCTTTTCGACTTACAACGTGTTGTTTAGGAAAAACAAGATAATTTCGCACGATGCGGGATTTCCTTAAAACGTGATTTTCTGAAAAATTTTGACGAAAGAAAATTCTCCTTTTGGTTCTCTTTAGATGCTACATGTTAAGACGTCCACGCCACAACAATTCTTTCGAGATACAACGTGTAGTTTTGGAGATACAAGCTAATTTTGTACTATGCGTTATTTCTTCTCGTAAAGAGTTTCCAATGCGTACGTATATGTCTTTACTCTGCAAAACTGTATTTCCTTATGAAGTGGTATTCTTACATATCCTTTCGAGAGAAAACTGTCCTGTGCCTTCACTTTTGAGGCTACACACTTAGACATACACGCAACATGAAAGCTTTTCGACTTACAACGTCTTGTTTAGGAAAAACAAGATAATTTCGCACGATGCGGGATTTCCTTAAAACGTGAATTTCTGAAAAATTTTGACGAAAGAAAATTCTCCTTTTGGTTCTCTTTAGATGCTACATGTTAAGACGTACACGCCACAACAATTCTTTTCGAGATACAACGTGTAGTTTTGGAGATACAAGCTAATTTTGTACTATGCGTTATTTCTTCTCGTAAAGAGTTTCCAATGCGTACGTATATGTCTTTACTCTGCAAAACTGTATTTCCTTATGAAGTGGTATTCTTACATATCCTTTCGAGAGAAAACTGTCCTGTGCCTTCTCTTTTGAGGCTACACACTTAGACATACACGCAACATGAAAGCTTTTCGACTTACAACGTGTTGTTTAGGAAAAACAAGATAATTTCGCACGATGCGGGATTTCCTTAAAACGTGATTTTCTGAAAAATTTTGACGAAAGAAAATTCTCCTTTTGGTTCTCTTTAGATGCTACATGTTAAGACGTACACGCCACAAGAATTCTTTTCGAGATACAACGTGTAGTTTTGGAGATACAAGCTAATTTTGTACGATGCGTTATTTCTTCTCGTAAAGAGTTTCCAATGCGTACGTATATGTCTTTACTCTGCAAAACTGTATTTCCTTATGAAGTGGTATTCTTACATATCCTTTCGAGAGAAAACTGTCCTGTGCCTTCTCTTTTGAGGCTACACACTTAGACATGCACGCAACATGAAAGCTTTTCGACTTACAACGTGTTGTTTAGGAAAAACAAGATAATTTCGCACGATGCGGGATTTCCTTAAAACGTGATTTTCTGAAAAATTTTGACGAAAGAAAATTCTCCTTTTGGTTCTCTTTAGATGCTACATGTTAAGACGTACACGCCACAACAATTCTTTTCGAGATACAACGTGTAGTTTTGGAGATACAAGCTAATTTTGTACTATGCGTTATTTCTTCTCGTAAAGAGTTTCCAATGCGTACGTATATGTCTTTACTCTGCAAAACTGTATTTCCTTATGAAGTGGTATTCTTACATATCCTTTCGAGAGAAAACTGTCCTGTGCCTTCTCTTTTGAGGCTACACACTTAGACATGCACGCAACATGAAAGCTTTTCGACTTACAACGTGTTGTTTAGGAAAAACAAGATAATTTCGCACGATGCGGGATTTCCTTAAAACGTGATTTTCTGAAAAATTTTGACGAAAGAAAATTCTCCTTTTGGTTCTCTTTAGATGCTACATGTTAAGACGTACACGCCACAACAATTCTTTTCGAGATACAACGTGTAGTTTTGGAGATACAAGCTAATTTTGTACTATGCGTTATTTCTTCTCGTAAAGAGTTTCCAATGCGTACGTATATGTCTTTACTCTGCAAAACTGTATTTCCTTATGAAGTGGTATTCTTACATATTCTTTCGAGAGAAAACTGTCCTGTGCCTTCTCTTTTGAGGCTACATACTTAGACATACACGCAACATGAAAGCTTTTCGACTTACAACGTGTTGTTTAGGAAAAACAAGATAATTTCGCACGATGCGGGATTTCCTTAAAACGTGATTTTCTGAAAAATTTTGACGAAAGAAAATTCTCCTTTTGGTTCTCTTTAGATGCTACATGTTAAGACGTACACGCCACAACAATTCTTTTCGAGATACAACGTGTAGTTTTGGAGATACAAGCTAATTTTGTACTATGCCTTATTTCTTCTCGTAAAGAGTTTCCAATGCGTACGTATATGTCTTTACTCTGCAAAACTGTATTTCCTTATGAAGTGGTATTCTTACATATCCTTTCGAGAGAAAACTGTCCTGTGGCTTCTCTTTTGAGGCTACACACTTAGACATACACGCAACATGAAAGCTTTTCGACTTACAACGTGTTGTTTAGGAAAAACAAGATAATTTCGCACGATGCGGGATTTCCTTAAAACGTGATTTTCTGAAAAATTTTGACGAAAGAAAATTCTCCTTTTGGTTCTCTTTAGATGCTACACGTTAAGACGTCCACGCCACAACAATTCTTTTCGAGATACAACGTGTAGTTTTGGAGATACAAACTAATTTTGTACTATGCGTTATTTCTTCTCGTAAAGAGTTTCCAATGCGTACGTATATGTCTTTACTCTGCAAAACTGTATTTCCTTATGAAGTGGTATTCTTACATATCCTTTCGAGAGAAAACTGTCCTGTGCCTTCACTTTTGAGGCTACACACTTAGACATACACGCAACATGAAAGCTTTTCGACTTACAACGTCTTGTTTAGGAAAAACAAGATAATTTCGCACGATGCGGGATTTCCTTAAAACGTGATTTTCTGAAAAATTTTGACGAAAGAAAATTCTCCTTTTGGTTCTCTTTAGATGCTACATGTTAAGACGTACACGCCACAGCAATTCTTTTCGAGATACAACGTGTAGTTTTGGAGATACAAGCTAATTTTGTACTATGCGTTATTTCTTCTCGTAAAGAGTTTCCAATGCGTACATATATGTCTTTACTCTGCAAAACTGTATTTCCTTATGAAGTGGTATTCTTACATATCCTTTCGAGAGAAAACTGTCCTGTGCCTTCTCTTTTGAGGCTACACACTTAGACATACACGCAACATGAAAGCTTTTCGACTTACAACGTGTTGTTTAGGAAAAACAAGATAATTTCGCACGATGCGGGATTTCCTTAAAACGTGATTTTCTGAAAAATTTTGACGAAAGAAAATTCTCCTTTTGGTTCTCTTTAGATGCTACATGTTAAGACGTACACGCCACAAGAATTCTTTTCGAGATACAACGTGTAGTTTTGGAGATACAAGCTAATTTTGTACTATGCGTTATTTCTTCTCGTAAAGAGTTTCCAATGCGTACGTATATGTCTTTACTCTGCAAAACTGTATTTCCTTATGAAGTGGTATTCTTACATATCCTTTCGAGAGAAAACTGACCTGTGCCTTCTCTTTTGAGGCTACACACTTAGACATACACGCAACATGAAAGCTTTTCGACTTACAACGTGTTGTTTAGGAAAAACAAGATAATTTCGCACGATGCGGGATTTCCTTAAAACGTGATTTTCTGAAAAATTTTGACGAAAGAAAATTCTCCTTTTGGTTCTCTTTAGATGCTACATGTTAAGACGTACACGCCACAACAATTCTTTTCGAGATACAACGTGTAGTTTTGGAGATACAAGCTAATTTTGTACTATGCGTTATTTCTTCTCGTAAAGAGTTTCCAATGCGTACGTATATGTCTTTACTCTGCAAAACTGTATTTCCTTATGAAGTGGTATTCTTACATATCCTTTCGAGAGAAAACTGTCCTGTGCCTTCACTTTTGAGGCTACACACTTAGACATACACGCAACATGAAAGCTTTTCGACTTACAACGTCTTGTTTAGGAAAAACAAGATAATTTCGCACGATGCGGGATTTCCTTAAAACGTGAATTTCTGAAAAATTTTGATGAAAGAAAATTCTCCTTTTGGTTCTCTTTAGATGCTACATGTTAAGACGTACACGCCACAACAATTCTTTTCGAGATACAACGTGTAGTTTTGGAGATACAAGCTAATTTTGTACTATGCGTTATTTCTTCTCATAAAGAGTTTCCAATGCGTACGTATATGTCTTTACTCTGCAAAACTGTATTTCCTTATGAAGTGGTATTCTTACATATCCTTTCGAGAGAAAACTGTCCTGTGCCTTCTCTTTTGAGGCTACACACTTAGACATACACGCAACATGAAAGCTTTTCGACTTACAACGTGTTGTTTAGGAAAAACAAGATAATTTCGCACGATGCGGGATTTCCTTAAAACGTGATTTTCTGAAAAATTTTGACGAAAGAAAATTCTCCTTTTGGTTCTCTTTAGATGCTACATGTTAAGACGTACACGCCACAGCAATTCTTTTCGAGATACAACGTGTAGTTTGGAGATACAAGCTAATTTTGTACTATGCGTTATTTCTTCTCGTAAAGAGTTTCCAATGCGTACATATATGTCTTTACTCTGCAAAACTGTATTTCCTTATGAAGTGGTATTCTTACATATCCTTTCGAGAGAAAACTGTCCTGTGCCTTCTCTTTTGAGGCTACACACTTAGACATACACGCAACATGAAAGCTTTTCGACTTACAACGTGTTGTTTAGGAAAAACAAGATAATTTCGCACGATGCGGGATTTCCTTAAAACGTGATTTTCTGAAAAATTTTGACGAAAGAAAATTCTCCTTTTGGTTCTCTTTAGATGCTACATGTTAAGACGTACACGCCACAACAATTCTTTTCGAGATACAACGTGTAGTTTTGGAGATACAAGCTAATTTTGTACCATGCGTTATTTCTTCTCGTAAAGAGTTTCCAAAGCGTACGTATATGTCTTTACTCTGCAAAACTGTATTTCCTTATGAAGTGGTATTGTTACATATCCTTTCGAGAGAAAACTGTCCTGTGCCTTCTCTTTTGAGGCTACACACTTAGACATACACGCAACATGAAAGCTTTTCGACTTACAACGTGTTGTTTAGGAAAAACAAGATAATTTCGCACGATGCGGGATTTCCTTAAAACGTGAATTTCTGAAAAATTTTGACGAAAGAAAATTCTCCTTTTGGTTCTCTTTAGATGCTACATGTTAAGACGTACACGCCACAACAATTCTTTTCGAGATACAACGTGTAGTTTTGGAGATACAAGCTAATTTTGTACTATGCGTTATTTCTTCTCGTAAAGAGTTTCCAATGCGTACGTATATGTCTTTACTCTGCAAAACTGTTTTTCCTTATGAAGTGGTATTCTTACATATCCTTTCGAGAGAAAACTGTCCTGTGCCTTCTCTTTTGAGGCTACACACTTAGACATACACGCAACATGAAAGCTTTTCGACTTACAACGTGTTGTTTAGGAAAAACAAGATAATTTCGCACGATGCGGGATTTCCTTAAAACGTGATTTTCTGAAAAATTTTGACGAAAGAAAATTCTCCTTTTGGTACTCTTTAGATGCTACATGTTAAGACGTACACGCCACAACAATTCTTTTCGAGATACAACGTGTAGTTTTGGAGATACAAGCTAATTTTGTACTATGCGTTATTTCTTCTCGTAAAGAGTTTCCAATGCGTACGTATATGTCTTTACTCTGCAAAACTGTATTTCCTTATGAAGTGGTATTCTTACATATCCTTTCGAGAGAAAACTGTCCTGTGCCTTCTCTTTTGAGGCTACACACTTAGACATACACGCAACATGAAAGCTTTTCGACTTACAACGTGTTGTTTAGGAAAAACAAGATAATTTCGCACGATGCGGGATTTCCTTAAAACGTGATTTTCTGAAAAATTTTGACGAAAGAAAATTCTCCTTTTGGTTCTCTTTAGATGCTACATGTTAAGACGTACACGCCACAACAATTCTTTTCGAGATACAACGTGTAGTTTTGGAGATACAAGCTAATTTTGTACTATGCGTTATTTCTTCTCGTAAAGCGTTTCCAATGCGTACGTATATGTCTTTACTCTGCAAAACTGTATTTCCTTATGAAGTGGTATTCTTACATATCCTTTCGAGAGAAAACTGTCCTGTGCCTTCTCTTTTGAGGCTACACACTTAGACATACACGCAACATGAAAGCTTTTCGACTTACAACGTGTTGTTTAGGAAAAACAAGATAATTTCGCACGATGCGGGATTTCCTTAAAACGTGATTTTCTGAAAAATTTTGACGAAAGAAAATTCTCCTTTTGGTTCTCTTTAGATGCTACATGTTAAGACGTACACGCCACAAGAATTCTTTTCGAGATACAACGTGTAGTTTTGGAGATACAAGCTAATATTGTACTATGCGTTATTTCTTCTCGTAAAGAGTTTCCAATGCGTACGTATATGTCTTTACTCTGCAAAACTGTATTTCCTTATGAAGTGGTATTCTTACATATCCTTTCGAGAGAAAACTGTCCTGTGCCTTCTCTTTTGAGGCTACACACTTAGACATACACGCAACATAAAGCTTTTCGACTTACAACGTGTTGTTTAGGAAAAACAAGATAATTTCGCACGATGCGGGATTTCCTTAAAACGTGATTTTCTGAAAAATTTTGACGAAAGAAAATTCTCCTTTTGGTTCTCTTTAGATGCTACATGTTAAGACGTCTATGCCACAACAATTCTTTTCGAGATACAACGTGAAGTTTTGGAGATACAAACTAATTTTGTACTATGCGTTATTTCTTCTCGTAAAGAGTTTCCAATGCGTACGTATATGTCTTTACTCTGCAAAAATGTATTTCCTTATGAAGTGGTATTCTTACATATCCTTTCGAGAGAAAACTGTCCTGTGCCTTCACTTTTGAGGCTACACACTTAGACATACACGCAACATGAAAGCTTTTCGACTTACAACGTCTTGTTTAGGAAAAACAAGATAAATTCGCACGATGCGGGATTTCCTTAAAACGTGATTTTCTGAAAAATTTTGACGAAAGAAAATTCTCCTTTTGGTTCTCTTTAGATGCTACATGTTAAGACGTACACGCCACAACAATTCTTTTCGAGATACAACGTGTAGTTTTGGAGATACAAGCTAATTTTGTACTATGCGTTATTTCTTCTCGTAAAGAGTTTCCAATGCGTACGTATATGTCTTTACTCTGCAAAACTGTATTTCCTTATAAAGTGGTATTCTTACATATCCTTTGAAGAGAAAACTGTCCTGTGCCTTCTCTTTTGAGGCTACACACTTAGACATACACGCAACATGAAAGCTTTTCGACTTACAACGTGTTGTTTCGGAAAAACAAGATAATTTCGCACGATGCGGGATTTCCTTAAAACGTGATTTTCTGAAAAATTTTGACGAAAGAAAATTCTCCTTTTGGTTCTCTTTAGATGCTACATGTTAAGACTTACACGCCACAACAATTCTTTTCGAGATACAACGTGTAGTTTTGGAGATACAAGCTAATTTTGTACTATGCGTTATTTCTTCTCGTAAAGAGTTTCCAATGCGTACGTATATGTCTTTACTCTGCAAAACTGTATTTCCTTATGAAGTGGTATTCTTACATATCCTTTCGAGAGAAAACTGTCCTGTGCCTTCTCTTTTGAGGCTACACACTTAGACATGCACGCAACATGAAAGCTTTTCGACTTACAACGTGTTGTTTAGGAAAAACAAGATAATTTCGCACGATGCGGGATTTCCTTAAAACGTGATTTTCTGAAAAATTTTGACGAAAGAAAATTCTCCTTTTGGTTCTCTTTAGATGCTACATGTTAAGACGTACACGCCACAACAATTCTTTTCGAGATACAACGTGTAGTTTTGGAGATACAAGCTAATTTTGTACTATGCGTTATTTCTTCTCGTAAAGAGTTTCCAATGCGTACGTATATGTCTTTACTCTGCAAAACTGTATTTCCTTATGAAGTGGTATTCTTACATATTCTTTCGAGAGAAAACTGTCCTGTGCCTTCTCTTTTGAGGCTACATACTTAGACATACACGCAACATGAAAGCTTTTCGACTTACAACGTGTTGTTTAGGAAAAACAAGATAATTTCGCACGATGCGGGATTTCCTTAAAACGTGATTTTCTGAAAAATTTTGACGAAAGAAAATTCTCCTTTTGGTTCTCTTTAGATGCTACATGTTAAGACGTACACGCCACAACAATTCTTTTCGAGATACAACGTGTAGTTTTGGAGATACAAGCTAATTTTGTACTATGCCTTATTTCTTCTCGTAAAGAGTTTCCAATGCGTACGTATATGTCTTTACTCTGCAAAACTGTATTTCCTTATGAAGTGGTATTCTTACATATCCTTTCGAGAGAAAACTGTCCTGTGGCTTCTCTTTTGAGGCTACACACTTAGACATACACGCAACATGAAAGCTTTTCGACTTACAACGTGTTGTTTAGGAAAAACAAGATAATTTCGCACGATGCGGGATTTCCTTAAAACGTGATTTTCTGAAAAATTTTGACGAAAGAAAATTCTCCTTTTGGTTCTCTTTAGATGCTACACGTTAAGACGTCCACGCCACAACAATTCTTTTCGAGATACAACGTGTAGTTTTGGAGATACAAACTAATTTTGTACTATGCGTTATTTCTTCTCGTAAAGAGTTTCCAATGCGTACGTATATGTCTTTACTCTGCAAAACTGTATTTCCTTATGAAGTGGTATTCTTACATATCCTTTCGAGAGAAAACTGTCCTGTGCCTTCACTTTTGAGGCTACACACTTAGACATACACGCAACATGAAAGCTTTTCGACTTACAACGTCTTGTTTAGGAAAAACAAGATAATTTCGCACGATGCGGGATTTCCTTAAAACGTGATTTTCTGAAAAATTTTGACGAAAGAAAATTCTCCTTTTGGTTCTCTTTAGATGCTACATGTTAAGACGTACACGCCACAGCAATTCTTTTCGAGATACAACGTGTAGTTTTGGAGATACAAGCTAATTTTGTACTATGCGTTATTTCTTCTCGTAAAGAGTTTCCAATGCGTACATATATGTCTTTACTCTGCAAAACTGTATTTCCTTATGAAGTGGTATTCTTACATATCCTTTCGAGAGAAAACTGTCCTGTGCCTTCTCTTTTGAGGCTACACACTTAGACATACACGCAACATGAAAGCTTTTCGACTTACAACGTGTTGTTTAGGAAAAACAAGATAATTTCGCACGATGCGGGATTTCCTTAAAACGTGATTTTCTGAAAAATTTTGACGAAAGAAAATTCTCCTTTTGGTTCTCTTTAGATGCTACATGTTAAGACGTACACGCCACAAGAATTCTTTTCGAGATACAACGTGTAGTTTTGGAGATACAAGCTAATTTTGTACTATGCGTTATTTCTTCTCGTAAAGAGTTTCCAATGCGTACGTATATGTCTTTACTCTGCAAAACTGTATTTCCTTATGAAGTGGTATTCTTACATATCCTTTCGAGAGAAAACTGACCTGTGCCTTCTCTTTTGAGGCTACACACTTAGACATACACGCAACATGAAAGCTTTTCGACTTACAACGTGTTGTTTAGGAAAAACAAGATAATTTCGCACGATGCGGGATTTCCTTAAAACGTGATTTTCTGAAAAATTTTGACGAAAGAAAATTCTCCTTTTGGTTCTCTTTAGATGCTACATGTTAAGACGTACACGCCACAACAATTCTTTTCGAGATACAACGTGTAGTTTTGGAGATACAAGCTAATTTTGTACTATGCGTTATTTCTTCTCGTAAAGAGTTTCCAATGCGTACGTATATGTCTTTACTCTGCAAAACTGTATTTCCTTATGAAGTGGTATTCTTACATATCCTTTCGAGAGAAAACTGTCCTGTGCCTTCACTTTTGAGGCTACACACTTAGACATACACGCAACATGAAAGCTTTTCGACTTACAACGTCTTGTTTAGGAAAAACAAGATAATTTCGCACGATGCGGGATTTCCTTAAAACGTGAATTTCTGAAAAATTTTGATGAAAGAAAATTCTCCTTTTGGTTCTCTTTAGATGCTACATGTTAAGACGTACACGCCACAACAATTCTTTTCGAGATACAACGTGTAGTTTTGGAGATACAAGCTAATTTTGTACTATGCGTTATTTCTTCTCATAAAGAGTTTCCAATGCGTACGTATATGTCTTTACTCTGCAAAACTGTATTTCCTTATGAAGTGGTATTCTTACATATCCTTTCGAGAGAAAACTGTCCTGTGCCTTCTCTTTTGAGGCTACACACTTAGACATACACGCAACATGAAAGCTTTTCGACTTACAACGTGTTGTTTAGGAAAAACAAGATAATTTCGCACGATGCGGGATTTCCTTAAAACGTGATTTTCTGAAAAATTTTGACGAAAGAAAATTCTCCTTTTGGTTCTCTTTAGATGCTACATGTTAAGACGTACACGCCACAGCAATTCTTTTCGAGATACAACGTGTAGTTTGGAGATACAAGCTAATTTTGTACTATGCGTTATTTCTTCTCGTAAAGAGTTTCCAATGCGTACATATATGTCTTTACTCTGCAAAACTGTATTTCCTTATGAAGTGGTATTCTTACATATCCTTTCGAGAGAAAACTGTCCTGTGCCTTCTCTTTTGAGGCTACACACTTAGACATACACGCAACATGAAAGCTTTTCGACTTACAACGTGTTGTTTAGGAAAAACAAGATAATTTCGCACGATGCGGGATTTCCTTAAAACGTGATTTTCTGAAAAATTTTGACGAAAGAAAATTCTCCTTTTGGTTCTCTTTAGATGCTACATGTTAAGACGTACACGCCACAACAATTCTTTTCGAGATACAACGTGTAGTTTTGGAGATACAAGCTAATTTTGTACCATGCGTTATTTCTTCTCGTAAAGAGTTTCCAAAGCGTACGTATATGTCTTTACTCTGCAAAACTGTATTTCCTTATGAAGTGGTATTGTTACATATCCTTTCGAGAGAAAACTGTCCTGTGCCTTCTCTTTTGAGGCTACACACTTAGACATACACGCAACATGAAAGCTTTTCGACTTACAACGTGTTGTTTAGGAAAAACAAGATAATTTCGCACGATGCGGGATTTCCTTAAAACGTGAATTTCTGAAAAATTTTGACGAAAGAAAATTCTCCTTTTGGTTCTCTTTAGATGCTACATGTTAAGACGTACACGCCACAACAATTCTTTTCGAGATACAACGTGTAGTTTTGGAGATACAAGCTAATTTTGTACTATGCGTTATTTCTTCTCGTAAAGAGTTTCCAATGCGTACGTATATGTCTTTACTCTGCAAAACTGTTTTTCCTTATGAAGTGGTATTCTTACATATCCTTTCGAGAGAAAACTGTCCTGTGCCTTCTCTTTTGAGGCTACACACTTAGACATACACGCAACATGAAAGCTTTTCGACTTACAACGTGTTGTTTAGGAAAAACAAGATAATTTCGCACGATGCGGGATTTCCTTAAAACGTGATTTTCTGAAAAATTTTGACGAAAGAAAATTCTCCTTTTGGTACTCTTTAGATGCTACATGTTAAGACGTACACGCCACAACAATTCTTTTCGAGATACAACGTGTAGTTTTGGAGATACAAGCTAATTTTGTACTATGCGTTATTTCTTCTCGTAAAGAGTTTCCAATGCGTACGTATATGTCTTTACTCTGCAAAACTGTATTTCCTTATGAAGTGGTATTCTTACATATCCTTTCGAGAGAAAACTGTCCTGTGCCTTCTCTTTTGAGGCTACACACTTAGACATACACGCAACATGAAAGCTTTTCGACTTACAACGTGTTGTTTAGGAAAAACAAGATAATTTCGCACGATGCGGGATTTCCTTAAAACGTGATTTTCTGAAAAATTTTGACGAAAGAAAATTCTCCTTTTGGTTCTCTTTAGATGCTACATGTTAAGACGTACACGCCACAACAATTCTTTTCGAGATACAACGTGTAGTTTTGGAGATACAAGCTAATTTTGTACTATGCGTTATTTCTTCTCGTAAAGCGTTTCCAATGCGTACGTATATGTCTTTACTCTGCAAAACTGTATTTCCTTATGAAGTGGTATTCTTACATATCCTTTCGAGAGAAAACTGTCCTGTGCCTTCTCTTTTGAGGCTACACACTTAGACATACACGCAACATGAAAGCTTTTCGACTTACAACGTGTTGTTTAGGAAAAACAAGATAATTTCGCACGATGCGGGATTTCCTTAAAACGTGATTTTCTGAAAAATTTTGACGAAAGAAAATTCTCCTTTTGGTTCTCTTTAGATGCTACATGTTAAGACGTACACGCCACAAGAATTCTTTTCGAGATACAACGTGTAGTTTTGGAGATACAAGCTAATATTGTACTATGCGTTATTTCTTCTCGTAAAGAGTTTCCAATGCGTACGTATATGTCTTTACTCTGCAAAACTGTATTTCCTTATGAAGTGGTATTCTTACATATCCTTTCGAGAGAAAACTGTCCTGTGCCTTCTCTTTTGAGGCTACACACTTAGACATACACGCAACATAAAGCTTTTCGACTTACAACGTGTTGTTTAGGAAAAACAAGATAATTTCGCACGATGCGGGATTTCCTTAAAACGTGATTTTCTGAAAAATTTTGACGAAAGAAAATTCTCCTTTTGGTTCTCTTTAGATGCTACATGTTAAGACGTCTATGCCACAACAATTCTTTTCGAGATACAACGTGAAGTTTTGGAGATACAAACTAATTTTGTACTATGCGTTATTTCTTCTCGTAAAGAGTTTCCAATGCGTACGTATATGTCTTTACTCTGCAAAAATGTATTTCCTTATGAAGTGGTATTCTTACATATCCTTTCGAGAGAAAACTGTCCTGTGCCTTCACTTTTGAGGCTACACACTTAGACATACACGCAACATGAAAGCTTTTCGACTTACAACGTCTTGTTTAGGAAAAACAAGATAAATTCGCACGATGCGGGATTTCCTTAAAACGTGATTTTCTGAAAAATTTTGACGAAAGAAAATTCTCCTTTTGGTTCTCTTTAGATGCTACATGTTAAGACGTACACGCCACAACAATTCTTTTCGAGATACAACGTGTAGTTTTGGAGATACAAGCTAATTTTGTACTATGCGTTATTTCTTCTCGTAAAGAGTTTCCAATGCGTACGTATATGTCTTTACTCTGCAAAACTGTATTTCCTTATAAAGTGGTATTCTTACATATCCTTTGAAGAGAAAACTGTCCTGTGCCTTCTCTTTTGAGGCTACACACTTAGACATACACGCAACATGAAAGCTTTTCGACTTACAACGTGTTGTTTCGGAAAAACAAGATAATTTCGCACGATGCGGGATTTCCTTAAAACGTGATTTTCTGAAAAATTTTGACGAAAGAAAATTCTCCTTTTGGTTCTCTTTAGATGCTACATGTTAAGACTTACACGCCACAACAATTCTTTTCGAGATACAACGTGTAGTTTTGGAGATACAAGCTAATTTTGTACTATGCGTTATTTCTTCTCGTAAAGAGTTTCCAATGCGTACGTATATGTCTTTACTCTGCAAAACTGTATTTCCTTATGAAGTGGTATTCTTACATATCCTTTCGAGAGAAAACTGTCCTGTGCCTTCTCTTTTGAGGCTACACACTTAGACAAACACGCAACATGAAAGCTTTTCGACTTACAATGTGTTGTTTTAGAAAAACAAGATAATTTCGCACGATGCGGGATTTCCTTAAAACGTGAATTTCTAAAAAATTTTGACGAAAGAAAATTCTCCTTTTGGTTCTCTTTAGATGCTACATGTTAAGACGTACACGCCACAACAATTCTTTTCGAGATACAACGTGTAGTTTTGGAGATACAAGCTAATTTTGTACTATGCGTTATTTCTTCTCGTAAAGAGTTTCCAATGCGTACGTATATGTCTTTACTCTGCAAAACTGTATTTCCTTATGAAGTGGTATTCTTACATATCCTTTCGAGAGAAAACTGTCCTGTGCCTTCTCTTTTGAGGCTACACACTTAGACATACACGCAACATGAAAGCTTTTCGACTTACAACGTGTTGTTTAGGAAAAACAAGATAATTTCGCACGATGCGGGATTTCCTTAAAACGTGATTTTCTGAAAAATTTTGACGAAAGAAAATTCTCCTTTTGGTTCTCTTTAGATGCTACATGTTAAGACGTACACGCCACAACAATTCTTTTCGAAATACAACGTGTAGTTTTGGAGATACAAGCTAATTTTGTACTATGCGTTATTTCTTCTCGTAAAGAGTTTCCAATGCGTACGTATATGTCTTTACTCTGCAAAACTGTATTTCCTTATGAAGTGGTATTCTTACATATCCTTTCGAGAGAAAACTGTCCTGTGCCTTCTCTTTTGAGGCTACACACTTAGACAAACACGCAACATGAAAGCTTTTCGACTTACAACGTGTTGTTTAGGAAAAACAAGATAATTTCGCACGATGCGGGATTTCCTTAAAACGTGATTTTCTAAAAAATTTTGACGAAAGAAAATTCTCCTTTTGGTTCTCTTTAGATGCTACATGTTAAGACGTACACGCCACAACAATTCTTTTCGAGATACAACGTGTAGTTTTGGAGATACAAGCTAATTTTGTACTATGCGTTATTTCTTCTCGTAAAGAGTTTCCAATGCGTACGTATATGTCTTTACTCTGCAAAACTGTATTTCCTTATGAAGTGGTATTCTTACATATCCTTTCGAGAGAAAACTGTCCTGTGCCTTATCTTTTGAGGCTACACACTTAGACATACACGCAACATGAAAGCTTTTCGACTTACAACGTGTTGTTTAGGAAAAACAAGATAATTTCGCACGATGCGGGATTTCCTTAAAACGTGATTTTCTGAAAAATTTTGACGAAAGAAAATTCTCCTTTTGGTTCTCTTTAGATGCTACATGTTAATACGTACACGCCACAACAATTCTTTTCGAGATACAACGTGTAGTTTTGGAGATACAAGCTAATTTTGTACTATGCGTTATTTCTTCTCGTAAAGAGTTTCCAATGCGTACGTATATGTCTTTACTCTGCAAAACTGTATTTCCTTATGAAGTGGTATTCTTACATATCCTTTCGAGAGAAAACTGTCCTGTACCTTCACTTTTGAGGCTACACACTTAGACATACACGCAACATGAAAGCTTTTCGACTTACAACGTGTTGTTTAGGAAAAACAAGATAATTTCGCACGATGCGGGATTTCCTTAAAACGTGATTTTCTGAAAAATTTTGACGAAAGAAAATTCTCCTTTTGGTTCTCTTTAGATGCTACATGTTAAGACGTACACGCCACAACAATTCTTTTCGAGATACAACGTGTAGCTTTGGAGATACAAGCTAATTTTGTACTATGCGTTATTTCTTCTCGTAAAGAGTTTCCAATGCGTACGTATATGTCTTTACTCTGCAAAACTGTATTTCCTTATGAAGTGGTATTCTTACATATCCTTTCGAGAGAAAACTGTCCTGTGCCTTCTCTTTTGAGGCTACACACTTAGACATACACGCAACATGAAAGCTTTTCGACTTACAACGTGTTGTTTAGGAAAAACAAGATAATTTCGCACGATGCGGGATTTCCTTAAAACGTGATTTTCTGAAAAATTTTGACGAAAGAAAATTCTCCTTTTGGTTCTCTTTAGATGCTACACGTTAAGACGTCCACGCCACAACAATTCTTTTCGAGATACAACGTGTAGTTTTGGAGATACAAACTAATTTTGTACTATGCGTTATTTCTTCTCGTAAAGAGTTTCCAATGCGTACGTATATGTCTTTACTCTGCAAAACTGTATTTCCTTATGAAGTGGTATTCTTACATATCCTTTCGAGAGAAAACTGTCCTGTGCCTTCACTTTTGAGGCTACACACTTAGACATACACGCAACATGAAAGCTTTTCGACTTACAACGTCTTGTTTAGGAAAAACAAGATAATTTCGCACGATGCGGGATTTCCTTAAAACGTGATTTTCTGAAAAATTTTGACGAAAGAAAATTCTCCTTTTGGTTCTCTTTAGATGCTACATGTTAAGACGTACACGCCACAGCAATTCTTTTCGAGATACAACGTGTAGTTTTGGAGATACAAGCTAATTTTGTACTATGCGTTATTTCTTCTCGTAAAGAGTTTCCAATGCGTACATATATGTCTTTACTCTGCAAAACTGTATTTCCTTATGAAGTGGTATTCTTACATATCCTTTCGAGAGAAAACTGTCCTGTGCCTTCTCTTTTGAGGCTACACACTTAGACATACACGCAACATGAAAGCTTTTCGACTTACAACGTGTTGTTTAGGAAAAACAAGATAATATCGCACGATGCGGGATTTCCTTAAAACGTGATTTTCTGAAAAATTTTGACGAAAGAAAATTCTCCTTTTGGTTCTCTTTAGATGCTACATGTTAAGACGTACACGCCACAAGAATTCTTTTCGAGATACAACGTGTAGTTTTGGAGATACAAGCTAATTTTGTACTATGCGTTATTTCTTCTCGTAAAGAGTTTCCAATGCGTACGTATATGTCTTTACTCTGCAAAACTGTATTTCCTTATGAAGTGGTATTCTTACATATCCTTTCGAGAGAAAACTGACCTGTGCCTTCTCTTTTGAGGCTACACACTTAGACATACACGCAACATGAAAGCTTTTCGACTTACAACGTGTTGTTTAGGAAAAACAAGATAATTTCGCACGATGCGGGATTTCCTTAAAACGTGATTTTCTGAAAAATTTTGACGAAAGAAAATTCTCCTTTTGGTTCTCTTTAGATGCTACATGTTAAGACGTACACGCCACAACAATTCTTTTCGAGATACAACGTGTAGTTTTGGAGATACAAGCTAATTTTGTACTATGCGTTATTTCTTCTCGTAAAGAGTTTCCAATGCGTACGTATATGTCTTTACTCTGCAAAACTGTATTTCCTTATGAAGTGGTATTCTTACATATCCTTTCGAGAGAAAACTGTCCTGTGCCTTCACTTTTGAGGCTACACACTTAGACATACACGCAACATGAAAGCTTTTCGACTTACAACGTCTTGTTTAGGAAAAACAAGATAATTTCGCACGATGCGGGATTTCCTTAAAACGTGAATTTCTGAAAAATTTTGATGAAAGAAAATTCTCCTTTTGGTTCTCTTTAGATGCTACATGTTAAGACGTACACGCCACAACAATTCTTTTCGAGATACAACGTGTAGTTTTGGAGATACAAGCTAATTTTGTACTATGCGTTATTTCTTCTCGTAAAGAGTTTCCAATGCGTACGTATATGTCTTTACTCTGCAAAACTGTATTTCCTTATGAAGTGGTATTCTTACATATCCTTTCGAGAGAAAACTGTCCTGTGCCTTCTCTTTTGAGGCTACACACTTAGACATACACGCAACATGAAAGCTTTTCGACTTACAACGTGTTGTTTAGGAAAAACAAGATAATTTCGCACGATGCGGGATTTCCTTAAAACGTGATTTTCTGAAAAATTTTGACGAAAGAAAATTCTCCTTTTGGTTCTCTTTAGATGCTACATGTTAAGACGTACACGCCACAACAATTCTTTTCGAGATACAACGTGTAGTTTGGAGATACAAGCTAATTTTGTACTATGCGTTATTTCTTCTCGTAAAGAGTTTCCAATGCGTACATATATGTCTTTACTCTGCAAAACTGTATTTCCTTATGAAGTGGTATTCTTACATATCCTTTCGAGAGAAAACTGTCCTGTGCCTTCTCTTTTGAGGCTACACACTTAGACATACACGCAACATGAAAGCATTTCGACTTACAACGTGTTGTTTAGGAAAAACAAGATAATTTCGCACGATGCGGGATTTCCTTAAAACGTGATTTTCTGAAAAATTTTGACGAAAGAAAATTCTCCTTTTGGTTCTCTTTAGATGCTACATGTTAAGACGTACACGCCACAACAATTCTTTTCGAGATACAACGTGTAGTTTTGGAGATACAAGCTAATTTTGTACCATGCGTTATTTCTTCTCGTAAAGAGTTTCCAAAGCGTACGTATATGTCTTTACTCTGCAAAACTGTATTTCCTTATGAAGTGGTATTGTTACATATCCTTTCGAGAGAAAACTGTCCTGTGCCTTCTCTTTTGAGGCTACACACTTAGACATACACGCAACATGAAAGCTTTTCGACTTACAACGTGTTGTTTAGGAAAAACAAGATAATTTCGCACGATGCGGGATTTCCTTAAAACGTGAATTTCTGAAAAATTTTGACGAAAGAAAATTCTCCTTTTGGTTCTCTTTAGATGCTACATGTTAAGACGTACACGCCACAACAATTCTTTTCGAGATACAACGTGTAGTTTTGGAGATACAAGCTAATTTTGTACTATGCGTTATTTCTTCTCGTAAAGAGTTTCCAATGCGTACGTATATGTCTTTACTCTGCAAAACTGTATTTCCTTATGAAGTGGTATTCTTACATATCCTTTCGAGAGAAAACTGTCCTGTGCCTTCTCTTTTGAGGCTACACACTTAGACATACACGCAACATGAAAGCTTTTCGACTTACAACGTGTTGTTTAGGAAAAACAAGATAATTTCGCACTATGCGGGATTTCCTTAAAACGTGATTTTCTGAAAAATTTTGACGAAAGAAAATTCTCCTTTTGGTACTCTTTAGATGCTACATGTTAAGACGTACACGCCACAACAATTCTTTTCGAGATACAACGTGTAGTTTTGGAGATACAAGCTAATTTTGTACTATGCGTTATTTCTTCTCGTAAAGAGTTTCCAATGCGTACGTATATGTCTTTACTCTGCAAAACTGTATTTCCTTATGAAGTGGTATTCTTACATATCCTTTCGAGAGAAAACTGTCCTGTGCCTTCTCTTTTGAGGCTACACACTTAGACATACACGCAACATGAAAGCTTTTCGACTTACAACGTGTTGTTTAGGAAAAACAAGATAATTTCGCACGATGCGGGATTTCCTTAAAACGTGATTTTCTGAAAAATTTTGACGAAAGAAAATTCTCCTTTTGGTTCTCTTTAGATGCTACATGTTAAGACGTACACGCCACAACAATTCTTTTCGAGATACAACGTGTAGTTTTGGAGATACAAGCTAATTTTGTACTATGCGTTATTTCTTCTCGTAAAGAGTTTCCAATGCGTACGTATATGTCTTTACTCTGCAAAACTGTATTTCCTTATGAAGTGGTATTCTTACATATCCTTTCGAGAGAAAACTGTCCTGTGCCTTCTCTTTTGAGGCTACACACTTAGACATACACGCAACATGAAAGCTTTTCGACTTACAACGTGTTGTTTAGGAAAAACAAGATAATTTCGCACGATGCGGGATTTCCTTAAAACGTGATTTTCTGAAAAATTTTGACGAAAGAAAATTCTCCTTTTGGTTCTCTTTAGATGCTACATGTTAAGACGTACACGCCACAAGAATTCTTTTCGAGATACAACGTGTAGTTTTGGAGATACAAGCTAATATTGTACTATGCGTTATTTCTTCTCGTAAAGAGTTTCCAATGCGTACGTATATGTCTTTACTCTGCAAAACTGTATTTCCTTATGAAGTGGTATTCTTACATATCCTTTCGAGAGAAAACTGTCCTGTGCCTTCTCTTTTGAGGCTACACACTTAGACATACACGCAACATAAAGCTTTTCGACTTACAACGTGTTGTTTAGGAAAAACAAGATAATTTCGCACGATGCGGGATTTCCTTAAAACGTGATTTTCTGAAAAATTTTGACGAAAGAAAATTCTCCTTTTGGTTCTCTTTAGATGCTACATGTTAAGACGTCTATGCCACAACAATTCTTTTCGAGATACAACGTGAAGTTTTGGAGATACAAACTAATTTTGTACTATGCGTTATTTCTTCTCGTAAAGAGTTTCCAATGCGTACGTATATGTCTTTACTCTGCAAAAATGTATTTCCTTATGAAGTGGTATTCTTACATATCCTTTCGAGAGAAAACTGTCCTGTGCCTTCACTTTTGAGGCTACACACTTAGACATACACGCAACATGAAAGCTTTTCGACTTACAACGTCTTGTTTAGGAAAAACAAGATAAATTCGCACGATGCGGGATTTCCTTAAAACGTGATTTTCTGAAAAATTTTGACGAAAGAAAATTCTCCTTTTGGTTCTCTTTAGATGCTACATGTTAAGACGTACACGCCACAACAATTCTTTTCGAGATACAACGTGTAGTTTTGGAGATACAAGCTAATTTTGTACTATGCGTTATTTCTTCTCGTAAAGAGTTTCCAATGCGTACGTATATGTCTTTACTCTGCAAAACTGTATTTCCTTATAAAGTGGTATTCTTACATATCCTTTGAAGAGAAAACTGTCCTGTGCCTTCTCTTTTGAGGCTACACACTTAGACATACACGCAACATGAAAGCTTTTCGACTTACAACGTGTTGTTTAGGAAAAACAAGATAATTTCGCAGGATGCGGGATTTCCTTAAAACGTGATTTTCTGAAAAATTTTGACGAAAGAAAATTCTCCTTTTGGTTCTCTTTAGATGCTACATGTTAAGACTTACACGCCACAACAATTCTTTTCGAGATACAACGTGTAGTTTTGGAGATACAAGCTAATTTTGTACTATGCGTTATTTCTTCTCGTAAAGAGTTTCCAATGCGTACGTATATGTCTTTACTCTGCAAAACTGTATTTCCTTATGAAGTGGTATTCTTACATATCCTTTCGAGAGAAAACTGTCCTGTGCCTTCTCTTTTGAGGCTACACACTTAGACAAACACGCAACATGAAAGCTTTTCGACTTACAATGTGTTGTTTTAGAAAAACAAGATAATTTCGCACGATGCGGGATTTCCTTAAAACGTGAATTTCTAAAAAATTTTGACGAAAGAAAATTCTCCTTTTGGTTCTCTTTAGATGCTACATGTTAAGACGTACACGCCACAACAATTCTTTTCGAGATACAACGTGTAGTTTTGGAGATACAAGCTAATTTTGTACTATGCGTTATTTCTTCTCGTAAAGAGTTTCCAATGCGTACGTATATGTCTTTACTCTGCAAAACTGTATTTCCTTATGAAGTGGTATTCTTACATATCCTTTCGAGAGAAAACTGTCCTGTGCCTTCTCTTTTGAGGCTACACACTTAGACATACACGCAACATGAAAGCTTTTCGACTTACAACGTGTTGTTTAGGAAAAACAAGATAATTTCGCACGATGCGGGATTTCCTTAAAACGTGATTTTCTGAAAAATTTTGACGAAAGAAAATTCTCCTTTTGGTTCTCTTTAGATGCTACATGTTAAGACGTACACGCCACAACAATTCTTTTCGAGATACAACGTGTAGTTTTGGAGATACAAGCTAATTTTGTACTATGCGTTATTTCTTCTCGTAAAGAGTTTCCAATGCGTACGTATATGTCTTTACTCTGCAAAACTGTATTTCCTTATGAAGTGGTATTCTTACATATCCTTTCGAGAGAAAACTGTCCTGTGCCTTCTCTTTTGAGGCTACACACTTAGACAAACACGCAACATGAAAGCTTTTCGACTTACAACGTGTTGTTTAGGAAAAACAAGATAATTTCGCACGATGCGGGATTTCCTTAAAACGTGATTTTCTAAAAAATTTTGACGAAAGAAAATTCTCCTTTTGGTTCTCTTTAGATGCTACATGTTAAGACGTACACGCCACAACAATTCTTTTCGAGATACAACGTGTAGTTTTGGAGATACAAGCTAATTTTGTACTATGCGTTATTTCTTCTCGTAAAGAGTTTCCAATGCGTACGTATATGTCTTTACTCTGCAAAACTGTATTTCCTTATGAAGTGGTATTCTTACATATCCTTTCGAGAGAAAACTGTCCTGTGCCTTCTCTTTTGAGGCTACACACTTAGACATACACGCAACATGAAAGCTTTTCGACTTACAACGTGTTGTTTAGGAAAAACAAGATAATTTCGCACGATGCGGGATTTCCTTAAAACGTGATTTTCTGAAAAATTTTGACGAAAGAAAATTCTCCTTTTGGTTCTCTTTAGATGCTACATGTTAATACGTACACGCCACAACAATTCTTTTCGAGATACAACGTGTAGTTTTGGAGATACAAGCTAATTTTGTACTATGCGTTATTTCTTCTCGTAAAGAGTTTCCAATGCGTACGTATATGTCTTTACTCTGCAAAACTGTATTTCCTTATGAAGTGGTATTCTTACATATCCTTTCGAGAGAAAACTGTCCTGTACCTTCACTTTTGAGGCTACACACTTAGACATACACGCAACATGAAAGCTTTTCGACTTACAACGTGTTGTTTAGGAAAAACAAGATAATTTCGCACGATGCGGGATTTCCTTAAAACGTGATTTTCTGAAAAATTTTGACGAGAGAAAATTCTCCTTTTTGTTCTCTTTAGATGCTACATGTTAAGACGTACACGCCACAGCAATTCTTTTCGAGATACAACGTGTAGTTTTGGAGATACAAGCTAATTTTGTACTATGCGTTATTTCTTCTCGTAAAGAGTTTCCAATGCGTACATATATGTCTTTACTCTGCAAAACTGTATTTCCTTATGAAGTGGTATTCTTACATATCCTTTCGAGAGAAAACTGTCCTGTGCCTTCTCTTTTGAGGCTACACACTTAGACATACACGCAACATGAAAGCTTTTCGACTTACAACGTGTTGTTTAGGAAAAACAAGATAATTTCGCACGATGCGGGATTTCCTTAAAACGTGATTTTCTGAAAAATTTTGACGAAAGAAAATTCTCCTTTTGGTTCTCTTTAGATGCTACATGTTAAGACGTACACGCCACAACAATTCTTTTCGAGATACAACGTGTAGTTTTGTAGATACAAGCTAATTTTGTACTATGCGTTATTTCTTCTCGTAAAGAGTTTCCAATGCGTACGTATATGTCTTTACTCTGCAAAACTGTATTTCCTTATGAAGTGGTATTCTTACATATCCTTTCGAGAGAAAACTGTCCTGTGCCTTCTCTTTTGAGGCTACACACTTAGACATACACGCAACATGAAAGCTTTTCGACTTACAACGTGTTGTTTAGGAAAAACAAGATAATTTCGCACGATGCGGGATTTCCTTAAAACGTGATTTTCTGAAAAATTTTGACGAAAGAAAATTCTCCTTTTGGTTCTCTTTAGATGCTACATGTTAAGACGTACACGCCACAACAATTCTTTTCGAGATACAACGTGTAGTTTTGGAGATACAAGCTAATTTTGTACTATGCGTTATTTCTTCTCGTAAAGAGTTTCCAATGCGTACGTATATGTCTTTACTCTGCAAAACTGTATTTCCTTATGAAGTGGTATTCTTACATATCCTTTCGAGAGAAAATTGTCCTGTGCCTTCTCTTTTGAGGCTACACACTTAGACATACACGCAACATGAAAGCTTTTCGACTTACAACGTGTTGTTTAGGAAAAACAAGATAATTTCGCACGATGCGGGATTTCCTTAAAACGTGATTTTCTGAAAAATTTTGACGAAAGAAAATTCTCCTTTTGGTTCTCTTTAGATGCTACATGTTAAGACGTACACGCCACAGCAATTCTTTTCGAGATACAACGTGTAGTTTTGGAGATACAAGCTAATTTTTTACTATGCGTTATTTCTTCTCGTAAAGAGTTTCCAATGCGTACGTATATGTCTTTACTCTGCAAAACTGTATTTCCTTATGAAGTGGTATTCTTACATATCCTTTCGAGAGAAAACTGTCCTGTGCCTTCTCTTTTGAGGCTACACACTTAGACATACACGCAACATGAAAGCTTTTCGACTTACAACGTGTTGTTTAGGAAAAACAAGATAATTTCGCACGATGCGGGATTTCCTTAAAACGTGATTTTCTGAAAAATTTTGACGAAAGAAAATTCTCCTTTTGGTTCTCTTTAGATGCTACATGTTAAGACGTACACGCCACAACAATTCTTTTCGAGATACAACGTGTAGTTTTGGAGATACAAGCTAATTTTGTACTATGCGTTATTTCTTCTCATAAAGAGTTTCCAATGCGTACGTATATGTCTTTACTCTGCAAAACTGTATTTCCTTATGAAGTGGTATTCTTACATATCCTTTCGAGAGAAAACTGTCCTGTACCTTCACTTTTGAGGCTACACACTTAGACATACACGCAACATGAAAGCTTTTCGACTTACAACGTGTTGTTTAGGAAAAACAAGATAATTTCGCACGATGCGGGATTTCCTTAAAACGTGATTTTCTGAAAAATTTTGACGAAAGAAAATTCTCCTTTTGGTTCTCTTTAGATGCTACATGTTAAGACGTACACGCCACAGCAATTCTTTTCGAGATACAACGTGTAGTTTTGGAGATACAAGCTAATTTTGTACTATGCGTTATTTCTTCTCGTAAAGAGTTTCCAATGGGTACATATATGTCTTTACTCTGCAAAACTGTATTTCCTTATGAAGTGGTATTCTTACATATCCTTTCGAGAGAAAACTGTCCTGTGCCTTCTCTTTTGAGGCTACACACTTAGACATACACGCAACATGAAAGCTTTTCGACTTACAACGTGTTGTTTAGGAAAAACAAGATAATTTCGCACGATGCGGGATTTCCTTAAAACGTGATTTTCTGAAAAATTTTGACGAAAGAAAATTCTCCTTTTGGTTCTCTTTAGATGCTACATGTTAAGACGTACACGCCACAACAATTCTTTTCGAGATACAACGTGTAGTTTTGGAGATACAAGCTAATTTTGTACTATGCGTTATTTCTTCTCTTAAAGAGTTTCCAATGCGTACGTATATGTCTTTACTCTGCAAAACTGTATTTCCTTATGAAGTGGTATTCTTACATATCCTTTCGAGAGAAAACTGTCCTGTACCTTCACTTTTGAGGCTACACACTTAGACATACACGCAACATGAAAGCTTTTCGACTTACAACGTGTTGTTTAGGAAAAACAAGATAATTTCGCACGATGCGGGATTTCCTTAAAACGTGATTTTCTGAAAAATTTTGACGAAAGAAAATTCTCCTTTTGGTTCTCTTTAGATGCTACATGTTAAGACGTACACGCCACAGCAATTCTTTTCGAGATACAACGTGTAGTTTTGGAGATACAAGCTAATTTTGTACTATGCGTTATTTCTTCTCGTAAAGAGTTTCCAATGGGTACATATATGTCTTTACTCTGCAAAACTGTATTTCCTTATGAAGTGGTATTCTTACATATCCTTTCGAGAGAAAACTGTCCTGTGCCTTCTCTTTTGAGGCTACACACTTAGACATACACGCAACATGAAAGCTTTTCGACTTACAACGTGTTGTTTAGGAAAAACAAGATAATTTCGCACGATGCGGGATTTCCTTAAAACGTGATTTTCTGAAAAATTTTGACGAAAGAAAATTCTCCTTTTGGTTCTCTTTAGATGCTACATGTTAAGACGTACACGCCACAACAATTCTTTTCGAGATACAACGTGTAGTTTTGGAGATACAAGCTAATTTTGTACTATGCGTTATTTCTTCTCTTAAAGAGTTTCCAATGCGTACGTATATGTCTTTACTCTGCAAAACTGTATTTCCTTATGAAGTGGTATTCTTACATATCCTTTCGAGAGAAAACGGTCCTGTGCCTTCTCTTTTGAGGCTACACACTTAGACATACACGCAACATGAAAGCTTTTCGACTTACAACGTGTTGTTTAGGAAAAACAAGATAATTTCGCACGATGCGGGATTTCCTTAAAACGTGATTTTCTGAAAAATTTTGACGAAAGAAAATTCTCCTTTTGGTTCTCTTTAGATGCTACATGTTAAGACGTACACGCCACAACAATTCTTTTCGAGATACAACGTGTAGTTTTGGAGATACAAGCTAATTTTGTACTATGCGTTATTTCTTCTCGTAAAGAGTTTCCAATGCGTACGTATATGTCTTTACTCTGCAAAACTGTATTTCCTTATGAAGTGGTATTCTTACATATCCTTTCGAGAGAAAACTGTCCTGTGCCTTCTCTTTTGAGGCTACACACTTAGACATACACGCAACATGAAAGCTTTTCGACTTACAACGTGTTGTTTAGGAAAAACAAGATAATTTCGCACGATGCGGGATTTCCTTAAAACGTGATTTTCTGAAAAATTTTGACGAAAGAAAATTCTCCTTTTGGTTCTCTTTAGATGCTACATGTTAAGACGTACACGCCACAACAATTCTTTTCGAGATACAACGTGTAGTTTTGTAGATACAAGCTAATTTTGTACTATGCGTTATTTCTTCTCGTAAAGAGTTTCCAATGCGTACGTATATGTCTTTACTCTGCAAAACTGTATTTCCTTATGAAGTGGTATTCTTACATATCCTTTCGAGAGAAAACTGTCCTGTACCTTCACTTTTGAGGCTACACACTTAGACATACACGCAACATGAAAGCTTTTCGACTTACAACGTGTTGTTTAGGAAAAACAAGATAATTTCGCACGATGCGGGATTTCCTTAAAACGTGATTTTCTGAAAAATTTTGACGAAAGAAAATTCTCCTTTTGGTTCCCTTTAGATGCTACATGTTAAGACGTACACGCCACAGCAATTCTTTTCGAGATACAACGTGTAGTTTTGGAGATACAAGCTAATTTTGTACTATGCGTTATTTCTTCTCCTAAAGAGTTTCCAATGAGTACATATTTGTCTTTACTCTGCAAAACTGTATTTCCTTATGAAGTGGTATTCTTACATATCCTTTCGAGAGAAAACTGTCCTGTGCCTTCTCTTTTGAGGCTACACACTTAGACATACACGCAACATGAAAGCTTTTCGACTTACAACGTGTTGTTTAGGAAAAACAAGATAATTTCGCACCTTGCGGGATTTCCTTAAAACGTGATTTTCTGAAAAATTTTGACGAAAGAAAATTCTCCTTTTGGTTCTCTTTAGATGCTACATGTTAAGACGTACACGCCACAACAATTCTTTTCGAGATACAACGTGTAGTTTTGGAGATACAAGCTAATTTTGTACTATGCGTTATTTCTTCTCGTAAAGAGTTTCCAATGCGTACGTATATGTCTTTACTCTGCAAAACTGTATTTCCTTATGAAGTGGTATTCTTACATATCCTTTCGAGAGAAAACTGTCCTGTGCCTTCTCTTTTGAGGCTACACACTTAGACAAACACGCAACATGAAAGCTTTTCGACTTACAACGTGTTGTTTAGGAAAAACAAGATAATTTCGCACGATGCGGGATTTCCTTAAAACGTGATTTTCTAAAAAATTTTGACGAAAGAAAATTCTCCTTTTGGTTCTCTTTAGATGCTACATGTTAAGACGTACACGCCACAACAATTCTTTTCGAGATACAACGTGTAGTTTTGGAGATACAAGCTAATTTTGTACTATGCGTTATTTCTTCTCGTAAAGAGTTTCCAATGCGTACGTATATGTCTTTACTCTGCAAAACTGTATTTCCTTATGAAGTGGTATTCTTACATATCCTTTCGAGAGAAAACTGTCCTGTGCCTTCTCTTTTGAGGCTACACACTTAGACATACACGCAACATGAAAGCTTTTCGACTTACAACGTGTTGTTTAGGAAAAACAAGATAATTTCGCACGATGCGGGATTTCCTTAAAACGTGATTTTCTGAAAAATTTTGACGAAAGAAAATTCTCCTTTTGGTTCTCTTTAGATGCTACATGTTAATACGTACACGCCACAACAATTCTTTTCGAGATACAACGTGTAGTTTTGGAGATACAAGCTAATTTTGTACTATGCGTTATTTCTTCTCGTAAAGAGTTTCCAATGCGTACGTATATGTCTTTACTCTGCAAAACTGTATTTCCTTATGAAGTGGTATTCTTACATATCCTTTCGAGAGAAAACTGTCCTGTACCTTCTCTTTTGAGGCTACACACTTAGACATACACGCAACATGAAAGCTTTTCGACTTACAACGTGTTGTTTAGGAAAAACAAGATAATTTCGCACGATGCGGGATTTCCTTAAAACGTGATTTTCTGAAAAATTTTGACGAGAGAAAATTCTCCTTTTTGTTCTCTTTAGATGCTACATGTTAAGACGTACACGCCACAGCAATTCTTTTCGAGATACAACGTGTAGTTTTGGAGATACAAGCTAATTTTGTACTATGCGTTATTTCTTCTTGTAAAGAGTTTCCAATGCGTACATATATGTCTTTACTCTGCAAAACTGTATTTCCTTATGAAGTGGTATTCTTACATATCCTTTCGAGAGAAAACTGTCCTGTGCCTTCTCTTTTGAGGCTACACACTTAGACATACACGCAACATGAAAGCTTTTCGACTTACAACGTGTTGTTTAGGAAAAACAAGATAATTTCGCACGATGCGGGATTTCCTTAAAACGTGATTTTCTGAAAAATTTTGACGAAAGAAAATTCTCCTTTTGGTTCTCTTTAGATGCTACATGTTAAGACGTACACGCCACAACAATTCTTTTCGAGATACAACGTGTAGTTTTGGAGATACAAGCTAATTTTGTACTATGCGTTATTTCTTCTCGTAAAGAGTTTCCAATGCGTACGTATATGTCTTTACTCTGCAAAACTGTATTTCCTTATGAAGTGGTATTCTTACATATCCTTTCGAGAGAAAACTGTCCTGTGCCTTCTCTTTTGAGGCTACACACTTAGACATACACGCAACATGAAAGCTTTTCGACTTACAACGTGTTGTTTAGGAAAAACAAGATAATTTCGCACGATGCGGGATTTCCTTAAAACGTGATTTTCTGAAAAATTTTGACGAGAGAAAATTCTCCTTTTTGTTCTCTTTAGATGCTACATGTTAAGACGTACACGCCACAGCAATTCTTTTCGAGATACAACGTGTAGTTTTGGAGATACAAGCTAATTTTGTACTATGCGTTATTTCTTCTCGTAAAGAGTTTCCAATGCGTACATATATGTCTTTACTCTGCAAAACTGTATTTCCTTATGAAGTGGTATTCTTACATATCCTTTCGAGAGAAAACTGTCCTGTGCCTTCTCTTTTGAGGCTACACACTTAGACATACACGCAACATGAAAGCTTTTCGACTTACAACGTGTTGTTTAGGAAAAACAAGATAATTTCGCACGATGCGGGATTTCCTTAAAACGTGATTTTCTGAAAAATTTTGACGAAAGAAAATTCTCCTTTTGGTTCTCTTTAGATGCTACATGTTAAGACGTACACGCCACAACAATTCTTTTCGAGATACAACGTGTAGTTTTGGAGATACAAGCTAATTTTGTACTATGCGTTATTTCTTCTCGTAAAGAGTTTCCAATGCGTACGTATATGTCTTTACTCTGCAAAACTGTATTTCCTTATGAAGTGGTATTCTTACATATCCTTTCGAGAGAAAACTGTCCTGTGCCTTCTCTTTTGAGGCTACACACTTAGACATACACGCAACATGAAAGCTTTTCGACTTACAACGTGTTGTTTAGGAAAAACAAGATAATTTCGCACGATGCGGGATTTCCTTAAAACGTGATTTTCTGAAAAATTTTGACGAAAGAAAATTCTCCTTTTGGTTCTCTTTAGATGCTACATGTTAAGACGTACACGCCACAACAATTCTTTTCGAGATACAACGTGTAGTTTTGGAGATACAAGCTAATTTTGTACTATGCGTTATTTCTTCTCGTAAAGAGTTTCCAATGCGTACGTATATGTCTTTACTCTGCAAAACTGTATTTCCTTATGAAGTGGTATTCTTACATATCCTTTCGAGAGAAAATTGTCCTGTGCCTTCTCTTTTGAGGCTACACACTTAGACATACACGCAACATGAAAGCTTTTCGACTTACAACGTGTTGTTTAGGAAAAACAAGATAATTTCGCACGATGCGGGATTTCCTTAAAACGTGATTTTCTGAAAAATTTTGACGAAAGAAAATTCTCCTTTTGGTTCTCTTTAGATGCTACATGTTAAGACGTACACGCCACAGCAATTCTTTTCGAGATACAACGTGTAGTTTTGGAGATACAAGCTAATTTTGTACTATGCGTTATTTCTTCTCGTAAAGAGTTTCCAATGCGTACGTATATGTCTTTACTCTGCAAAACTGTATTTCCTTATGAAGTGGTATTCTTACATATCCTTTCGAGAGAAAACTGTCCTGTGCCTTCTCTTTTGAGGCTACACACTTAGACATACACGCAACATGAAAGCTTTTCGACTTACAACGTGTTGTTTAGGAAAAACAAGATAATTTCGCACGATGCGGGATTTCCTTAAAACGTGATTTTCTGAAAAATTTTGACGAAAGAAAATTCTCCTTTTGGTTCTCTTTAGATGCTACATGTTAAGACGTACACGCCACAACAATTCTTTTCGAGATACAACGTGTAGTTTTGGAGATACAAGCTAATTTTGTACTATGCGTTATTTCTTCTCATAAAGAGTTTCCAATGCGTACGTATATGTCTTTACTCTGCAAAACTGTATTTCCTTATGAAGTGGTATTCTTACATATCCTTTCGAGAGAAAACTGTCCTGTACCTTCACTTTTGAGGCTACACACTTAGACATACACGCAACATGAAAGCTTTTCGACTTACAACGTGTTGTTTAGGAAAAACAAGATAATTTCGCACGATGCGGGATTTCCTTAAAACGTGATTTTCTGAAAAATTTTGACGAAAGAAAATTCTCCTTTTGGTTCTCTTTAGATGCTACATGTTAAGACGTACACGCCACAGCAATTCTTTTCGAGATACAACGTGTAGTTTTGGAGATACAAGCTAATTTTGTACTATGCGTTATTTCTTCTCGTAAAGAGTTTCCAATGGGTACATATATGTCTTTACTCTGCAAAACTGTATTTCCTTATGAAGTGGTATTCTTACATATCCTTTCGAGAGAAAACTGTCCTGTGCCTTCTCTTTTGAGGCTACACACTTAGACATACACGCAACATGAAAGCTTTTCGACTTACAACGTGTTGTTTAGGAAAAACAAGATAATTTCGCACGATGCGGGATTTCCTTAAAACGTGATTTTCTGAAAAATTTTGACGAAAGAAAATTCTCCTTTTGGTTCTCTTTAGATGCTACATGTTAAGACGTACACGCCACAACAATTCTTTTCGAGATACAACGTGTAGTTTTGGAGATACAAGCTAATTTTGTACTATGCGTTATTTCTTCTCGTAAAGAGTTTCCAATGCGTACGTATATGTCTTTACTCTGCAAAACTGTATTTCCTTATGAAGTGGTATTCTTACATATCCTTTCGAGAGAAAACGGTCCTGTGCCTTCTCTTTTGAGGCTACACACTTAGACATACACGCAACATGAAAGCTTTTCGACTTACAACGTGTTGTTTAGGAAAAACAAGATAATTTCGCACGATGCGGGATTTCCTTAAAACGTGATTTTCTGAAAAATTTTGACGAAAGAAAATTCTCCTTTTGGTTCTCTTTAGATGCTACATGTTAAGACGTACACGCCACAACAATTCTTTTCGAGATACAACGTGTAGTTTTGGAGATACAAGCTAATTTTGTACTATGCGTTATTTCTTCTCGTAAAGAGTTTCCAATGCGTACGTATATGTCTTTACTCTGCAAAACTGTATTTCCTTATGAAGTGGTATTCTTACATATCCTTTCGAGAGAAAACTGTCCTGTGCCTTCTCTTTTGAGGCTACACACTTAGACATACACGCAACATGAAAGCTTTTCGACTTACAACGTGTTGTTTAGGAAAAACAAGATAATTTCGCACGATGCGGGATTTCCTTAAAACGTGATTTTCTGAAAAATTTTGACGAAAGAAAATTCTCCTTTTGGTTCTCTTTAGATGCTACATGTTAAGACGTACACGCCACAACAATTCTTTTCGAGATACAACGTGTAGTTTTGTAGATACAAGCTAATTTTGTACTATGCGTTATTTCTTCTCGTAAAGAGTTTCCAATGCGTACGTATATGTCTTTACTCTGCAAAACTGTATTTCCTTATGAAGTGGTATTCTTACATATCCTTTCGAGAGAAAACTGTCCTGTGCCTTCTCTTTTGAGGCTACACACTTAGACATACACGCAACATGAAAGCTTTTCGACTTACAACGTGTTGTTTAGGAAAAACAAGATAATTTCGTACGATGCGGGATTTCCTTAAAACGTGATTTTCTGAAAAATTTTGACGAAAGAAAATTCTCCTTTTGGTTCTCTTTAGATGCTACATGTTAAGACGTACACGCCACAGCAATTCTTTTCGAGATACAACGTGTAGTTTTGGAGATACAAGCTAATTTTGTACTATGCGTTATTTCTTCTCCTAAAGAGTTTCCAATGAGTACATATTTGTCTTTACTCTGCAAAACTGTATTTCCTTATGAAGTGGTATTCTTACATATCCTTTCGAGAGAAAACTGTCCTGTGCCTTCTCTTTTGAGGCTACACACTTAGACATACACGCAACATGAAAGCTTTTCGACTTACAACGTGTTGTTTAGGAAAAACAAGATAATTTCGCACCTTGCGGGATTTCCTTAAAACGTGATTTTCTGAAAAATTTTGACGAAAGAAAATTCTCCTTTTGGTTCTCTTTAGATGCTACATGTTAAGACGTACACGCCACAACAATTCTTTTCGAGATACAACGTGTAGTTTTGGAGATACAAGCTAATTTTGTACTATGCGTTATTTCTTCTCGTAAAGAGTTTCCAATGCGTACGTATATGTCTTTACTCTGCAAAACTGTATTTCCTTATGAAGTGGTATTCTTACATATCCTTTCGAGAGAAAACTGTCCTGTGCCTTCTCTTTTGAGGCTACACACTTAGACAAACACGCAACATGAAAGCTTTTCGACTTACAACGTGTTGTTTAGGAAAAACAAGATAATTTCGCACGATGCGGGATTTCCTTAAAACGTGATTTTCTAAAAAATTTTGACGAAAGAAAATTCTCCTTTTGGTTCTCTTTAGATGCTACATGTTAAGACGTACACGCCACAACAATTCTTTTCGAGATACAACGTGTAGTTTTGGAGATACAAGCTAATTTTGTACTATGCGTTATTTCTTCTCGTAAAGAGTTTCCAATGCGTACGTATATGTCTTTACTCTGCAAAACTGTATTTCCTTATGAAGTGGTATTCTTACATATCCTTTCGAGAGAAAACTGTCCTGTGCCTTCTCTTTTGAGGCTACACACTTAGACATACACGCAACATGAAAGCTTTTCGACTTACAACGTGTTGTTTAGGAAAAACAAGATAATTTCGCACGATGCGGGATTTCCTTAAAACGTGATTTTCTGAAAAATTTTGACGAAAGAAAATTCTCCTTTTGGTTCTCTTTAGATGCTACATGTTAAGACGTACACGCCACAACAATTCTTTTCGAGATACAACGTGTAGTTTTGGAGATACAAGCTAATTTTGTACTATGCGTTATTTCTTCTCGTAAAGAGTTTCCAATGCGTACGTATATGTCTTTACTCTGCAAAACTGTATTTCCTTATGAAGTGGTATTCTTACATATCCTTTCGAGAGAAAACTGTCCTGTGCCTTCTCTTTTGAGGCTACACACTTAGACATACACGCAACATGAAAGCTTTTCGACTTACAACGTGTTGTTTAGGAAAAACAAGATAATTTCGCACGATGCGGGATTTCCTTAAAACGTGATTTTCTGAAAAATTTTGACGAAAGAAAATTCTCCTTTTGGTTCTCTTTAGATGCTACATGTTAAGACGTACACGCCACAACAATTCTTTTCGAGATACAACGTGTAGTTTTGGAGATACAAGCTAATTTTGTACTATGCGTTATTTCTTCTCGTAAAGAGTTTCCAATGCGTACGTATATGTCTTTACTCTGCAAAACTGTATTTCCTTATGAAGTGTTATTCTTACATATCCTTTCGAGAGAAAATTGTCCTGTGCCTTCTCTTTTGAGGCTACACACTTAGACATACACGCAACATGAAAGCTTTTCGACTTACAACGTGTTGTTTAGGAAAAACAAGATAATTTCGCACGATGCGGGATTTCCTTAAAACGTGATTTTCTGAAAAATTTTGACGAAAGAAAATTCTCCTTTTGGTTCTCTTTAGATGCTACATGTTAAGACGTACACGCCACAGCAATTCTTTTCGAGATACAACGTGTAGTTTTGGAGATACAAGCTAATTTTGTACTATGCGTTATTTCTTCTCGTAAAGAGTTTCCAATGCGTACGTATATGTCTTTACTCTGCAAAACTGTATTTCCTTATGAAGTGGTATTCTTACATATCCTTTCGAGAGAAAACTGTCCTGTGCCTTCTCTTTTGAGGCTACACACTTAGACATACACGCAACATGAAAGCTTTTCGACTTACAACGTGTTGTTTAGGAAAAACAAGATAATTTCGCACGATGCGGGATTTCCTTAAAACGTGATTTTCTGAAAAATTTTGACGAAAGAAAATTCTCCTTTTGGTTCTCTTTAGATGCTACATGTTAAGACGTACACGCCACATCAATTCTTTTCGAGATACAACGTGTAGTTTTGGAGATACAAGCTAATTTTGTACTATGCGTTATTTCTTCTCATAAAGAGTTTCCAATGCGTACGTATATGTCTTTACTCTGCAAAACTGTATTTCCTTATGAAGTGGTATTCTTACATATCCTTTCGAGAGAAAACTGTCCTGTACCTTCACTTTTGAGGCTACACACTTAGACATACACGCAACATGAAAGCTTTTCGACTTACAACGTGTTGTTTAGGAAAAACAAGATAATTTCGCACGATGCGGGATTTCCTTAAAACGTGATTTTCTGAAAAATTTTGACGAAAGAAAATTCTCCTTTTGGTTCTCTTTAGATGCTACATGTTAAGACGTACACGCCACAGCAATTCTTTTCGAGATACAACGTGTAGTTTTGGAGATACAAGCTAATTTTGTACTATGCGTTATTTCTTCTCGTAAAGAGTTTCCAATGGGTACATATATGTCTTTACTCTGCAAAACTGTATTTCCTTATGAAGTGGTATTCTTACATATCCTTTCGAGAGAAAACTGTCCTGTGCCTTCTCTTTTGAGGCTACACACTTAGACATACACGCAACATGAAAGCTTTTCGACTTACAACGTGTTGTTTAGGAAAAACAAGATAATTTCGCACGATGCGGGATTTCCTTAAAACGTGATTTTCTGAAAAATTTTGACGAAAGAAAATTCTCCTTTTGGTTCTCTTTAGATGCTACATGTTAAGACGTACACGCCACAACAATTCTTTTCGAGATACAACGTGTAGTTTTGGAGATACAAGCTAATTTTGTACTATGCGTTATTTCTTCTCGTAAAGAGTTTCCAATGCGTACGTATATGTCTTTACTCTGCAAAACTGTATTTCCTTATGAAGTGGTATTCTTACATATCCTTTCGAGAGAAAACGGTCCTGTGCCTTCTCTTTTGAGGCTACACACTTAGACATACACGCAACATGAAAGCTTTTCGACTTACAACGTGTTGTTTAGGAAAAACAAGATAATTTCGCACGATGCGGGATTTCCTTAAAACGTGATTTTCTGAAAAATTTTGACGAAAGAAAATTCTCCTTTTGGTTCTCTTTAGATGCTACATGTTAAGACGTACACGCCACAACAATTCTTTTCGAGATACAACGTGTAGTTTTGGAGATACAAGCTAATTTTGTACTATGCGTTATTTCTTCTCGTAAAGAGTTTCCAATGCGTACGTATATGTCTTTACTCTGCAAAACTGTATTTCCTTATGAAGTGGTATTCTTACATATCCTTTCGAGAGAAAACTGTCCTGTGCCTTCTCTTTTGAGGCTACACACTTAGACATACACGCAACATGAAAGCTTTTCGTCTTACAACGTGTTGTTTAGGAAAAACAAGATAATTTCGCACGATGCGGGATTTCCTTAAAACGTGATTTTCTGAAAAATTTTGACGAAAGAAAATTCTCCTTTTGGTTCTCTTTAGATGCTACATGTTAAGACGTACACGCCACAACAATTCTTTTCGAGATACAACGTGTAGTTTTGGAGATACAAGCTAATTTTGTACTATGCGTTATTTCTTCTCGTAAAGAGTTTCCAATGCGTACGTATATGTCTTTACTCTGCAAAACTGTATTTCCTTATGAAGTGGTATTCTTACATATCCTTTCGAGAGAAAACTGTCCTGTACCTTCACTTTTGAGGCTACACACTTAGACATACACGCAACATGAAAGCTTTTCGACTTACAACGTGTTGTTTAGGAAAAACAAGATAATTTCGCACGATGCGGGATTTCCTTAAAACGTGATTTTCTGAAAAATTTTGACGAAAGAAAATTCTCCTTTTGGTTCTCTTTAGATGCTACATGTTAAGACGTACACGCCACAGCAATTCTTTTCGAGATACAACGTGTAGTTTTGGAGATACAAGCTAATTTTGTACTATGCGTTATTTCTTCTCCTAAAGAGTTTCCAATGAGTACATATTTGTCTTTACTCTGCAAAACTGTATTTCCTTATGAAGTGGTATTCTTACATATCCTTTCGAGAGAAAACTGTCCTGTGCCTTCTCTTTTGAGGCTACACACTTAGACATACACGCAACATGAAAGCTTTTCGACTTACAAAGTGTTGTTTAGGAAAAACAAGATAATTTCGCACCTTGCGGGATTTCCTTAAAACGTGATTTTCTGAAAAATTTTGACGAAAGAAAATTCTCCTTTTGGTTCTCTTTAGATGCTACATGTTAAGACGTACACGCCACAACAATTCTTTCGAGATACAACGTGTAGTTTTGGAGATACAAGCTAATTTTGTACTATGCGTTATTTCTTCTCGTAAAGAGTTTCCAATGCGTACGTATATGTCTTTACTCTGCAAAACTGTATTTCCTTATGAAGTGGTATTCTTACATATCCTTTCGAGAGAAAACTGACCTGTGCCTTCTCTTTTGAGGCTACACACTTAGACATACACGCAACATGAAAGCTTTTCGACTTACAACGTGTTGTTTAGGAAAAACAAGATAATTTCGCACGATGCGGGATTTCCTTAAAACGTGATTTTCTGAAAAATTTTGACGAAAGAAAATTCTCCTTTTGGTTCTCTTTAGATGCTACATGTTAAGACGTACACGCCACAACAATTCTTTTCGAGATACAACGTGTAGTTTTGGAGATACAAGCTAATTTTGTACTATGCGTTATTTCTTCTCGTAAAGAGTTTTCAATGCGTACATATATGTCTTTACTCTGCAAAACTGTATTTCCTTATGAAGTGGTATTCTTACATATCCTTTCGAGAGAAAACTGTCCTGTGCCTTCTCTTTTGAGGCTACACACTTAGACATACACGCAACATGAAAGCTTTTCGACTTACAACGTGTTGTTTAGGAAAAACAAGATAATTTCGCACGATGCGGGATTTCCTTAAAACGTGATTTTCTGAAAAATTTTGACGAAAGAAAATTCTCCTTTTGGTTCTCTTTAGATGCTACATGTTAAGAGGTACACGCCACAACAATTCTTTTCGAGATACAACGTGTAGTTTTGGAGATACAAGCTAATTTTGTACTATGCGTTATATCTTCTCGTAAAGAGTTTCCAATGCGTACGTATATGTCTTTACTCTGCAAAACTGTATTTCCTTATGAAGTGGTATTCTTACATATCCTTTCGAGAGAAAACTGTCCTGTGCCTTCTCTTTTGAGGCTACACACTTAGACAAACACGCAACATGAAAGCTTTTCGACTTACAACGTGTTGTTTAGGAAAAACAAGATAATTTCGCACGATGCGGGATTTCCTTAAAACGTGATTTTCTAAAAAATTTTGACGAAAGAAAATTCTCCTTTTGGTTCTCTTTAGATGCTACATGTTAAGACGTACACGCCACAACAATTCTTTTCGAGATACAACGTGTAGTTTTGGAGATACAAGCTAATTTTGTACTATGCGTTATTTCTTCTCGTAAAGAGTTTCCAATGCGTACGTATATGTCTTTACTCTGCAAAACTGTATTTCCTTATGAAGTGGTATTCTTACATATCCTTTCGAGAGAAAACTGTCCTGTGCCTTCTCTTTTGAGGCTACACACTTAGACATACACGCAACATGAAAGCTTTTCGACTTACAACGTGTTGTTTAGGAAAAACAAGATAATTTCGCACGATGCGGGATTTCCTTAAAACGTGATTTTCTGAAAAATTTTGACGAAAGAAAATTCTCCTTTTGGTTCTCTTTAGATGCTACATGTTAAGACGTACACGCCACAACAATTCTTTTCGAGATACAACGTGTAGTTTTGGAGATACAAGCTAATTTTGTACTATGCGTTATTTCTTCTCGTAAAGAGTTTCCAATGCGTACGTATATGTCTTTACTCTGCAAAACTGTATTTCCTTATGAAGTGGTATTCTTACATATCCTTTCGAGAGAAAACTGTCCTGTACCTTCGTTTTGAGGCTACACACTTAGACATACACGCAACATGAAAGCTTTTCGACTTACAACGTGTTGTTTAGGAAAAACAAGATAATTTCGCACGATGCGGGATTTCCTTAAAACGTGATTTTCTGAAAAATTTTGACGAGAGAAAATTCTCCTTTTTGTTCTCTTTAGATGCTACATGTTAAGACGTACACGCCACAGCAATTCTTTTCGAGATACAACGTGTAGTTTTGGAGATACAAGCTAATTTTGTACTATGCGTTATTTCTTCTCGTAAAGAGTTTCCAATGCGTACATATATGTCTTTACTCTGCAAAACTGTATTTCCTTATGAAGTGGTATTCTTACATATCCTTTCGAGAGAAAACTGTCCTGTGCCTTCTCTTTTGAGGCTACACACTTAGACATACACGCAACATGAAAGCTTTTCGACTTACAACGTGTTGTTTAGGAAAAACAAGATAATTTCGCACGATGCGGGATTTCCTTAAAACGTGATTTTCTGAAAAATTTTGACGAAAGAAAATTCTCCTTTTGGTTCTCTTTAGATGCTACATGTTAAGACGTACACGCCACAACAATTCTTTTCGAGATACAACGTGTAGTTTTGGAGATACAAGCTAATTTTGTACTATGCGTTATTTCTTCTCGTAAAGAGTTTCCAATGCGTACGTATATGTCTTTACTCTGCAAAACTGTATTTCCTTATGAAGTGGTATTCTTACATATCCTTTCGAGAGAAAACTGTCCTGTGCCTTCTCTTTTTCGGCTACACACTTAGACATACACGCAACATGAAAGCTTTTCGACTTACAACGTGTTGTTTAGGAAAAACAAGATAATTTCGCACGATGCGGGATTTCCTTAAAACGTGATTTTCTGAAAAATTTTGATGAAAGAAAATTCTCCTTTTGGTTCTCTTTAGATGCTACATGTTAAGACGTACACGCCACAACAATTCTTTTCGAGATACAACGTGTAGTTTTGGAGATACAAGCTAATTTTGTACTATGCGTTATTTCTTCTCGTAAAGAGTTTCCAATGCGTATGTATATGTCTTTACTCTGCAAAACTGTATTTCCTTATGAAGTGGTATTCTTACATATCCTTTCGAGAGAAAATTGTCCTGTGCCTTCTCTTTTGAGGCTACACACTTAGACATACACGCAACATGAAAGCTTTTCGACTTACAACGTGTTGTTTAGGAAAAACAAGATAATTTCGCACGATGCGGGATTTCCTTAAAACGTGATTTTCTGAAAAATTTTGACGAAAGAAAATTCTCCTTTTGGTTCTCTTTAGATGCTACATGTTAAGACGTACACGCCACAGCAATTCTTTTCGAGATACAACGTGTAGTTTTGGAGATACAAGCTAATTTTGTACTATGCGTTATTTCTTCTCTTAAAGAGTTTCCAATGCGTACGTATATGTCTTTACTCTGCAAAACTGTATTTCCTTATGAAGTGGTATTCTTACATATCCTTTCGAGAGAAAACTGTCCTGTGCCTTCTCTTTTGAGGCTACACACTTAGACATACACGCAACATGAAAGCTTTTCGACTTACAACGTGTTGTTTAGGAAAAACAAGATAATTTCGCACGATGCGGGATTTCCTTAAAACGTGATTTTCTGAAAAATTTTGACGAAAGAAAATTCTCCTTTTGGTTCTCTTTAGATGCTACATGTTAAGACGTACACGCCACAACAATTCTTTTCGAGATACAACGTGTAGTTTTGGAGATACAAGCTAATTTTGTACTATGCGTTATTTCTTCTCATAAAGAGTTTCCAATGCGTACGTATATGTCTTTACTCTGCAAAACTGTATTTCCTTATGAAGTGGTATTCTTACATATCCTTTCGAGAGAAAACTGTCCTGTACCTTCACTTTTGAGGCTACACACTTAGACATACACGCAACATGAAAGCTTTTCGACTTACAACGTGTTGTTTAGGAAAAACAAGATAATTTCGCACGATGCGGGATTTCCTTAAAACGTGATTTTCTGAAAAATTTTGACGAGAGAAAATTCTCCTTTTGGTTCTCTTTAGATGCTACATGTTAAGACGTACACGCCACAGCAATTCTTTTCGAGATACAACGTGTAGTTTTGGAGATACAAGCTAATTTTGTACTATGCGTTATTTCTTCTCGTAAAGAGTTTCCAATGGGTACATATATGTCTTTACTCTGCAAAACTGTATTTCCTTATGAAGTGGTATTCTTACATATCCTTTCGAGAGAAAACTGTCCTGTGCCTTCTCTTTTGAGGCTACACACTTAGACATACACGCAACATGAAAGCTTTTCGACTTACAACGTGTTGTTTAGGAAAAACAAGATAATTTCGCACGATGCGGGATTTCCTTAAAACGTGATTTTCTGAAAAATTTTGACGAAAGAAAATTCTCCTTTTGGTTCTCTTTAGATGCTACATGTTAAGACGTACACGCCACAACAATTCTTTTCGAGATACAACGTGTAGTTTTGGAGATACAAGCTAATTTTGTACTATGCGTTATTTCTTCTCGTAAAGAGTTTCCAATGCGTACGTATATGTCTTTACTCTGCAAAACTGTATTTCCTTATGAAGTGGTATTCTTACATATCCTTTCGAGAGAAAACGGTCCTGTGCCTTCTCTTTTGAGGCTACACACTTAGACATACACGCAACATGAAAGCTTTTCGACTTACAACGTGTTGTTTAGGAAAAACAAGATAATTTCGCACGATGCGGGATTTCCTTAAAACGTGATTTTCTGAAAAATTTTGACGAAAGAAAATTCTCCTTTTGGTTCTCTTTAGATGCTACATGTTAAGACGTACACGCCACAACAATTCTTTTCGAGATACAACGTGTAGTTTTGGAGATACAAGCTAATTTTGTACTATGCGTTATTTCTTCTCGTAAAGAGTTTCCAATGCGTACGTATATGTCTTTACTCTGCAAAACTGTATTTCCTTATGAAGTGGTATTCTTACATATCCTTTCGAGAGAAAACTGTCCTGTGCCTTCTCTTTTGAGGCTACACACTTAGACATACACGCAACATGAAAGCTTTTCGACTTACAACGTGTTGTTTAGGAAAAACAAGATAATTTCGCACCTTGCGGGATTTCCTTAAAACGTGATTTTCTGAAAAATTTTGACGAAAGAAAATTCTCCTTTTGGTTCTCTTTAGATGCTACATGTTAAGACGTACACGCCACAACAATTCTTTCGAGATACAACGTGTAGTTTTGGAGATACAAGCTAATTTTGTACTATGCGTTATTTCTTCTCGTAAAGAGTTTCCAATGCGTACGTATATGTCTTTACTCTGCAAAACTGTATTTCCTTATGAAGTGGTATTCTTACATATCCTTTCGAGAGAAAACTGACCTGTGCCTTCTCTTTTGAGGCTACACACTTAGACATACACGCAACATGAAAGCTTTTCGACTTACAACGTGTTGTTTAGGAAAAACAAGATAATTTCGCACGATGCGGGATTTCCTTAAAACGTGATTTTCTGAAAAATTTTGACGAAAGAAAATTCTCCTTTTGGTTCTCTTTAGATGCTACATGTTAAGACGTACACGCCACAACAATTCTTTTCGAGATACAACGTGTAGTTTTGGAGATACAAGCTAATTTTGTACTATGCGTTATTTCTTCTCGTAAAGAGTTTTCAATGCGTACATATATGTCTTTACTCTGCAAAACTGTATTTCCTTATGAAGTGGTATTCTTACATATCCTTTCGAGAGAAAACTGTCCTGTGCCTTCTCTTTTGAGGCTACACACTTAGACATACACGCAACATGAAAGCTTTTCGACTTACAACGTGTTGTTTAGGAAAAACAAGATAATTTCGCACGATGCGGGATTTCCTTAAAACGTGATTTTCTGAAAAATTTTGACGAAAGAAAATTCTCCTTTTGGTTCTCTTTAGATGCTACATGTTAAGACGTACACGCCACAACAATTCTTTTCGAGATACAACGTGTAGTTTTGGAGATACAAGCTAATTTTGTACTATGCGTTATTTCTTCTCGTAAAGAGTTTCCAATGCGTACGTATATGTCTTTACTCTGCAAAACTGTATTTCCTTATGAAGTGGTATTCTTACATATCCTTTCGAGAGAAAACTGTCCTGTACCTTCGTTTTGAGGCTACACACTTAGACATACACGCAACATGAAAGCTTTTCGACTTACAACGTGTTGTTTAGGAAAAACAAGATAATTTCGCACGATGCGGGATTTCCTTAAAACGTGATTTTCTGAAAAATTTTGACGAGAGAAAATTCTCCTTTTTGTTCTCTTTAGATGCTACATGTTAAGACGTACACGCCACAGCAATTCTTTTCGAGATACAACGTGTAGTTTTGGAGATACAAGCTAATTTTGTACTATGCGTTATTTCTTCTCGTAAAGAGTTTCCAATGCGTACATATATGTCTTTACTCTGCAAAACTGTATTTCCTTATGAAGTGGTATTCTTACATATCCTTTCGAGAGAAAACTGTCCTGTGCCTTCTCTTTTGAGGCTACACACTTAGACATACACGCAACATGAAAGCTTTTCGACTTACAACGTGTTGTTTAGGAAAAACAAGATAATTTCGCACGATGCGGGATTTCCTTAAAACGTGATTTTCTGAAAAATTTTGACGAAAGAAAATTCTCCTTTTGGTTCTCTTTAGATGCTACATGTTAAGACGTACACGCCACAACAATTCTTTTCGAGATACAACGTGTAGTTTTGGAGATACAAGCTAATTTTGTACTATGCGTTATTTCTTCTCGTAAAGAGTTTCCAATGCGTACGTATATGTCTTTACTCTGCAAAACTGTATTTCCTTATGAAGTGGTATTCTTACATATCCTTTCGAGAGAAAACTGTCCTGTGCCTTCTCTTTTTCGGCTACACACTTAGACATACACGCAACATGAAAGCTTTTCGACTTACAACGTGTTGTTTAGGAAAAACAAGATAATTTCGCACGATGCGGGATTTCCTTAAAACGTGATTTTCTGAAAAATTTTGATGAAAGAAAATTCTCCTTTTGGTTCTCTTTAGATGCTACATGTTAAGACGTACACGCCACAACAATTCTTTTCGAGATACAACGTGTAGTTTTGGAGATACAAGCTAATTTTGTACTATGCGTTATTTCTTCTCGTAAAGAGTTTCCAATGCGTATGTATATGTCTTTACTCTGCAAAACTGTATTTCCTTATGAAGTGGTATTCTTACATATCCTTTCGAGAGAAAATTGTCCTGTGCCTTCTCTTTTGAGGCTACACACTTAGACATACACGCAACATGAAAGCTTTTCGACTTACAACGTGTTGTTTAGGAAAAACAAGATAATTTCGCACGATGCGGGATTTCCTTAAAACGTGATTTTCTGAAAAATTTTGACGAAAGAAAATTCTCCTTTTGGTTCTCTTTAGATGCTACATGTTAAGACGTACACGCCACAGCAATTCTTTTCGAGATACAACGTGTAGTTTTGGAGATACAAGCTAATTTTGTACTATGCGTTATTTCTTCTCTTAAAGAGTTTCCAATGCGTACGTATATGTCTTTACTCTGCAAAACTGTATTTCCTTATGAAGTGGTATTCTTACATATCCTTTCGAGAGAAAACTGTCCTGTGCCTTCTCTTTTGAGGCTACACACTTAGACATACACGCAACATGAAAGCTTTTCGACTTACAACGTGTTGTTTAGGAAAAACAAGATAATTTCGCACGATGCGGGATTTCCTTAAAACGTGATTTTCTGAAAAATTTTGACGAAAGAAAATTCTCCTTTTGGTTCTCTTTAGATGCTACATGTTAAGACGTACACGCCACAACAATTCTTTTCGAGATACAACGTGTAGTTTTGGAGATACAAGCTAATTTTGTACTATGCGTTATTTCTTCTCATAAAGAGTTTCCAATGCGTACGTATATGTCTTTACTCTGCAAAACTGTATTTCCTTATGAAGTGGTATTCTTACATATCCTTTCGAGAGAAAACTGTCCTGTACCTTCACTTTTGAGGCTACACACTTAGACATACACGCAACATGAAAGCTTTTCGACTTACAACGTGTTGTTTAGGAAAAACAAGATAATTTCGCACGATGCGGGATTTCCTTAAAACGTGATTTTCTGAAAAATTTTGACGAGAGAAAATTCTCCTTTTGGTTCTCTTTAGATGCTACATGTTAAGACGTACACGCCACAGCAATTCTTTTCGAGATACAACGTGTAGTTTTGGAGATACAAGCTAATTTTGTACTATGCGTTATTTCTTCTCGTAAAGAGTTTCCAATGGGTACATATATGTCTTTACTCTGCAAAACTGTATTTCCTTATGAAGTGGTATTCTTACATATCCTTTCGAGAGAAAACTGTCCTGTGCCTTCTCTTTTGAGGCTACACACTTAGACATACACGCAACATGAAAGCTTTTCGACTTACAACGTGTTGTTTAGGAAAAACAAGATAATTTCGCACGATGCGGGATTTCCTTAAAACGTGATTTTCTGAAAAATTTTGACGAAAGAAAATTCTCCTTTTGGTTCTCTTTAGATGCTACATGTTAAGACGTACACGCCACAACAATTCTTTTCGAGATACAACGTGTAGTTTTGGAGATACAAGCTAATTTTGTACTATGCGTTATTTCTTCTCGTAAAGAGTTTCCAATGCGTACGTATATGTCTTTACTCTGCAAAACTGTATTTCCTTATGAAGTGGTATTCTTACATATCCTTTCGAGAGAAAACGGTCCTGTGCCTTCTCTTTTGAGGCTACACACTTAGACATACACGCAACATGAAAGCTTTTCGACTTACAACGTGTTGTTTAGGAAAAACAAGATAATTTCGCACGATGCGGGATTTCCTTAAAACGTGATTTTCTGAAAAATTTTGACGAAAGAAAATTCTCCTTTTGGTTCTCTTTAGATGCTACATGTTAAGACGTACACGCCACAACAATTCTTTTCGAGATACAACGTGTAGTTTTGGAGATACAAGCTAATTTTGTACTATGCGTTATTTCTTCTCGTAAAGAGTTTCCAATGCGTACGTATATGTCTTTACTCTGCAAAACTGTATTTCCTTATGAAGTGGTATTCTTACATATCCTTTCGAGAGAAAACTGTCCTGTGCCTTCTCTTTTGAGGCTACACACTTAGACATACACGCAACATGAAAGCTTTTCGACTTACAACGTGTTGTTTAGGAAAAACAAGATAATTTCGCACCTTGCGGGATTTCCTTAAAACGTGATTTTCTGAAAAATTTTGACGAAAGAAAATTCTCCTTTTGGTTCTCTTTAGATGCTACATGTTAAGACGTACACGCCACAACAATTCTTTCGAGATACAACGTGTAGTTTTGGAGATACAAGCTAATTTTGTACTATGCGTTATTTCTTCTCGTAAAGAGTTTCCAATGCGTACGTATATGTCTTTACTCTGCAAAACTGTATTTCCTTATGAAGTGGTATTCTTACATATCCTTTCGAGAGAAAACTGACCTGTGCCTTCTCTTTTGAGGCTACACACTTAGACATACACGCAACATGAAAGCTTTTCGACTTACAACGTGTTGTTTAGGAAAAACAAGATAATTTCGCACGATGCGGGATTTCCTTAAAACGTGATTTTCTGAAAAATTTTGACGAAAGAAAATTCTCCTTTTGGTTCTCTTTAGATGCTACATGTTAAGACGTACACGCCACAACAATTCTTTTCGAGATACAACGTGTAGTTTTGGAGATACAAGCTAATTTTGTACTATGCGTTATTTCTTCTCGTAAAGAGTTTTCAATGCGTACATATATGTCTTTACTCTGCAAAACTGTATTTCCTTATGAAGTGGTATTCTTACATATCCTTTCGAGAGAAAACTGTCCTGTGCCTTCTCTTTTGAGGCTACACACTTAGACATACACGCAACATGAAAGCTTTTCGACTTACAACGTGTTGTTTAGGAAAAACAAGATAATTTCGCACGATGCGGGATTTCCTTAAAACGTGATTTTCTGAAAAATTTTGACGAAAGAAAATTCTCCTTTTGGTTCTCTTTAGATGCTACATGTTAAGAGGTACACGCCACAACAATTCTTTTCGAGATACAACGTGTAGTTTTGGAGATACAAGCTAATTTTGTACTATGCGTTATATCTTCTCGTAAAGAGTTTCCAATGCGTACGTATATGTCTTTACTCTGCAAAACTGTATTTCCTTATGAAGTGGTATTCTTACATATCCTTTCGAGAGAAAACTGTCCTGTGCCTTCTCTTTTGAGGCTACACACTTAGACAAACACGCAACATGAAAGCTTTTCGACTTACAACGTGTTGTTTAGGAAAAACAAGATAATTTCGCACGATGCGGGATTTCCTTAAAACGTGATTTTCTAAAAAATTTTGACGAAAGAAAATTCTCCTTTTGGTTCTCTTTAGATGCTACATGTTAAGACGTACACGCCACAACAATTCTTTTCGAGATACAACGTGTAGTTTTGGAGATACAAGCTAATTTTGTACTATGCGTTATTTCTTCTCGTAAAGAGTTTCCAATGCGTACGTATATGTCTTTACTCTGCAAAACTGTATTTCCTTATGAAGTGGTATTCTTACATATCCTTTCGAGAGAAAACTGTCCTGTGCCTTCTCTTTTGAGGCTACACACTTAGACATACACGCAACATGAAAGCTTTTCGACTTACAACGTGTTGTTTAGGAAAAACAAGATAATTTCGCACGATGCGGGATTTCCTTAAAACGTGATTTTCTGAAAAATTTTGACGAAAGAAAATTCTCCTTTTGGTTCTCTTTAGATGCTACATGTTAAGACGTACACGCCACAACAATTCTTTTCGAGATACAACGTGTAGTTTTGGAGATACAAGCTAATTTTGTACTATGCGTTATTTCTTCTCGTAAAGAGTTTCCAATGCGTACGTATATGTCTTTACTCTGCAAAACTGTATTTCCTTATGAAGTGGTATTCTTACATATCCTTTCGAGAGAAAACTGTCCTGTACCTTCGTTTTGAGGCTACACACTTAGACATACACGCAACATGAAAGCTTTTCGACTTACAACGTGTTGTTTAGGAAAAACAAGATAATTTCGCACGATGCGGGATTTCCTTAAAACGTGATTTTCTGAAAAATTTTGACGAGAGAAAATTCTCCTTTTTGTTCTCTTTAGATGCTACATGTTAAGACGTACACGCCACAGCAATTCTTTTCGAGATACAACGTGTAGTTTTGGAGATACAAGCTAATTTTGTACTATGCGTTATTTCTTCTCGTAAAGAGTTTCCAATGCGTACATATATGTCTTTACTCTGCAAAACTGTATTTCCTTATGAAGTGGTATTCTTACATATCCTTTCGAGAGAAAACTGTCCTGTGCCTTCTCTTTTGAGGCTACACACTTAGACATACACGCAACATGAAAGCTTTTCGACTTACAACGTGTTGTTTAGGAAAAACAAGATAATTTCGCACGATGCGGGATTTCCTTAAAACGTGATTTTCTGAAAAATTTTGACGAAAGAAAATTCTCCTTTTGGTTCTCTTTAGATGCTACATGTTAAGACGTACACGCCACAACAATTCTTTTCGAGATACAACGTGTAGTTTTGGAGATACAAGCTAATTTTGTACTATGCGTTATTTCTTCTCGTAAAGAGTTTCCAATGCGTACGTATATGTCTTTACTCTGCAAAACTGTATTTCCTTATGAAGTGGTATTCTTACATATCCTTTCGAGAGAAAACTGTCCTGTGCCTTCTCTTTTTCGGCTACACACTTAGACATACACGCAACATGAAAGCTTTTCGACTTACAACGTGTTGTTTAGGAAAAACAAGATAATTTCGCACGATGCGGGATTTCCTTAAAACGTGATTTTCTGAAAAATTTTGATGAAAGAAAATTCTCCTTTTGGTTCTCTTTAGATGCTACATGTTAAGACGTACACGCCACAACAATTCTTTTCGAGATACAACGTGTAGTTTTGGAGATACAAGCTAATTTTGTACTATGCGTTATTTCTTCTCGTAAAGAGTTTCCAATGCGTATGTATATGTCTTTACTCTGCAAAACTGTATTTCCTTATGAAGTGGTATTCTTACATATCCTTTCGAGAGAAAATTGTCCTGTGCCTTCTCTTTTGAGGCTACACACTTAGACATACACGCAACATGAAAGCTTTTCGACTTACAACGTGTTGTTTAGGAAAAACAAGATAATTTCGCACGATGCGGGATTTCCTTAAAACGTGATTTTCTGAAAAATTTTGACGAAAGAAAATTCTCCTTTTGGTTCTCTTTAGATGCTACATGTTAAGACGTACACGCCACAGCAATTCTTTTCGAGATACAACGTGTAGTTTTGGAGATACAAGCTAATTTTGTACTATGCGTTATTTCTTCTCTTAAAGAGTTTCCAATGCGTACGTATATGTCTTTACTCTGCAAAACTGTATTTCCTTATGAAGTGGTATTCTTACATATCCTTTCGAGAGAAAACTGTCCTGTGCCTTCTCTTTTGAGGCTACACACTTAGACATACACGCAACATGAAAGCTTTTCGACTTACAACGTGTTGTTTAGGAAAAACAAGATAATTTCGCACGATGCGGGATTTCCTTAAAACGTGATTTTCTGAAAAATTTTGACGAAAGAAAATTCTCCTTTTGGTTCTCTTTAGATGCTACATGTTAAGACGTACACGCCACAACAATTCTTTTCGAGATACAACGTGTAGTTTTGGAGATACAAGCTAATTTTGTACTATGCGTTATTTCTTCTCATAAAGAGTTTCCAATGCGTACGTATATGTCTTTACTCTGCAAAACTGTATTTCCTTATGAAGTGGTATTCTTACATATCCTTTCGAGAGAAAACTGTCCTGTACCTTCACTTTTGAGGCTACACACTTAGACATACACGCAACATGAAAGCTTTTCGACTTACAACGTGTTGTTTAGGAAAAACAAGATAATTTCGCACGATGCGGGATTTCCTTAAAACGTGATTTTCTGAAAAATTTTGACGAGAGAAAATTCTCCTTTTGGTTCTCTTTAGATGCTACATGTTAAGACGTACACGCCACAGCAATTCTTTTCGAGATACAACGTGTAGTTTTGGAGATACAAGCTAATTTTGTACTATGCGTTATTTCTTCTCGTAAAGAGTTTCCAATGGGTACATATATGTCTTTACTCTGCAAAACTGTATTTCCTTATGAAGTGGTATTCTTACATATCCTTTCGAGAGAAAACTGTCCTGTGCCTTCTCTTTTGAGGCTACACACTTAGACATACACGCAACATGAAAGCTTTTCGACTTACAACGTGTTGTTTAGGAAAAACAAGATAATTTCGCACGATGCGGGATTTCCTTAAAACGTGATTTTCTGAAAAATTTTGACGAAAGAAAATTCTCCTTTTGGTTCTCTTTAGATGCTACATGTTAAGACGTACACGCCACAACAATTCTTTTCGAGATACAACGTGTAGTTTTGGAGATACAAGCTAATTTTGTACTATGCGTTATTTCTTCTCGTAAAGAGTTTCCAATGCGTACGTATATGTCTTTACTCTGCAAAACTGTATTTCCTTATGAAGTGGTATTCTTACATATCCTTTCGAGAGAAAACGGTCCTGTGCCTTCTCTTTTGAGGCTACACACTTAGACATACACGCAACATGAAAGCTTTTCGACTTACAACGTGTTGTTTAGGAAAAACAAGATAATTTCGCACGATGCGGGATTTCCTTAAAACGTGATTTTCTGAAAAATTTTGACGAAAGAAAATTCTCCTTTTGGTTCTCTTTAGATGCTACATGTTAAGACGTACACGCCACAACAATTCTTTTCGAGATACAACGTGTAGTTTTGGAGATACAAGCTAATTTTGTACTATGCGTTATTTCTTCTCGTAAAGAGTTTCCAATGCGTACGTATATGTCTTTACTCTGCAAAACTGTATTTCCTTATGAAGTGGTATTCTTACATATCCTTTCGAGAGAAAACTGTCCTGTGCCTTCTCTTTTGAGGCTACACACTTAGACATACACGCAACATGAAAGCTTTTCGACTTACAACGTGTTGTTTAGGAAAAACAAGATAATTTCGCACGATGCGGGATTTCCTTAAAACGTGATTTTCTGAAAAATTTTGACGAAAGAAAATTCTCCTTTTGGTTCTCTTTAGATGCTACATGTTAAGACGTACACGCCACAACAATTCTTTTCGAGATACAACGTGTAGTTTTGTAGATACAAGCTAATTTTGTACTATGCGTTATTTCTTCTCGTAAAGAGTTTCCAATGCGTACGTATATGTCTTTACTCTGCAAAACTGTATTTCCTTATGAAGTGGTATTCTTACATATCCTTTCGAGAGAAAACTGTCCTGTACCTTCACTTTTGAGGCTACACACTTAGACATACACGCAACATGAAAGCTTTTTGACTTACAACGTGTTGTTTAGGAAAAACAAGATAATTTCGCACGATGCGGGATTTCCTTAAAACGTGATTTTCTGAAAAATTTTGACGAAAGAAAATTCTCCTTTTGGTTCTCTTTAGATGCTACATGTTAAGACGTACACGCCACAGCAATTCTTTTCGAGATACAACGTGTAGTTTTGGAGATACAAGCTAATTTTGTACTATGCGTTATTTCTTCTCCTAAAGAGTTTCCAATGAGTACATATATGTCTTTACTCTGCAAAACTGTATTTCCTTATGAAGTGGTATTCTTACATATCCTTTCGAGAGAAAACTGTCATGTGCCTTCTCTTTTGAGGCTACACACTTAGACATACACGCAACATGAAAGCTTTTCGACTTACAACGTGTTGTTTAGGAAAAACAAGATAATTTCGCACGATGCGGGATTTCCTTAAAACGTGATTTTCTGAAAAATTTTGACGAAAGAAAATTCTCCTTTTGGTTCTCTTTAGATGCTACATGTTAAGACGTACACGCCACAACAATTCTTTCGAGATACAACGTGTAGTTTTGGAGAAACAAGCTAATTTTGTACTATGCGTTATTTCTTCTCGTAAAGAGTTTCCAATGCGTACGTATATGTCTTTACTCTGCAAAACTGTATTTCCTTATGAAGTGGTATTCTTACATATCCTTTCGAGAGAAAACTGACCTGTGCCTTCTCTTTTGAGGCTACACACTTAGACATACACGCAACATGAAAGCTTTTCGACTTACAACGTGTTGTTTAGGAAAAACAAGATAATTTCGCACGATGCGGGATTTCCTTAAAACGTGATTTTCTGAAAAATTTTGAAGAAAGAAAATTCTCCTTTTGGTTCTCTTTAGATGCTACATGTTAAGACGTACACGCCACAAGAATTCTTTTCGAGATACAACGTGTAGTTTTGGAGATACAAGCTAATTTTGTACGATGCGTTATTTCTTCTCGTAAAGAGTTTCCAATGCGTACGTATATGTCTTTACTCTGCAAAACTGTATTTCCTTATGAAGTGGTATTCTTACATATCCTTTCGAGAGAAAACTGTCCTGTGCCTTCTCTTTTGAGGCTACACACTTAGACATACACGCAACATGAAAGCTTTTCGACTTACAACGTCTTGTTTAGGAAAAACAAGATAATTTCGCACGATGCGGGATTTCCTTAAAACGTGATTTTCTGAAAAATTTTGACGAAAGAAAATTCTCCTTTTGGTTCTCTTTAGATGCTACATGTTAAGACGTACACGCCACAAAAATTCTTTTCGAGATACAACGTGTAGTTTTGGAGATACAAGCTAATTTTGTACTATGCGTTATTTCTTCTCGTAAAGAGTTTCCAATGCGTACGTATATGTCTTTACTCTGCAAAACTGTATTTCCTTATGAAGTGGTATTCTTACATATCCTTTCGAGAGAAAACTGTCCTGTGCCTTCTCTTTTGAGGCTACACACTTAGACAAACACGCAACATGAAAGCTTTTCGACTTACAACGTGTTGTTTAGGAAAAACAAGATAATTTCGCACGATGCGGGATTTCCTTAAAACGTGATTTTCTAAAAAATTTTGAAGAAAGAAAATTCTCCTTTTGGTTCTCTTTAGATGCTACATGTTAAGACGTACACGCCACAACAATTCTTTTCGAGATACAACGTGTAGTTTTGGAGATACAAGCTAATTTTGTACTATGCGTTATTTCTTCTCGTAAAGAGTTTCCAATGAGTACATATATGTCTTTACTCTGCAAAACTGTATTTCCTTATGAAGTGGTATTCTTACATATCCTTTCGAGAGAAAACTGACCTGTGTCTTCTCTTTTGAGGCTACACACTTAGACATACACGCAACATGAAAGCTTTTCGACTTACAACGTGTTGTTTAGGAAAAACAAGATAATTTCGCACGATGCGGGATTTCCTTAAAACGTGATTTTCTGAAAAATTTTGACGAAAGAAAATTCTCCTTTTGGTTCTCTTTAGATGCTACATGTTAAGACGTACACGCCACAACAATTCTTTTCGAGATACAACGTGTAGTTTTGGAGATACAAGCTAATTTTGTACTATGCGTTATTTCTTCTCGTAAAGAGTTTCCAATGCGTACGTATATGTCTTTACTCTGCAAAACTGTATTTCCTTATGAAGTGGTATTCTTACATATCCTTTCGAGAGAAAACTGTCCTGTGCCTTCTCTTTTGAGGCTACACACTTAGACATACACGCAACATGAAAGCTTTTCGACTTACAACGTGTTGTTTAGGAAAAACAAGATAATTTCTCACGATGCGGGATTTCCTTATAACGTGATTTTCTGAAAAATTTTGACGAAAGAAAATTCTCCTTTTGGTTCTCTTTAGATGCTACATGTTAAGACGTACACACCACAACAATTCTTTTCGAGATACAACGTGTAGTTTTGGAGATACAAGCTAATTTTGTACTATGCGTTATTTCTTCTCGTAAAGAGTTTCCAATGCGTACGTATATGTCTTTACTCTGCAAAACTGTATTTCCTTATGAAGTGGTATTCTTACATATCCTTTCGAGAGAAAACTGTCCTGTGCCTTCTCTTTTGAGGCTACACACTTAGACATACACGCAACATGAAAGCTTTTCGACTTACAACGTGTTGTTTAGGAAAAACAAGATGATTTCGCACGATGCGGGATTTCCTTAAAACGTGATTTTCTGAAAAATTTTGACGAAAAAAAATTCTCCTTTTGGTTCTCTTTAGATGCTACATGTTAAGACGTACACGCCACAACAATTCTTTTCGAGATACAACGTGTAGTTCTGGAGATACAAGCTAATTTTGTACTATGCGTTATTTCTTCTCGTAAAGAGTTTCCAATGCGTACGTATATGTCTTTACTCTGCAAAACTGTATTTCCTTATGAAGCGGTATTCTTACATATCCTTTCGAGAGAAAACTGTCCTGTGCCTTCTCTTTTGAGGCTACACACTTAGACATACACGCAACATGAAAGCTTTTCGACTTACAACGTGTTGTTTAGGAAAAACAAGATAATTTCGCACGATGCGGGATTTCCTTAAAACGTGATTTTCTGAAAAATTTTGACGAAAGAAAATTCTCCTTTTGGTTCTCTTTAGATGCTACATGTTAAGACGTACACGCCACAACAATTCTTTTTGAGATACAACGTGTAGTTTTGGAGATACAAGCTAATTTTGTACTATGCGTTATTTCTTCTCATAAAGAGTTTCCAATGCGTACGTATATGTCTTTACTCTGCAAAACTGTATTTCCTTATGAAGTGGTATTCTTACATATCCTTTCGAGAGAAAACTGTCCTGTACCTTCACTTTTGAGGCTACACACTTAGACATACACGCAACATGAAAGCTTTTCGACTTACAACGTGTTGTTTAGGAAAAACAAGATAATTTCGCACGATGCGGGATTTCCTTAAAACGTGATTTTCTGAAAAATTTTGACGAGAGAAAATTCTCCTTTTGGTTCTCTTTAGATGCTACATGTTAAGACGTACACGCCACAGCAATTCTTTTCGAGATACAACGTGTAGTTTTGGAGATACAAGCTAATTTTGTACTATGCGTTATTTCTTCTCGTAAAGAGTTTCCAATGGGTACATATATGTCTTTACTCTGCAAAACTGTATTTCCTTATGAAGTGGTATTCTTACATATCCTTTCGAGAGAAAACTGTCCTGTGCCTTCTCTTTTGAGGCTACACACTTAGACATACACGCAACATGAAAGCTTTTCGACTTACAACGTGTTGTTTAGGAAAAACAAGATAATTTCGCACGATGCGGGATTTCCTTAAAACGTGATTTTCTGAAAAATTTTGACGAAAGAAAATTCTCCTTTTGGTTCTCTTTAGATGCTACATGTTAAGACGTACACGCCACAACAATTCTTTTCGAGATACAACGTGTAGTTTTGGAGATACAAGCTAATTTTGTACTATGCGTTATTTCTTCTCGTAAAGAGTTTCCAATGCGTACGTATATGTCTTTACTCTGCAAAACTGTATTTCCTTATGAAGTGGTATTCTTACATATCCTTTCGAGAGAAAACGGTCCTGTGCCTTCTCTTTTGAGGCTACACACTTAGACATACACGCAACATGAAAGCTTTTCGACTTACAACGTGTTGTTTAGGAAAAACAAGATAATTTCGCACGATGCGGGATTTCCTTAAAACGTGATTTTCTGAAAAATTTTGACGAAAGAAAATTCTCCTTTTGGTTCTCTTTAGATGCTACATGTTAAGACGTACACGCCACAACAATTCTTTTCGAGATACAACGTGTAGTTTTGGAGATACAAGCTAATTTTGTACTATGCGTTATTTCTTCTCGTAAAGAGTTTCCAATGCGTACGTATATGTCTTTACTCTGCAAAACTGTATTTCCTTATGAAGTGGTATTCTTACATATCCTTTCGAGAGAAAACTGTCCTGTGCCTTCTCTTTTGAGGCTACACACTTAGACATACACGCAACATGAAAGCTTTTCGACTTACAACGTGTTGTTTAGGAAAAACAAGATAATTTCGCACGATGCGGGATTTCCTTAAAACGTGATTTTCTGAAAAATTTTGACGAAAGAAAATTCTCCTTTTGGTTCTCTTTAGATGCTACATGTTAAGACGTACACGCCACAACAATTCTTTTCGAGATACAACGTGTAGTTTTGTAGATACAAGCTAATTTTGTACTATGCGTTATTTCTTCTCGTAAAGAGTTTCCAATGCGTACGTATATGTCTTTACTCTGCAAAATTGTATTTCCTTATGAAGTGGTATTCTTACATATCCTTTCGAGAGAAAACTGTCCTGTACCTTCACTTTTGAGGCTACACACTTAGACATACACGCAACATGAAAGCTTTTCGACTTACAACGTGTTGTTTAGGAAAAACAAGATAATTTCGCACGATGCGGGATTTCCTTAAAACGTGATTTTCTGAAAAATTTTGACGAAAGAAAATTCTCCTTTTGGTTCTCTTTAGATGCTACATGTTAAGACGTACACGCCACAGCAATTCTTTTCGAGATACAACGTGTAGTTTTGGAGATACAAGCTAATTTTGTACTATGCGTTATTTCTTCTCCTAAAGAGTTTCCAATGAGTACATATATGTCTTTACTCTGCAAAACTGTATTTCCTTATGAAGTGGTATTCTTACATATCCTTTCGAGAGAAAACTGTCCTGTGCCTTCTCTTTTGAGGCTACACACTTAGACATACACGCAACATGAAAGCTTTTCGACTTACAACGTGTTGTTTAGGAAAAACAAGATAATTTCGCACGATGCGGGATTTCCTTAAAACGTGATTTTCTGAAAAATTTTGACGAAAGAAAATTCTCCTTTTGGTTCTCTTTAGATGCTACATGTTAAGACGTACACGCCACAACAATTCTTTCGAGATACAACGTGTAGTTTTGGAGATACAAGCTAATTTTGTACTATGCGTTATTTCTTCTCGTAAAGAGTTTCCAATGCGTACGTATATGTCTTTACTCTGCAAAACTGTATTTCCTTATGAAGTGGTATTCTTACATATCCTTTCGAGAGAAAACTGACCTGTGCCTTCTCTTTTGAGGCTACACACTTAGACATACACGCAACATGAAAGCTTTTCGACTTACAACGTGTTGTTTAGGAAAAACAAGATAATTTCGCACGATGCGGGATTTCCTTAAAACGTGATTTTCTGAAAAATTTTGAAGAAAGAAAATTCTCCTTTTGGTTCTCTTTAGATGCTACATGTTAAGACGTACACGCCACAAGAATTCTTTTCGAGATACAACGTGTAGTTTTGGAGATACAAGCTAATTTTGTACGATGCGTTATTTCTTCTCGTAAAGAGTTTCCAATGCGTACGTATATGTCTTTACTCTGCAAAACTGTATTTCCTTATGAAGTGGTATTCTTACATATCCTTTCGAGAGAAAACTGTCCTGTGCCTTCTCTTTTGAGGCTACACACTTAGACATACACGCAACATGAAAGCTTTTCGACTTACAACGTCTTGTTTAGGAAAAACAAGATAATTTCGCACGATGCGGGATTTCCTTAAAACGTGATTTTCTGAAAAATTTTGACGAAAGAAAATTCTCCTTTTGGTTCTCTTTAGATGCTACATGTTAAGACGTACACGCCACAAAAATTCTTTTCGAGATACAACGTGTAGTTTTGGAGATACAAGCTAATTTTGTACTATGCGTTATTTCTTCTCGTAAAGAGTTTCCAATGCGTACGTATATGTCTTTACTCTGCAAAACTGTATTTCCTTATGAAGTGGTATTCTTACATATCCTTTCGAGAGAAAACTGTCCTGTGCCTTCTCTTTTGAGGCTACACACTTAGACAAACACGCAACATGAAAGCTTTTCGACTTACAACGTGTTGTTTAGGAAAAACAAGATAATTTCGCACGATGCGGGATTTCCTTAAAACGTGATTTTCTAAAAAATTTTGAAGAAAGAAAATTCTCCTTTTGGTTCTCTTTAGATGCTACATGTTAAGACGTACACGCCACAACAATTCTTTTCGAGATACAACGTGTAGTTTTGGAGATACAAGCTAATTTTGTACTATGCGTTATTTCTTCTCGTAAAGAGTTTCCAATGAGTACATATATGTCTTTACTCTGCAAAACTGTATTTCCTTATGAAGTGGTATTCTTACATATCCTTTCGAGAGAAAACTGACCTGTGTCTTCTCTTTTGAGGCTACACACTTAGACATACACGCAACATGAAAGCTTTTCGACTTACAACGTGTTGTTTAGGAAAAACAAGATAATTTCGCACGATGCGGGATTTCCTTAAAACGTGATTTTCTGAAAAATTTTGACGACAGAAAATTCTCCTTTTGGTTCTCTTTAGATGCTCCATGTTAAGACGTACACGCCACAACAATTCTTTTCGAGATACAACGTGTAGTTTTGGAGATACAAGCTAATTTTGTACTATGCGTTATTTCTTCTCGTAAAGAGTTTCCAATGCGTACGTATATGTCTTTACTCTGCAAAACTGTATTTCCTTATGAAGTGGTATTCTTACATATCCTTTCGAGAGAAAACTGTCCTGTGCCTTCTCTTTTGAGGCTACACACTTAGACATACACGCAACATGAAAGCTTTTCGACTTACAACGTGTTGTTTAGGAAAAACAAGATAATTTCTCACGATGCGGGATTTCCTTAAAACGTGATTTTCTGAAAAATTTTGACGAAAGAAAATTCTCCTTTTGGTTCTCTTTAGATGCTACATGTTAAGACGTACACACCACAACAATTCTTTTCGAGATACAACGTGTAGTTTTGGAGATACAAGCTAATTTTGTACTATGCGTTATTTCTTCTCGTAAAGAGTTTCCAATGCGTACGTATATGTCTTTACTCTGCAAAACTGTATTTCCTTATGAAGTGGTATTCTTACATATCCTTTCGAGAGAAAACTGTCCTGTGCCTTCTCTTTTGAGGCTACACACTTAGACATACACGCAACATGAAAGCTTTTCGACTTACAACGTGTTGTTTAGGAAAAACAAGATGATTTCGCACGATGCGGGATTTCCTTAAAACGTGATTTTCTGAAAAATTTTGACGAAAAAAAATTCTCCTTTTGGTTCTCTTTAGATGCTACATGTTAAGACGTACACGCCACAACAATTCTTTTCGAGATACAACGTGTAGTTCTGGAGATACAAGCTAATTTTGTACTATGCGTTATTTCTTCTCGTAAAGAGTTTCCAATGCGTACGTACATGTCTTTACTCTGCAAAACTGTATTTCCTTATGAAGTGGTATTCTTACATATCCTTTCGAGAGAAAACTGTCCTGTGCCTTCTCTTTTGAGGCTACACACTTAGACATACACGCAACATGAAAGCTTTTCGACTTACAACGTGTTGTTTAGGAAAAACAAGATAATTTCGCACGATGCGGGATTTCCTTAAAACGTGATTTTCTGAAAAATTTTGACGAAAGAAAATTCTCCTTTTGGTTCTCTTTAGATGCTACATGTTAAGACGTACACGCCACAACAATTCTTTTCGAGATACAACGTGTAGTTTTGGAGATACAAGCTAATTTTGTACTATGCGTTATTTCTTCTCGTAAAGAGTTTCCAATGCGTACGTATATGTCTTTACTCTGCAAAACTGTATTTCCTTATGAAGTGGTATTCTTACATATCCTTTCGAGAGAAAACTGTCCTGTGCCTTCTCTTTTGAGGCTACACACTTAGACAAACACGCAACATGAAAGCTTTTCGACTTACAACGTGTTGTTTAGGAAAAACAAGATAATTTCGCACGATGCGGGATTTCCTTAAAACGTGATTTTCTAAAAAATTTTGAAGAAAGAAAATTCTCCTTTTGGTTCTCTTTAGATGCTACATGTTAAGACGTACACGCCACAACAATTCTTTTCGAGATACAACGTGTAGTTTTGGAGATACAAGCTAATTTTGTACTATGCGTTATTTCTTCTCGTAAAGAGTTTCCAATGAGTACATATATGTCTTTACTCTGCAAAACTGTATTTCCTTATGAAGTGGTATTCTTACATATCCTTTCGAGAGAAAACTGTCCTGTGCCTTCTCTTTTGAGGCTACACACTTAGACATACACGCAACATGAAAGCTTTTCGACTTACAACGTGTTGTTTAGGAAAAACAAGATAATTTCGCACGATGCGGGATTTCCTTAAAACGTGATTTTCTGAAAAATTTTGACGAAAGAAAATTCTCCTTTTGGTTCTCTTTAGATGCTACATGTTAAGACGTACACGCCACAACAATTCTTTCGAGATACAACGTGTAGTTTTGGAGATACAAGCTAATTTTGTACTATGCGTTATTTCATCTCGTAAAGAGTTTCCAATGCGTACGTATATGTCTTTACTCTGCAAAACTGTATTTCCTTATGAAGTGGTATTCTTACATATCCTTTCGAGAGAAAACTGTCCTGTGCCTTCTCTTTTGAGGCTACACACTTAGACATACACGCAACATGAAAGCTTTTCGACTTACAACGTGTTGTTTAGGAAAAACAAGATAATTTCGCACGATGCGGGATTTCCTTAAAACGTGATTTTCTGAAAAATTTTGACGAAAGAAAATTCTCCTTTTGGTTCTCTTTAGATGCTACATGTTAAGACGTACACGCCACAACAATTCTTTTCGAGATACAACGTGTAGTTTTGGAGATACAAGCTAATTTTGTACTATGCGTTATTTCTTCTCGTAAAGAGTTTCCAATGCGTACGTATATGTCTTTACTCTGCAAAACTGTATTTCCTTATGAAGTGGTATTCTTACATATCCTTTCGAGAGAAAACTGTCCTGTGCCTTCTCTTTTGAGGCTACACACTTAGACATACACGCAACATGAAAGCTTTTCGACTTACAACGTGTTGTTTAGGAAAAACAAGATGATTTCGCACGATGCGGGATTTCCTTAAAACGTGATTTTCTGAAAAATTTTGACGAAAAAAAATTCTCCTTTTGGTTCTCTTTAGATGCTACATGTTAAGACGTACACGCCACAACAATTCTTTTCGAGATACAACGTGTAGTTCTGGAGATACAAGCTAATTTTGTACTATGCGTTATTTCTTCTCTTAAAGAGTTTCCAATGCGTACGTATATGTCTTTACTCTGCAAAACTGTATTTCCTTATGAAGTGGTATTCTTACATATCCTTTCGAGAGAAAACTGTCCTGTGCCTTCTCTTTTGAGGCTACACACTTAGACATACACGCAACATGAAAGCTTTTCGACTTACAACGTGTTGTTTAGGAAAAACAAGATAATTTCGCACGATGCGGGATTTCCTTAAAACGTGATTTTCTGAAAAATTTTGACGAAAGAAAATTCTCCTTTTGGTTCTCTTTAGATGCTACATGTTAAGACGTACACGCCACAACAATTCTATTCGAGATACAACGTGTAGTTTTGGAGATACAAGCTAATTTTGTACTATGCGTTATTTCTTCTCGTAAAGAGTTTCCAATGCGTACGTATATGTCTTTACTTTGCAAAACTGTATTTCCTTATGAAGTGGTATTCTTACATATCCTTTCGAGAGAAAACTGTCCTGTGCCTTCTCTTTTGAGGCTACACACTTAGACATACACGCAACATGAAAGCTTTTCGACTTACAACGTGTTGTTTAGGAAAAACAAGATAATTTCGCACGATGCGGGATTTCCTTAAAACGTGATTTTCTGAAAAATTTTGACGAAAGAAAATTCTCCTTTTGGTTCTCTTTAGATGCTACATGTTAAGACGTCCACGCCACAACAATTCTTTTCGAGATACAACGTGTAGTTTTGGAGATACAAACTAATTTTGTACTATGCGTTATTTCTTCTCGTAAAGAGTTTCCAATGCGTACGTATATGTCTTTACTCTGCAAAACTGTATTTCCTTATGAAGTGGTATTCTTACATATCCTTTCGAGAGAAAACTGTCCTGTGCCTTCACTTTTGAGGCTACACACTTAGACATACACGCAACATGAAAGCTTTACGACTTACAACGTCTTGTTTAGGAAAAACAAGATAATTTCGCACGATGCGGGATTTCCTTAAAACGTGAATTTCTGAAAAATTTTGACGAAAGAAAATTCTCCTTTTGGTTCTCTTTAGATGCTACATGTTAAGACGTACACGCCACAGCAATTCTTTTCGAGATACAACGTGTAGTTTTGGAGATACAAGCTAATTTTGTACTATGCGTTATTTCTTCTCGTAAAGAGTTTCCAATGCGTACGTATATGTCTTTACTCTGCAAAACTGTATTTCCTTATGAAGTGGTATTCTTACATATCCTTTCGAGAGAAAACTGTCCTGTGCCTTCTCTTTTGAGGCTACACACTTAGACATACACGCAACATGAAAGCTTTTCGACTTACAACGTGTTGTTTAGGAAAAACAAGATAATTTCGCATGATGCGGGATTTCCTTAAAACATGATTTTCTGAAAAATTTTGACGAAAGAAAATTCTCCTTTTGGTTCTCTTTAGATGCTACATGTTAAGACGTACACGCCACAAGAATTCTTTTCGAGATACAACGTGTAGTTTTGGAGATACAAGCTAATTTTGTACGATGCGTTATTTCTTCTCCTAAAGAGTTTCCAATGCGTACGTATATGTCTTTACTCTGCAAAACTGTATTTCCTTATGAAGTGGTATTCTTACATATCCTTTCGAGAGAAAACTGTCCTGTGCCTTCTCTTTTGAGGCTACACACTTAGACAAACACGCAACATGAAAGCTTTTCGACTTACAACGTGTTGTTTAGGAAAAACAAGATAATTTCGCACGATGCGGGATTTCCTTAAAACGTGATTTTCTAAAAAATTTTGAAGAAAGAAAATTCTCCTTTTGGTTCTCTTTAGATGCTACATGTTAAGACGTACACGCCACAAGAATTCTTTTCGAGATACAACGTGTAGTTTTGGAGATACAAGCTAATTTTGTACGATGCGTTATTTCTTCTCCTAAAGAGTTTCCAATGCGTACGTATATGTCTTTACTCTGCAAAACTGTATTTCCTTATGAAGTGGTATTCTTACATATCCTTTCGAGAGAAAACTGTCCTGTGCCTTCTCTTTTGAGGCTACACACTTAGACATACACGCAACATGAAAGCTTTTCGACTTACAACGTGTTGTTTAGGAAAAACAAGATAATTTCGCAAGATGCGGGATTTCCTTAAAACGTGATTTTCTGAAAAATTTTGACGAAAGAAAATTCTCCTTTTGGTTCTCTTTAGATGCTACATGTTAAGACGTACACGCCACAAGAATTCTTTTCGAGATACAACGTGTAGTTTTGGAGATACAAGCTAATTTTGTACGATGCGTTATTTCTTCTCGTAAAGAGTTTCCAATGCGTACATATATGTCTTTACTCTGCAAAACTGTATTTCCTTATGAAGTGGTATTCTTACATATCCTTTCGAGAGAAAACTGTCCTGTGCCTTCTCTTTTGAGGCTACACACTTAGACATACACGCAACATGAAAGCTTTTCGACTTACAACGTGTTGTTTAGGAAAAACAAGATAATTTCGCACGATGCGGGATTTCCTTAAAACGTGATTTTCTGAAAAATTTTGACGAAAGAAAATTCTCCTTTTGGTTCTCTTTAGATGCTACATGTTAAGACGTACACGCCACAACAATTCTTTTCGAGATACAACGTGTAGTTTTGGAGATACAAGCTAATTTTGTACTATGCGTTATTTCTTCTCGTAAAGAGTTTCCAATGCGTACGTATATGTCTTTACTCTGCAAAACTGTATTTCCTTATGAAGTGGTATTCTTACATATCCTTTCGAGAGAAAACTGTCCTGTGCCTTCTCTTTTGAGGCTACACACTTAGACATGCACGCAACATGAAAGCTTTTCGACTTACAACGTGTTGTTTAGGAAAAACAAGATAATTTCGCACGATGCGGGATTTCCTTAAAACGTGATTTTCTGAAAAATTTTGACGAAAGAAAATTCTCCTTTTGGTTCTCTTTAGATGCTACATGTTAAGACGTACACGCCACAACAATTCTTTTCGAGATACAACGTGTAGTTTTGGAGATACAAGCTAATTTTGTACTATGCGTTATTTCTTCTCGTAAAGAGTTTCCAATGCGTACGTATATGTCTTTACTCTGCAAAACTGTATTTCCTTATGAAGTGGTATTCTTACATATCCTTTCGAGAGAAAACTGTCCTGTGCCTTCTCTTTTGAGGCTACATACTTAGACATACACGCAACATGAAAGCTTTTCGACTTACAACGTGTTGTTTATGAAAAACAAGATAATTTCGCACGATGCGGGATTTCCTTAAAACGTGAATTTCTGAAAAATTTTGACGAAAGAAAATTCTCCTTTTGGTTCTCTTTAGATGCTACATGTTAAGACGTACACGCCACAACAATTCTTTTCGAGATACAACGTGTAGTTTTGGAGATACAAGCTAATTTTGTACTATGCGTTATTTCTTCTCGTAAAGAGTTTCCAATGCGTACGTATATGTCTTTACTCTGCAAAACTGTATTTCCTTATGAAGTGGTATTCTTACATATCCTTTCGAGAGAAAACTGTCCTGTGCCTTCTCTTTTGAGGCTACACACTTAGACATACACGCAACATGAAAGCTTTTCGACTTACAACGTGTTGTTTAGGAAAAACAAGATAATTTCGCACGATGCGGGATTTCCTTAAAACGTGATTTTCTGAAAAATTTTGACGAAAGAAAATTCTCCTTTTGGTTCTCTTTAGATGCTACACGTTAAGACGTCCACGCCACAACAATTCTTTTCGAGATACAACGTGTAGTTTTGGAGATACAAACTAATTTTGTACTATGCGTTATTTCTTCTCGTAAAGAGTTTCCAATGCGTACGTATATGTCTTTACTCTGCAAAACTGTATTTCCTTATGAAGTGGTATTCTTACATATCCTTTCGAGAGAAAACTGTCCTGTGCCTTCACTTTTGAGGCTACACACTTAGACATACACGCAACATGAAAGCTTTTCGACTTACAACGTCTTGTTTAGGAAAAACAAGATAATTTCGCACGATGCGGGATTTCCTTAAAACGTGATTTTCTGAAAAATTTTGACGAAAGAAAATTCTCCTTTTGGTTCTCTTTAGATGCTACATGTTAAGACGTACACGCCACAACAATTCTTTTCGAGATACAACGTGTAGTTTTGGAGATACAAGCTAATTTTGTACTATGCGTTATTTCTTCTCGTAAAGAGTTTCCAATGCGTACGTATATGTCTTTACTCTGCAAAACTGTATTTCCTTATGAAGTGGTATTCTTACATATCCTTTCGAGAGAAAACTGTCCTGTGCCTTCTCTTTTGAGGCTACACACTTAGACATACACGCAACATGAAAGCTTTTCGACTTACAACGTGTTGTTTAGGAAAAACAAGATAATTTCGCACGATGCGGGATTTCCTTAAAACGTGATTTTCTGAAAAATTTTGACGAAAGAAAATTCTCCTTTTGGTTCTCTTTAGATGCTACATGTTAAGACGTACACGCCACAAGAATTCTTTTCGAGATACAACGTTTAGTTTTGGAGATACAAGCTAATTTTGTATGATGCATTATTTCTTCTCGTAAAGAGTTTCCAATGCGTACGTATATGTCTTTACTCTGCAAAACTGTATTTCCTTATGAAGTGGTATTCTTACATATCCATTCGAGAGAAAACTGTCCTGTGCCTTCTCTTTTGAGGCTACACACTTAGACATACACGCAACATGAAAGCTTTTCGACTTACAACGTGTTGTTTAGGAAAAACAAGATAATTTCGCACGATGCGGGATTTCCTTAAAACGTGATTTTCTGAAAAATTTTGACGAAAGAAAATTCTCCTTTTGGTTCTCTTTAGATGCTACATGTTAAGACGTACACGCCACAACAATTCTTTTCGAGATACAACGTGTAGTTTTGGAGATACAAGCTAATTTTGTACTATGCGTTATTTCTTCTCGTAAAGAGTTTCCAATGCGTACGTATATGTCTTTACTCTGCAAAACTGTATTTCCTTATGAAGTGGTATTCTTACATATCCTTTCGAGAGAAAACTGTCCTGTGCCTTCTCTTTTGAGGCTACACACTTAGACAAACACGCAACATGAAAGCTTTTCGACTTACAACGTGTTGTTTAGGAAAAACAAGATAATTTCGCACGATGCGGGATTTCCTTAAAACGTGATTTTCTAAAAAATTTTGACGAAAGAAAATTCTCCTTTTGGTTCTCTTTAGATGCTACATGTTAAGACGTACACGCCACAACAATTCTTTTCGAGATACAACGTGTAGTTTTGGAGATACAAGCTAATTTTGTACTATGCGTTATTTCTTCTCGTAAAGAGTTTCCAATGCGTACGTATATGTCTTTACTCTGCAAAACTGTATTTCCTTATGAAGTGGTATTCTTACATATCCTTTCGAGAGAAAACTGTCCTGTGCCTTCTCTTTTGAGGCTACACACTTAGACATACACGCAACATGAAAGCTTTTCGACTTACAACGTGTTGTTTAGGAAAAACAAGATAATTTCGCACGATGCGGGATTTCCTTAAAACGTGATTTTCTGAAAAATTTTGACGAAAGAAAATTCTCCTTTTGGTTCTCTTTAGATGCTACATGTTAAGACGTACACGCCACAACAATTCTTTTCGAGATACAACGTGTAGTTTTGTAGATACAAGCTAATTTTGTACTATGCGTTATTTCTTCTCGTAAAGAGTTTCCAATGCGTAAGTATATGTCTTTACTCTGCAAAACTGTATTTCCTTATGAAGTGGTATTCTTACATATCCTTTCGAGAGAAAACTGTCCTGTACCTTCACTTTTGAGGCTACACACTTAGACATACACGCAACATGAAAGCTTTTCGACTTACAACGTGTTGTTTAGGAAAAACAAGATAATTTCGCACGATGCGGGATTTCCTTAAAACGTGATTTTCTGAAAAATTTTGACGAAAGAAAATTCTCCTTTTGGTTCTCTTTAGATGCTACATGTTAAGACGTACACGCCACAGCAATTCTTTTCGAGATACAACGTGTAGTTTTGGAGATACAAGCTAATTTTGTACTATGCGTTATTTCTTCTCGTAAAGAGTTTCCAATGCGTACATATATGTCTTTACTCTGCAAAACTGTATTTCCTTATGAAGTGGTATTCTTACATATCCTTTCGAGAGAAAACTGTCCTGTGCCTTCACTTTTGAGGCTACACACTTAGACATACACGCAACATGAAAGCTTTTCGACTTACAACGTCTTGTTTAGGAAAAACAAGATAATTTCGCACGATGCGGGATTTCCTTAAAACGTGATTTTCTGAAAAATTTTGACGAAAGAAAATTCTCCTTTTGGTTCTCTTTAGATGCTACATGTTAAGACGTACACGCCACAACAATTCTTTTCGAGATACAACGTGTAGTTTTGGAGATACAAGCTAATTTTGTACTATGCGTTATTTCTTCTCGTAAAGAGTTTCCAATGCGTACGTATATGTCTTTACTCTGCAAAACTGTATTTCCTTATGAAGTGGTATTCTTACATATCCTTTCGAGAGAAAACTGTCCTGTGCCTTCTCTTTTGAGGCTACACACTTAGACATACACGCAACATGAAAGCTTTTCGACTTACAACGTGATGTTTAGGAAAAACAAGATAATTTCGCACAATGCGGGATTTCCTTAAAACGTGATTTTCTGAAAAATTTTGACGAAAGAAAATTCTCCTTTTGGTTCTCTTTAGATGCTACATGTTAAGACGTACACGCCACAAGAATTCTTTTCGAGATACAACGTTTAGTTTTGGAGATACAAGCTAATTTTGTATGATGCATTATTTCTTCTCGTAAAGAGTTTCCAATGCGTACGTATATGTCTTTACTCTGCAAAACTGTATTTCCTTATGAAGTGGTATTCTTACATATCCTTTCGAGAGAAAACTGTCCTGTGCCTTCTCTTTTGAGGCTACACACTTAGACATACACGCAACATGAAAGCTTTTCGACTTACAACGTGTTGTTTAGGAAAAACAAGATAATTTCGCACGATGCGGGATTTCCTTAAAACGTGATTTTCTGAAAAATTTTGACGAAAGAAAATTCTCCTTTTGGTTCTCTTTAGATGCTACATGTTAAGACGTACACGCCACAACAATTCTTTTCGAGATACAACGTGTAGTTTTGGAGATACAAGCTAATTTTGTACTATGCGTTATTTCTTCTCGTAAAGAGTTTCCAATGCGTACGTATATGTCTTTACTCTGCAAAACTGTATTTCCTTATGAAGTGGTATTCTTACATATCCTTTCGAGAGAAAACTGTCCTGTGCCTTCTCTTTTGAGGCTACACACTTAGACAAACACGCAACATGAAAGCTTTTCGACTTACAACGTGTTGTTTAGGAAAAACAAGATAATTTCGCACGATGCGGGATTTCCTTAAAACGTGATTTTCTAAAAAATTTTGACAAAAGAAAATTCTCCTTTTGGTTCTCTTTAGATGCTACATGTTAAGACGTACACGCCACAACAATTCTTTTCGAGATACAACGTGTAGTTTTGGAGATACAAGCTAATTTTGTACTATGCGTTATTTCTTCTCGTAAAGAGTTTCCAATGCGTACGTATATGTCTTTACTCTGCAAAACTGTATTTCCTTATGAAGTGGTATTCTTACATATCCTTTCGAGAGAAAACTGTCCTGTGCCTTCTCTTTTGAGGCTACACACTTAGACATACACGCAACATGAAAGCTTTTCGACTTACAACGTGTTGTTTAGGAAAAACAAGATAATTTCGCACGATGCGGGATTTCCTTAAAACGTGATTTTCTGAAAAATTTTGACGAAAGAAAATTCTCCTTTTGGTTCTCTTTAGATGCTACATGTTAAGACGTACACGCCACAACAATTCTTTTCGAGATACAACGTGTAGTTTTGTAGATACAAGCTAATTTTGTACTATGCGTTATTTCTTCTCGTAAAGAGTTTCCAATGCGTACGTATATGTCTTTACTCTGCAAAACTGTATTTCCTTATGAAGTGGTATTCTTACATATCCTTTCGAGAGAAAACTGTCCTGTACCTTCACTTTTGAGGCTACACACTTAGACATACACGCAACATGAAAGCTTTTCGACTTACAACGTGTTGTTTAGGAAAAACAAGATAATTTCGCACGATGCGGGATTTCCTTAAAACGTGATTTTCTGAAAAATTTTGACGAAAAAAAATTCTCCTTTTGGTTCTCTTTAGATGCTACATGTTAAGACGTACACGCCACAGCAATTCTTTTCGAGATACAACGTGTAGTTTTGGAGATACAAGCTAATTTTGTACTATGCGTTATTTCTTCTCGTAAAGAGTTTCCAATGCGTACATATATGTCTTTACTCTGCAAAACTGTATTTCCTTATGAAGTGGTATTCTTACATATCCTTTCGAGAGAAAACTGTCCTGTGCCTTCTCTTTTGAGGCTACACACTTAGACATACACGCAACATGAAAGCTTTTCGACTTACAACGTGTTGTTTAGGAAAAACAAGATAATTTCGCACGATGCGGGATTTCTTTAAAACGTGATTTTCTGAAAAATTTGACGAAAGAAAATTCTCCTTTTGGTTCTCTTTAGATGCTACATGTTAAGACGTACACGCCACAACAATTCTTTTCGAGATACAACGTGTAGTTTTGGAGATACAAGCTAATTTTGTACTATGCGTTATTTCTTCTCGTAAAGAGTTTCCAATGCGTACGTATATGTCTTTACTCTGCAAAACTGTATTTCCTTATGAAGTGGTATTCTTACATATCCTTTCGAGAGAAAACTGACCTGTGCCTTCTCTTTTGAGGCTACACACTTAGACATACACGCAACATGAAAGCTTTTCGACTTACAACGTGTTGTTTAGGAAAAACAAGATAATTTCGCACGATGCGGGATTTCCTTAAAACGTGATTTTCTGAAAAATTTTGACGAAAGAAAATTCTCCTTTTGGTTCTCTTTAGATGCTACATGTTAAGACGTACACGCCACAACAATTCTTTTCGAGATACAACGTGTAGTTTTGGAGATACAAGCTAATTTTGTACTATGCGTTATTTCTTCTCGTAAAGAGTTTCCAATGCGTACGTATATGTCTTTACTCTGCAAAACTGTATTTCCTTATGAAGTGGTATTCTTACATATCCTTTCGAGAGAAAACTGTCCTGTGCCTTCACTTTTGAGGCTACACACTTAGACATACACGCAACATGAAAGCTTTTCGACTTACAACGTCTTGTTTAGGAAAAACAAGATAATTTCGCACGATGCGGGATTTCCTTAAAACGTGAATTTCTGAAAAATTTTGACGAAAGAAAATTCTCCTTTTGGTTCTCTTTAGATGCTACATGTTAAGACGTACACGCCACAACAATTCTTTTCGAGATACAACGTGTAGTTTTGGAGATACAAGCTAATTTTGTACTATGCGTTATTTCTTCTCGTAAAGAGTTTCCAATGCGTACGTATATGTCTTTACTCTGCAAAACTGTATTTCCTTATGAAGTGGTATTCTTACATATCCTTTCGAGAGAAAACTGTCCTGTGCCTTCTCTTTTGAGGCTACACACTTAGACATACACGCAACATGAAAGCTTTTCGACTTACAACGTGTTGTTTAGGAAAAACAAGATAATTTCGCACGATGCGGGATTTCCTTAAAACGTGATTTTCTGAAAAATTTTGACGAAAGAAAATTCTCCTTTTGGTTCTCTTTAGATGCTACATGTTAAGACGTACACGCCACAACAATTCTTTTCGAGATACAACGTGTAGTTTTGGAGATACAAGCTAATTTTGTACTATGCGTTATTTCTTCTCGTAAAGAGTTTCCAATGCGTACGTATATGTCTTTACTCTGCAAAACTGTATTTCCTTATGAAGTGGTATTCTTACATATCCTTTCGAGAGAAAACTGTCCTGTGCCTTCTCTTTTGAGGCTACACACTTAGACAAACACGCAACATGAAAGCTTTTCGACTTACAACGTGTTGTTTAGGAAAAACAAGATAATTTCGCACGATGCGGGATTTCCTTAAAACGTGATTTTCTAAAAAATTTTGACGAAAGAAAATTCTCCTTTTGGTTCTCTTTAGATGCTACATGTTAAGACGTACACGCCACAACAATTCTTTTCGAGATACAACGTGTAGTTTTGGAGATACAAGCTAATTTTGTACTATGCGTTATTTCTTCTCGTAAAGAGTTTCCAATGCGTACGTATATGTCTTTACTCTGCAAAACTGTATTTCCTTATGAAGTGGTATTCTTACATATCCTTTCGAGAGAAAACTGTCCTGTGCCTTCTCTTTTGAGGCTACACACTTAGACAAACACGCAACATGAAAGCTTTTCGACTTACAACGTGTTGTTTAGGAAAAACAAGATAATTTCGAACGATGCGGGATTTCCTTAAAACGTGATTTTCTAAAAAATTTTGACGAAAGAAAATTCTCCTTTTGGTTCTCTTTAGATGCTACATGTTAAGACGTACACGCCACAACAATTCTTTTCGAGATACAACGTGTAGTTTTGGAGATACAAGCTAATTTTGTACTATGCGTTATTTCTTCTCGTAAAGAGTTTCCAATGCGTACGTATATGTCTTTACTCTGCAAAACTGTATTTCCTTATGAAGTGGTATTCTTACATATCCTTTCGAGAGAAAACTGTCCTGTGCCTTCTCTTTTGAGGCTACACACTTAGACATACACGCAACATGAAAGCTTTTCGACTTACAACGTGTTGTTTAGGAAAAACAAGATAATTTCGCACGATGCGGGATTTCCTTAAAACGTGATTTTCTGAAAAATTTTGACGAAAGAAAATTCTCCTTTTGGTTCTCTTTAGATGCTACATGTTAAGACGTACACGCCACAACAATTCTTTTCGAGATACAACGTGTAGTTTTGTAGATACAAGCTAATTTTGTACTATGCGTTATTTCTTCTCGTAAAGAGTTTCCAATGCGTACGTATATGTCTTTACTCTGCAAAACTGTATTTCCTTATGAAGTGGTATTCTTACATATCCTTTCGAGAGAAAACTGTCCTGTACCTTCACTTTTGAGGCTACACACTTAGACATACACGCAACATGAAAGCTTTTCGACTTACAACGTGTTGTTTAGGAAAAACAAGATAATTTCGCACGATGCGGGATTTCCTTAAAACGTGATTTTCTGAAAAATTTTGACGAAAGAAAATTCTCCTTTTGGTTCTCTTTAGATGCTACATGTTAAGACGTACACGCCACAGCAATTCTTTTCGAGATACAACGTGTAGTTTTGGAGATACAAGCTAATTTTGTACTATGCGTTATTTCTTCTCGTAAAGAGTTTCCAATGCGTACATATATGTCTTTACTCTGCAAAACTGTATTTCCTTATGAAGTGGTATTCTTACATATCCTTTCGAGAGAAAACTGTCCTGTGCCTTCACTTTTGAGGCTACACACTTAGACATACACGCAACATGAAAGCTTTTCGACTTACAACGTCTTGTTTAGGAAAAACAAGATAATTTCGCACGATGCGGGATTTCCTTAAAACGTGATTTTCTGAAAAATTTTGACGAAAGAAAATTCTCCTTTTGGTTCTCTTTAGATGCTACATGTTAAGACGTACACGCCACAACAATTCTTTTCGAGATACAACGTGTAGTTTTGGAGATACAAGCTAATTTTGTACTATGCGTTATTTCTTCTCGTAAAGAGTTTCCAATGCGTACGTATATGTCTTTACTCTGCAAAACTGTATTTCCTTATGAAGTGGTATTCTTACATATCCTTTCGAGAGAAAACTGTCCTGTGCCTTCTCTTTTGAGGCTACACACTTAGACATACACGCAACATGAAAGCTTTTCGACTTACAACGTGTTGTTTAGGAAAAACAAGATAATTTCGCACGATGCGGGATTTCCTTAAAACGTGATTTTCTGAAAAATTTTGACGAAAGAAAATTCTCCTTTTGGTTCTCTTTAGATGCTACATGTTAAGACGTACACGCCACAAGAATTCTTTTCGAGATACAACGTTTAGTTTTGGAGATACAAGCTAATTTTGTATGATGCATTATTTCTTCTCGTAAAGAGTTTCCAATGCGTACGTATATGTCTTTACTCTGCAAAACTGTATTTCCTTATGAAGTGGTATTCTTACATATCCTTTCGAGAGAAAACTGTCCTGTGCCTTCTCTTTTGAGGCTACACACTTAGACATACACGCAACATGAAAGCTTTTCGACTTACAACGTGTTGTTTAGGAAAAACAAGATAATTTCGCACGATGCGGGATTTCCTTAAAACGTGATTTTCTGAAAAATTTTGACGAAAGAAAATTCTCCTTTTGGTTCTCTTTAGATGCTACATGTTAAGACGTACACGCCACAACAATTCTTTTCGAGATACAACGTGTAGTTTTGGAGATACAAGCTAATTTTGTACTATGCGTTATTTCTTCTCGTAAAGAGTTTCCAATGCGTACGTATATGTCTTTACTCTGCAAAACTGTATTTCCTTATGAAGTGGTATTCTTACATATCCTTTCGAGAGAAAACTGTCCTGTGCCTTCTCTTTTGAGGCTACACACTTAGACAAACACGCAACATGAAAGCTTTTCGACTTACAACGTGTTGTTTAGGAAAAACAAGATAATTTCGCACGATGCGGGATTTCCTTAAAACGTGATTTTCTAAAAAATTTTGACGAAAGAAAATTCTCCTTTTGGTTCTCTTTAGATGCTACATGTTAAGACGTACACGCCACAACAATTCTTTTCGAGATACAACGTGTAGTTTTGGAGATACAAGCTAATTTTGTACTATGCGTTATTTCTTCTCGTAAAGAGTTTCCAATGCGTACATATATGTCTTTACTCTGCAAAACTGTATTTCCTTATGAAGTGGTATTCTTACATATCCTTTCGAGAGAAAACTGTCCTGTGCCTTCTCTTTTGAGGCTACACACTTAGACATACACGCAACATGAAAGCTTTTCGACTTACAACGTGTTGTTTAGGAAAAACAAGATAATTTCGCACGATGCGGGATTTCCTTAAAACGTGATTTTCTGAAAAATTTGACGAAAGAAAATTCTCCTTTTGGTTCTCTTTAGATGCTACATGTTAAGACGTACACGCCACAACAATTCTTTTCGAGATACAACGTGTAGTTTTGGAGATACAAGCTAATTTTGTACTATGCGTTATTTCTTCTCGTAAAGAGTTTCCAATGCGTACGTATATGTCTTTACTCTGCAAAACTGTATTTCCTTATGAAGTGGTATTCTTACATATCCTTTCGAGAGAAAACTGACCTGTGCCTTCTCTTTTGAGGCTACACACTTAGACATACACGCAACATGAAAGCTTTTCGACTTACAACGTGTTGTTTAGGAAAAACAAGATAATTTCGCACGATGCGGATTTCCTTAAAATGTGATTTTCTGAAAAATTTTGACGAAAGAAAATTCTCCTTTTGGTTCTCTTTAGATGCTACATGTTAAGACGTACACGCCACAACAATTCTTTTCGAGATACAACGTGTAGTTTTGGAGATACAAGCTAATTTTGTACTATGCGTTATTTCTTCTCGTAAAGAGTTTCCAATGCGTACGTATATGTCTTTACTCTGCAAAACTGTATTTCCTTATGAAGTGGTATTCTTACATATCCTTTCGAGAGAAAACTGTCCTGTGCCTTCACTTTTGAGGCTACACACTTAGACATACACGCAACATGAAAGCTTTTCGACTTACAACGTCTTGTTTAGGAAAAACAAGATAATTTCGCACGATGCGGGATTTCCTTAAAACGTGAATTTCTGAAAAATTTTGACGAAAGAAAATTCTCCTTTTGGTTCTCTTTAGATGCTACATGTTAAGACGTACACGCCACAACAATTCTTTTCGAGATACAACGTGTAGTTTTGGAGATACAAGCTAATTTTGTACTATGCGTTATTTCTTCTCGTAAAGAGTTTCCAATGCGTACGTATATGTCTTTACTCTGCAAAACTGTATTTCCTTATGAAGTGGTATTCTTACATATCCTTTCGAGAGAAAACTGTCCTGTGCCTTCTCTTTTGAGGCTACACACTTAGACATACACGCAACATGAAAGCTTTTCGACTTACAACGTGTTGTTTAGGAAAAACAAGATAATTTCGCACGATGCGGGATTTCCTTAAAACGTGATTTTCTGAAAAATTTTGACGAAAGAAAATTCTCCTTTTGGTTCTCTTTAGATGCTACATGTTAAGACGTACACGCCACAACAATTCTTTTCGAGATACAACGTGTAGTTTTGGAGATACAAGCTAATTTTGTACTATGCGTTATTTCTTCTCGTAAAGAGTTTCCAATGCGTACGTATATGTCTTTACTCTGCAAAACTGTATTTCCTTATGAAGTGGTATTCTTACATATCCTTTCGAGAGAAAACTGTCCTGTGCCTTCTCTTTTGAGGCTACACACTTAGACATACACGCAACATGAAAGCTTTTCGACTTACAACGTGTTGTTTAGGAAAAACAAGATAATTTCGCACGATGCGGGATTTCCTTAAAACGTGATTTTCTGAAAAATTTTGACGAAAGAAAATTCTCCTTTTGGTACTCTTTAGATGCTACATGTTAAGACGTACACGCCACAACAATTCTTTTCGAGATACAACGTGTAGTTTTGGAGATACAAGCTAATTTTGTACTATGCGTTATTTCTTCTCGTAAAGAGTTTCCAATGCGTACGTATATGTCTTTACTCTGCAAAACTGTATTTCCTTATGAAGTGGTATTCTTACATATCCTTTCGAGAGAAAACTGTCCTGTGCCTTCTCTTTTGAGGCTACACACTTAGACATACACGCAACATGAAAGCTTTTCGACTTACAACGTGTTGTTTAGGAAAAACAAGATGATTTCGCACGATGCGGGATTTCCTTAAAACGTGATTTTCTGAAAAATTTTGACGAAAGAAAATTCTCCTTTTGGTTCTCTTTAGATGCTACATGTTAAGACGTACACGCCACAACAATTCTTTTCGAGATACAACGTGTAGTTTTGGAGATACAAGCTAATTTTGTACTATGCGTTATTTCTTCTCGTAAAGAGTTTCCAATGCGTACGTATATGTCTTTACTCTGCAAAACTGTATTTCCTTATGAAGTGGTATTCTTACATATCCTTTCGAGAGAAAACTGTCCTGTACCTTCACTTTTGAGGCTACACACTTAGACATACACGCAACATGAAAGCTTTTCGACTTACAACGTGTTGTTTAGGAAAAACAAGATAATTTCGCACGATGCGGGATTTCCTTAAAACGTGATTTTCTGAAAAATTTTGACGAAAGAAAATTCTCCTTTTGGTTCTCTTTAGATGCTACATGTTAAGACGTACACGCCACAGCAATTCTTTTCGAGATACAACGTGTAGTTTTGGAGATACAAGCTAATTTTGTACTATGCGTTATTTCTTCTCGTAAAGAGTTTCCAATGCGTACGTATATGTCTTTACTCTGCAAAACTGTATTTCCTTATGAAGTGGTATTCTTACATATCCTTTCGAGAGAAAACTGACCTGTGCCTTCTCTTTTGAGGCTACACACTTAGACATACACGCAACATGAAAGCTTTTCGACTTACAACGTGTTGTTTAGGAAAAACAAGATAATTTCGCACGATGCGGGATTTCCTTAAAACGTGATTTTCTGAAAAATTTTGACGAAAGAAAATTCTCCTTTTGGTTCTCTTTAGATGCTACATGTTAAGACGTACACGCCACAACAATTCTTTTCGAGATACAACGTGTAGTTTTGGAGATACAAGCTAATTTTGTACTATGCGTTATTTCTTCTCGTAAAGAGTTTCCAATGCGTACGTATATGTCTTTACTCTGCAAAACTGTATTTCCTTATGAAGTGGTATTCTTACATATCCTTTCGAGAGAAAACTGTCCTGTACCTTCACTTTTGAGGCTACACACTTAGACATACACGCAACATGAAAGCTTTTCGACTTACAACGTGTTGTTTAGGAAAAACAAGATAATTTCGCACGATGCGGGATTTCCTTAAAACGTGATTTTCTGAAAAATTTTGACGAAAGAAAATTCTCCTTTTGGTTCTCTTTAGATGCTACATGTTAAGACGTACACGCCACAGCAATTCTTTTCGAGATACAACGTGTAGTTTTGGAGATACAAGCTAATTTTGTACTATGCGTTATTTCTTCTCGTAAAGAGTTTCCAATGCGTACATATATGTCTTTACTCTGCAAAACTGTATTTCCTTATGAAGTGGTATTCTTACATATCCTTTCGAGAGAAAACTGTCCTGTGCCTTCACTTTTGAGGCTACACACTTAGACATACACGCAACATGAAAGCTTTTCGACTTACAACGTCTTGTTTAGGAAAAACAAGATAATTTCGCACGATGCGGGATTTCCTTAAAACGTGATTTTCTGAAAAATTTTGACGAAAGAAAATTCTCCTTTTGGTTCTCTTTAGATGCTACATGTTAAGACGTACACGCCACAACAATTCTTTTCGAGATACAACGTGTAGTTTTGGAGATACAAGCTAATTTTGTACTATGCGTTATTTCTTCTCGTAAAGAGTTTCCAATGCGTACGTATATGTCTTTACTCTGCAAAACTGTATTTCCTTATGAAGTGGTATTCTTACATATCCTTTCGAGAGAAAACTGTCCTGTGCCTTCTCTTTTGAGGCTACACACTTAGACAAACACGCAACATGAAAGCTTTTCGACTTACAACGTGTTGTTTAGGAAAAACAAGATAATTTCGCACGATGCGGGATTTCCTTAAAACGTGATTTTCTAAAAAATTTTGACGAAAGAAAATTCTCCTTTTGGTTCTCTTTAGATGCTACATGTTAAGACGTACACGCCACAACAATTCTTTTCGAGATACAACGTGTAGTTTTGGAGATACAAGCTAATTTTGTACTATGCGTTATTTCTTCTCGTAAAGAGTTTCCAATGCGTACATATATGTCTTTACTCTGCAAAACTGTATTTCCTTATGAAGTGGTATTCTTACATATCCTTTCGAGAGAAAACTGTCCTGTGCCTTCTCTTTTGAGGCTACACACTTAGACATACACGCAACATGAAAGCTTTTCAACTTACAACGTGTTGTTTAGGAAAAACAAGATAATTTCGCACGATGCGGGATTTCCTTAAAACGTGATTTTCTGAAAAATTTGACGAAAGAAAATTCTCCTTTTGGTTCTCTTTAGATGCTACATGTTAAGACGTACACGCCACAACAATTCTTTTCGAGATACAACGTGTAGTTTTGGAGATACAAGCTAATTTTGTACTATGCGTTATTTCTTCTCGTAAAGAGTTTCCAATGCGTACGTATATGTCTTTACTCTGCAAAACTGTATTTCCTTATGAAGTGGTATTCTTACATATCCTTTCGAGAGAAAACTGACCTGTGCCTTCGCTTTTGAGGCTACACACTTAGACATACACGCAACATGAAAGCTTTTCGACTTACAACGTGTTGTTTAGGAAAAACAAGATAATTTCGCACGATGCGGATTTCCTTAAAATGTGATTTTCTGAAAAATTTTGACGAAAGAAAATTCTCCTTTTGGTTCTCTTTAGATGCTACATGTTAAGACGTACACGCCACAACAATTCTTTTCGAGATACAACGTGTAGTTTTGGAGATACAAGCTAATTTTGTACTATGCGTTATTTCTTCTCGTAAAGAGTTTCCAATGCGTACGTATATGTCTTTACTCTGCAAAACTGTATTTCCTTATGAAGTGGTATTCTTACATATCCTTTCGAGAGAAAACTGTCCTGTGCCTTCACTTTTGAGGCTACACACTTAGACATACACGCAACATGAAAGCTTTTCGACTTACAACGTCTTGTTTAGGAAAAACAAGATAATTTCGCACGATGCGGGATTTCCTTAAAACGTGAATTTCTGAAAAATTTTGACGAAAGAAAATTCTCCTTTTGGTTCTCTTTAGATGCTACATGTTAAGACGTACACGCCACAACAATTCTTTTCGAGATACAACGTGTAGTTTTGGAGATACAAGCTAATTTTGTACTATGCGTTATTTCTTCTCGTAAAGAGTTTCCAATGCGTACGTATATGTCTTTACTCTGCAAAACTGTATTTCCTTATGAAGTGGTATTCTTACATATCCTTTCGAGAGAAAACTGTCCTGTGCCTTCTCTTTTGAGGCTACACACTTAGACATACACGCAACATGAAAGCTTTTCGACTTACAACGTGTTGTTTAGGAAAAACAAGATAATTTCGCACGATGCGGGATTTCCTTAAAACGTGATTTTCTGAAAAATTTTGACGAAAGAAAATTCTCCTTTTGGTTCTCTTTAGATGCTACATGTTAAGACGTACACGCCACAACAATTCTTTTAGAGATACAACGTGTAGTTTTGGAGATACAAGCTAATTTTGTACTATGCGTTATTTCTTCTCGTAAAGAGTTTCCAATGCGTACGTATATGTCTTTACTCTGCAAAACTGTATTTCCTTATGAAGTGGTATTCTTACATATCCTTTCGAGAGAAAACTGTCCTGTGCCTTCTCTTTTGAGGCTACACACTTAGACATACACGCAACATGAAAGCTTTTCGACTTACAACGTGTTGTTTAGGAAAAACAAGATAATTTCGCACGATGCGGGATTTCCTTAAAACGTGATTTTCTGAAAAATTTTGACGAAAGAAAATTCTCCTTTTGGTACTCTTTAGATGCTACATGTTAAGACGTACACGCCACAACAATTCTTTTCGAGATACAACGTGTAGTTTTGGAGATACAAGCTAATTTTGTACTATGCGTTATTTCTTCTCGTAAAGAGTTTCCAATGCGTACGTATATGTCTTTACTCTGCAAAACTGTATTTCCTTATGAAGTGGTATTCTTACATATCCTTTCGAGAGAAAACTGTCCTGTGCCTTCTCTTTTGAGGCTACACACTTAGACATACACGCAACATGAAAGCTTTTCGACTTACAACGTGTTGTTTAGGAAAAACAAGATGATTTCGCACGATGCGGGATTTCCTTAAAACGTGATTTTCTGAAAAATTTTGACGAAAGAAAATTCTCCTTTTGGTTCTCTTTAGATGCTACATGTTAAGACGTACACGCCACAACAATTCTTTTCGAGATACAACGTGTAGTTTTGGAGATACAAGCTAATTTTGTACTATGCGTTATTTCTTCTCGTAAAGAGTTTCCAATGCGTACGTATATGTCTTTACTCTGCAAAACTGTATTTCCTTATGAAGTGGTATTCTTACATATCCTTTCGAGAGAAAACTGTCCTGTACCTTCACTTTTGAGGCTACACACTTAGACATACACGCAACATGAAAGCTTTTCGACTTACAACGTGTTGTTTAGGAAAAACAAGATAATTTCGCACGATGCGGGATTTCCTTAAAACGTGATTTTCTGAAAAATTTTGACGAAAGAAAATTCTCCTTTTGGTTCTCTTTAGATGCTACATGTTAAGACGTACACGCCACAGCAATTCTTTTCGAGATACAACGTGTAGTTTTGGAGATACAAGCTAATTTTGTACTATGCGTTATTTCTTCTCGTAAAGAGTTTCCAATGCGTACGTATATGTCTTTACTCTGCAAAACTGTATTTCCTTATGAAGTGGTATTCTTACATATCCTTTCGAGAGAAAACTGACCTGTGCCTTCTCTTTTGAGGCTACACACTTAGACATACACGCAACATGAAAGCTTTTCGACTTACAACGTGTTGTTTAGGAAAAACAAGATAATTTCGCACGATGCGGGATTTCCTTAAAACGTGATTTTCTGAAAAATTTTGACGAAAGAAAATTCTCCTTTTGGTTCTCTTTAGATGCTACATGTTAAGACGTACACGCCACAACAATTCTTTTCGAGATACAACGTGTAGTTTTGGAGATACAAGCTAATTTTGTACTATGCGTTATTTCTTCTCCTAAAGAGTTTCCAATGCGTACGTTTATGTCTTTACTCTGCAAAACTGTATTTCCTTATGAAGTGGTATTCTTACATATCCTTTCGAGAGAAAACTGTCCTGTGCCTTCTCTTTTGAGGCTACACACTTAGACATACACGCAACATGAAAGCTTTTCGACTTACAACGTGTTGTTTAGGAAAAACAAGATAATTTCGCACGATGCGGGATTTCCTTAAAACGTGATTTTCTGAAAAATTTTGACGAAAGAAAATTCTCCTTTTGGTTCTCTTTAGATGCTACATGTTAAGACGTACACGCCACAACAATTCTTTTCGAGATACAACGTGTAGTTTTGGAGATACAAGCTAATTTTGTACTATGCGTTATTTCTTCTCGTAAAGAGTTTCCAATGCGTACGTATATGTCTTTACTCTGCAAAACTGTATTTCCTTATGAAGTGGTATTCTTACATATCCTTTCGAGAGAAAACTGTCCTGTGCCTTCTCTTTTGAGGCTACACACTTAGACATACACGCAACATGAAAGCTTTTCGACTTACAACGTGTTGTTTAGGAAAAACAAGATAATTTCGCACGATGCGGGATTTCCTTAAAACGTGATTTTCTGAAAAATTTTGACGAAAGAAAATTCTCCTTTTGGTACTCTTTAGATGCTACATGTTAAGACGTACACGCCACAACAATTCTTTTCGAGATACAACGTGTAGTTTTGGAGATACAAGCTAATTTTGTACTATGCGTTATTTCTTCTCGTAAAGAGTTTCCAATGCGTACGTATATGTCTTTACTCTGCAAAACTGTATTTCCTTATGAAGTGGTATTCTTACATATCCTTTCGAGAGAAAACTGTCCTGTGCCTTCACTTTTGAGGCTACACACTTAGACATACACGCAACATGAAAGCTTTTCGACTTACAACGTCTTGTTTAGGAAAAACAAGATAATTTCGCACGATGCGGGATTTCCTTAAAACGTGAATTTCTGAAAAATTTTGACGAAAGAAAATTCTCCTTTTGGTTCTCTTTAGATGCTACATGTTAAGACGTACACGCCACAACAATTCTTTTCGAGATACAACGTGTAGTTTTGGAGATACAAGCTAATTTTGTACTATGCGTTATTTCTTCTCGTAAAGAGTTTCCAATGCGTACGTATATGTCTTTACTCTGCAAAACTGTATTTCCTTATGAAGTGGTATTCTTACATATCCTTTCGAGAGAAAACTGTCCTGTGCCTTCTCTTTTGAGGCTACACACTTAGACATACACGCAACATGAAAGCTTTTCGACTTACAACGTGTTGTTTAGGAAAAACAAGATAATTTCGCACGATGCGGGATTTCCTTAAAACGTGATTTTCTGAAAAATTTTGACGAAAGAAAATTCTCCTTTTGGTTCTCTTTAGATGCTACATGTTAAGACGTACACGCCACAACAATTCTTTTCGAGATACAACGTGTAGTTTTGGAGATACAAGCTAATTTTGTACTATGCGTTATTTCTTCTCGTAAAGAGTTTCCAATGCGTACGTATATGTCTTTGCTCTGCAAAACTGTTTTTCCTTATGAAGTGGTATTCTTACATATCCTTTCGAGAGAAAACTGTCCTGTGCCTTCTCTTTTGAGTCTACACACTTAGACATACACGCAACATGAAAGCTTTTCGACTTACAACGTGTTGTTTAGGAAAAACAAGATAATTTCGCACGATGCGGGATTTCCTTAAAACGTGATTTTCTGAAAAATTTTGACGAAAGAAAATTCTCCTTTTGGTTCTCTTTAGATGCTACATGTTAAGACGTACACGCCACAACAATTCTTTTCGAGATACAACGTGTAGTTTTGGAGATACAAGCTAATTTTGTACTATGCGTTATTTCTTCTCGTAAAGAGTTTCCAATGCGTACGTATATGTCTTTACTCTGCAAAACTGTATTTCCTTATGAAGTGGTATTCTTACATATCCTTTCGAGAGAAAACTGTCCTGTACCTTCACTTTTGAGGCTACACACTTAGACATACACGCAACATGAAAGCTTTTCGACTTACAACGTGTTGTTTAGGAAAAACAAGATAATTTCGCACGATGCGGGATTTCCTTAAAACGTGATTTTCTGAAAAATTTTGACGAATGAAAATTCTCCTTTTGGTTCTCTTTAGATGCTACATGTTAAGACGTACACGCCACAGCAATTCTTTTCGAGATACAACGTGTAGTTTGGAGATACAAGCTAATTTTGTACTATGCGTTATTTCTTCTCGTAAAGAGTTTCCAATGCGTACATATATGTCTTTACTCTGCAAAACTGTATTTCCTTATGAAGTGGTATTCTTACATATCCTTTCGAGAGAAAACTGTCCTGTGCCTTCTCTTTTGAGGCTACACACTTAGACATACACGCAACATGAAAGCTTTTCGACTTACAACGTGTTGTTTAGGAAAAACAAGATAATTTCGCACGATGCGGGATTTCCTTAAAACGTGATTTTCTGAAAAATTTTGACGAAAGAAAATTCTCCTTTTGGTTCTCTTTAGATGCTACATGTTAAGACGTACACGCCACAACAATTCTTTTCGAGATACAACGTGTAGTTTTGGAGATACAAGCTAATTTTGTACTATGCGTTATTTCTTCTCGTAAAGAGTTTCCAATGCGTACGTATATGTCTTTACTCTGCAAAACTGTATTTCCTTATGAAGTGGTATTCTTACATATCCTTTCGAGAGAAAACTGTCCTGTGCCTTCTCTTTTGAGGCTACACACTTAGACATACACGCAACATGAAAGCTTTTCGACTTACAACGTGTTGTTTAGGAAAAACAAGATAATTTCGCACGATGCGGGATTTCCTTAAAACGTGATTTTCTGAAAAATTTTGACGAAAGAAAATTCTCCTTTTGGTTCTCTTTAGATGCTACATGTTAAGACGTACACGCCACAACAATTCTTTTCGAGATACTACGTGTAGTTTTGGAGATACAAGCTAATTTTGTACTATGCGTTATTTCTTCTCGTAAAGAGTTTCCAATGCGTATGTATATGTCTTTACTCTGCAAAAATGTATTTCCTTATGAAGTGGTATTCTTACATATCCTTTCGAGAGAAAACTGTCCTGTACCTTCACTTTTGAGGCTACACACTTAGACATACATGCAACATGAAAGCTTTTCGACTTACAACGTGTTGTTTAGGAAAAACAAGATAATTTCGCACGATGCGGGATTTCCTTAAAACGTGATTTTCTGAAAAATTTTGACGAAAGAAAATTCTCCTTTTGGTTCTCTTTAGATGCTACATGTTAAGACGTACACGCCACAGCAATTCTTTTCGAGATACAACGTGTAGTTTTGGAGATACAAGCTAATTTTGTACTATGCGTTATTTCTTCTCATAAAGAGTTTCCAATGCGTACATATATGTCTTTACTCTGCAAAACTGTATTTCCTTATGAAGTGGTATTCTTACATATCCTTTCGAGAGAAAACTGTCCTGTGCCTTCTCTTTTGAGGCTACACACTTAGACATACACGCAACATGAAAGCTTTTCGACTTACAACGTGTTGTTTAGGAAAAACAAGATAATTTCGCACGATGCGGGATTTCCTTAAAACGTGATTTTCTGAAAAATTTTGACGAAAGAAAATTCTCCTTTTGGTTCTCTTTAGATGCTACATGTTAAGACGTACACGCCACAAGAATTCTTTTCGAGATACAACGTGTAGTTTTGGAGATACAAGCTAATTTTGTACTATGCGTTATTTCTTCTCGTAAAGAGTTTCCAATGCGTACGTATATGTCTTTACTCTGCAAAACTGTATTTCCTTATGAAGTGGTATTCTTACATATCCTTTCGAGAGAAAACTGACCTGTGCCTTCTCTTTTGAGGCTACACACTTAGACATACACGCAACATGAAAGCTTTTCGACTTACAACGTGTTGTTTAGGAAAAACAAGATAATTTCGCACGATGCGGGATTTCCTTAAAACGTGATTTTCTGAAAAATTTTGACGAAAGAAAATTCTCCTTTTGGTTCTCTTTAGATGCTACATGTTAAGACGTACACGCCACAACAATTCTTTTCGAGATACAACGTGTAGTTTTGGAGATACAAGCTAATTTTGTACTATGCGTTATTTCTTCTCGTAAAGAGTTTCCAATGCGTACGTATATGTCTTTACTCTGCAAAACTGTATTTCCTTATGAAGTGGTATTCTTACATATCCTTTCGAGAGAAAACTGTCCTGTGCCTTCACTTTTGAGGCTACACACTTAGACATACACGCAACATGAAAGCTTTTCGACTTACAACGTGTTGTTTAGGAAAAACAAGATAATTTCGCACGATGCGGGATTTCCTTAAAACGTGAATTTCTGAAAAATTTTGACGAAAGAAAATTCTCCTTTTGGTTCTCTTTAGATGCTACATGTTAAGACGTACACGCCACAACAATTCTTTTCGAGATACAACGTGTAGTTTTGGAGATACAAGCTAATTTTGTACTATGCGTTATTTCTTCTCGTAAAGAGTTTCCAATGCGTACGTATATGTCTTTACTCTGCAAAACTGTATTTCCTTATGAAGTGGTATTCTTACATATCCTTTCGAGAGAAAACTGTCCTGTGCCTTCTCTTTTGAGGCTACACACTTAGACATACACGCAACATGAAAGCTTTTCGACTTACAACGTGTTGTTTAGGAAAAACAAGATAATTTCGCACGATGCGGGATTTCCTTAAAACGTGATTTTCTGAAAAATTTTGACGAAAGAAAATTCTCCTTTTGGTTCTCTTTAGATGCTACATGTTAAGACGTACACGCCACAACAATTCTTTTCGAGATACAACGTGTAGTTTTGGAGATACAAGCTAATTTTGTACTATGCGTTATTTCTTCTCGTAAAGAGTTTCCAATGCGTACGTATATGTCTTTACTCTGCAAAACTGTATTTCCTTATGAAGTGGTATTCTTACATATCCTTTCGAGAAAAAACTGACCTGTGCCTTCTCTTTTGAGGCTACACACTTAGACATACACGCAACATGAAAGCTTTTCGACTTACAACGTGTTGTTTAGGAAAAACAAGATAATTTCGCACGATGCGGGATTTCCTTAAAACGTGATTTTCTGAAAAATTTTGACGAAAGAAAATTCTCCTTTTGGTTCTCTTTAGATGCTACATGTTAAGACGTACACGCCACAGCAATTCTTTTCGAGATACAACGTGTAGTTTGAAGATACAAGCTAATTTTGTACTATGCGTTATTTCTTCTCGTAAAGAGTTTCCAATGCGTACATATATGTCTTTACTCTGCAAAACTGTATTTCCTTATGAAGTGGTATTCTTACATATCCTTTCGAGAGAAAACTGTCCTGTGCCTTCTCTTTTGAGGCTACACACTTAGACATACACGCAACATGAAAGCTTTTCGACTTACAACGTGTTGTTTAGGAAAAACAAGATAATTTCGCACGATGCGGGATTTCCTTAAAACGTGATTTTCTGAAAAATTTTGACGAAAGAAAATTCTCCTTTTGGTTCTCTTTAGATGCTACATGTTAAGACGTACACGCCACAACAATTCTTTTCGAGATACAACGTGTAGTTTTGGAGATACAAGCTAATTTTGTACTATGCGTTATTTCTTCTCGTAAAGAGTTTCCAATGCGTACATATATGTCTTTACTCTGCAAAACTGTATTTCCTTATGAAGTGGTATTCTTACATATCCTTTCGAGAGAAAACTGTCCTGTGCCTTCTCTTTTGAGGCTACACACTTAGACATACACGCAACATGAAAGCTTTTCGACTTACAACGTGTTGTTTAGGAAAAACAAGATAATTTCGCACGATGCGGGATTTCCTTAAAACGTGATTTTCTGAAAAATTTTGACGAAAGAAAATTCTCCTTTTGGTTCTCTTTAGATGCTACATGTTAAGACGTACACGCCACAACAATTCTTTTCGAGATACAACGTGTAGTTTTGGAGATACAAGCTAATTTTGTACTATGCGTTATTTCTTCTCGTAAAGAGTTTCCAAAGCGTACTTATATGTCTTTACTCTGCAAAACTGTATTTCCTTATGAAGTGGTATTCTTACATATCCTTTCGAGAGAAAACTGTCCTGTACCTTCACTTTTGAGGCTACACACTTAGACATACACGCAACATGAAAGCTTTTCGACTTACAACGTGTTGTTTAGGAAAAACAAGATAATTTCGCACGATGCGGGATTTCCTTAAAACGTGATTTTCTGAAAAATTTTGACGGAAGAAAATTCTCCTTTTGGTTCTCTTTAGATGCTACATGTTAAGACGTACACGCCACAGCAATTCTTTTCGAGATACAACGTGTAGTTTTGGAGATACAAGCTAATTTTGTACTATGCGTTATTTCTTCTCGTAAAGAGTTTCCAATGCGTACATATATGTCTTTACTCTGCAAAACTGTATTTCCTTATGAAGTGGTATTCTTACATATCCTTTCGAGAGAAAACTGTCCTGTGCCTTCTCTTTTGAGGCTACACACTTAGACATACACGCAACATGAAAGCTTTTCGACTTACAACGTGTTGTTTAGGAAAAACAAGATAATTTCGCACGATGCGGGATTTCCTTAAAACGTGATTTTCTGAAAAATTTTGACGAAAGAAAATTCTCCTTTTGGTTCTCTTTAGATGCTACATGTTAAGACGTACACGCCACAACAATTCTTTTCGAGATACAACGTGTAGTTTTGGAGATACAAGCTAATTTTGTACTATGCGTTATTTCTTCTCGTAAAGAGTTTCCAATGCGTACGTATATGTCTTTACTCTGCAAAACTGTATTTCCTTATGAAGTGGTATTCTTACATATCCTTTCGAGAGAAAACTGACCTGTGCCTTCTCTTTTGAGGCTACACACTTAGACATACACGCAACATGAAAGCTTTTCGACTTACAACGTGTTGTTTAGGAAAAACAAGATAATTTCGCACGATGCGGGATTTCCTTAAAACGTGATTTTCTGAAAAATTTTGACGAAAGAAAATTCTCCTTTTGGTTCTCTTTAGATGCTACATGTTAAGACGTACACGCCACAACAATTCTTTTCGAGATACAACGTGTAGTTTTGGAGATACAAGCTAATTTTGTACTATGCGTTATTTCTTCTCGTAAAGAGTTTCCAATGCGTACGTATATGTCTTTACTCTGCAAAACTGTATTTCCTTATGAAGTGGTATTCTTACATATCCTTTCGAGAGAAAACTGTCCTGTGCCTTCACTTTTGAGGCTACACACTTAGACATACACGCAACATGAAAGCTTTTCGACTTACAACGTCTTGTTTAGGAAAAACAAGATAATTTCGCACGATGCGGGATTTCCTTAAAACGTGAATTTCTGAAAAATTTTGACGAAAGAAAATTCTCCTTTTGGTTCTCTTTAGATGCTACATGTTAAGACGTACACGCCACAACAATTCTTTTCGAGATACAACGTGTAGTTTTGGAGATACAAGCTAATTTTGTACTATGCGTTATTTCTTCTCGTAAAGAGTTTCCAATGCGTACGTATATGTCTTTACTCTGCAAAACTGTATTTCCTTATGAAGTGGTATTCTTACATATCCTTTCGAGAGAAAACTGTCCTGTGCCTTCTCTTTTGAGGCTACACACTTAGACATACACGCAACATGAAAGCTTTTCGACTTACAACGTGTTGTTTAGGAAAAACAAGATAATTTCGCACGATGCGGGATTTCCTTAAAACGTGATTTTCTGAAAAATTTTGACGAAAGAAAATTCTCCTTTTGGTTCTCTTTAGATGCTACATGTTAAGACGTACACGCCACAACAATTCTTTTCGAGATACAACGTGTAGTTTTGGAGATACAAGCTAATTTTGTACTATGCGTTATTTCTTCTCGTAAAGAGTTTCCAATGCGTACGTATATGTCTTTACTCTGCAAAACTGTATTTCCTTATGAAGTGGTATTCTTACATATCCTTTCGAGAGAAAACTGACCTGTGCCTTCTCTTTTGAGGCTACACACTTAGACATACACGCAACATGAAAGCTTTTCGACTTACAACGTGTTGTTTAGGAAAAACAAGATAATTTCGCACGATGCGGGATTTCCTTAAAACGTGATTTTCTGAAAAATTTTGACGAAAGAAAATTCTCCTTTTGGTTCTCTTTAGATGCTACATGTTAAGACGTACACGCCACAGCAATTCTTTTCGAGATACAACGTGTAGTTTGAAGATACAAGCTAATTTTGTACTATGCGTTATTTCTTCTCGTAAAGAGTTTCCAATGCGTACATATATGTCTTTACTCTGCAAAACTGTATTTCCTTATGAAGTGGTATTCTTACATATCCTTTCGAGAGAAAACTGTCCTGTGCCTTCTCTTTTGAGGCTACACACTTAGACATACACGCAACATGAAAGCTTTTCGACTTACAACGTGTTGTTTAGGAAAAACAAGATAATTTCGCACGATGCGGGATTTCCTTAAAACGTGATTTTCTGAAAAATTTTGACGAAAGAAAATTCTCCTTTTGGTTCTCTTTAGATGCTACATGTTAAGACGTACACGCCACAACAATTCTTTTCGAGATACAACGTGTAGTTTTGGAGATACAAGCTAATTTTGTACTATGCGTTATTTCTTCTCGTAAAGAGTTTCCAAAGCGTACTTATATGTCTTTACTCTGCAAAACTGTATTTCCTTATGAAGTGGTATTCTTACATATCCTTTCGAGAGAAAACCCTCCTGTACCTTCACTTTTGAGGCTACACACTTAGACATACACGCAACATGAAAGCTTTTCGACTTACAACGTGTTGTTTAGGAAAAACAAGATAATTTCGCACGATGCGGGATTTCCTTAAAACGTGATTTTCTGAAAAATTTTGACGGAAGAAAATTCTCCTTTTGGTTCTCTTTAGATGCTACATGTTAAGACGTACACGCCACAGCAATTCTTTTCGAGATACAACGTGTAGTTTTGGAGATACAAGCTAATTTTGTACTATGCGTTATTTCTTCTCGTAAAGAGTTTCCAATGCGTACATATATGTCTTTACTCTGCAAAACTGTATTTCCTTATGAAGTGGTATTCTTACATATCCTTTCGAGAGAAAACTGTCCTGTGCCTTCTCTTTTGAGGCTACACACTTAGACATACACGCAACATGAAAGCTTTTCGACTTACAACGTGTTGTTTAGGAAAAACAAGATAATTTCGCACGATGCGGGATTTCCTTAAAACGTGATTTTCTGAAAAATTTTGACGAAAGAAAATTCTCCTTTTGGTTCTCTTTAGATGCTACATGTTAAGACGTACACGCCACAACAATTCTTTTCGAGATACAACGTGTAGTTTTGGAGATACAAGCTAATTTTGTACTATGCGTTATTTCTTCTCGTAAAGAGTTTCCAATGCGTACGTATATGTCTTTACTCTGCAAAACTGTATTTCCTTATGAAGTGGTATTCTTACATATCCTTTCGAGAGAAAACTGACCTGTGCCTTCTCTTTTGAGGCTACACACTTAGACATACACGCAACATGAAAGCTTTTCGACTTACAACGTGTTGTTTAGGAAAAACAAGATAATTTCGCACGATGCGGGATTTCCTTAAAACGTGATTTTCTGAAAAATTTTGACGAAAGAAAATTCTCCTTTTGGTTCTCTTTAGATGCTACATGTTAAGACGTACACGCCACAACAATTCTTTTCGAGATACAACGTGTAGTTTTGGAGATACAAGCTAATTTTGTACTATGCGTTATTTCTTCTCGTAAAGAGTTTCCAATGCGTACTTATATGTCTTTACTCTGCAAAACTGTATTTCCTTATGAAGTGGTATTCTTACATATCCTTTCGAGAGAAAACTGTCCTGTGCCTTCACTTTTGAGGCTACACACTTAGACATACACGCAACATGAAAGCTTTTCGACTTACAACGTCTTGTTTAGGAAAAACAAGATAATTTCGCACGATGCGGGATTTCCTTAAAACGTGAATTTCTGAAAAATTTTGACGAAAGAAAATTCTCCTTTTGGTTCTCTTTAGATGCTACATGTTAAGACGTACACGCCACAACAATTCTTTTCGAGATACAACGTGTAGTTTTGGAGATACAAGCTAATTTTGTACTATGCGTTATTTCTTCTCGTAAAGAGTTTCCAATGCGTACGTATATGTCTTTACTCTGCAAAACTGTATTTCCTTATGAAGTGGTATTCTTACATATCCTTTCGAGAGAAAACTGTCCTGTGCCTTCTCTTTTGAGGCTACACACTTAGACATACACGCAACATGAAAGCTTTTCGACTTACAACGTGTTGTTTAGGAAAAACAAGATAATTTCGCACGATGCGGGATTTCCTTAAAACGTGATTTTCTGAAAAATTTTGACGAAAGAAAATTCTCCTTTTGGTTCTCTTTAGATGCTACATGTTAAGACGTACACGCCACAGCAATTCTTTTCGAGATACAACGTGTAGTTTGAAGATACAAGCTAATTTTGTACTATGCGTTATTTCTTCTCGTAAAGAGTTTCCAATGCGTACATATATGTCTTTACTCTGCAAAACTGTATTTCCTTATGAAGTGGTATTCTTACATATCCTTTCGAGAGAAAACTGTCCTGTGCCTTCTCTTTTGAGGCTACACACTTAGACATACACGCAACATGAAAGCTTTTCGACTTACAACGTGTTGTTTAGGAAAAACAAGATAATTTCGCACGATGCGGGATTTCCTTAAAACGTGATTTTCTGAAAAATTTTGACGAAAGAAAATTCTCCTTTTGGTTCTCTTTAGATGCTACATGTTAAGACGTACACGCCACAACAATTCTTTTCGAGATACAACGTGTAGTTTTGGAGATACAAGCTAATTTTGTACTATGCGTTATTTCTTCTCGTAAAGAGTTTCCAAAGCGTACTTATATGTCTTTACTCTGCAAAACTGTATTTCCTTATGAAGTGGTATTCTTACATATCCTTTCGAGAGAAAACTGTCCTGTACCTTCACTTTTGAGGCTACACACTTAGACATACACGCAACATGAAAGCTTTTCGACTTACAACGTGTTGTTTAGGAAAAACAAGATAATTTCGCACGATGCGGGATTTCCTTAAAACGTGATTTTCTGAAAAATTTTGACGGAAGAAAATTCTCCTTTTGGTTCTCTTTAGATGCTACATGTTAAGACGTACACGCCACAACAATTCTTTTCGAGATACAACGTGTAGTTTTGGAGATACAAGCTAATTTTGTACTATGCGTTATTTCTTCTCGTAAAGAGTTTCCAATGCGTACTTATATGTCTTTACTCTGCAAAACTGTATTTCCTTATGAAGTGGTATTCTTACATATCCTTTCGAGAGAAAACTGTCCTGTGCCTTCACTTTTGAGGCTACACACTTAGACATACACGCAACATGAAAGCTTTTCGACTTACAACGTCTTGTTTAGGAAAAACAAGATAATTTCGCACGATGCGGGATTTCCTTAAAACGTGAATTTCTGAAAAATTTTGACGAAAGAAAATTCTCCTTTTGGTTCTCTTTAGATGCTACATGTTAAGACGTACACGCCACAACAATTCTTTTCGAGATACAACGTGTAGTTTTGGAGATACAAGCTAATTTTGTACTATGCGTTATTTCTTCTCGTAAAGAGTTTCCAATGCGTACGTATATGTCTTTACTCTGCAAAACTGTATTTCCTTATGAAGTGGTATTCTTACATATCCTTTCGAGAGAAAACTGTCCTGTGCCTTCTCTTTTGAGGCTACACACTTAGACATACACGCAACATGAAAGCTTTTCGACTTACAACGTGTTGTTTAGGAAAAACAAGATAATTTCGCACGATGCGGGATTTCCTTAAAACGTGATTTTCTGAAAAATTTTGACGAAAGAAAATTCTCCTTTTGGTTCTCTTTAGATGCTACATGTTAAGACGTACACGCCACAACAATTCTTTTCGAGATACAACGTGTAGTTTTGGAGATACAAGCTAATTTTGTACTATGCGTTATTTCTTCTCGTAAAGAGTTTCCAATGCGTACGTATATGTCTTTACTCTGCAAAACTGTATTTCCTTATGAAGTGGTATTCTTACATATCCTTTCGAGAGAAAACTGACCTGTGCCTTCTCTTTTGAGGCTACACACTTAGACATACACGCAACATGAAAGCTTTTCGACTTACAACGTGTTGTTTAGGAAAAACAAGATAATTTCGCACGATGCGGGATTTCCTTAAAACGTGATTTTCTGAAAATTTTGACGAAAGAAAATTCTCCTTTTGGTTCTCTTTAGATGCTACATGTTAAGACGTACACGCCACAACAATTCTTTTCGAGATACAACGTGTAGTTTTGGAGATACAAGCTAATTTTGTACTATGCGTTATTTCTTCTCGTAAAGAGTTTCCAATGCGTACGTATATGTCTTTACTCTGCAAAACTGTATTTCCTTATGAAGTGGTATTCTTACATATCCTTTCGAGAGAAAACTGTCCTGTGCCTTCACTTTTGAGGCTACACACTTAGACATACACGCAACATGAAAGCTTTTCGACTTACAACGTCTTGTTTAGGAAAAACAAGATAATTTCGCACGATGCGGGATTTCCTTAAAACGTGAATTTCTGAAAAATTTTGACGAAAGAAAATTCTCCTTTTGGTTCTCTTTAGATGCTACATGTTAAGACGTACACGCCACAACAATTCTTTTCGAGATACAACGTGTAGTTTTGGAGATACAAGCTAATTTTGTACTATGCGTTATTTCTTCTAGTAAAGAGTTTCCAATGCGTACGTATATGTCTTTACTCTGCAAAACTGTATTTCCTTATGAAGTGGTATTCTTACATATCCTTTCGAGAGAAAACTGTCCTGTGCCTTCTCTTTTGAGGCTACACACTTAGACATACACGCAACATGAAAGCATTTCGACTTACAACGTGTTGTTTAGGAAAAACAAGATAATTTCGCACGATGCGGGATTTCCTTAAAACGTGATTTTCTGAAAAATTTTGACGAAAGAAAATTCTCCTTTTGGTTCTCTTTAGATGCTACATGTTAAGACGTACACGCCACAAGAATTCTTTTCGAGATACAACGTGTAGTTTTGGAGATACAAGCTAATTTTGTACAATGCGTTATTTCTTCTCGTAAAGAGTTTCCAATGCGTACGTATATGTCTTTACTCTGCAAAACTGTATTTCCTTATGAAGTGGTATTCTTACATATCCTTTCGAGAGAAAACTGTCCTGTGCCTTCTCTTTTGAGGCTACACACTTAGACATACACGCAACATGAAAGCTTTTCGACTGACAACGTGTTGTTTAGGAAAAACAAGATAATTTCGCACGATGCGGGATTTCCTTAAAACGTGATTTTCTGAAAAATTTTGACGAAAGAAAATTCTCCTTTTGGTTCTCTTTAGATGCTACATGTTAAGACGTACACGCCACAACAATTCTTTTCGAGATACAACGTGTAGTTTTGGAGATACAAGCTAATTTTGTACTATGCGTTATTTCTTCTCGTAAAGAGTTTCCAAAGCGTACGTATATGTCTTTACTCTGCAAAACTGTATTTCCTTATGAAGTGGTATTCTTACATATCCTTTCGAGAGAAAACTGTCCTGTACCTTCACTTTTGAGGCTACACACTTAGACATACACGCAACATGAAAGCTTTTCGACTTACAACGTGTTGTTTAGGAAAAACAAGATAATTTCGCACGATGCGGGATTTCCTTAAAACGTGATTTTCTGAAAAATTTTGACGAAAGAAAATTCTCCTTTTGGTTCTCTTTAGATGCTACATGTTAAGACGTACACGCCACAACAATTCTTTTCGAGATACAACGTGTAGTTTGGAGATACAAGCTAATTTTGTACTATGCGTTATTTCTTCTCGTAAAGAGTTTCCAATGCGTACATATATGTCTTTACTCTGCAAAACTGTATTTCCTTATGAAGTGGTATTCTTACATATCCTTTCGAGAGAAAACTGTCCTGTGCCTTCACTTTTGAGGCTACACACTTAGACATACACGCAACATGAAAGCTTTTCGACTTACAACGTCTTGTTTAGGAAAAACAAGATAATTTCGCACGATGCGGGATTTCCTTAAAACGTGAATTTCTGAAAAATTTTGACGAAAGAAAATTCTCCTTTTGGTTCTCTTTAGATGCTACATGTTAAGACGTACACGCCACAACAATTCTTTTCGAGATACAACGTGTAGTTTTGGAGATACAAGCTAATTTTGTACTATGCGTTATTTCTTCTAGTAAAGAGTTTCCAATGCGTACGTATATGTCTTTACTCTGCAAAACTGTATTTCCTTATGAAGTGGTATTCTTACATATCCTTTCGAGAGAAAACTGTCCTGTGCCTTCTCTTTTGAGGCTACACACTTAGACATACACGCAACATGAAAGCATTTCGACTTACAACGTGTTGTTTAGGAAAAACAAGATAATTTCGCACGATGCGGGATTTCCTTAAAACGTGATTTTCTGAAAAATTTTGACGAAAGAAAATTCTCCTTTTGGTTCTCTTTAGATGCTACATGTTAAGACGTACACGCCACAAGAATTCTTTTCGAGATACAACGTGTAGTTTTGGAGATACAAGCTAATTTTGTACAATGCGTTATTTCTTCTCGTAAAGAGTTTCCAATGCGTACGTATATGTCTTTACTCTGCAAAACTGTATTTCCTTATGAAGTGGTATTCTTACATATCCTTTCGAGAGAAAACTGTCCTGTGCCTTCTCTTTTGAGGCTACACACTTAGACATACACGCAACATGAAAGCTTTTCGACTGACAACGTGTTGTTTAGGAAAAACAAGATAATTTCGCACGATGCGGGATTTCCTTAAAACGTGATTTTCTGAAAAATTTTGACGAAAGAAAATTCTCCTTTTGGTTCTCTTTAGATGCTACATGTTAAGACGTACACGCCACAACAATTCTTTTCGAGATACAACGTGTAGTTTTGGAGATACAAGCTAATTTTGTACTATGCGTTATTTCTTCTCGTAAAGAGTTTCCAAAGCGTACGTATATGTCTTTACTCTGCAAAACTGTATTTCCTTATGAAGTGGTATTCTTACATATCCTTTCGAGAGAAAACTGTCCTGTACCTTCACTTTTGAGGCTACACACTTAGACATACACGCAACGTGAAAGCTTTTCGACTTACAACGTGTTGTTTAGGAAAAACAAGATAATTTCGCACGATGCGGGATTTCCTTAAAACGTGATTTTCTGAAAAATTTTGACGAAAGAAAATTCTCCTTTTGGTTCTCTTTAGATGCTACATGTTAAGACGTACACGCCACAACAATTCTTTTCGAGATACAACGTGTAGTTTGGAGATACAAGCTAATTTTGTACTATGCGTTATTTCTTCTCGTAAAGAGTTTCCAATGCGTACATATATGTCTTTACTCTGCAAAACTGTATTTCCTTATGAAGTGGTATTCTTACATATCCTTTCGAGAGAAAACTGTCCTGTGCCTTCTCTTTTGAGGCTACACACTTAGACATACACGCAACATGAAAGCTTTTCGACTTACAACGTGTTGTTTAGGAAAAACAAGATAATTTCGCACGATGCGGGATTTCCTTAAAACGTGATTTTCTGAAAAATTTTGACGAAAGAAAATTCTCCTTTTGGTTCTCCTTAGATGCTACATGTTAAGACGTACACGCCACAACAATTCTTTTCGAGATACAACGTGTAGTTTTGGAGATACAAGCTAATTTTGTACTATGCGTTATTTCTTCTCGTAAAGAGTTTCCAAAGCGTACGTATATGTCTTTACTCTGCAAAACTGTATTTCCTTATGAAGTGGTATTCTTACATATCCTTTCGAGAGAAAACTGTCCTGTACCTTCACTTTTGAGGCTACACACTTAGACATACACGCAACATGAAAGCTTTTCGACTTACAACGTGTTGTTTAGGAAAAACAAGATAATTTCGCACGATGCGGGATTTCCTTAAAACGTGATTTTCTGAAAAATTTTGACGAAAGAAAATTCTCCTTTTGGTTCTCTTTAGATGCTACATGTTAAGACGTACACGCCACCGCAATTCTTTTCGAGATACAACGTGTAGTTTTGGAGATACAAGCTAATTTTGTACTATGCGTTATTTCTTCTCGTAAAGAGTTTCCAATGCGTACATATATGTCTTTACTCTGCAAAACTGTATTTCCTTATGAAGTGGTATTCTTACATATCCTTTCGAGAGAAAACTGTCCTGTGCCTTCTCTTTTGAGGCTACACACTTAGACATACACGCAACATGAAAGCTTTTCGACTTACAACGTGTTGTTTAGGAAAAACAAGATAATTTCGCACGATGCGGGATTTCCTTAAAACGTGATTTTCTGAAAAATTTTGACGAAAGAAAATTCTCCTTTTGGTTCTCTTTAGATGCTACATGTTAAGACGTACACGCCACAACAATTCTTTTCGAGATACAACGTGCAGTTTTGGAGATACAAGCTAATTTTGTACTATGCGTTATTTCTTCTCGTAAAGAGTTTCCAATGCGTACGTATATGTCTTTACTCTGCAAAACTGTATTTCCTTATGAAGTGGTATTCTTACATATCCTTTCGAGAGAAAACTGACCTGTGCCTTCTCTTTTGAGGCTACACACTTAGACATACACGCAACATGAAAGCTTTTCGACTTACAACGTGTTGTTTAGGAAAAACAAGATAATTTCGCACGATGCGGGATTTCCTTAAAACGTGATTTTCTGAAAAATTTTGACGAAAGAAAATTCTCCTTTTGGTTCTCTTTAGATGCTACATGTTAAGACGTACACGCCACAACAATTCTTTTCGAGATACAACTTGTAGTTTTGGAGATACAAGCTAATTTTGTACTATGCGTTATTTCTTCTCGTAAAGAGTTTCCAATGCGTACGTATATGTCTTTACTCTGCAAAACTGTATTTCCTTATGAAGTGGTATTCTTACATATCCTTTCGAGAGAAAACTGTCCTGTGCCTTCACTTTTGAGGCTACACACTTAGACATACACGCAACATGAAAGCTTTTCGACTTACAACGTCTTGTTTAGGAAAAACAAGATAATTTCGCACGATGCGGGATTTCCTTAAAACGTGAATTTCTGAAAAATTTTGACGAAAGAAAATTCTCCTTTTGGTTCTCTTTAGATGCTACATGTTAAGACGTACACGCCACAACAATTCTTTTCGAGATACAACGTGTAGTTTTGGAGATACAAGCTAATTTTGTACTATGCGTTATTTCTTCTCGTAAAGAGTTTCCAATGCGTACGTATATGTCTTTACTCTGCAAAACTGTATTTCCTTATGAAGTGGTATTCTTACATATCCTTTCGAGAGAAAACTGTCCTGTGCCTTCTCTTTTGAGGCTACACACTTAGACATACACGCAACATGAAAGCTTTTCGACTTACAACTTGTTGTTTAGGAAAAACAAGATAATTTCGCACGATGCGGGATTTCCTTAAAACGTGATTTTCTGAAAAATTTTGACGAAAGAAAATTCTCCTTTTGGTTCTCTTTAGATGCTACATGTTAAGACGTACACGCCACAAGAATTCTTTTCGAGATACAACGTGTAGTTTTGGAGATACAAGCTAATTTTGTACGATGCGTTATTTCTTCTCGTAAAGAGTTTCCAATGCGTACGTATATGTCTTTACTCTGCAAAACTGTATTTCCTTATGAAGTGGTATTCTTACATATCCTTTCGAGAGAAAACTGTCCTGTGCCTTCTCTTTTGAGGCTACACACTTAGACATACACGCAACATGAAAGCTTTTCGACTTACAACGTGTTGTTTAGGAAAAACAAGATAATTTCGCACGATGTGGGATTTCCTTAAAACGTGATTTTCTGAAAAATTTTGACGAAAGAAAATTCTCCTTTTGGTTCTCTTTAGATGCTACATGTTAAGACGTACACGCCACAAGAATTCTTTTCGAGATACAACGTGTAGTTTTGGAGATACAAGCTAATTTTGTACTATGCGTTATTTCTTCTCCTAAAGAGTTTCCAATGCGTACGTATATGTCTTTACTCTGCAAAACTGTATTTCCTTATGAAGTGGTATTCTTACATATCCTTTCGAGAGAAAACTGTCCTGTGCCTTCTCTTTTGAGGCTACACACTTAGACATACACGCAACATGAAAGCTTTTCGACTTACAACGTGTTGTTTAGGAAAAACAAGATAATTTCGCACGATGCGGGATTTCCTTAAAACGTGATTTTCTGAAAAATTTTGACGAAAGAAAATTCTCCTTTTGGTTCTCTTTAGATGCTACATGTTAAGACGTACACGCCACAAGAATTCTTTTCGAGATACAACGTGTAGTTTTGGAGATACAAGCTAATTTTGTACTATGCGTTATTTCTTCTCCTAAAGAGTTTCCAATGCGTACGTATATGTCTTTACTCTGCAAAACTGTATTTCCTTATGAAGTGGTATTCTTACATATCCTTTCGAGAGAAAACTGTCCTGTGCCTTCTCTTTTGAGGCTACACACTTAGACATACACGCAACATGAAAGCTTTTCGACTTACAACGTGTTGTTTAGGAAAAACAAGATAATTTCGCACGATGCGGGATTTCCTTAAAACGTGAATTTCTGAAAAATTTTGACGAAAGAAAATTCTCCTTTTGGTTCTCTTTAGATGCTACATGTTAAGACGTACACGCCACAACAATTCTTTTCGAGATACAACGTGTAGTTTTGGAGATACAAGCTAATTTTGTACTATGCGTTATTTCTTCTCGTAAAGAGTTTCCAATGCGTACGTATATGTCTTTACTCTGCAAAACTGTATTTCCTTATGAAGTGGTATTCTTACATATCCTTTCGAGAGAAAACTGTCCTGTGCCTTCTCTTTTGAGGCTACACACTTAGACATACACGCAACATGAAAGCTTTTCGACTTACAACGTGTTGTTTAGGAAAAACAAGATAATTTCGCACGATGCGGGATTTCCTTAAAACGTGATTTTCTGAAAAATTTTGACGAAAGAAAATTCTCCTTTTGGTACTCTTTAGATGCTACATGTTAAGACGTACACGCCACAACAATTCTTTTCGAGATACAACGTGTAGTTTTGGAGATACAAGCTAATTTTGTACTATGCGTTATTTCTTCTCGTAAAGAGTTTCCAATGCGTACGTATATGTCTTTACTCTGCAAAACTGTATTTCCTTATGAAGTGGTATTCTTACATATCCTTTCGAGAGAAAACTGTCCTGTGCCTTCTCTTTTGAGGCTACACACTTAGACATACACGCAACATGAAAGCTTTTCGACTTACAACGTGTTGTTTAGGAAAAACAAGATGATTTCGCACGATGCGGGATTTCCTTAAAACGTGATTTTCTGAAAAATTTTGACGAAAGAAAATTCTCCTTTTGGTTCTCTTTAGATGCTACATGTTAAGACGTACACGCCACAACAATTCTTTTCGAGATACAACGTGTAGTTTTGGAGATACAAGCTAATTTTGTACTATGCGTTATTTCTTCTCGTAAAGAGTTTCCAATGCGTACGTATATGTCTTTACTCTGCAAAACTGTATTTCCTTATGAAGTGGTATTCTTACATATCCTTTCGAGAGAAAACTGTCCTGTGCCTTCTCTTTTGAGGCTACACACTTAGACATACACGCAACATGAAAGCTTTTCGACTTACAACGTGTTGTTTAGGAAAAACAAGATAATTTCGCACGATGCGGGATTTCCTTAAAACGTGATTTTCTGAAAAATTTTGACGAAAGAAAATTCTCCTTTTGGTTCTCTTTAGATGCTACATGTTAAGACGTACACGCCACAACAATTCTTTTCGAGATACAACGTGTAGTTTTGGAGATACAAGCTAATTTTGTACTATGCGTTATTTCTTCTCGTAAAGAGTTTCCAATGCTTACGTATATGTCTTTACTCTGCAAAACTGTATTTCCTTATGAAGTGGTATTCTTACATATCCTTTCGAGAGAAAACTGACCTGTGCCTTCTCTTTTGAGGCTACACACTTAGACATACACGCAACATGAAAGCTTTTCGACTTACAACGTGTTGTTTAGGAAAAACAAGATAATTTCGCACGATGCGGGATTTCCTTAAAACGTGATTTTCTGAAAAATTTTGACGAAAGAAAATTCTCCTTTTGGTTCTCTTTAGATGCTACATGTTAAGACGTACACGCCACAACAATTCTTTTCGAGATACAACGTGTAGTTTTGGAGATACAAGCTAATTTTGTACTATGCGTTATTTCTTCTCGTAAAGAGTTTCCAATGCGTACGTATATGTCTTTACTCTGCAAAACTGTATTTCCTTATGAAGTGGTATTCTTACATATCCTTTCGAGAGAAAACTGTCCTGTGCCTTCACTTTTGAGGCTACACACTTAGACATACACGCAACATGAAAGCTTTTCGACTTACAACGTCTTGTTTAGGAAAAACAAGATAATTTCGCACGATGCGGGATTTCCTTAAAACGTGAATTTCTGAAAAATTTTGACGAAAGAAAATTCTCCTTTTGGTTCTCTTTAGATGCTACATGTTAAGACGTACACGCCACAACAATTCTTTTCGAGATACAACGTGTAGTTTTGGAGATACAAGCTAATTTTGTACTATGCGTTATTTCTTCTCGTAAAGAGTTTCCAATGCGTACGTATATGTCTTTACTCTGCAAAACTGTATTTCCTTATGAAGTGGTATTCTTACATATCCTTTCGAGAGAAAACTGTCCTGTGCCTTCTCTTTTGAGGCTACACACTTAGACATACACGCAACATGAAAGCTTTTCGACTTACAACGTGTTGTTTAGGAAAAACAAGATAATTTCGCACGATGCGGGATTTCCTTAAAACGTGATTTTCTGAAAAATTTTGACGAAAGAAAATTCTCCTTTTGGTTCTCTTTAGATGCTACATGTTAAGACGTACACGCCACAAGAATTCTTTTCGAGATACAACGTGTAGTTTTGGAGATACAAGCTAATTTTGTACGATGCGTTATTTCTTCTCGTAAAGAGTTTCCAATGCGTACGTATATGTCTTTACTCTGCAAAACTGTATTTCCTTATGAAGTGGTATTCTTACATATCCTTTCGAGAGAAAACTGTCCTGTGCCTTCTCTTTTGAGGCTACACACTTAGACATACACGCAACATGAAAGCTTTTCGACTGACAACGTGTTGTTTAGGAAAAACAAGATAATTTCGCACGATGCGGGATTTCCTTAAAACGTGATTTTCTGAAAAATTTTGACGAAAGAAAATTCTCCTTTTGGTTCTCTTTAGATGCTACATGTTAAGACGTACACGCCACAACAATTCTTTTCGAGATACAACGTGTAGTTTTGGAGATACAAGCTAATTTTGTACTATGCGTTATTTCTTCTCGTAAAGAGTTTCCAAAGCGTACGTATATGTCTTTACTCTGCAAAACTGTATTTCCTTATGAAGTGGTATTCTTACATATCCTTTCGAGAGAAAACTGTCCTGTACCTTCACTTTTGAGGCTACACACTTAGACATACACGCAACATGAAAGCTTTTCGACTTACAACGTGTTGTTTAGGAAAAACAAGATAATTTCGCACGATGCGGGATTTCCTTAAAACGTGATTTTCTGAAAAATTTTGACGAAAGAAAATTCTCCTTTTGGTTCTCTTTAGATGCTACATGTTAAGACGTACACGCCACAGCAATTCTTTTCGAGATACAACGTGTAGTTTGGAGATACAAGCTAATTTTGTACTATGCGTTATTTCTTCTCGTAAAGAGTTTCCAATGCGTACATATATGTCTTTACTCTGCAAAACTGTATTTCCTTATGAAGTGGTATTCTTACATATCCTTTCGAGAGAAAACTGTCCTGTGCCTTCTCTTTTGAGGCTACACACTTAGACATACACGCAACATGAAAGCTTTTCGACTTACAACGTGTTGTTTAGGAAAAACAAGATAATTTCGCACGATGCGCGATTTCCTTAAAACGTGATTTTCTGAAAAATTTTGACGAAAGAAAATTCTCCTTTTGGTTCTCCTTAGATGCTACATGTTAAGACGTACACGCCACAACAATTCTTTTCGAGATACAACGTGTAGTTTTGGAGATACAAGCTAATTTTGTACTATGCGTTATTTCTTCTCGTAAAGAGTTTCCAAAGCGTACGTATATGTCTTTACTCTGCAAAACTGTATTTCCTTATGAAGTGGTATTCTTACATATCCTTTCGAGAGAAAACTGTCCTGTACCTTCACTTTTGAGGCTACACACTTAGACATACACGCAACATGAAAGCTTTTCGACTTACAACGTGTTGTTTAGGAAAAACAAGATAATTTCGCACGATGCGGGATTTCCTTAAAACGTGATTTTCTGAAAAATTTTGACGAAAGAAAATTCTCCTTTTGGTTCTCTTTAGATGCTACATGTTAAGACGTACACGCCACAACAATTCTTTTCGAGATACAACGTGCAGTTTTGGAGATACAAGCTAATTTTGTACTATGCGTTATTTCTTCTCGTAAAGAGTTTCCAATGCGTACGTATATGTCTTTACTCTGCAAAACTGTATTTCCTTATGAAGTGGTATTCTTACATATCCTTTCGAGAGAAAAATGACCTGTGCCTTCTCTTTTGAGGCTACACACTTAGACATACACGCAACATGAAAGCTTTTCGACTTACAACGTGTTGTTTAGGAAAAACAAGATAATTTCGCACGATGCGGGATTTCCTTAAAACGTGATTTTCTGAAAAATTTTGACGAAAGAAAATTCTCCTTTTGGTTCTCTTTAGATGCTACATGTTAAGACGTACACGCCACAACAATTCTTTTCGAGATACAACGTGTAGTTTTGGAGATACAAGCTAATTTTGTACTATGCGTTATTTCTTCTCGTAAAGAGTTTCCAATGCGTACCTATATGTCTTTACTCTGCAAAACTGTATTTCCTTATGAAGTGGTATTCTTACATATCCTTTCGAGAGAAAACTGTCCTGTGCCTTCACTTTTGAGGCTACACACTTAGACATACACGCAACATGAAAGCTTTTCGACTTACAACGTCTTGTTTAGGAAAAACAAGATAATTTCGCACGATGCGGGATTTCCTTAAAACGTGAATTTCTGAAAAATTTTGACGAAAGAAAATTCTCCTTTTGGTTCTCTTTAGATGCTACATGTTAAGACGTACACGCCACAACAATTCTTTTCGAGATACAACGTGTAGTTTTGGAGATACAAGCTAATTTTGTACTATGCGTTATTTCTTCTCGTAAAGAGTTTCCAATGCGTACGTATATGTCTTTACTCTGCAAAACTGTATTTCCTTATGAAGTGGTATTCTTACATATCCTTTCGAGAGAAAACTGTCCTGTGCCTTCTCTTTTGAGGCTACACACTTAGACATACACGCAACATGAAAGCTTTTCGACTTACAACTTGTTGTTTAGGAAAAACAAGATAATTTCGCACGATGCGGGATTTCCTTAAAACGTGATTTTCTGAAAAATTTTGACGAAAGAAAATTCTCCTTTTGGTTCGCTTTAGATGCTACATGTTAAGACGTACACGCCACAAGAATTCTTTTCGAGATACAACGTGTAGTTTTGGAGATACAAGCTAATTTTGTACGATGCGTTATTTCTTCTCGTAAAGAGTTTCCAATGCGTACGTATATGTCTTTACTCTGCAAAACTGTATTTCCTTATGAAGTGGTATTCTTACATATCCTTTCGAGAGAAAACTGTCCTGTGCCTTCTCTTTTGAGGCTACACACTTAGACATACACGCAACATGAAAGCTTTTCGACTTACAACGTGTTGTTTAGGAAAAACAAGATAATTTCGCACGATGCGGGATTTCCTTAAAACGTGATTTTCTGAAAAATTTTGACGAAAGAAAATTCTCCTTTTGGTTCTCTTTAGATGCTACATGTTAAGACGTACACGCCACAAGAATTCTTTTCGAGATACAACGTGTAGTTTTGGAGATACAAGCTAATTTTGTACTATGCGTTATTTCTTCTCGTAAAGAGTTTCCAATGCGTACGTATATGTCTTTACTCTGCAAAACTGTATTTCCTTATGAAGTGGTATTCTTACATATCCTTTCGAGAGAAAACTGTCCTGTGCCTTCTCTTTTGAGGCTACACACTTAGACATACACGCAACATGAAAGCTTTTCGACTTACAACGTGTTGTTTAGGAAAAACAAGATAATTTCGCACGATGCGGGATTTCCTTAAAACGTGATTTTCTGAAAAATTTTGACGAAAGAAAATTCTCCTTTTGGTTCTCTTTAGATGCTACATGTTAAGACGTACACGCCACAAGCATTCTTTTCGAGATACAACGTGTAGTTTTGGAGATACAAGCTAATTTTGTACTATGCGTTATTTCTTCTCCTAAAGAGTTTCCAATGCGTACATATATGTCTTTACTCTGCAAAACTGTATTTCCTTATGAAGTGGTATTCTTACATATCCTTTCGAGAGAAAACTGTCCTGTGCCTTCTCTTTTGAGGCTACACACTTAGACATACACGCAACATGAAAGCTTTTCGACTTACAACGTGTTGTTTAGGAAAAACAAGATAATTTCGCACGATGCGGGATTTCCTTAAAACGTGATTTTCTGAAAAATTTTGACGAAAGAAAATTCTCCTTTTGGTTCTCTTTAGATGCTACATGTTAAGACGTACACGCCACAACAATTCTTTTCGAGATACAACGTGTAGTTTTGGAGATACAAGCTAATTTTGTACTATGCGTTATTTCTTCTTGTAAAGAGTTTCCAAAGCGTACGTATATGTCTTTACTCTGCAAAACTGTATTTCCTTATGAAGTGGTATTCTTACATATCCTTTCGAGAGAAAACTGTCCTGTGCCTTCTCTTTTGAGGCTACACACTTAGACATACACGCAACATGAAAGCTTTTCGACTTACAACGTGTTGTTTAGGAAAAACAAGATAATTTCGCACGATGCGGGATTTCCTTAAAACGTGAATTTCTGAAAAATTTTGACGAAAGAAAATTCTCCTTTTGGTTCTCTTTAGATGCTACATGTTAAGAGTACACGCCACAACAATTCTTTTCGAGATACAACGTGTAGTTTTGGAGATACAAGCTAATTTTGTACTATGCGTTATTTCTTCTCGTAAAGAGTTTCCAATGCGTACATATATGTCTTTACTCTGCAAAACTGTATTTCCTTATGAAGTGGTATTCTTACATATCCTTTCGAGAGAAAACTGTCCTGTGCCTTCTCTTTTGAGGCTACACACTTAGACATACACGCAACATGAAAGCTTTTCGACTTACAACGTGTTGTTTAGGAAAAACAAGATAATTTCGCACGATGCGGGATTTCCTTAAAACGTGATTTTCTGAAAAATTTTGACGAAAGAAAATTCTCCTTTTGGTTCTCTTTAGATGCTACATGTTAAGACGTACACGCCACAACAATTCTTTTCGAGATACAACGTGCAGTTTTGGAGATACAAGCTAATTTTGTACTATGCGTTATTTCTTCTCGTAAAGAGTTTCCAATGCGTACGTATATGTCTTTACTCTGCAAAACTGTATTTCCTTATGAAGTGGTATTCTTACATATCCTTTCGAGAGAAAAATGACCTGTGCCTTCTCTTTTGAGGCTACACACTTAGACATACACGCAACATGAAAGCTTTTCGACTTACAACGTGTTGTTTAGGAAAAACAAGATAATTTCGCACGATGCGGGATTTCCTTAAAACGTGATTTTCTGAAAAATTTTGACGAAAGAAAATTCTCCTTTTGGTTCTCTTTAGATGCTACATGTTAAGACGTACACGCCACAACAATTCTTTTCGAGATACAACGTGTAGTTTTGGAGATACAAGCTAATTTTGTACTATGCGTTATTTCTTCTCGTAAAGAGTTTCCAATGCGTACGTATATGTCTTTACTCTGCAAAACTGTATTTCCTTATGAAGTGGTATTCTTACATATCCTTTCGAGAGAAAACTGTCCTGTGCCTTCACTTTTGAGGCTACACACTTAGACATACACGCAACATGAAAGCTTTTCGACTTACAACGTCTTGTTTAGGAAAAACAAGATAATTTCGCACGATGCGGGATTTCCTTAAAACGTGAATTTCTGAAAAATTTTGACGAAAGAAAATTCTCCTTTTGGTTCTCTTTAGATGCTACATGTTAAGACGTACACGCCACAACAATTCTTTTCGAGATACAACGTGCAGTTTTGGAGATACAAGCTAATTTTGTACTATGCGTTATTTCTTCTCGTAAAGAGTTTCCAATGCGTACGTATATGTCTTTACTCTGCAAAACTGTATTTCCTTATGAAGTGGTATTCTTACATATCCTTTCGAGAGAAAACTGTCCTGTGCCTTCTCTTTTGAGGCTACACACTTAGACATACACGCAACATGAAAGCTTTTCGACTTACAACTTGTTGTTTAGGAAAAACAAGATAATTTCGCACGATGCGGGATTTCCTTAAAACGTGATTTTCTGAAAAATTTTGACGAAAGAAAATTCTCCTTTTGGTTCTCTTTAGATGCTACATGTTAAGACGTACACGCCACAAGAATTCTTTTCGAGATACAACGTGTAGTTTTGGAGATACAAGCTAATTTTGTACGATGCGTTATTTCTTCTCGTAAAGAGTTTCCAATGCTTACGTATATGTCTTTACTCTGCAAAACTGTATTTCCTTATGAAGTGGTATTCTTACATATCCTTTCGAGAGAAAACTGTCCTGTGCCTTCTCTTTTGAGGCTACACACTTAGACATACACGCAACATGAAAGCTTTTCGACTTACAACGTGTTGTTTAGGAAAAACAAGATAATTTCGCACGATGCGGGATTTCCTTAAAACGTGATTTTCTGAAAAATTTTGACGAAAGAAAATTCTCCTTTTGGTTCTCTTTAGATGCTACATGTTAAGACGTACACGCCACAAGAATTCTTTTCGAGATACAACGTGTAGTTTTGGAGATACAAGCTAATTTTGTACTATGCGTTATTTCTTCTCCTAAAGAGTTTCCAATGCGTACATATATGTCTTTACTCTGCAAAACTGTATTTCCTTATGAAGTGGTATTCTTACATATCCTTTCGAGAGAAAACTGTCCTGTGCCTTCTCTTTTGAGGCTACACACTTAGACATACACGCAACATGAAAGCTTTTCGACTTACAACGTGTTGTTTAGGAAAAACAAGATAATTTCGCACGATGCGGGATTTCCTTAAAAAGTGATTTTCTGAAAAATTTTGACGAAAGAAAATTCTCCTTTTGGTTCTCTTTAGATGCTACATGTTAAGACGTACACGCCACAAGAATTCTTTTCGAGATACAACGTGTAGTTTTGGAGATACAAGCTAATTTTGTACGATGCGTTATTTCTTCTCGTAAAGAGTTTCCAATGCGTACGTATATGTCTTTACTCTGCAAAACTGTATTTCCTTATGAAGTGGTATTCTTACATATCCTTTCGAGAGAAAACTGTCCTGTGCCTTCTCTTTTGAGGCTACACACTTAGACATACACGCAACATGAAAGCTTTTCGATTTACAACGTGTTGTTTAGGAAAAACAAGATAATTTCGCACGATGCGGGATTTCCTTAAAACGTGATTTTCTGAAAAATTTTGACGAAAGAAAATTCTCCTTTTGGTTCTCTTTAGATGCTACATGTTAAGACGTACACGCCACAACAATTCTTTTCGAGATACAACGTGTAGTTTTGGAGATACAAGCTAATTTTGTACTATGCGTTATTTCTTCTCCTAAAGAGTTTCCAATGCGTACGTATATGTCTTTACTCTGCAAAACTGTATTTCCTTATGAAGTGGTATTCTTACATATCCTTTCGAGAGAAAACTGTCCTGTGCCTTCTCTTTTGAGGCTACACACTTAGACATACACGCAACATGAAAGCTTTTCGACTTACAACGTGTTGTTTAGGAAAAACAAGATAATTTCGCACGATGCGGGATTTCCTTAAAACGTGATTTTCTGAAAAATTTTGACGAAAGAAAATTCTCCTTTTGGTTCTCTTTAGATGCTACATGTTAAGACGTACACGCCACAACAATTCTTTTCGAGATACAACGTGTAGTTTTGGAGATACAAGCTAATTTTGTACTATGTGTTATTTCTTCTCGTAAAGAGTTTCCAATGCGTACGTATATGTCTTTACTCTGCAAAACTGTATTTCCTTATGAAGTGGTATTCTTACATATCCTTTCGAGAGAAAACGGTCCTGTGCCTTCTCTTTTGAGGCTACACACTTAGACATACACGCAACATGAAAGCTTTTCGACTTACAACGTGTTGTTTAGGAAAAACAAGATAATTTCGCACGATGCGGGATTTCCTTAAAACGTGATTTTCTGAAAAATTTTGACGAAAGAAAATTCTCCTTTTGGTTCTCTTTAGATGCTACATGTTAAGACGTACACGCCACAACAATTCTTTTCGAGATACAACGTGTAGTTTTGGAGATACAAGCTAATTTTGTACTATGCGTTATTTCTTCTCGTAAAGAGTTTCCAATGCGTACGTATATGTCTTTATTCTGCAAAACTGTATTTCCTTATGAAGTGGTATTCTTACATATCCTTTCGAGAGAAAACTGTCCTGTGCCTTCTCTTTTGAGGCTACACACTTAGACATACACGCAACATGAAAGCTTTTCGACTTACAACGTGTTGTTTAGGAAAAACAAGATAATTTCGCACGATGCGGGATTTCCTTAAAACGTGATTTTCTGAAAAATTTTGACGAAAGAAAATTCTCCTTTTGGTTCTCTTTAGATGCTACATGTTAAGACGTACACGCCACAACAATTCTTTTCGAGATACAACGTGTAGTTTTGGAGATACAAGCTAATTTTGTACTATGCGTTATTTCTTCTCGTAAAGAGTTTCCAATGCGTACGTATATGTCTTTACTCTGCAAAACTGTATTTCCTTATGAAGTGGTATTCTTACATATCCTTTCGAGAGAAAACTGTCCTGTGCCTTCTCTTTTGAGGCTACACACTTAGACATACACGCAACATGAAAGCTTTTCGACTTACAACGTGTTGTTTAGGAAAAACAAGATAATTTCGCACGATGCGGGATTTCCTTAAAACGTGATTTTCTGAAAAATTTTGACGAAAGAAAATTCTCCTTTTGGTTCTCTTTAGATGCTACATGTTAAGACGTACACGCCACAAGAATTCTTTTCGAGATACAACGTGTAGTTTTGGAGATACAAGCTAATTTTGTACGATGCGTTATTTCTTCTCGTAAAGAGTTTCCAATGCGTACGTATATGTCTTTACTCTGCAAAACTGTATTTCCTTATGAAGTGGTATTCTTACATATCCTTTCGAGAGAAAACTGTCCTGTGCCTTCTCTTTTGAGGCTACACACTTAGACATACACGCAACATGAAAGCTTTTCGATTTACAACGTGTTGTTTAGGAAAAACAAGATAATTTCGCACGATGCGGGATTTCCTTAAAACGTGATTTTCTGAAAAATTTTGACGAAAGAAAATTCTCCTTTTGGTTCTCTTTAGATGCTACATGTTAAGACGTACACGCCACAACAATTCTTTTCGAGATACAACGTGTAGTTTTGGAGATACAAGCTAATTTTGTACTATGCGTTATTTCTTCTCCTAAAGAGTTTCCAATGCGTACGTATATGTCTTTACTCTGCAAAACTGTATTTCCTTATGAAGTGGTATTCTTACATATCCTTTCGAGAGAAAACTGTCCTGTGCCTTCTCTTTTGAGGCTACACACTTAGACATACACGCAACATGAAAGCTTTTCGACTTACAACGTGTTGTTTAGGAAAAACAAGATAATTTCGCACGATGCGGGATTTCCTTAAAACGTGATTTTCTGAAAAATTTTGACGAAAGAAAATTCTCCTTTTGGTTCTCTTTAGATGCTACATGTTAAGACGTACACGCCACAACAATTCTTTTCGAGATACAACGTGTAGTTTTGGAGATACAAGCTAATTTTGTACTATGTGTTATTTCTTCTCGTAAAGAGTTTCCAATGCGTACGTATATGTCTTTACTCTGCAAAACTGTATTTCCTTATGAAGTGGTATTCTTACATATCCTTTCGAGAGAAAACGGTCCTGTGCCTTCTCTTTTGAGGCTACACACTTAGACATACACGCAACATGAAAGCTTTTCGACTTACAACGTGTTGTTTAGGAAAAACAAGATAATTTCGCACGATGCGGGATTTCCTTAAAACGTGATTTTCTGAAAAATTTTGACGAAAGAAAATTCTCCTTTTGGTTCTCTTTAGATGCTACATGTTAAGACGTACACGCCACAACAATTCTTTTCGAGATACAACGTGTAGTTTTGGAGATACAAGCTAATTTTGTACTATGCGTTATTTCTTCTCGTAAAGAGTTTCCAATGCGTACGTATATGTCTTTATTCTGCAAAACTGTATTTCCTTATGAAGTGATATTCTTACATATCCTTTCGAGAGAAAACTGTCCTGTGCCTTCTCTTTTGAGGCTACACACTTAGACATACACGCAACATGAAAGCTTTTCGACTTACAACGTGTTGTTTAGGAAAAACAAGATAATTTCGCACGATGCGGGATTTCCTTAAAACGTGATTTTCTGAAAAATTTTGACGAAAGAAAATTCTCCTTTTGGTTCTCTTTAGATGCTACATGTTAAGACGTACACGCCACAACAATTCTTTTCGAGATACAACGTGTAGTTTTGGAGATACAAGCTAATTTTGTACTATGCGTTATTTCTTCTCGTAAAGAGTTTCCAATGCGTACGTATATGTCTTTACTCTGCAAAACTGTATTTCCTTATGAAGTGGTATTCTTACATATCCTTTCGAGAGAAAACTGTCCTGTGCCTTCTCTTTTGAGGCTACACACTTAGACAAACACGCAACATGAAAGCTTTTCGACTTACAACGTGTTGTTTAGGAAAAACAAGATAATTTCGCACGATGCGGGATTTCCTTAAAACGTGATTTTCTAAAAAATTTTGACGAAAGAAAATTCTCCTTTTGGTTCTCTTTAGATGCTACATGTTAAGACGTACACGCCACAACAATTCTTTTCGAGATACAACGTGTAGTTTTGGAGATACAAGCTAATTTTGTACTATGCGTTATTTCTTCTCGTAAAGAGTTTCCAATGCGTACGTATATGTCTTTACTCTGCAAAACTGTATTTCCTTATGAAGTGGTATTCTTACATATCCTTTCGAGAGAAAACTGTCCTGTGCCTTCTCTTTTGAGGCTACACACTTAGACATACACGCAACATGAAAGCTTTTCGACTTACAACGTGTTGTTTAGGAAAAACAAGATAATTTCGCACGATGCGGTATTTCCATAAAACGTGATTTTCTGAAAAATTTTGACGAAAGAAAATTCTCCTTTTGGTTCTCTATAGATGCTACATGTTAAGACGTACACGCCACAACAATTCTTTTCGAGATACAACGTGTAGTTTTGGAGATACAAGCTAATTTTGTACTATGCGTTATTTCTTCTCGTAAAGAGTTTCCAATGCGTACGTATATGTCTTTACTCTGCAAAACTGTATTTCCTTATGAAGTGGTATTCTTACATATCCTTTCGAGAGAAAACTGTCCTGTGCCTTCTCTTTTGAGGCTACACACTTAGACATACACGCAACATGAAAGCTTTTCGACTTACAACGTGTTGTTTAGGAAAAACAAGATAATTTCGCACGATGCGGGATTTCCTTAAAACGTGATTTTCTGAAAAATTTTGACGAAAGAAAATTCTCCTTTTGGTTCTCTTTAGATGCTACATGTTAAGACGTACACGCCACAAGAATTCTTTTCGAGATACAACGTGTAGTTTTGGAGATACAAGCTAATTTTGTACTATGCGTTATTTCTTCTCGTAAAGAGTTTCCAATGCATACGTATATGTCTTTACTCTGCAAAACTGTATTTCCTTATGAAGTGGTATTCTTACATATCCTTTCGAGAGAAAACTGTCCTGTGCCTTCTCTTTTGAGGCTACACACTTAGACATACACGCAACATGAAAGCTTTTCGACTTACAACGTGTTGTTTAGGAAAAACAAGATAATTTCGCACGATGCGGGATTTCCTTAAAACGTGATTTTCTGAAAAATTTTGACGAAAGAAAATTCTCCTTTTGGTTCTCTTTAGATGCTACATGTTAAGACGTCTACGCCACAACAATTCTTTTCGAGATACAACGTGTAGTTTTGGAGATACAAACTAATTTTGTACTATGCGTTATTTCTTCTCGTAAAGAGTTTCCAATGCGTACGTATATGTCTTTACTCTGCAAAACTGTATTTCCTTATGAAGTGGTATTCTTACATATCCTTTCGAGAGAAAACTGTCCTGTGCCTTCACTTTTGAGGCTACACACTTAGACATACACGCAACATGAAAGCTTTTCGACTTACAACGTGTTGTTTAGGAAAAACAAGATAATTTCGAACGATGAGGGATTTCCTTAAAACGTGATTTTCTGAAAAATTTTGACGAAAGAAAATTCTCCTTTTGGTTCTCTTTAGATGCTACATGTTAAGACGTACACGCCACAACAATTCTTTTCGAGATACAACGTGTAGTTTTGGAGATACAAGCTAATTTTGTACTATGCGTTATTTCTTCTCGTAAAGAGTTTCCAATGCGTACATATATGTCTTTACTCTGCAAAACTGTATTTCCTTATGAAGTGGTATTCTTACATATCCTTTCGAGAGAAAACTGTCCTGTGCCTTCTCTTTTGAGGCTACACACTTAGACATACACGCAACATGAAAGCTTTTCGACTTACAACGTGTTGTTTAGGAAAAACAAGATAATTTCGCACGATGCGGGATTTCCTTAAAACGTGATTTTCTGAAAAATTTTGACGAAAGAAAATTCTCCTTTTGGTACTCTTTAGATGCTACATGTTAAGACGTACACGCCACAACAATTCTTTTCGAGATACAACGTGTAGTTTTGGAGATACAAGCTAATTTTGTACTATGCGTTATTTCTTCTCGTAAAGAGTTTCCAATGCGTACGTATATGTCTTTACTCTGCAAAACTGTATTTCCTTATGAAGTGGTACTCTTACATATCCTTTCGAGAGAAAACTGTCCTGTGCCTTCTCTTTTGAGGCTACACACTTAGACATACACGCAACATGAAAGCTTTTCGACTTACAACGTGTTGTTTAGGAAAAACAAGATGATTTCGCACGATGCGGGATTTCCTTAAAACGTGATTTTCTGAAAAATTTTGACGAAAGAAAATTCTCCTTTTGGTTCTCTTTAGATGCTACATGTTAAGACGTACACGCCACAAGAATTCTTTTCGAGATACAACGTGTAGTTTTGGAGATACAAGCTAATTTTGTACTATGCGTTATTTCTTCTCCTAAAGAGTTTCCAATGCGTACGTATATGTCTTTACTCTGCAAAACTGTATTTCCTTATGAAGTGGTATTCTTACATATCCTTTCGAGAGAAAACTGTCCTGTGCCTTCTCTTTTGAGGCTACACACTTAGACATACACGCAACATGAAAGCTTTTCGACTTACAACGTGTTGTTTAGGAAAAACAAGATAATTTCGCACGATGCGGGATTTCCTTAAAACGTGATTTTCTGAAAAATTTTGACGAAAGAAAATTCTCCTTTTGGTTCTCTTTAGATGCTACATGTTAAGACGTCTACGCCACAACAATTCTTTTCGAGATACAACGTGTAGTTTTGGAGATACAAACTAATTTTGTACTATGCGTTATTTCTTCTCGTAAAGAGTTTCCAATGCGTACGTATATGTCTTTACTCTGCAAAACTGTATTTCCTTATGAAGTGGTATTCTTACATATCCTTTCGAGAGAAAACTGTCCTGTGCCTTCACTTTTGAGGCTACACACTTAGACATACACGCAACATGAAAGCTTTTCGACTTACAACGTGTTGTTTAGGAAAAACAAGATAATTTCGCACGATGCGGGATTTCCTTAAAACGTGATTTTCTGAAAAATTTTGACGAAAGAAAATTCTCCTTTTGGTTCTCTTTAGATGCTACATGTTAAGACGTACACGCCACAACAATTCTTTTCGAGATACAACGTGTAGTTTTGGAGATACAAGCTAATTTTGTACTATGCGTTATTTCTTCTCGTAAAGAGTTTCCAATGCGTACGTATATGTCTTTACTCTGCAAAACTGTATTTCCTTATGAAGTGGTATTCTTACATATCCTTTCGAGAGAAAACTGTCCTGTGCCTTCTCTTTTGAGGCTACACACTTAGACATACACGCAACATGAAAGCTTTTCGACTTACAACGTGTTGTTTAGGAAAAACAAGATAATTTCGCACGATGCGGGATTTCCTTAAAACGTGATTTTCTGAAAAATTTTGACGAAAGAAAATTCTCCTTTTGGTTCTCTTTAGATGCTACATGTTAAGACGTACACGCCACAAGAATTCTTTTCGAGATACAACGTGTAGTTTTGGAGATACAAGCTAATTTTGTACGATGCGTTATTTCTTCTCGTAAAGAGTTTCCAATGCGTACGTATATGTCTTTACTCTGCAAAACTGTATTTCCTTATGAAGTGGTATTCTTACATATCCTTTCGAGAGAAAACTGTCCTGTGCCTTCTCTTTTGAGGCTACACACTTAGACATACACGCAACATGAAAGCTTTTCGATTTACAACGTGTTGTTTAGGAAAAACAAGATAATTTCGCACGATGCGGGATTTCCTTAAAACGTGATTTTCTGAAAAATTTTGACGAAAGAAAATTCTCCTTTTGGTTCTCTTTAGATGCTACATGTTAAGACGTACACGCCACAACAATTCTTTTCGAGATACAACGTGTAGTTTTGGAGATACAAGCTAATTTTGTACTATGCGTTATTTCTTCTCCTAAAGAGTTTCCAATGCGTACGTATATGTCTTTACTCTGCAAAACTGTATTTCCTTATGAAGTGGTATTCTTACATATCCTTTCGAGAGAAAACTGTCCTGTGCCTTCTCTTTTGAGGCTACACACTTAGACATACACGCAACATGAAAGCTTTTCGACTTACAACGTGTTGTTTAGGAAAAACAAGATAATTTCGCACGATGCGGGATTTCCTTAAAACGTGATTTTCTGAAAAATTTTGACGAAAGAAAATTCTCCTTTTGGTTCTCTTTAGATGCTACATGTTAAGACGTACACGCCACAACAATTCTTTTCGAGATACAACGTGTAGTTTTGGAGATACAAGCTAATTTTGTACTATGTGTTATTTCTTCTCGTAAAGAGTTTCCAATGCGTACGTATATGTCTTTACTCTGCAAAACTGTATTTCCTTATGAAGTGGTATTCTTACATATCCTTTCGAGAGAAAACGGTCCTGTGCCTTCTCTTTTGAGGCTACACACTTAGACATACACGCAACATGAAAGCTTTTCGACTTACAACGTGTTGTTTAGGAAAAACAAGATAATTTCGCACGATGCGGGATTTCCTTAAAACGTGATTTTCTGAAAAATTTTGACGAAAGAAAATTCTCCTTTTGGTTCTCTTTAGATGCTACATGTTAAGACGTACACGCCACAACAATTCTTTTCGAGATACAACGTGTAGTTTTGGAGATACAAGCTAATTTTGTACTATGCGTTATTTCTTCTCGTAAAGAGTTTCCAATGCGTACGTATATGTCTTTATTCTGCAAAACTGTATTTCCTTATGAAGTGGTATTCTTACATATCCTTTCGAGAGAAAACTGTCCTGTGCCTTCTCTTTTGAGGCTACACACTTAGACATACACGCAACATGAAAGCTTTTCGACTTACAACGTGTTGTTTAGGAAAAACAAGATAATTTCGCACGATGCGGGATTTCCTTAAAACGTGATTTTCTGAAAAATTTTGACGAAAGAAAATTCTCCTTTTGGTTCTCTTTAGATGCTACATGTTAAGACGTACACGCCACAACAATTCTTTTCGAGATACAACGTGTAGTTTTGGAGATACAAGCTAATTTTGTACTATGCGTTATTTCTTCTCGTAAAGAGTTTCCAATGCGTACGTATATGTCTTTACTCTGCAAAACTGTATTTCCTCATGAAGTGGTATTCTTACATATCCTTTCGAGAGAAAACTGTCCTGTGCCTTCTCTTTTGAGGCTACACACTTAGACATACACGCAACATGAAAGCTTTTCGACTTACAACGTGTTGTTTAGGAAAAACAAGATAATTTCGCACGATGCGGGATTTCCTTAAAACGTGATTTTCTGAAAAATTTTGACGAAAGAAAATTCTCCTTTTGGTTCTCTTTAGATGCTACATGTTAAGACGTACACGCCACAAGAATTCTTTTCGAGATACAACGTGTAGTTTTGGAGATACAAGCTAATTTTGTACGATGCGTTATTTCTTCTCGTAAAGAGTTTCCAATGCGTACGTATATGTCTTTACTCTGCAAAACTGTATTTCCTTATGAAGTGGTATTCTTACATATCCTTTCGAGAGAAAACTGTCCTGTGCCTTCTCTTTTGAGGCTACACACTTAGACATACACGCAACATGAAAGCTTTTCGATTTACAACGTGTTGTTTAGGAAAAACAAGATAATTTCGCACGATGCGGGATTTCCTTAAAACGTGATTTTCTGAAAAATTTTGACGAAAGAAAATTCTCCTTTTGGTTCTCTTTAGATGCTACATGTTAAGACGTACACGCCACAACAATTCTTTTCGAGATACAACGTGTAGTTTTGGAGATACAAGCTAATTTTGTACTATGCGTTATTTCTTCTCCTAAAGAGTTTCCAATGCGTACGTATATGTCTTTACTCTGCAAAACTGTATTTCCTTATGAAGTGGTATTCTTACATATCCTTTCGAGAGAAAACTGTCCTGTGCCTTCTCTTTTGAGGCTACACACTTAGACATACACGCAACATGAAAGCTTTTCGACTTACAACGTGTTGTTTAGGAAAAACAAGATAATTTCTCACGATGCGGGATTTCCTTAAAACGTGATTTTCTGAAAAATTTTGACGAAAGAAAATTCTCCTTTTGGTTCTCTTTAGATGCTACATGTTAAGACGTACACGCCACAACAATTCTTTTCGAGATACAACGTGTAGTTTTGGAGATACAAGCTAATTTTGTACTATGTGTTATTTCTTCTCGTAAAGAGTTTCCAATGCGTACGTATATGTCTTTACTCTGCAAAACTGTATTTCCTTATGAAGTGGTATTCTTACATATCCTTTCGAGAGAAAACGGTCCTGTGCCTTCTCTTTTGAGGCTACACACTTAGACATACACGCAACATGAAAGCTTTTCGACTTACAACGTGTTGTTTAGGAAAAACAAGATAATTTCGCACGATGCGGGATTTCCTTAAAACGTGATTTTCTGAAAAATTTTGACGAAAGAAAATTCTCCTTTTGGTTCTCTTTAGATGCTACATGTTAAGACGTACACGCCACAACAATTCTTTTCGAGATACAACGTGTAGTTTTGGAGATACAAGCTAATTTTGTACTATGCGTTATTTCTTCTCGTAAAGAGTTTCCAATGCGTACGTATATGTCTTTATTCTGCAAAACTGTATTTCCTTATGAAGTGGTATTCTTACATATCCTTTCGAGAGAAAACTGTCCTGTGCCTTCTCTTTTGAGGCTACACACTTAGACATACACGCAACATGAAAGCTTTTCGACTTACAACGTGTTGTTTAGGAAAAACAAGATAATTTCGCACGATGCGGGATTTCCTTAAAACGTGATTTTCTGAAAAATTTTGACGAAAGAAAATTCTCCTTTTGGTTCTCTTTAGATGCTACATGTTAAGACGTACACGCCACAACAATTCTTTTCGAGATACAACGTGTAGTTTTGGAGATACAAGCTAATTTTGTACTATGCGTTATTTCTTCTCGTAAAGAGTTTCCAATGCGTACGTATATGTCTTTACTCTGCAAAACTGTATTTCCTTATGAAGTGGTATTCTTACATATCCTTTCGAGAGAAAACTGTCCTGTGCCTTCTCTTTTGAGGCTACACACTTAGACAAACACGCAACATGAAAGCTTTTCGACTTACAACGTGTTGTTTAGGAAAAACAAGATAATTTCGCACGATGCGGGATTTCCTTAAAACGTGATTTTCTAAAAAATTTTGACGAAAGAAAATTCTCCTTTTGGTTCTCTTTAGATGCTACATGTTAAGACGTACACGCCACAACAATTCTTTTCGAGATACAACGTGTAGTTTTGGAGATACAAGCTAATTTTGTACTATGCGTTATTTCTTCTCGTAAAGAGTTTCCAATGCGTACGTATATGTCTTTACTCTGCAAAACTGTATTTCCTTATGAAGTGGTATTCTTACATATCCTTTCGAGAGAAAACTGTCCTGTGCCTTCTCTTTTGAGGCTACACACTTAGACATACACGCAACATGAAAGCTTTTCGACTTACAACGTGTTGTTTAGGAAAAACAAGATAATTTCGCACGATGCGGTATTTCCATAAAACGTGATTTTCTGAAAAATTTTGACGAAAGAAAATTCTCCTTTTGGTTCTCTATAGATGCTACATGTTAAGACGTACACGCCACAACAATTCTTTTCGAGATACAACGTGTAGTTTTGGAGATACAAGCTAATTTTGTACTATGCGTTATTTCTTCTCGTAAAGAGTTTCCAATGCGTACGTATATGTCTTTACTCTGCAAAACTGTATTTCCTTATGAAGTGGTATTCTTACATATCCTTTCGAGAGAAAACTGTCCTGTGCCTTCTCTTTTGAGGCTACACACTTAGACATACACGCAACATGAAAGCTTTTCGACTTACAACGTGTTGTTTAGGAAAAACAAGATAATTTCGCACGATGCGGGATTTCCTTAAAACGTGATTTTCTGAAAAATTTTGACGAAAGAAAATTCTCCTTTTGGTTCTCTTTAGATGCTACATGTTAAGACGTACACGCCACAAGAATTCTTTTCGAGATACAACGTGTAGTTTTGGAGATACAAGCTAATTTTGTACTATGCGTTATTTCTTCTCGTAAAGAGTTTCCAATGCATACGTATATGTCTTTACTCTGCAAAACTGTATTTCCTTATGAAGTGGTATTCTTACATATCCTTTCGAGAGAAAACTGTCCTGTGCCTTCTCTTTTGAGGCTACACACTTAGACATACACGCAACATGAAAGCTTTTCGACTTACAACGTGTTGTTTAGGAAAAACAAGATAATTTCGCACGATGCGGGATTTCCTTAAAACGTGATTTTCTGAAAAATTTTGACGAAAGAAAATTCTCCTTTTGGTTCTCTTTAGATGCTACATGTTAAGACGTCTACGCCACAACAATTCTTTTCGAGATACAACGTGTAGTTTTGGAGATACAAACTAATTTTGTACTATGCGTTATTTCTTCTCGTAAAGAGTTTCCAATGCGTACGTATATGTCTTTACTCTGCAAAACTGTATTTCCTTATGAAGTGGTATTCTTACATATCCTTTCGAGAGAAAACTGTCCTGTGCCTTCACTTTTGAGGCTACACACTTAGACATACACGCAACATGAAAGCTTTTCGACTTACAACGTGTTGTTTAGGAAAAACAAGATAATTTCGAACGATGAGGGATTTCCTTAAAACGTGATTTTCTGAAAAATTTTGACGAAAGAAAATTCTCCTTTTGGTTCTCTTTAGATGCTACATGTTAAGACGTACACGCCACAACAATTCTTTTCGAGATACAACGTGTAGTTTTGGAGATACAAGCTAATTTTGTACTATGCGTTATTTCTTCTCGTAAAGAGTTTCCAATGCGTACGTATATGTCTTTACTCTGCAAAACTGTATTTCCTTATGAAGTGGTATTCTTACATATCCTTTCGAGAGAAAACTGTCCTGTGCCTTCTCTTTTGAGGCTACACACTTAGACATACACGCAACATGAAAGCTTTTCGACTTACAACGTGTTGTTTAGGAAAAACAAGATAATTTCGCACGATGCGGGATTTCCTTAAAACGTGATTTTCTGAAAAATTTTGACGAAAGAAAATTCTCCTTTTGGTACTCTTTAGATGCTACATGTTAAGACGTACACGCCACAACAATTCTTTTCGAGATACAACGTGTAGTTTTGGAGATACAAGCTAATTTTGTACTATGCGTTATTTCTTCTCGTAAAGAGTTTCCAATGCGTACGTATATGTCTTTACTCTGCAAAACTGTATTTCCTTATGAAGTGGTACTCTTACATATCCTTTCGAGAGAAAACTGTCCTGTGCCTTCTCTTTTGAGGCTACACACTTAGACATACACGCAACATGAAAGCTTTTCGACTTACAACGTGTTGTTTAGGAAAAACAAGATGATTTCGCACGATGCGGGATTTCCTTAAAACGTGATTTTCTGAAAAATTTTGACGAAAGAAAATTCTCCTTTTGGTTCTCTTTAGATGCTACATGTTAAGACGTACACGCCACAAGAATTCTTTTCGAGATACAACGTGTAGTTTTGGAGATACAAGCTAATTTTGTACTATGCGTTATTTCTTCTCCTAAAGAGTTTCCAATGCGTACGTATATGTCTTTACTCTGCAAAACTGTATTTCCTTATGAAGTGGTATTCTTACATATCCTTTCGAGAGAAAACTGTCCTGTGCCTTCTCTTTTGAGGCTACACACTTAGACATACACGCAACATGAAAGCTTTTCGACTTACAACGTGTTGTTTAGGAAAAACAAGATAATTTCGCACGATGCGGGATTTCCTTAAAACGTGATTTTCTGAAAAATTTTGACGAAAGAAAATTCTCCTTTTGGTTCTCTTTAGATGCTACATGTTAAGACGTCTACGCCACAACAATTCTTTTCGAGATACAACGTGTAGTTTTGGAGATACAAACTAATTTTGTACTATGCGTTATTTCTTCTCGTAAAGAGTTTCCAATGCGTACGTATATGTCTTTACTCTGCAAAACTGTATTTCCTTATGAAGTGGTATTCTTACATATCCTTTCGAGAGAAAACTGTCCTGTGCCTTCACTTTTGAGGCTACACACTTAGACATACACGCAACATGAAAGCTTTTCGACTTACAACGTGTTGTTTAGGAAAAACAAGATAATTTCGCACGATGCGGGATTTCCTTAAAACGTGATTTTCTGAAAAATTTTGACGAAAGAAAATTCTCCTTTTGGTTCTCTTTAGATGCTACATGTTAAGACGTACACGCCACAACAATTCTTTTCGAGATACAACGTGTAGTTTTGGAGATACAAGCTAATTTTGTACTATGCGTTATTTCTTCTCGTAAAGAGTTTCCAATGCGTACGTATATGTCTTTACTCTTCAAAACTGTATTTCCTTATGAAGTGGTATTCTTATATATCCTTTCGAGAGAAAACTGTCCTGTGCCTTCTCTTTTGAGGCTACACACTTAGACATACACGCAACATGAAAGCTTTTCGACTTACAACGTGTTGTTTAGGAAAAACAAGATAATTTCGCACGATGCGGGATTTCCTTAAAACGTGATTTTCTGAAAAATTTTGACGAAAGAAAATTCTCCTTTTGGTTCTCTTTAGATGCTACATGTTAAGACGTACACGCCACAAGAATTCTTTTCGAGATACAACGTGTAGTTTTGGAGATACAAGCTAATTTTGTACGATGCGTTATTTCTTCTCGTAAAGAGTTTCCAATGCGTACGTATATGTCTTTACTCTGCAAAACTGTATTTCCTTATGAAGTGGTATTCTTACATATACTTTCGAGAGAAAACTGTCCTGTGCCTTCTCTTTTGAGGCTACACACTTAGACATACACGCAACATGAAAGCTTTTCGATTTACAACGTGTTGTTTAGGAAAAACAAGATAATTTCGCACGATGCGGGATTTCCTTAAAACGTGATTTTCTGAAAAATTTTGACGAAAGAAAATTCTCCTTTTGGTTCTCTTTAGATGCTACATGTTAAGACGTACACGCCACAACAATTCTTTTCGAGATACAACGTGTAGTTTTGGAGATACAAGCTAATTTTGTACTATGCGTTATTTCTTCTCCTAAAGAGTTTCCAATGCGTACGTATATGTCTTTACTCTGCAAAACTGTATTTCCTTATGAAGTGGTATTCTTACATATCCTTTCGAGAGAAAACTGTCCTGTGCCTTCTCTTTTGAGGCTACACACTTAGACATACACGCAACATGAAAGCTTTTCGACTTACAACGTGTTGTTTAGGAAAAACAAGATAATTTCGCACGATGCGGGATTTCCTTAAAACGTGATTTTCTGAAAAATTTTGACGAAAGAAAATTCTCCTTTTGGTTCTCTTTAGATGCTACATGTTAAGACGTACACGCCACAACAATTCTTTTCGAGATACAACGTGTAGTTTTGGAGATACAAGCTAATTTTGTACTATGTGTTATTTCTTCTCGTAAAGAGTTTCCAATGCGTACGTATATGTCTTTACTCTGCAAAACTGTATTTCCTTATGAAGTGGTATTCTTACATATCCTTTCGAGAGAAAACGGTCCTGTGCCTTCTCTTTTGAGGCTACACACTTAGACATACACGCAACATGAAAGCTTTTCGACTTACAACGTGTTGTTTAGGAAAAACAAGATAATTTCGCACGATGCGGGATTTCCTTAAAACGTGATTTTCTGAAAAATTTTGACGAAAGAAAATTCTCCTTTTGGTTCTCTTTAGATGCTACATGTTAAGACGTACACGCCACAACAATTCTTTTCGAGATACAACGTGTAGTTTTGGAGATACAAGCTAATTTTGTACTATGCGTTATTTCTTCTCGTAAAGAGTTTCCAATGCGTACGTATATGTCTTTATTCTGCAAAACTGTATTTCCTTATGAAGTGGTATTCTTACATATCCTTTCGAGAGAAAACTGTCCTGTGCCTTCTCTTTTGAGGCTACACACTTAGACATACACGCAACATGAAAGCTTTTCGACTTACAACGTGTTGTTTAGGAAAAACAAGATAATTTCGCACGATGCGGGATTTCCTTAAAACGTGATTTTCTGAAAAATTTTGACGAAAGAAAATTCTCCTTTTGGTTCTCTTTAGATGCTACATGTTAAGACGTACACGCCACAACAATTCTTTTCGAGATACAACGTGTAGTTTTGGAGATACAAGCTAATTTTGTACTATGCGTTATTTCTTCTCGTAAAGAGTTTCCAATGCGTACGTATATGTCTTTACTCTGCAAAACTGTATTTCCTCATGAAGTGGTATTCTTACATATCCTTTCGAGAGAAAACTGTCCTGTGCCTTCTCTTTTGAGGCTACACACTTAGACATACACGCAACATGAAAGCTTTTCGACTTACAACGTGTTGTTTAGGAAAAACAAGATAATTTCACACGATGCGGGATTTCCTTAAAACGTGATTTTCTGAAAAATTTTGACGAAAGAAAATTCTCCTTTTGGTTCTCTTTAGATGCTACATGTTAAGACGTACATGCCACAAGAATTCTTTTCGAGATACAACGTGTAGTTTTGGAGATACAAGCTAATTTTGTACGATGCGTTATTTCTTCTCGTAAAGAGTTTCCAATGCGTACGTATATGTCTTTACTCTGCAAAACTGTATTTCCTTATGAAGTGGTATTCTTACATATCCTTTCGAGAGAAAACTGTCCTGTGCCTTCTCTTTTGAGGCTACACACTTAGACATACACGCAACATGAAAGCTTTTCGATTTACAACGTGTTGTTTAGGAAAAACAAGATAATTTCGCACGATGCGGGATTTCCTTAAAACGTGATTTTCTGAAAAATTTTGACGAAAGAAAATTCTCCTTTTGGTTCTCTTTAGATGCTACATGTTAAGACGTACACGCCACAACAATTCTTTTCGAGATACAACGTGTAGTTTTGGAGATACAAGCTAATTTTGTACTATGCGTTATTTCTTCTCCTAAAGAGTTTCCAATGCGTACGTATATGTCTTTACTCTGCAAAACTGTATTTCCTTATGAAGTGGTATTCTTACATATCCTTTCGAGAGAAAACTGTCCTGTGCCTTCTCTTTTGAGGCTACACACTTAGACATACACGCAACATGAAAGCTTTTCGACTTACAACGTGTTGTTTAGGAAAAACAAGATAATTTCGCACGATGCGGGATTTCCTTAAAACGTGATTTTCTGAAAAATTTTGACGAAAGAAAATTCTCCTTTTGGTTCTCTTTAGATGCTACATGTTAAGACGTACACGCCACAACAATTCTTTTCGAGATACAACGTGTAGTTTTGGAGATACAAGCTAATTTTGTACTATGTGTTATTTCTTCTCGTAAAGAGTTTCCAATGCGTACGTATATGTCTTTACTCTGCAAAACTGTATTTCCTTATGAAGTGGTATTCTTACATATCCTTTCGAGAGAAAACGGTCCTGTGCCTTCTCTTTTGAGGCTACACACTTAGACATACACGCAACATGAAAGCTTTTCGACTTACAACGTGTTGTTTAGGAAAAACAAGATAATTTCGCACGATGCGGGATTTCCTTAAAACGTGATTTTCTGAAAAATTTTGACGAAAGAAAATTCTCCTTTTGGTTCTCTTTAGATGCTACATGTTAAGACGTACACGCCACAACAATTCTTTTCGAGATACAACGTGTAGTTTTGGAGATACAAGCTAATTTTGTACTATGCGTTATTTCTTCTCGTAAAGAGTTTCCAATGCGTACGTATATGTCTTTATTCTGCAAAACTGTATTTCCTTATGAAGTGGTATTCTTACATATCCTTTCGAGAGAAAACTGTCCTGTGCCTTCTCTTTTGAGGCTACACACTTAGACATACACGCAACATGAAAGCTTTTCGACTTACAACGTGTTGTTTAGGAAAAACAAGATAATTTCGCACGATGCGGGATTTCCTTAAAACGTGATTTTCTGAAAAATTTTGACGAAAGAAAATTCTCCTTTTGGTTCTCTTTAGATGCTACATGTTAAGACGTACACGCCACAACAATTCTTTTCGAGATACAACGTGTAGTTTTGGAGATACAAGCTAATTTTGTACTATGCGTTATTTCTTCTCGTAAAGAGTTTCCAATGCGTACATATATGTCTTTACTCTGCAAAACTGTATTTCCTTATGAAGTGGTATTCTTACATATCCTTTCGAGAGAAAACTGTCCTGTGCCTTCTCTTTTGAGGCTACACACTTAGACAAACACGCAACATGAAAGCTTTTCGACTTACAACGTGTTGTTTAGGAAAAACAAGATAATTTCGCACGATGCGGGATTTCCTTAAAACGTGATTTTCTAAAAAATTTTGACGAAAGAAAATTCTCCTTTTGGTTCTCTTTAGATGCTACATGTTAAGACGTACACGCCACAACAATTCTTTTCGAGATACAACGTGTAGTTTTGGAGATACAAGCTAATTTTGTACTATGCGTTATTTCTTCTCGTAAAGAGTTTCCAATGCGTACGTATATGTCTTTACTCTGCAAAACTGTATTTCCTTATGAAGTGGTATTCTTACATATCCTTTCGAGAGAAAACTGTCCTGTGCCTTCTCTTTTGAGGCTACACACTTAGACATACACGCAACATGAAAGCTTTTCGACTTACAAAGTGTTGTTTAGGAAAAACAAGATAATTTCGCACGATGCGGTATTTCCATAAAACGTGATTTTCTGAAAAATTTTGACGAAAGAAAATTCTCCTTTTGGTTCTCTTTAGATGCTACATGTTAAGACGTACACGCCACAACAATTCTTTTCGAGATACAACGTGTAGTTTTGGAGATACAAGCTAATTTTGTACTATGTGTTATTTCTTCTCGTAAAGAGTTTCCAATGCGTACGTATATGTCTTTACTCTGCAAAACTGTATTTCCTTATGAAGTGGTATTCTTACATATCCTTTCGAGAGAAAACGGTCCTGTGCCTTCTCTTTTGAGGCTACACACTTAGACATACACGCAACATGAAAGCTTTTCGACTTACAACGTGTTGTTTAGGAAAAACAAGATAATTTCGCACGATGCGGGATTTCCTTAAAACGTGATTTTCTGAAAAATTTTGACGAAAGAAAATTCTCCTTTTGGTTCTCTTTAGATGCTACATGTTAAGACGTACACGCCACAACAATTCTTTTCGAGATACAACGTGTAGTTTTGGAGATACAAGCTAATTTTGTACTATGCGTTATTTCTTCTCGTAAAGAGTTTCCAATGCGTACGTATATGTCTTTATTCTGCAAAACTGTATTTCCTTATGAAGTGGTATTCTTACATATCCTTTCGAGAGAAAACTGTCCTGTGCCTTCTCTTTTGAGGCTACACACTTAGACATACACGCAACATGAAAGCTTTTCGACTTACAACGTGTTGTTTAGGAAAAACAAGATAATTTCGCACGATGCGGGATTTCCTTAAAACGTGATTTTCTGAAAAATTTTGACGAAAGAAAATTCTCCTTTTGGTTCTCTTTAGATGCTACATGTTAAGACGTACACGCCACAACAATTCTTTTCGAGATACAACGTGTAGTTTTGGAGATACAAGCTAATTTTGTACTATGCGTTATTTCTTCTCGTAAAGAGTTTCCAATGCGTACGTATATGTCTTTACTCTGCAAAACTGTATTTCCTTATGAAGTGGTATTCTTACATATCCTTTCGAGAGAAAACTGTCCTGTGCCTTCTCTTTTGAGGCTACACACTTAGACAAACACGCAACATGAAAGCTTTTCGACTTACAACGTGTTGTTTAGGAAAAACAAGATAATTTCGCACGATGCGGGATTTCCTTAAAACGTGATTTTCTAAAAAATTTTGACGAAAGAAAATTCTCCTTTTGGTTCTCTTTAGATGCTACATGTTAAGACGTACACGCCACAACAATTCTTTTCGAGATACAACGTGTAGTTTTGGAGATACAAGCTAATTTTGTACTATGCGTTATTTCTTCTCGTAAAGAGTTTCCAATGCGTACGTATATGTCTTTACTCTGCAAAACTGTATTTCCTTATGAAGTGGTATTCTTACATATCCTTTCGAGAGAAAACTGTCCTGTGCCTTCTCTTTTGAGGCTACACACTTAGACATACACGCAACATGAAAGCTTTTCGACTTACAAAGTGTTGTTTAGGAAAAACAAGATAATTTCGCACGATGCGGTATTTCCATAAAACGTGATTTTCTGAAAAATTTTGACGAAAGAAAATTCTCCTTTTGGTTCTCTATAGATGCTACATGTTAAGACGTACACGCCACAACAATTCTTTTCGAGATACAACGTGTAGTTTTGGAGATACAAGCTAATTTTGTACTATGCGTTATTTCTTCTCGTAAAGAGTTTCCAATGCGTACGTATATGTCTTTACTCTGCAAAACTGTATTTCCTTATGAAGTGGTATTCTTACATATCCTTTCGAGAGAAAACTGTCCTGTACCTTCACTTTTGAGGCTACACACTTAGACATACACGCAACATGAAAGCTTTTCGACTTACAACGTGTTGTTTAGGAAAAACAAGATAATTTCGCACGATGCGGGATTTCCTTAAAACGTGATTTTCTGAAAAATTTTGACGTGAGAAAATTCTCCTTTTGGTTCTCTTTAGATGCTACATGTTAAGACGTACACGGCACAGCAATTCTTTTCGAGATACAACGTGTAGTTTTGGAGATACAAGCTAATTTTGTACTATGCGTTATTTCTTCTCGTAAAGAGTTTCCAATGCGTACATATATGTCTTTACTCTGCAAAACTGTATTTCCTTATGAAGTGGTATTCTTACATATCCTTTCGAGAGAAAACTGTCCTGTGCCTTCTCTTTTGAGGCTACACACTTAGACATACACGCAACATGAAAGCTTTTCGACTTACAACGTGTTGTTTAGGAAAAACAAGATAATTTCGCACGATGCGGGATTTCCTTAAAACGTGATTTTCTGAAAAATTTTGACGAAAGAAAATTCTCCTTTTGGTTCTCTTTAGATGCTACATGTTAAGACGTACACGCCACAACAATTCTTTTCGAGATACAACGTGTAGTTTTGGAGATACAAGCTAATTTTGTACTATGCGTTATTTCTTCTCGTAAAGAGTTTCCAATGCGTACGTATATGTCTTTACTCTGCAAAACTGTATTTCCTTATGAAGTGGTATTCTTACATATCCTTTCGAGAGAAAACTGTCCTGTGCCTTCTCTTTTGAGGCTACACACTTAGACATACACGCAACATGAAAGCTTTTCGACTTACAACGTGTTGTTTAGGAAAAACAAGATAATTTCGCACGATGCGGGATTTCCTTAAAACGTGATTTTCTGAAAAATTTTGACGAAAGAAAATTCTCCTTTTGGTTCTCTTTAGATGCTACATGTTAAGACGTACACGCCACAACAATTCTTTTCGAGATACAACGTGTAGTTTTGGAGATACAAGCTAATTTTGTACTATGCGTTATTTCTTCTCGTAAAGAGTTTCCAATGCGTACGTATATGTCTTTACTCTGCAAAACTGTATTTCCTTATGAAGTGGTATTCTTACATATCCTTTCGAGAGAAAATTGTCCTGTGCCTTGTCTTTTGAGGCTACACACTTAGACATACACGCAACATGAAAGCTTTTCGACTTACAACGTGTTGTTTAGGAAAAACAAGATAATTTCGCACGATGCGGGATTTCCTTAAAACGTGATTTTCTGAAAAATTTTGACGAAAGAAAATTCTCCTTTTGGTTCTCTTTAGATGCTACATGTTAAGACGTACACGCCACAACAATTCTTTTCGAGATACAACGTGTAGTTTTGGAGATACAAGCTAATTTTGTACTATGCGTTATTTCTTCTCGTAAAGAGTTTCCAATGCGTACGTATATGTCTTTACTCTGCAAAACTGTATTTCCTTATGAAGTGGTATTCTTACATATCCTTTCGAGAGAAAACTGTCCTGTGCCTTCTCTTTTGAGGCTACACACTTAGACATACACGCAACATGAAAGCTTTTCGACTTACAAAGTGTTGTTTAGGAAAAACAAGATAATTTCGCACGATGCGGTATTTCCATAAAACGTGATTTTCTGAAAAATTTTGACGAAAGAAAATTCTCCTTTTGGTTCTCTATAGATGCTACATGTTAAGACGTACACGCCACAACAATTCTTTTCGAGATACAACGTGTAGTTTTGGAGATACAAGCTAATTTTGTACTATGCGTTATTTCTTCTCGTAAAGAGTTTCCAATGCGTACGTATATGTCTTTACTCTGCAAAACTGTATTTCCTTATGAAGTGGTATTCTTACATATCCTTTCGAGAGAAAACTGTCCTGTACCTTCACTTTTGAGGCTACACACTTAGACATACACGCAACATGAAAGCTTTTCGACTTACAACGTGTTGTTTAGGAAAAACAAGATAATTTCGCACGATGCGGGATTTCCTTAAAACGTGATTTTCTGAAAAATTTTGACGTGAGAAAATTCTCCTTTTGGTTCTCTTTAGATGCTACATGTTAAGACGTACACGGCACAGCAATTCTTTTCGAGATACAACGTGTAGTTTTGGAGATACAAGCTAATTTTGTACTATGCGTTATTTCTTCTCGTAAAGAGTTTCCAATGCGTACATATATGTCTTTACTCTGCAAAACTGTATTTCCTTATGAAGTGGTATTCTTACATATCCTTTCGAGAGAAAACTGTCCTGTGCCTTCTCTTTTGAGGCTACACACTTAGACATACACGCAACATGAAAGCTTTTCGACTTACAACGTGTTGTTTAGGAAAAACAAGATAATTTCGCACGATGCGGGATTTCCTTAAAACGTGATTTTCTGAAAAATTTTGACGAAAGAAAATTCTCCTTTTGGTTCTCTTTAGATGCTACATGTTAAGACGTACACGCCACAACAATTCTTTTCGAGATACAACGTGTAGTTTTGGAGATACAAGCTAATTTTGTACTATGCGTTATTTCTTCTCGTAAAGAGTTTCCAATGCGTACGTATATGTCTTTACTCTGCAAAACTGTATTTCCTTATGAAGTGGTATTCTTACATATCCTTTCGAGAGAAAACTGTCCTGTGCCTTCTCTTTTGAGGCTACACACTTAGACATACACGCAACATGAAAGCTTTTCGACTTACAACGTGTTGTTTAGGAAAAACAAGATAATTTCGCACGATGCGGGATTTCCTTAAAACGTGATTTTCTGAAAAATTTTGACGAAAGAAAATTCTCCTTTTGGTTCTCTTTAGATGCTACATGTTAAGACGTACACGCCACAACAATTCTTTTCGAGATACAACGTGTAGTTTTGGAGATACAAGCTAATTTTGTACTATGCGTTATTTCTTCTCGTAAAGAGTTTCCAATGCGTACGTATATGTCTTTACTCTGCAAAACTGTATTTCCTTATGAAGTGGTATTCTTACATATCCTTTCGAGAGAAAATTGTCCTGTGCCTTCTCTTTTGAGGCTACACACTTAGACATACACGCAACATGAAAGCTTTTCGACTTACAACGTGTTGTTTAGGAAAAACAAGATAATTTCGCACGATGCGGGATTTCCTTAAAACGTGATTTTCTGAAAAATTTTGACGAAAGAAAATTCTCCTTTTGGTTCTCTTTAGATGCTACATGTTAAGACGTACACGCCACAGCAATTCTTTTCGAGATACAACGTGTAGTTTTGGAGATACAAGCTAATTTTGTACTATGCGTTATTTCTTCTTGTAAAGAGTTTCCAATGCGTACGTATATGTCTTTACTCTGCAAAACTGTATTTCCTTATGAAGTGGTATTCTTACATATCCTTTCGAGAGAAAACTGTCCTGTGCCTTCTCTTTTGAGGCTACACACTTAGACATACACGCAACATGAAAGCTTTTCGACTTACAACGTGTTGTTTAGGAAAAACAAGATAATTTCGCACGATGCGGGATTTCCTTAAAACGTGATTTTCTGAAAAATTTTGACGAAAGAAAATTCTCCTTTTGGTTCTCTTTAGATTCTACATGTTAAGACGTACACGCCACAACAATTCTTTTCGAGATACAACGTGTAGTTTTGGAGATACAAGCTAATTTTGTACTATGCGTTATTTCTTCTCGTAAAGAGTTTCCAATGCGTACGTATATGTCTTTACTCTGCAAAACTGTATTTCCTTATGAAGTGGTATTCTTACATATCCTTTCGAGAGAAAACTGTCCTGTACCTTCACTTTTGAGGCTACACACTTAGACATACACGCAACATGAAAGCTTTTCGACTTACAACGTGTTGTTTAGGAAAAACAAGATAATTTCGCACGATGCGGGATTTCCTTAAAACGTGATTTTCTGAAAAATTTTGACGAGAGAAAATTCTCCTTTTGGTTCTCTTTAGATGCTACATGTTAAGACGTACACGCCACAGCAATTCTTTTCGAGATACAACGTGTAGTTTTGGAGATACAAGCTAATTTTGTACTATGCGTTATTTCTTCTCATAAAGAGTTTCCAATGCGTACATATATGTCTTTACTCTGCAAAACTGTATTTCCTTATGAAGTGGTATTCTTACATATCCTTTCGAGAGAAAACTGTCCTGTGCCTTCTCTTTTGAGGCTACACACTTAGACATACACGCAACATGAAAGCTTTTCGACTTACAACGTGTTGTTTAGGAAAATCAAGATGATTTCACACGATGCGGGATTTCCTTAAAACGTGATTTTCTGAAAAATTTTGACGAAAGAAAATTCTCCTTTTGGTTCTCTTTAGATGCTACATGTTAAGACGTACACGCCACAACAATTCTTTTCGAGATACAACGTGTAGTTTTGGAGATACAAGCTAATTTTGTACTATGCGTTATTTCTTCTCGTAAAGAGTTTCCAATGCGTACGTATATGTCTTTACTCTGCAAAACTGTATTTCCTTATGAAGTGGTATTCTTACATATCCTTTCGAGAGAAAACTGTCCTGTGCCTTCTCTTTTGAGGCTACACACTTAGACATACACGCAACATGAAAGCTTTTCGACTTACAACGTGTTGTTTAGGAAAAACAAGATAATTTCGCACGATGCGGGATTTCCTTAAAACGTGATTTTCTGAAAAATTTTGACGAAAGAAAATTCTCCTTTTGGTTCTCTTTAGATGCTACATGTTAAGACGTACACGCCACAGCAATTCTTTTCGAGATACAACGTGTAGTTTTGGAGATACAAGCTAATTTTGTACTATGCGTTATTTCTTCTCGTAAAGAGTTTCCAATGCGTACGTATATGTCTTTACTCTGCAAAACTGTATTTCCTTATGAAGTGGTATTCTTACATATCCTTTCGAGAGAAAACTGTCCTGTGCCTTCTCTTTTGAGGCTACACACTTAGACATACACGCAACATGAAAGCTTTTCGACTTACAACGTTTTGTTTAGGAAAAACAAGATAATTTCGCACGATGCGGGATTTCCTTAAAACGTGATTTTCTGAAAAATTTTGACGAAAGAAAATTCTCCTTTTGGTTCTCTATAGATGCTACATGTTAAGACGTACACGCCACAACAATTCTTTTCGAGATACAACGTGTAGTTTTGGAGATACAAGCTAATTTTGTACTATGCGTTATTTCTTCTCGTAAAGAGTTTCCAATGCGTACGTATATGTCTTTACTCTGCAAAACTGTATTTCCTTATGAAGTGGTATTCTTACATATCCTTTCGAGAGAAAACTGTCCTGTACCTTCACTTTTGAGGCTACACACTTAGACATACACGCAACATGAAAGCTTTTCGACTTACAACGTGTTGTTTAGGAAAAACAAGATAATTTCGCACGATGCGGGATTTCCTTAAAACGTGATTTTCTGAAAAATTTTGACGAGAGAAAATTCTCCTTTTGGTTCTCTTTAGATGCTACATGTTAAGACGTACACGGCACAGCAATTCTTTTCGAGATACAACGTGTAGTTTTGGAGATACAAGCTAATTTTGTACTATGCGTTATTTCTTCTCGTAAAGAGTTTCCAATGCGTACATATATGTCTTTACTCTGCAAAACTGTATTTCCTTATGAAGTGGTATTCTTACATATCCTTTCGAGAGAAAACTGTCCTGTGCCTTCTCTTTTGAGGCTACACACTTAGACATACACGCAACATGAAAGCTTTTCGACTTACAACGTGTTGTTTAGGAAAAACAAGATAATTTCGCACGATGCGGGATTTCCTTAAAACGTGATTTTCTGAAAAATTTTGACGAAAGAAAATTCTCCTTTTGGTTCTCTTTAGATGCTACATGTTAAGACGTACACGCCACAACAATTCTTTTCGAGATACAACGTGTAGTTTTGGAGATACAAGCTAATTTTGTACTATGCGTTATTTCTTCTCGTAAAGAGTTTCCAATGCGTACGTATATGTCTTTACTCTGCAAAACTGTATTTCCTTATGAAGTGGTATTCTTACATATCCTTTCGAGAGAAAACTGTCCTGTGCCTTCTCTTTTGAGGCTACACACTTAGACATACACGCAACATGAAAGCTTTTCGACTTACAACGTGTTGTTTAGGAAAAACAAGATAATTTCGCACGATGCGGGATTTCCTTAAAACGTAATTTTCTGAAAAATTTTGACGAAAGAAAATTCTCCTTTTGGTTCTCTTTAGATGCTACATGTTAAGACGTACACGCCACAACAATTCTTTTCGAGATACAACGTGTAGTTTTGGAGATACAAGCTAATTTTGTACTATGCGTTATTTCTTCTCGTAAAGAGTTTCCAATGCGTACGTATATGTCTTTACTCTGCAAAACTGTATTTCCTTATGAAGTGGTATTCTTACATATCCTTTCGAGAGAAAATTGTCCTGTGCCTTCTCTTTTGAGGCTACACACTTAGACATACACGCAACATGAAAGCTTTTCGACTTACAACGTGTTGTTTAGGAAAAACAAGATAATTTCGCACGATGCGGGATTTCCTTAAAACGTGATTTTCTGAAAAATTTTGACGAAAGAAAATTCTCCTTTTGGTTCTCTTTAGATGCTACATGTTAAGACGTACACGCCACAGCAATTCTTTTCGAGATACAACGTGTAGTTTTGGAGATACAAGCTAATTTTGTACTATGCGTTATTTCTTCTTGTAAAGAGTTTCCAATGCGTACGTATATGTCTTTACTCTGCAAAACTGTATTTCCTTATGAAGTGGTATTCTTACATATCCTTTCGAGAGAAAACTGTCCTGTGCCTTCTCTTTTGAGGCTACACACTTAGACATACACGCAACATGAAAGCTTTTCGACTTACAACGTGTTGTTTAGGAAAAACAAGATAATTTCGCACGATGCGGGATTTCCTTAAAACGTGATTTTCTGAAAAATTTTGAAGAAAGAAAATTCTCCTTTTGGTTCTCTTTAGATTCTACATGTTAAGACGTACACGCCACAACAATTCTTTTCGAGATACAACGTGTAGTTTTGGAGATACAAGCTAATTTTGTACTATGCGTTATTTCTTCTCGTAAAGAGTTTCCAATGCGTACGTATATGTCTTTACTCTGCAAAACTGTATTTCCTTATGAAGTGGTATTCTTACATATCCTTTCCAGAGAAAACTGTCCTGTACCTTCACTTTTGAGGCTACACACTTAGACATACACGCAACATGAAAGCTTTTCGACTTACAACGTGTTGTTTAGGAAAAACAAGATAATTTCGCACGATGCGGGATTTCCTTAAAACGTGATTTTCTGAAAAATTTTGACGAGAGAAAATTCTCCTTTTGGTTCTCTTTAGATGCTACATGTTAAGACGTACACGCCACAGCAATTCTTTTCGAGATACAACGTGTAGTTTTGGAGATACAAGCTAATTTTGTACTATGCGTTATTTCTTCTCATAAAGAGTTTCCAATGCGTACATATATGTCTTTACTCTGCAAAACTGTATTTCCTTATGAAGTGGTATTCTTACATATCCTTTCGAGAGAAAACTGTCCTGTGCCTTCTCTTTTGAGGCTACACACTTAGACATACACGCAACATGAAAGCTTTTCGACTTACAACGTGTTGTTTAGGAAAAACAAGATAATTTCGCACGATGCGGGATTTCCTTAAAACGTGATTTTCTGAAAAATTTTGACGAAAGAAAATTCTCCTTTTGGTTCTCTTTAGATGCTACATGTTAAGACGTACACGCCACAACAATTCTTTTCGAGATACAACGTGTAGTTTTGGAGATACAAGCTAATTTTGTACTATGCGTTATTTCTTCTCGTAAAGAGTTTCCAATGCGTACGTATATGTCTTTACTCTGCAAAACTGTATTTCCTTATGAAGTGGTATTCTTACATATCCTTTCGAGAGAAAACGGTCCTGTGCCTTCTCTTTTGAGGCTACACACTTAGACATACACGCAACATGAAAGCTTTTCGACTTACAACGTGTTGTTTAGGAAAAACAAGATAATTTCGCACGATGCGGGATTTCCTTAAAACGTGATTTTCTGAAAAATTTTGACGAAAGAAAATTCTCCTTTTGGTTCTCTTTAGATGCTACATGTTAAGACGTACACGCCACAACAATTCTTTTCGAGATACAACGTGTAGTTTTGGAGATACAAGCTAATTTTGTACTATGCGTTATTTCTTCTCGTAAAGAGTTTCCAATGCGTACGTATATGTCTTTACTCTGCAAAACTGTATTTCCTTATGAAGTGGTATTCTTACATATCCTTTCGAGAGAAAACTGTCCTGTGCCTTCTCTTTTGAGGCTACACACTTAGACATACACGCAACATGAAAGCTTTTCGACTTACAACGTGTTGTTTAGGAAAAACAAGATAATTTCGCACGATGTGGGATTTCCTTAAAACGTGATTTTCTGAAAAATTTTGACGAAAGAAAATTCTCCTTTTGGTTCTCTTTAGATGCTACATGTTAAGACGTACACGCCACAGCAATTCTTTTCGAGATACAACGTGTAGTTTTGGAGATACAAGCTAATTTTGTACTATGCGTTATTTCTTCTCGTAAAGAGTTTCCAATGCGTACGTATATGTCTTTACTCTGCAAAACTGTATTTCCTTATGAAGTGGTATTCTTACATATCCTTTCGAGAGAAAACTGTCCTGTGCCTTCTCTTTTGAGGCTACACACTTAGACATACACGCAACATGAAAGCTTTTCGACTTACAACGTGTTGTTTAGGAAAAACAAGATAATTTCGCACGATGCGGGATTTCCTTAAAACGTGATTTTCTGAAAAATTTTGACGAAAGAAAATTCTCCTTTTGGTTCTCTTTAGATGCTACATGCTAAGACGTACACGCCACAACAATTCTTTTCGAGATACAACGTGTAGTTTTGGAGATACAAGCTAATTTTGTACTATGCGTTATTTCTTCTCGTAAAGAGTTTCCAATGCGTACGTATATGTCTTTACTCTGCAAAACTGTATTTCCTTATGAAGTGGTATTCTTACATATCCTTTCGAGAGAAAACTGTCCTGTGCCTTCTCTTTTGAGGCTACACACTTAGACATACACGCAACATGAAAGCTTTTCGACTTACAACGTGTTGTTTAGGAAAAACAAGATGATTTCGCATGATGCGGGATTTCCTTAAAACGTGATTTTCTGAAAAATTTTGACGAAAGAAAATTCTCCTTTTGGTTCTCTTTAGATGCTACATGTTAAGACGTACACGCCACAACAATTCTTTTCGAGATACAACGTGTAGTTTTGGAGATACAAGCTAATTTTGTACTATGCGTTATTTCTTCTCGTAAAGAGTTTCCAATGCTTACGTATATGTCTTTACTCTGCAAAACTGTATTTCCTTATAAAGTGGTATTCTTACATATCCTTTCGAGAGAAAACTGTCCTGTGCCTTCTCTTTTGAGGCTACACACTTAGACATACACGCAACATGAAAGCTTTTCGACTTACAACGTGTTGTTTAGGAAAAACAAGATAATATCGCACGATGCGGGATTTCCTTAAAACGTGATTTTCTGAAAAATTTTGACGAAGAAAATTCTCCTTTTGGTTCTCTTTAGATGCTACATGTTAAGACGTACACGCCACAACAATTCTTTTAGAGATACAACGTGTAGTTTTAGAGATACAAGCTAATTTTGTACTATGCGTTATTTCTTCTCGTAAAGAGTTTCCAATGCGTACGTATATGTCTTTACTCTGCAAAACTGTATTTCCTTATGAAGTGGTATTCTTACATATCCTTTCGAGAGAAAATTGTCCTGTGCCTTCTCTTTTGAGGCTACACACTTAGACATACACGCAACATGAAAGCTTTTCGACTTACAACGTGTTGTTTAGGAAAAACAAGATAATTTCGCACGATGCGGGATTTCCTTAAAACGTGATTTTCTGAAAAATTTTGACGAAAGAAAATTCTCCTTTTGGTTCTCTTTAGATGCTACATGTTAAGACGTACACGCCACAACAAATCTTTTCGAGATACAACGTGTAGTTTTGGAGATACAAGCTAATTTTGTACTATGCGTTATTTCTTCTCGTAAAGAGGTTCCAAAGCGTACGTATATGTCTTTACTCTGCAAAACTGTATTTCCTTATGAAGTGGTATTCTTACATATCCTTTCGAGAGAAAACTGTCCTGTGCCTTCTCTTTTGAGGCTACACACTTAGACATACACGCAACATGAAAGCTTTTCGACTTACAACGTGTTGTTTAGGAAAAACAAGATAATTTCGCACGATGCGGGATTTCCTTAAAACGTGATTTTCTGAAAAATTTTGACGAAAGAAAATTCTCCTTTTGGTTCTCTTTAGATGGTACATGTTAAGACGTACACGCCACAACAATTCTTTTCGAGATACAACGTGTAGTTTTGGAGATACAAGCTAATTTTGTACTATGCGTTATTTCTTCTCGTAAAGAGTTTCCAATGCGTACGTATATGTCTTTACTCTGCAAAACTGTATTTCCTTATGAAGTGGTATTCTTACATATCCTTTCGAGAGAAAACTGTCCTGTGCCTTCTCTTTTGAGGCTACACACTTAGACATACACGCAACATGAAAGCTTTTCGACTTACAACGTGTTGTTTAGGAAAAACAAGATAATTTCGCACGATGCGGGATTTCCTTAAAACGTGATTTTCTGAAAAATTTTGACGAAAGAAAATTCTCCTTTTGGTTCTCTTTAGATGCTACATGTTAAGACGTACACGCCACAACAATTCTTTTCGAGATACAACGTGTAGTTTTGGAGATACAAGCTAATTTTGTACTATGCGTTATTTCTTCTCGTAAAGAGTTTCCAATGCGTACGTATATGTCTTTACTCTGCAAAACTGTATTTCCTTATGAAGTGGTATTCTTACATATCCTTTCGAGAGAAAACTGTCCTGTGCCTTCTCTTTTGAGGCTACACACTTAGACATACACGCAACATGAAAGCTTTTCGACTTACAACGTGTTGTTTAGGAAAAACAAGATAATTTCGCACGATGCGGGATTTCCTTAAAACGTGATTTTCTGAAAAATTTTGACGAAAGAAAATTCTCCTTTTGGTTCTCTTTAGATGCTACATGTTAAGACGTACACGCCACAACAATTCTTTTCGAGATACAACGTGTAGTTTTGGAGATACAAGCTAATTTTGTACTATGCGTTATTTCTTCTCGTAAAGAGTTTCCAATGCGTACGTATATGTCTTTACTCTGCAAAACTGTATTTCCTTATGAAGTGGTATTCTTACATATCCTTTCGAGAGAAAACTGTCCTGTGCCTTCTCTTTTGAGGCTACACACTTAGACATACACGCAACATGAAAGCTTTTCGACTTACAACGTGTTGTTTAGGAAAAACAAGATGATTTCACACGATGCGGGATTTCCTTAAAACGTGATTTTCTGAAAAATTTTGACGAAAGAAAATTCTCCTTTTGGTTCTCTTTAGATGCTACATGTTAAGACGTACACGCCACAACAATTCTTTTCGAGATACAACGTGTAGTTTTGGAGATACAAGCTAATTTTGTACTATGCGTTATTTCTTCTCGTAAAGAGTTTCCAATGCGTACGTATATGTCTTTACTCTGCAAAACTGTATTTCATTATGAAGTGGTATTCTTACATATCCTTTCGAGAGAAAACTGTCCTGTGCCTTCTCTTTTGAGGCTACACACTTAGACATACACGCAACATGAAAGCTTTTCGACTTACAACGTGTTGTTTAGGAAAAACAAGATAATTTCGCACGATGCGGGATTTCCTTAAAACGTGATTTTCTGAAAAATTTTGACGAAGAAAATTCTCCTTTTGGTTCTCTTTAGATGCTACATGTTAAGACGTACACGCCACAACAAATCTTTTCGAGATACAACGTGTAGTTTTGGAGATACAAGCTAATTTTGTACTATGCGTTATTTCTTCTCGTAAAGAGTTTCCAATGCGTACGTATATGTCTTTACTCTGCAAAACTGTATTTCCTTATGAAGTGGTATTCTTACATATCCTTTCGAGAGAAAACTGTCCTGTGCCTTCTCTTTTGAGGCTACACACTTAGACATACACGCAACATGAAAGCTTTTCGACTTACAACGTGTTGTTTAGGAAAAACAAGATAATTTCGCACGATGCGGGATTTCCTTAATACGTGATTTTCTGAAAAATTTTGACGAAGAAAATTCTCCTTTTGGTTCTCTTTAGATGCTACATGTTAAGACGTACACGCCACAACAATTCTTTTAGAGATACAACGTGTAGTTTTGGAGATACAAGCTAATTTTGTACTATGCGTTATTTCTTCTCGTAAAGAGTTTCCAATGCGTACGTATATGTCTTTACTCTGCAAAACTGTATTTCCTTATGAAGTGGTATTCTTACATATCCTTTTGAGAGAAAATTGTCCTGTGCCTTCTCTTTTGAGGCTACACACTTAGACATACACGCAACATGAAAGCTTTTCGACTTACAATGTGTTGTTTAGGAAAAACAAGATAATTTCGCACGATGCGGGATTTCCTTAAAACGTGATTTTCTGAAAAATTTTGATGAAAGAAAATTCTCCTTTTGGTTCTCTTTAGATGCTACATGTTAAGACGTACACGCCACAACAATTCTTTTCGAGATACAACGTGTAGTTTTGGAGATACAAGCTAATTTTGTACTATGCGTTATTTCTTCTCGTAAAGAGTTTCCAAAGCGTACGTATATGTCTTTACTCTGCAAAACTGTATTTCCTTATGAAGTGGTATTCTTACATATCCTTTCGAGAGAAAACTGTCCTGTGCCTTCTCTTTTGAGGCTACACACTTAGACATACACGCAACATGAAAGCTTTTCGACTTACAACGTGTTGTTTAGGAAAAACAAGATAATTTCGCACGATGCGGGATTTCCTTAAAACGTGATTTTCTGAAAAATTTTGACGAAAGAAAATTCTCCTTTTGGTTCTCTTTAGATGCTACATGTTAAGACGTACCCACCACAACAATTCTTTTCGAGATACAACGTGTAGTTTTGGAGATACAAGCTAATTTTGTACTATGCGTTATTTCTTCTCCTAAAGAGTTTCCAATGCGTACGTATATGTCTTTACTCTGCAAAACTGTATTTCCTTATGAAGTGGTATTCTTACATATCCTTTCGAGAGAAAACTGTCCTGTGCCTTCTCTTTTGAGGCTACACACTTAGACATACACGCAACATGAAAGCTTTTCGACTTACAACGTGTTGTTTAGGAAAAACAAGATAATTTCGCACGATGCGGGATTTCCTTAAAACGTGATTTTCTGGAAAATTTTGACGAAAGAAAATTCTCCTTTTGGTTCTCTTTAGATGCTACATGTTAAGACGTACACGCCACAACAATTCTTTTCGAGATACAACGTGTAGTTTTGGAGATACAAGCTAATTTTGTACTATGCGTTATTTCTTCTCGTAAAGAGTTTCCAATGCGTACGTATATGTCTTTACTCTGCAAAACTGTATTTCCTTATGAAGTGGTATTCTTACATATCCTTTCGAGAGAAAACTGTCCTGTGCCTTCACTTTTGAGGCTAGACACTTAGACATACACGCAACATGAAAGCTTTTCGACTTACAACGTGTTGTTTAGGAAAAACAAGATAATTTCGCACGATGCGGGATTTCCTTAAAACGTGATTTTCTGAAAAATTTTGACGAAAGAAAATTCTCCTTTTGGTTCTCTTTAGATGCTACATGTTAAGACGTACACGCCACAGCAATTCTTTTCGAGATACAACGTGTAGTTTTGGAGATACAAGATAATTTTGTACTATGCGTTATTTCTTCTCGTAAAGAGTTTCCAATGCGTACGTATATGTCTTTACTCTGCAAAACTGTATTTCCTTATGAAGTGGTATTCTTACATATCCTTTCGAGAGAAAACTGTCCTGTGCCTTCTCTTTTGAGGCTACACACTTAGACATACACGCAACATGAAAGCTTTTTGACTTACAACGTGTTGTTTAGGAAAAACAAGATAATTTCGCACGATGCGGGATTTCCTTAAAACGTGATTTTCTGGAAATTTTTGACGAAAGAAAATTCTCCTTTTGGTTCTCTTTAGATGCTACATGTTAAGACGTACACGCCACAACAATTCTTTTCGAGATACAACGTGTAGTTTTGGAGATACAAGCTAATTTTGTACTATGCGTTATTTCTTCTCGTAAAGAGTTTCCAATGCGTACGTATATGTCTTTACTCTGCAAAACTGTATTTCCTTATGAAGTGGTATTCTTACATATCCTTTCGAGAGAAAACTGTCCTGTGCCTTCTCTTTTGAGGCTACACACTTAGACATACACGCAACATGAAAGCTTTTCGACTTACAACGTGTTGTTTAGGAAAAACAAGATAATTTCGCACGATGCGGGATTTCCTTAAAACGTGATTTTCTGAAAAATTTTGACGAAAGAAAATTCTCCTTTTGGTTCTCTTTAGATGCTACATGTTAAGACGTACACGCCACAACAATTCTTTTCGAGATACAACGTGTAGTTTTGGAGATACAAGCTAATTTTGTACTATGCGTTATTTCTTCTCGTAAAGAGTTTCCAATGCGTACGTATATGTCTTTACTCTGCAAAACTGTATTTCCTTATGAAGTGGTATTCTTACATATCCTTTCGAGAGAAAACTGTCCTGTGCCTTCTCTTTTGAGGCTACACACTTAGACATACACGCAACATGAAAGCTTTTCGACTTACAACGTGTTGTTTAGGAAAAACAAGATAATTTCGCACGATGCGGGATTTCCTTAAAACGTGATTTTCTGAAAAATTTTGACGAAAGAAAATTCTCCTTTTGGTTCTCTTTAGATGCTACATGTTAAGACGTACACGCCACAACAATTCTTTTCGAGATACAACGTGTAGTTTTGGAGATACAAGCTAATTTTGTACGATGCGTTATTTCTTCTCGTAAAGAGTTTCCAATGCGTACGTATATGTCTTTACTCTGCAAAACTGTATTTCCTTATGAAGTGGTATTCTTACATATCCTTTCGAGAGAAAACTGTCCTGTGCCTTCTCTTTTGAGGCTACACACTTAGACATACACGCAACATGAAAGCTTTTCGACTTACAACGTGTTGTTTAGGAAAAACAAGATAATTTCGCACGATGCGGGATTTCCTTAAAACGTGATTTTCTGAAAAATTTTGACGAAAGAAAATTCTCCTTTTGGTTCTCTTTAGATGCTACATGTTAAGACGTACACGCCACAACAATTCTTTTCGAGATACAACGTGTAGTTTTGGAGATACAAGCTAATTTTGTACTATGCGTTATTTCTTCTCGTAAAGAGTTTCCAATGCGTACGTATATGTCTTTACTCTGCAAAACTGTATTTCCTTATGAAGTGGTATTCTTACATATCCTTTCGAGAGAAAACTGTCCTGTGCCTTCTCTTTTGAGGCTACACACTTAGACAAACACGCAACATGAAAGCTTTTCGACTTACAACGTGTTGTTTAGGAAAAACAAGATAATTTCGCACGATGCGGGATTTCCTTAAAACATGATTTTCTAAAAAATTTTGACGAAAGAAAATTCTCCTTTTGGTTCTCTTTAGATGCTACATGTTAAGACGTACACGCCACAACAATTCTTTTCGAGATACAACGTGTAGTTTTGGAGATACAAGCTAATTTTGTACTATGCGTTATTTCTTCTCGTAAAGAGTTTCCAATGCGTACGTATATGTCTTTACTCTGCAAAACTGTATTGCCTTATGAAGTGGTATTCTTACATATCCTTTCGAGAGAAAACTGTCCTGTGCCTTCTCTTTTGAGGCTACACACTTAGACATACACGCAACATGAAAGCTTTTCGACTTACAACGTGTTGTTTAGGAAAAACAAGATAATTTCGCACGATGCGGGATTTCCATAAAACGTGATTTTCTGAAAAATTTTGACGAAAGAAAATTCTCCTTTTGGTTCTCTTTAGATGCTACATGTTAAGACGTACACGCCACAACAATTCTTTTCGAGATACAACGTGTAGTTTTGGAGATACAAGCTAATTTTGTACTATGCATTATTTCTTCTCGTAAAGAGTTTCCAATGCGTACGTATATGTCTTTACTCTGCAAAACTGTATTTCCTTATGAAGTGGTATTCTTACATATCCTTTCGAGAGAAAACTGTCCTGTGCCTTCTCTTTTGAGGCTACACACTTAGACATACACGCAACATGAAAGCTTTTCGACTTACAACGTGTTGTTTAGGAAAAACAAGATAATTTCGCACGATGCGGGATTTCCTTAAAACGTGATTTTCTGAAAAATTTTGACGAAAGAAAATTCTCCTTTTGGTTCTCTTTAGATGCTACATGTTAAGACGTACACGCCACAGCAATTCTTTTCGAGATACAACGTGTAGTTTTGGAGATACAAGCTAATTTTGTACTATGCGTTATTTCTTCTCGTAAAGAGTTTCCAATGCGTACGTATATGTCTTTACTCTGCAAAACTGTATTTCCTTATGAAGTGGTATTCTTACATATCCTTTCGAGAGAAAACTGTCCTGTGCCTTCTCTTTTGAGGCTACACACTTAGACATACACGCAACATGAAAGCTTTTCGACTTACAACGTGTTGTTTAGGAAAAACAAGATAATTTCGCACGATGCGGGATTTCCTTAAAACGTGATTTTCTGGAAAATTTTGACGAAAGAAAATTCTCCTTTTGGTTCTCTTTAGATGCTACATGTTAAGACGTACACGCCACAACAATTCTTTTCGAGATACAACGTGTAGTTTTGGAGATACAAGCTAATTTTGTACTATGCGTTATTTCTTCTCGTAAAGAGTTTCCAATGCGTACGTATATGTCTTTACTCTGCAAAACTGTATTTCCTTATGAAGTGGTATTCTTACATATCCTTTCGAGAGAAAACTGTCCTGTGCCTTCTCTTTTGAGGCTATACACTTAGACATACACGCAACATGAAAGCTTTTCGACTTACAACGTGTTGTTTAGGAAAAACAAGATAATTTCGCACGATGCGGAATTTCCTTAAAACGTGATTTTCTGAAAAATTTTGACGAAAGAAAATTCTCCTTTTGGTTCTCTTTAGATGCTACATGTTAAGACGTACACGCCACAACAATTCTTTCGAGATACAACGTGTAGTTTTGGAGATACAAGCTAATTTTGTACTATGCGTTATTTCTTCTCGTAAAGAGTTTCCAATGCGTACGTATATGTCTTTACTCTGCAAAACTGTATTTCCTTATGAAGTGGTATTCTTACATATCCTTTCGAGAGAAAACTGTCCTGTGCCTTCTCTTTTGAGGCTACACACTTAGACATACACGCAACATGAAAGCTTTTCGACTTACAACGTGTTGTTTAGGAAAAACAGGATAATTTCGCACGATGCGGGATTTCCTAAAAACGTGATTTTCTGAAAAATTTTGACGAAAGAAAATTCTCCTTTTGGTTCTCCTTAGATGCTACATGTTAAGACGTACACGCCACAACAATTCTTTTCGAGATACAACGTGTAGTTTTGGAGATACAAGCTAATTTTGTACTATGCGTTATTTCTTCTCGTAAAGAGTTTCCAATGCGTACGTATATGTCTTTACTCTGCAAAACTGTATTTCCTTATGAAGTGGTATTCTTACATATCCTTTCGAGAGAAAACTGTCCTGTGCCTTCTCTTTTGAGGCTACACACTTAGACATACACGCAACATGAAAGCTTTTCGACTTACAACGTGTTGTTTAGGAAAAACAAGATGATTTCGCACGATGCGGGATTTCCTTAAAACGTGATTTTCTGAAAAATTTTGACCAAAGAAAATTCTCCTTTTGGTTCTCTTTAGATGCTACATGTTAAGACGTACACGCCACAACAATTCTTTTCGAGATACAACGTGTAGTTTTGGAGATACAAGCTAATTTTGTACTATGCGTTATTTCTTCTCGTAAAGAGTTTCCAATGCGTACGTATATGTCTTTACTCTGCAAAACTGTATTTCCTTATGAAGTGGTATTCTTACATATCCTTTCGAGAGAAAACTGTCCTGTGCCTTCTCTTTTGAGGCTACACACTTAGACATACACGCAACATGAAAGCTTTTCGACTTACAACGTGTTGTTTAGGAAAAACAAGATAATTTCGCACGATGCGGGATTTCCTTAAAACGTGATTTTCTGAAAAATTTTGACGAAAGAAAATTCTCCTTTTGGTTCTCTTTAGATGCTACATGTTAAGACGTACACGCCACAACAATTCTTTTCGAGATACAACGTGTAGTTTTGGAGATACAAGCTAATTTTGTACTATGCGTTATTTCTTCTCGTAAAGAGTTTCCAATGCGTACGTATATGTCTTTACTCTGCAAAACTGTATTTCCTTATGAAGTGGTATTCTTACATATCCTTTCGAGAGAAAACTGTCCTGTGCCTTCTCTTTTGAGGCTACACACTTAGACATACACGCAACATGAAAGCTTTTCGACTTACAACGTGTTGTTTAGGAAAAACAAGATAATTTCGCACGATGCGGGATTTCCTTAAAACGTGATTTTCTGAAAAATTTTGACGAAAGAAAATTCTCCTTTTGGTTCTCTTTAGATGCTACATGTTAAGACGTACACGCCACAACAATTCTTTTCGAGATACAACGTGTAGTTTTGGAGATACAAGCTAATTTTGTACTATGCGTTATTTCTTCTCGTAAAGAGTTTCCAATGCGTACGTATATGTCTTTACTCTGCAAAACTGTATTTCCTTATGAAGTGGTATTCTTACATATCCTTTCGAGAGAAAACTGTCCTGTGCCTTCTCTTTTGAGGCTACACACTTAGACATACACGCAACATGAAACCTTTTCGACTTACAACGTGTTGTTTAGGAAAAACAAGATAATTTCGCAGGATGCGGGATTTCCTTAAAACGTGATTTTCTGAAAAATTTTGACGAAAGAAAATTCTCCTTTTGGTTCTCTTTAGATGCTACATGTTAAGACGTACACGCCACAGCAATTCTTTTCGAGATACAACGTGTAGTTTTGGAGATACAAGCTAATTTTGTACTATGCGTTATTTCTTCTCGTAAAGAGTTTCCAATGCGTACGTATATGTCTTTACTTTGCAAAACTGTATTTCCTTATGAAGTGGTATTCTTACATATCCTTTCGAGAGAAAACTGTCCTGTGCCTTCTCTTTTGAGGCTACACACTTAGACATACACGCAACATGAAAGCTTTTCGACTTACAACGTGTTGTTTAGGAAAAACAAGATAATTTCGCACGATGCGGGATTTCCTTAAAACGTGATTTTCTGAAAAATTTTGACGAAAGAAAATTCTCCTTTTGGTTTTCTTTAGATGCTACATGTTAAGACGTACACGCCACAACAATTCTTTTCGAGATACAACGTGTAGTTTTGGAGATACAAGCTAATTTTGTACTATGCATTATTTCTTCTCGTAAAGAGTTTCCAATGCGTACGTATATGTCTTTACTCTGCAAAACTGTATTTCCTTATGAAGTGGTATTCTTACATATCCTTTCGAGAGAAAACTGTCCTGTGCCTTCTCTTTTGAGGCTACACACTTAGACATACACGCAACATGAAAGCTTTTCGACTTACAACGTGTTGTTTAGGAAAAACAAGATGATTTCACACGATGCGGGATTTCCTTAAAACGTGATTTTCTGAAAAATTTTGACGAAAGAAAATTCTCCTTTTGGTTCTCTTTAGATGCTACATGTTATTACGTACACGCCACAACAATTCTTTTCGAGATACAACGTGTAGTTTTGGAGATACAAGCTAATTTTGTACTATGCGTTATTTCTTCTCGTAAAGAGTTTCCAATGCGTACGTATATGTCTTTACTCTGCAAAACTGTATTTCCTTATGAAGTGGTATTCTTACATATCCTTTCGAGAGAAAACTGTCCTGTGCCTTCTCTTTTGAGGCTACACACTTAGACATACACGCAACATGAAAGCTTTTCGACTTACAACGTGTTGTTTAGGAAAACAAGATAATTTCGCAGGATGCGGGATTTCCTTAAAACGTGATTTTCTGAAAAATTTTGACGAAAGAAAATTCTCCTTTTGGTTCTCTTTAGATGCTACATGTTAAGACGTACACGCCACAGCAATTCTTTTCGAGATACAACGTGTAGTTTTGGAGATACAAGCTAATTTTGTACTATGCGTTATTTCTTCTCGTAAAGAGTTTCCAATGCGTACGTATATGTCTTTACTTTGCAAAACTGTATTTCCTTATGAAGTGGTATTCTTACATATCCTTTCGAGAGAAAACTGTCCTGTGCCTTCTCTTTTGAGGCTACACACTTAGACATACACGCAACATGAAAGCTTTTCGACTTACAACGTGTTGTTTAGGAAAAACAAGATAATTTCGCACGATGCGGGATTTCCTTAAAACGTGATTTTCTGAAAAATTTTGACGAAAGAAAATTCTCCTTTTGGTTTTCTTTAGATGCTACATGTTAAGACGTACACGCCACAACAATTCTTTTCGAGATACAACGTGTAGTTTTGGAGATACAAGCTAATTTTGTACTATGCATTATTTCTTCTCGTAAAGAGTTTCCAATGCGTACGTATATGTCTTTACTCTGCAAAACTGTATTTCCTTATGAAGTGGTATTCTTACATATCCTTTCGAGAGAAAACTGTCCTGTGCCTTCTCTTTTGAGGCTACACACTTAGACATACACGCAACATGAAAGCTTTTCGACTTACAACGTGTTGTTTAGGAAAAACAAGATGATTTCACACGATGCGGGATTTCCTTAAAACGTGATTTTCTGAAAAATTTTGACGAAAGAAAATTCTCCTTTTGGTTCTCTTTAGATGCTACATGTTAAGACGTACACGCCACAACAATTCTTTTCGAGATACAACGTGTAGTTTTGGAGATACAAGCTAATTTTGTACTATGCGTTATTTCTTCTCGTAAAGAGTTTCCAATGCGTACGTATATGTCTTTACTCTGCAAAACTGTATTTCCTTATGAAGTGGTATTCTTACATATCCTTTCGAGAGAAAACTGTCCTGTGCCTTCTCTTTTGAGGCTACACACTTAGACATACACGCAACATGAAAGCTTTTCGACTTACAACGTGTTGTTTAGGAAAAACAAGATAATTTCGCACGATGCGGGATTTCCTTAAAACGTGATTTTCTGAAAAATTTTGACGAAAGAAAATTCTCCTTTTGGTTCTCTTTAGATGCTACATGTTAAGACGTACACGCCACAGCAATTCTTTTCGAGATACAACGTGTAGTTTTGGAGATACAAGCTAATTTTGTACTATGCGTTATTTCTTCTCGTAAAGAGTTTCCAATGCGTACGTATATGTCTTTACTCTGCAAAACTGTATTTCCTTATGAAGTGGTATTCTTACATATCCTTTCGAGAGAAAACTGTCCTGTGCCTTCTCTTTTGAGGCTACACACTTAGACATACACGCAACATGAAAGCTTTTCGACTTACAACGTGTTGTTTAGGAAAAACAAGATAATTTCGCACGATGCGGGATTTCCTAAAAACGTGATTTTCTGAAAAATTTTGACGAAAGAAAATTCTCCTTTTGGTTCTCCTTAGATGCTACATGTTAAGACGTACACGCCACAACAATTCTTTTCGAGATACAACGTGTAGTTTTGGAGATACAAGCTAATTTTGTACTATGCGTTATTTCTTCTCGTAAAGAGTTTCCAATGCGTACGTATATGTCTTTACTCTGCAAAACTGTATTTCCTTATGAAGTGGTATTCTTACATATCCTTTCGAGAGAAAACTGTCCTGTGCCTTCTCTTTTGAGGCTACACACTTAGACATACACGCAACATGAAAGCTTTTCGACTTACAACGTGTTGTTTAGGAAAAACAAGATGATTTCGCACGATGCGGGATTTCCTTAAAACGTGATTTTCTGAAAAATTTTGACGAAAGAAAATTCTCCTTTTGGTTCTCTTTAGATGCTACATGTTAAGACGTACACGCCACAACAATTCTTTTAGAGATACAACGTGTAGTTTTGGAGATACAAGCTAATTTTGTACTATGCGTTATTTCTTCTCGTAAAGAGTTTCCAATGCGTACGTATATGTCTTTACTCTGCAAAACTGTATTTCCTTATGAAGTGGTATTCTTACATATCCTTTCGAGAGAAAACTGTGCTGTGCCTTCTCTTTTGAGGCTACACACTTAGACATACACGCAACATGAAAGCTTTTCGACTTACAACGTGTTGTTTAGGAAAAACAAGATAATTTCGCACGATGCGGGATTTCCTTAAAACGTGATTTTCTGAAAAATTTTGACGAAAGAAAATTCTCCTTTTGGTTCTCTTTAGATGCTACATGTTAAGACGTACACGCCACAACAATTCTTTTCGAGATACAACGTGTAGTTTTGGAGATACAAGCTAATTTTGTACTATGCGTTATTTCTTCTCGTAAAGAGTTTCCAATGCGTACGTATATGTCTTTACTCTGCAAAACTGTATTTCCTTATGAAGTGGTATTCTTACATATCCTTTCGAGAGAAAACTGTCCTGTGCCTTCTCTTTTGAGGCTACACACTTAGACATACACGCAACATGAAAGCTTTTCAACTTACAACGTGTTGTTTAGGAAAAACAAGATAATTTCGCACGATGCGGGATTTCCTTAAAACGTGATTTTCTGAAAAATTTTGACGAAAGAAAATTCTCCTTTTGGTTCTCTTTAGATGCTACATGTTAAGACGTACACGCCACAACAATTCTTTTCGAGATACAACGTGTAGTTTTGGAGATACAAGCTAATTTTGTACTATGCGTTATTGCTTATTGTAAAGAGTTTCCAATGCGTACGTATATGTCTTTACTCTGCAAAACTGTATTTCCTTATGAAGTGGTATTCTTACATATCCTTTCGAGAGAAAACTGTCCTGTGCCTTCACTTTTGAGGCTACACACTTAGACATACACGCAACATGAAAGCTTTTCGACTTACAACGTGTTGTTTAGGAAAAACAAGATAATTTCGCACGATGCGGGATTTCCTTAAAACGTGATTTTCTGAAAAATTTTGACGAAAGAAAATTCTCCTTTTGGTTCTCTTTAGATGCTACATGTTAAGACGTACACGCCACAGCAATTCTTTTCGAGATACAACGTGTAGTTTTGGAGATACAAGCTAATTTTGTACTATGCGTTATTTCTTCTCGTAAAGAGTTTCCAATGCGTACGTATATGTCTTTACTCTGCAAAACTGTATTTCCTTATGAAGTGGTATTCTTACATATCCTTTCGAGAGAAAACTGTCCTGTGCCTTCTCTTTTGAGGCTACACACTTAGACATACACGCAACATGAAAGCTTTTCGACTTACAACGTGTTGTTTAGGAAAAACAAGATAATTTCGCACGATGCGGGATTTCCTTAAAACGTGATTTTCTGAAAAATTTTGACGAAAGAAAATTCTCCTTTTGGTTCTCTTTAGATGCTACATGTTAAGACGTACACGCCACAACAATTCTTTTCGAGATACAACGTGTAGTTTTGGAGATACAAGCTAATTTTGTACTATGCGTTATTTCTTCTCGTAAAGAGTTTCCAATGCGTACGTATATGTCTTTACTCTGCAAAACTGTATTTCCTTATGAAGTGGTATTCTTACATATCCTTTCGAGAGAAAACTGTCCTGTGCCTTCTCTTTTGAGGCTACACACTTAGACATACACGCAACATGAAAGCTTTTCGACTTACAACGTGTTGTTTAGGAAAAACAAGATAATTTCGCACGATGCGGGATTTCCTTAAAACGTGATTTTCTGAAAAATTTTGACGAAAGAAAATTCTCCTTTTGGTTCTCTTTAGATGCTACATGTTAAGACGTACACGCCACAACAATTCTTTTCGAGATACAACGTGTAGTTTTGGAGATACAAGCTAATTTTGTACTATGCGTTATTTCTTCTCGTAAAGAGTTTCCAATGCGTACGTATATGTCTTTACTCTGCAAAACTGTATTTCCTTATGAAGTGGTATTCTTACATATTCTTTCGAGAGAAAACTCTCCTTTGCATTCTCTTTTGAGGCTACACGCTTAGACATACACGCAACACCAAAGCATTTCGAGTTAGAACGTGTCGTTTAGGAAAAACAAGATAATATCTCATGATGCGGGAATTCCTTAAAACGTGGTTTTCTGACAAATTTTGAGGAAAGAAAATTCTCCTGTGGGTTTTCATTTGAGGCTAAATGTTTAGACGTACACGCCACACCAAATGTTTTCGAGTTACAACGTGTTCTTTAGGAGATACAAGCTAAATTTTTACGATGCTTTATATCTTCTTGTAAAGTTTAAGTGTTTCCAAAAGGAACGTATTTATCTTTAATTTGCCACAATGTATTTCCTTATAACGTGGTATTCTTACATACTCGTTCGAGAGAAATCTCTACTTTGCGTTCTCTTTTGAGGCTACATGCTTAGACATACACGCAACACCAAAGATTTTCGAGTTCCAATGTGTTGTTTAGGAAAAACAAGATAGTTTCGCATGATGCGGGATTTCCTTAATAAGTGGTTTTCTGACAAATTTTGACGAAAGAAAATTCTCCTGTGGGTTCCCTTTTGAGGCTACACGTTTAGACTTACACACCACACCAAATCCTTTCGAGTTATAACGTGTTGTTTAGGATATACAAGCTAATTTTTTACTATGTGTTATTTCTTCTCGTAAAGCTTAAGTGTTTCCAATAAGTATGTATTTGTCTTTACTCTGCAACACTGTATTTCCTTATAACGTGGTATTCCTACATATTCTTTCGGAAGAAAACTCTCCTGTGCGTTCTCTTTTGCGGCTACACGCTTAGACATACACGCAACACCAAAGCTTTTCGAGTTACAACGTGTTGTTTAGGAAAAACAAGATAATTTCGCATGATGCGTGATTTCCTTAAAACGTGGTTTTCTGACAAATATTGATGAAAGAAAATTCTCCTGTGGGTTCTCTTTTGAGGCTACACGTTTAGACGTACACGCCACACCTAATCCTTTCAAGTTATAACGTGTTGTTTAGGATATACAAACTAATTTTTACTATGTGTTATTTCCTCTCGTAAAGCTTAAGTGTTTCCAATAAGTATGCATTTGTCTTTACTCTGCAACACTGTATTTCCTTATAACGTAGTATTCCTACATATTCTTTCGGGAGAAAACTCTCCTGTGCGTTCTCTTTTGAGGCTACACGTTTAGACGTACACGCCACACCAAATCTTTTTGAGTTACAACTTGTTGTTTAGGAGGTACAAGCTTATTTTTTAACGATGAATTATTTCTTCTCTTAAAGTTTAAGTGTTTCCAATATGTATATATTTGCCTCTACTCTGCAACACTGTATTTCCTTATAACGTGGTATTCTTACATATTCTTTCGAGAGAAAACTCTCCAGTGCGTTCTCTTTGGAGGCTACACGCTTAGACATTCACGCAACACCAAAGCTTTTCTAGTTACAACGTGTTGTTTAGGAAAAACAAGATAATTTCGCATGATGCGGGATTTCCTTAAAACGTGGTTTTCTGACAAATTTTGATGAAAGAAAATTCTTCTGTGGGTTCTCTTTTGAGGCTACACGTTTAGACATACACGCCACACCAAATCCTTTCGAGTTATAACGTGTTGTTTAGGATATACAAACTAATATTTACTATGTGTTATTTCTTCTCGTAAAACTTAAGTGTTTCCAATAAGAACGCATTTGTCTTTACTCTGCAACACTGTATTTCCATATAACGTGGTATTCCTACATATTCTTTTGGAAGAAAACACTCCTGTGCGTTCTCTTTTGAGGCTACACGCTTAGACATACACGCAACACCAAAGCTTTTCGAGTTACAACGTGTTGTTTAGGAAAAACAAGATAATTTCGCATGATGCGGGATTTCCTTAAAACGTGGTTTTCTGACAAATATTGATGAAAGAAAATTCTCCTGTGGGTTCTCTTTTGAGGCTACACGTTTAGACATACATGCCACACCTAATCTTTTCAAGTTATAACGTGTTGTTTAGGATATACAAACTAATTTTTACTATGTGTAATTTCCTCTCGTAAAGCTTAAGTGTTTCCAATAAGTATGCATTTGTCTTTACTCTGCAACACTGTATTTCCTTATAACGTGGTATTCCTACATATTCTTTCGGAAGAAAACTCTCCTGTGCGTTCTCTTTTGAGGCTACACGCTTAGACATACACGCACCACCAAAGCTTTTCGAGTTACATGTTGTTTAGGAAAAACAAGATAATTTCGCACGATGCGGTATTTCCTTAAAACGTGGTTTTCTGACAAATTTTGACGAAAGAAAACTCTCCTGTGTGTTCTCTTTTGAGGCTACACGTTTAGACATACACGCCACACCAAACCTTGTCGAGTTACAACGTGTTGTTTAGGAGATACAAGCTAATTTTGCATGATGCGTTATTTCTTCTCCTAAAGTGTTTCCAATAAGTACATATTTGTCTAAATTCTGCAACACTGTATTTCCTTATAACGTGGTATTCTTACATATTCTTTCGAGAGAAAACTATCCTGTGCATTCTCTTTGGAGGCTACACGCTTAGACATACAAGCACCACCAAAGATTTTCGAGTTACAACGTGTTGATTAGGAAAAACAACATAATTTCCCACGATGAGGGATTTCCTAAAAACGTGGTTTTCTAACAAATTTTGACGAAAGAAAACTCTCCTGTGGGTTCTCTTTTGAGGCTACACTCTTAGACGTACACGCCACACTAAATCTTTTCGAGTTACAACGTGTTGTTTAGGACATACAGGCTAGTTTTGCAAGATGCGTTATTTCTCTCATAAAGTGCTCCCATTACTTACGTATTTTCTTTACTCTGCCACACTGTATTTCCTTATAACGTGGTATTCTTACATATTCTTTCGAGAGAAAACTCTCCTGTGCGTTCTCTTTGGATGCTACACGCTTAGACTTTCACGCAACACCAAAGCTTTTCGAGTTACAACGTGTTGTTTAGGAAAAACAAGATAATTTCGCATGATGCGGGATTCCCTTAAAACGTGGTTTTCTGAAAAGTGTTGACGAAAGAAAATTCTCCTGTGGGTTCTCTTTTGAGGCTACACGTTTAGATGTACACGCCACACCAAATCCTATCGAGTTATAACCTGTTGGTTAGGATATACAAGCTAATTTTGTACTATGTGTTATTTCTTCTCGTAAAGCTTAACTGTTTCCAATAAGTATGTATTTGTCTTTACTCTGCAACACTGTATTTCCTTATAACGTGGTATTCCTACAAATTCTTTCGGGAGAAAACTCCCCTGTGCGTTCTCTTTTGAGGCTACACTTTTAGACGTACACGCCACACCAAATCTTTTTGAGTTACAACTTGTTGTTTAGGAGATACAAGCTAATTTTTTTACGATGAATTATTTCTTCTCGTAAAGTTTAAGTGTTTCCAATACGTATGTACTTGCCTCTACTCTGCCACACTGTATTTCCTTATAACGTGATATTCTTACATATTCTTTCGAGAGAAAACTCTCCTGTGCGTTCTCTTTGGAGGCTACACGCTTAGACATTCACCCAACACCAAAGCTTTTCGAGTTACAACGTGTTGTTTAGGAAAAACAAGATAATTTCGCATGATGCGGGATTTCCTTAAAACGTGGTTTTCTGACAAATTTTGACGAAAGAAAATTCTCCTGTGGGTTCTCTTTTGAGGCTACACGTTTAGTCGTACACGCCACACCAAATCCTTTCGAGTTATAACGTGTTGTTTAGGATATACAAGCTAATTTTGTACTATGTGTTATTTCTTCTCGTAAGCTTAAGTGTTTCCAATAAGTATGCATTTGTCTTTACTCTGCAACATTGTATTTCCTTATAACGTGGTATTCCTACATATTCTTTCGGAAGAAAACTCTCCTGTGCGTTCTCTCTTGAGGCTCCACGCTTAGACATACACGCACCACCAAAGCTTTTCGAGTTACAACATGTTGTTTAGGATAAACAAGTTAATTTCGCACGATGCGGTATTTCCTTAAAACGTGGTTTTCTGACAAATTTTGACGAAAGAAAACTCTCCTGTGGGTTCTCTTTTGAGGCTACACGTTTAGACATACATGCCACACCAAATCTTGTCGAGTTACAACGTGTTGTTTAGGAGATACAAGCTAATTTTACATGATGCGTTATTTCTTCTCCTAAAGTGTTTCCAATAAGTACATATTTGTCTATACTCTGCAACACTGTATTTCCTTATAACGTGGTATTCTTACATATTCTTTCGAGAGAAAACTATCCTGTGCGTTCTCTTTGGAGGCTACACGCTTAGACATACACGCACCACCAAAGCTTTTCGAGTTACAACGTGTTGATTAGGAAAGACAAGATAATTTCGCACGATGCGGGATTTCCTTAAAACGTGGTTTTCTGACAAATTTTGACGTAAGAAAATTCTCCTGTGGGTTCTCTTTTGAGGCTACACGTTTAGATGTACACACCACACCAAATATTTTTGAGTTACCACGTGTTGTTTCGGAGATACAAGCTAATTTTGTACCATGCGTTATTTCTTCTCTTAATGTGTTTCCAAAACGTATGTATTTGTCTTTACTCTGCAGCAATATGTTTCCTTATAACATGGTATTCTTACATATTCTTTCGAGAGAAAACTCTCCTGTGCATTCTCTTTTGAGACTACATGCTTAGACATACACGCAACACCAAATCCTTTCGAGTTATAACGTGTTGTTTAGGATATACAAGCTAATTTTGTACTATGTTTTATTTCTTCTCGTAAAGTTTAAGTGTTTCCAATAAGTATTTATTTGTCTTTACTCTGCAACACTGTATTTCCTTATAACATGGTATTCCTACATATTCTTTCGGGAGAAAACTCTCCTGTGCGTTCTCTTTTGAGGCTACACGCTTAGACATATACGCAACACCAAAGCTTTTCGAGTTACAACATGTTGTTTAGGAAAAACAAGATAATTTCGCAGGATGCAGGATTTCCTTAAAACGTGGTTTTCTGACAAATTTTGACGAAAGAAAACTCTCCTGTGGGTTCTCCTTTGAGGCTACACGTTTAGTCGTTCACGCCACACCAAATCTTTTCGAGTTACAACGTGTTGTTTAGGAGATACAAGCTAAGTTTGCATGATGCGTTATTTCTTTTCGTAAAGTGTTTCCAATAAGTACATATTTGTCTATACTCTGCAACATTGTATTTCCTCATAACGTGGTATTCTTACATATTCTTTCGAGAGAAAACTATCCCTTGCGTTCTCTTTGGAGGCTACACGCTTAGACATAAACGCACCACCAAAGCTTTTCGAGTTACAACGTGTTGATTAAGAAAAACAAGATAATTTCCCACGATGCGGGATTTCCTTAAAAAGTGGTTTTCTGACAAATTTTGACGTAAGAAAATTCTCCTGTGGGTTCTCTTTTGAGGCTACACATTTAGACGTGCACGCCACACCAATTCTTTTTGAGTTACCACGTGTTGTTTAGGAGATACAAGCAAATTTTGTACCATGCATTATTTCTTCTCATAATATGTTTCCAATACGTATGTATTTGTCTTTACTCTGCAGCAATATATTTCCTTATAACGTGGTATTCTTACATATTCTTTCGAGAGAAAACTCTCCTGTGCATTCTCTTTTGAGGCTAAACGCTTACACATACACCCAACACCAAAGCTTTTCGAGTTACAATGTTTTGTTTATGTAAAACAAGATAATTGCGCACAATGCGGGATTTCCTTAAAACGTGGTTTTCTGACAAATTTGGACGAAAGAAAATTCTCCTGTGGGTTCTCTTTTGAGGCTACATGTTTAGACGTACACGCCACACCAAATCTTTTCGAGTTACAACGTGTTGTTTAGGAGATACAAGCTAATTTTGTACGATGCGTTATTTCTTCTCCTAAAGTGTTTTCAATATGTACGTATTTGTCTTTACTCTACAACACTGTATTTCCTTATAACATGGTATTCGTACATATTCTTTCGAGAGAAAACTCTCCTGTGCATTCTCTTTTGAGGCTACACGCTTAGACATACACGCAACACCAAAGCATTTCGAGTTAGAACGTGTTGTTTAGGAAAAACAAGATAATTTCTCATGATGCGGGAATTCCTTAAAACGTGGTTTTCTGACAAATTTTGAGGAAAGAAAATTCTCCTGTGGGTTTTCATTTGAGGCTAAATGTTTAGGCGTATACGCCACACCAAATGTTTTCGAGTTACAATGTGTTCTTTAGGAGATACAAGCTAATTTTTTACGATGCTTTATATCTTCTTGTAAAGTTTAAGTGTTTCCAAAAGGAACGTATTTATCTTTAATTTGCCACAATGTATTTCCTTATAACGTGGTATTCTTACATACTCGTTCGAGAGAAATCTCTCCTGTGCGTTCTCTTTTGAGGCTACATGGTTAGACATACACGCAAACCCAAAGATTTTCGAGTTACAATGTGTTGTTTAGGAAAAACAAGATAGTTTCGCATGATGCGGGATTTCCTTAATAAGTGGTTTACTGACAAATTTTGAGGAAAGAAAATTCTCCTGTGGGTTCTCTTTTGAGGCTACACGTTTAGACGTACATGCCACACCAAATCTTTTCGAGTTACAACGTGTTGTTTAGGAGATACAAACTAATCTTTTACGATGCGTTATTTCTTCTCATAGAGTGTTTCAAATACATATGTATTTGTCTTTACTCTGCAAAACTGTATTTCCTTATAATGTGGTATTCTTACATGTTCTTTCGAGAGAAAACTCTCCTGTGCGTTCTCTTTTGAGGCTACCCGCTTAGACATACAGGCAACATCAAAACTTTTCGAGTTACAACGTGTTGTTTAGGAAAAACAAGATAATTTCGCACGATGAGTGATTTCCTTAAAACATGGATTTCTGACAAATTTTAACAAACAAAAATTCTCCTGTGGGTTCTCTTTTGAGGCTACACGTTTAGACGTACACGCCACACCAAAACTTTTCGAGTTACAATGTGTTGTTTAGGAGTTCAAGCTAATTTTGTATGATGCGTTATTTCTTCTCGTAAAGTGTTTCCAATACGTACGTATTTGCCTTTAGTCTGCAACACTGTATTTCCGTATAACGTGTTATTCTTACATATTCTTTCGAGAGAAAACTCTCCTGTGCGTCCACTTTTGAGGCTACACGCTTAGACATACACGCAACACCAAAGTTTTTCGCATTACAACGTGTTGTTTAGGAAAAACAAGATAATTTCGCACGATGAGGGATTTCCTTAATACGTGGTTTTCTGACAAATTTTGACAAAAGAAATTTCTCCTATTGGTTCTCTTTTGAGACTACACGTTTAGACGTACAGGTCACACCAAATCTTTTTAAGTTTCAACGTGTTGTTTAGGAGATACAGGCTAATTTGGTACGATGCGTTATTTCTTCTCATAAAGTTTTCCAATAAGTAAGTATTTGTCTTTACTCTGCAACACTGTATTTCCTTATAAGGTGGTATTCTTACATATTTTTTCGAGAGAAAACTCTCCTGTGCATTCTCATATGAGGCTACACGGTGAAACATACATGCAACACCAAAGCTTTTCGAGTTACAACGTGTTGTTTAGGAAGAACAAGATAATTTCTCACGATGCTGGATCTCCTTAAAACGTGGTTTTCTGACGAATTTTGACGAAAGAAAATTCTCCTGTGGGTTCTCTTTTGAGGCTAAACATTTAGACGTACACGCCACACCAAATCTTTTTGAGTTACAACTTGTTGTTTAGGAGATACAAGCTAATTTTTTAACGATGAATTATTTCTTCTCGTAAAGTTTAAGTGTTTCCAATATGTATATATTTGCCTCTACTCTGCAAGACTGTATTTCCTTATAACGTGGTATTCTTACATATTCTTTCGAGAGAAAACTCTCCTGTGCATTCTCTTTGGAGGCTACATACTTAGACATTCACGCAACAACAAAGCTTTTCGAGTTACAACGTGTTGTTTAGGAAAAACAAGATAATTTCGCATGATGCGGGATTTCCTTAAAACGTGGTTTTCTGACACATTTTGACGAAAGAAAATTCTCCTGTGGGTTCTGTTTTGAGGCTTCACGTTTAGACGTACACGCCACACCAAATCCTTTCGAGTTCTAATGTGTTGTTTAGGATATACAAGCTAATTTTGTACTATGTGTTATTTCTTCTCGTAAAGTTTAAGTGTTTCCAATAAGAATGTATTTGTCTTTACTCTACAACACTGTATTTCCTTATAACGTAGTATTCCTACATATTCTTTCGGGAGAAAACTCTCCTGTGCGTTCTCTTTTGAGGCTACACGTTTAGACGTACACGCCACACCAAAACTTTTTGAGTTACAGCTTGTTGTTTAGAAGATACGAGCTAATTTTTTAACGATGAATTATTTCTTCTCGTAAAGTTTAAGTGTTTCCAATATGTATATATTTGCCTCTACTCTGCAACACTGTATTTCCTTATAACGTGGTATTCTTACATATTCTTTCGAGAGAAAACTCTCCTGTGCGTTCTCTTTGGAGGCTACACGCTTAGACATTCACGAAACACCAAAGCTTTTCGAGCTACAATGTGTGTTGATTAGGAAAAACAAGATAATTTCGCACGATGCGGGATTTCCTTAAAACGTGGTTTTCTGACAAATTTTGATGTAAGAAAATTCTCCTGTGGGTTCTCTTTTGAGGCTACACGTTTAGATGTACACGCCACACCAAATCTTTTTGAGTTTACACGTGTTGTTTCAGAGATACAAGCTAATTTTGTACCATGAGTTATTTCTTCTCATAATGTGTTTCCAATACGTACGTATTTGTCTTTACTCTGCAGCAATATATTTCCTTATAACGTGGTATTCTTACATATTCTTTCAAGAGAAAACTCTCCTGTGCATTCTCTTTTGAGGCTACACGCTTAGGCATACAAGCAACACCAAAGATTTTCTAGTTTCAACGTGTTGTTTAGGAACAACAAGATAATTTCGCATGATGCGGGATTTCCTTAAAACGTGGTTTTCTGACAAATTTTGAGGAAAGAAAACTCTCCTGTGGGTTCTCTTTTGAGGCTACACTTTTAGACGTACACGCCACACCAAATCTTTTCGAGTTACAACGTGTTGTTTAGGACATACAAGCTAATTTTGCAAGATGCGTTATTTCTCTCATAAAGTGCTTCCATTACATATGTATTTGTCTTTACTCTGCCACACTGTATTTCCTTATAACGTGGTATTCTTACATATTTTTTCGAGAGAAAACTCTCCTGTGCGTTCTCTTTTGGGGCTACATGCTTACAGATACACCCAACACCAAAGCTTTTCAAGTTAAAACGTGTTGTTTAGGAACAACTAGATAATTTCTCACGAAGCGGGATTTCCTTAAAATGTGGTTTTCTGAAAAATTTTGACGAAAGAAAATTCTCCTGTGGGTTCTCTTTTGAGGCTACACGTTTAGACGTACACACCACACCAAATCCTTTCGAGTTACAATGTGTTGTTTAGGAGATACAAGCTAATTTTTTACGATGCTTTTTTTCATCTCTTAAAGTTTATGGGTTTCCAATACATACATATTTGTCTTTACTCAGCAACACTGTATTTCCTTATAACGTGGTATTCTTACATATCCTTTCAAGAGAAAACTCTCCTGTGCGTTCTTTTTTGAGGCTACACGCTTTGATATACACGCAACACCAAAGTTTTTCACGTTACAACATGTTGTTTAGGAAAAAACAAGATAATTTCGCACGATGAAGGATTTCCTTAATACGTGGTTTTCTGACAAATTTTGACCAAAGAAAATTCTCCTATGGGTTCTCTTTTGAGACTACACGTTTAGATGTACAGGCCACACCAAATCTTTTTAAGTTACAACGTGTTGTTTAGGAAATACAAGCTAATTTTGTACGATGCGTTATTTCTTCTCGTAAAGTTTTTCCAATAAATAAGTATTTGTCTTTACTCTGCAAAACTGTATTTCCTTATAACGTAATATTCTTACATATTTTTGAGAGAAAACTCTCCTGTGCATTCTCATTTGAGGCTACACGCTTAGACATACACGCAACAGCAAAGCATTTCGAGTTACAACGTGTTGTTTAGGAAGAACAAGATAATTTCTCACGATGCAGGATTTCCTTAAAACGTGGTTTTCTGACAAATTTTGACGAAAGAAAATTCTCCTGTGGGTTATCTTTTGAGGCTACACGTTTAGACGTACACGCCACACCAAATCTTTTCGAGATACAACGTGTTGTTTAGGAGATACAAGCTAATTTTGCATGATGCGTTATTTCTTCTCGTAAAGTGTTTCCAATAAGTACATATTTGTCTATACTCTGCAACACTGTATTTCCTTATATCGTGGTATTCCTACATATTCTTTCGAGAGAAAACTACCCTGTGCGTTCTCTTTGGAGGCTACACGCTTAGACATACATGCAACAACAAAGCTTTTCGAGTTACAACGTGTAGATTAGGAAAAACAGGATAATTTCTCACGATGCGGGATTTCCTTAAAATGTGGTTTTCTGACAAATTTTGACGTAAGAAAATTCTCCTGTGGGTTCTCATTTGAGGCTACACATTCAGACGTACACGCCACACCAAATCTTTTTGAGTTACCACGTGTTGTTTAGGAGATACAAGCTAATTTTGTACCATGCGTTATTTTTTCTCATAATATGTTTCCAATACGTATGTATTTGTCTTTACTCTGCAGCAATATATTACCTTATAACGTGGTATTCTTACATATTCTTTCGAGAGAAAGCTCTCCTGTGCATTCTCTTTTGAGGCTACACGCTTACACATACACCCAACACCAAAGCTTTTCGAGTTACAATGTTTTGTTTATGTAAAACAAGATAATTGCGCACAATGCGGGATTTCCTTAAAACGTGGTTTTCTGACAAATTTTGACGAAAGAAAATTCTCCTGTGGGTTCTCCTTTGAGGCTACATGTTTAGACGTACACGCCACACCAAATCTTTTCGAGTTACAACGTGTTGTTTAGGAGATACAAGCTAATTTTGTACGATGCATTATTTCTTCTCCTAAAGTGTTTCCAATACTTACATATTTGTCTTTACTCTACAACACTGTATTTCCTTATAACATGGTATTCGTACATATTCTTTCGAGAGAAAACTCTCCTGTGCATTCTCTTTTGAGGCTACACGCTTAGACATACACGCAACACCAAAGCATTTCGAGTTAGAACGTGTTGTTTAGGAGAAACAAGATAATTTCGCACGATGCGGGAATTCCTTAAAACGTGGTTTTCTGACAAATTTTGAGGAAAGAAAATTCTCCTGTGGGTTTTCATTTGAGGCTAAACGTTTAGACGTACACGCCACACCAAATGTTTTCGAGTCACAACGTGTTGGTTAGGAGATACAAGCTAATTTTTTATGATGCTTTATATCTTCTTGTAAAGTTTAAGTGTTTCCAAAAGGAACTAATTTATTTTTAATTTGTCACAATGTATTTCCTTATAACGTGGTATTTCTTCTCATAAAGTGTTTCAAATACATACGTATTTGTCTTTACTCTGCAAAACTGTATTTCCTTATAATGTTGTATTCTTACATGTTCTTTCGAGAGAAAACTCTTCTGTGCATTCTCTTTTGAGGCTACACGCTTAGACATTCACACAACACCAAAGCTTTTCGAGGTACAACGTGTTGTTTAGGAAAAACAAGATAATTTAACATGATGCGGGATTTCCATAAAACATGGTTTTCTGACAAATTTGGCGAAAGAAAATTCTCCTGTGGGTTCTCTTTTGAGGCTACACGTTTAGACGTACATGCCAAACCAAATCTTTTTGAGTTACAACGTGTTGTTTAGGAGATACAAGCTAATTTTTTATGATGCGTTATTTCTTCTCGTAAAGTTTTTCCAATAAATAAGTATTTGTCTTTACTCTGCAGAGTAAAGACAAATAAGTAAGTATTGGACACAATTTATGAGAAGAAATAACGCATCGTAAAAAATTAGCTTGTATCTCCTAAACAACACGTTGTAACTCGAAAAGATTTGGTGTGACATGTACGTCTAAACATGTACCCTCAAAAGAGAACTCACAGGAGAATTTTCTTTCATCAAAATTTGTCAGAAAACACGTTTTAAGGAAATCTCGCATCGTGCAAAATTATCTTGTTTTTACTAAACAACACGGTGTAACTCGAAAAGCTTTGGTGTTGAGTGTTTGTCTAAGCGTGTAGCCTCAAAAGAGAACGCACAGGAGAGTTTTCTCTCGAAAGAATATGTAAGAATACCACGTTATAAGGAAATACAGTGTTGCAGAGTAAAGACAAATAAGTACATATTGGAAACACTTTAGGAGAAGAAATAACGCATCGTAAAAAATTTGCTTGTATCTCGTAAACAACACGTTGTAACTCGAAAAGATTTGGTGTAGCTCATACGTCTAAACGTGTAGCCTCAAAAGAGAACCCACAGGAGAACTTTCTTTCGTCAAAATTTGTCAGAAAACCACGTTTTAAGGAAATCCCGCATCGTGCAAAATTATCTTTTTTTTCCTAAACAACACGTTGTAACTCGAAAAGCTTTGGTGCTGCATGTATGTCTATGCGTGTAGCCACTTAAGAGAAGGCACAGGAGATTTTTCTCTCGAAAGAACATGTAAGAATACAACGTTATAAGGAAATACAGTGTTGCAGAGTAAAGACAAATACGTACTTATTGGAAACACTTTACGAGAAGAAATAACGCATCGTAAAAAATTAGCTTGTATCTCCTAAACAACACGTGGTAACTCGAAAAGATTTGGTGTGGCATGCACGTCTAAACGTGTAGCCTCAAAAGAGAACCAACAGGAGAATTTTCTTTCGTCAAAATTTGTCAGAACACCACTTTTTACGGAAATCCTGCATCGTGCGAAATTATCTTGTTTTTCATAAACAACACGTTGTAACTCGAAAAGTTTTGGTGTTGCCTGTATGTCTAAGTGTGTAGCCTCAAAAGGGAACGCACAGGATAGTTTTCTTTCGACAGAATATGTAAGAATACCACGTTATAAGGAAATACAGTGTTGCAGCGTAAAGACAAATACGTACGTATTGGAAACACTTTATGAGAAGAAATAACGCAGCGTACAAATTAGCTTGTATCTCCTAAACAACATGTGGTAACTCGAAAGGATTTGGTGTGGCGTGCACGTCTAAACGTGAAGCCTCAAAAGGGAACCCACAGGAGAATTTTCTTTCGTCAAAATTTGTCAGAAAACCACGTTTTAAGGAAATCCCGCATCGTGCGAAATTACCTTGTTTTTCATAAACAACACGTTGTAACTCGAAAAGCTTTGTTGTTGCCTGTATGTCTAAGTGTGTAGTCTCAAAAGGGAATGCACAGGATAATTTTCTCTTGAAAGAATATGTAAGAAAACCACGTTTTAAGAAATACAGTGTTGCAGAGTAAAGACAAATATGTACGTATTGGAAACACTTTACGAGAAGAATTAACGCATTGTACAAAATTAGCTTGTATCTCCTAAACAATACATTGTAATTCGAAAAGATTTGGTGTGGCGTGTACGTCTAAATATGTAGCCTCAAAAGAGAACACACAGGAGAATTTTCTTTCCTCAAAATTTGTCAGAATCCACGTATTAAGGAAATCCCGCATTGTGCGAAATTATCTTGTTTTTCCTGCACAACACTTCGTAACTCGAAAAGCTTTGGTGTTGCGTGTATGTCTAAACGAGTGGCCTCAAAAGAGAATGCACAGGAGAGATTTCTCTCGAAAGAATATATAAGAATACCACGTTATAAGGAAATACAGTGTTGCAGAGTAAAGACAAATACTTAGGTATTGGAAACACTTTACGAGAAGTAATAACGCATCGTACAAAATTAGCTTGTATCTCCTAAACAACACGATGAACTCGAAAAGATTTGGTGTGGCGTGTACGTCTAAACGTGTAGCCTCAAAAGAGAACACACAGGAGAATTTTCTTTCGTCAAAATTTTTCAGAAAACCACGTTTTAAGCTAATCCCGCATCGTGCAAAATCATCTCCTTTTTCCTAAACAACATGTTGTAACTCGAAAAGCTTTGGTGTTGCGTGTATGTGTAAGGATGGAGCCTCAAAAGAGAAGGCACAGGAGAGTTTTCCCTGCGTGTAGCCTCAAAAGAGAACGCACAGTAGAGTTTTCTCTCGAAAGAATATGTAAGGATACCACATTACAAGGAAATACAGTGTTGCAGAGTAAAGACTAATACATATGTATTGGAAACACTTTATGAGAGAAATAACGCATCTTGCAAAATTAGCTTGTATGTCCTAAACAACACGTTGGAACTCGAAAAGATTTGGTGTGGCATGTACGTCTAAACGTGTAGCCTCAAAAGAGTACCCACAGGAGAGTTTTATTTCTTCAAAATTTGTCAGAAAACCACGTTTTAAGGAAATCCCGCATCGTGCGAAATTATGTTGTTTTTCCTAAATAACACGTTGTAACTCGAAAAGCTTTGGTGTTGTGTGTATATCTAAGCACGTAGCCTCAAAGGAGAATGCACAGGAGAGTTTTCTCTCGAAAGAATATGCAAGAATACCACGTTATAAGGAAATACAGTGTTGCAGAGTAAAGGCAAATATTTACGTAATGGAAACACTTAAACTTTATGAGAAGAAATAACGCTTCGTAAAAAAATTAGCTTGTATCTCCTAAACAACACGATGTAACTCGAAAAGATTTGATGTGGTGTGTACGTCTAAATGTGTAGCCTCCAAAGAGAACCCACAGGAGTATTTTCTTTCGTCAAAATTTGTCAGAAAACCACGTTTTAAGGAAATCCCGCATCGTGCTAAATTATCTTGTTTTTCCTAAACAACACATTGTAACTCGAAAAGCTTTGGTGTTGCGTGTATGTCAAAGCATGTAGCCTCAAAAGAGAACGCACAGGAGAGTTTTCTCTCGAAAGAATATGTAAGAATACCACGTTATAAGGAAATACAGTGTTGCAGAGTAAAGACAAATACGTACTTATTGGAAACACTTAAACTTTACGAGAAGAAATAAGGCATCGTACAAAATTAGTATGTATCTCCTAAACATCACGCTATAACTCGAAAAGATTTGGTGTGGTGTGTACGTCTAAACGTGTAGCCTCAAACGAGAACCCACAGGAGAATTTTCGTTCATCAAAATTTGTCAGAAAACCACGTTTTAAGGAAATCCTGCATCGTGCGAAATTATCTTGTTTTTCCTAAGCAACACGTTGTAACGCGAAAACCTTTGGTGTTGCGTGTATGTCTAAGCGTGTAGCCTCAAAAGAGAATGCAAAGGAGAGTTTTTTCTCGAAAGAATATATAAGAATACCACGTTATTAGGAAATACAGTGTTGCAGAGTAAAGACAAATATTTACGTATTGGAAAAACTTTACGAGAAGAAATAACGCATCTTACAAAATTAGCTTGTATCTCCTAAACAACACGTTGTAACTTAAAAAGATTTGGTGTGGCGTGTACGTCTAATCGTGTAGCCTCAAAAGAGAAACCATAGGAGAATTTTCTTTGGTCAAAATTTGTCAGAAAACCACGTATGAAGGAAATACCGCATCATGCGAAATTATCTTGTTTTTCCTAAACAAAACGTTTTAACTCGAAAAGCTATGGTGTTGCGTGTATGTCTAAGCGTGTAGCCCCAAAAGAGAACGCACAGGAGAGTTTTCTCTCGAAAGAATATGTAAGAATACCACGTTGTAAGGAAATACAGTGTTGCAGAGTAAAGGAAAATACATATGTATTGGCAACGCAACATCAAATCTTTTCGAGTTACAACGTGTTGGTTAGGAAAAGCAAGATAATTTCGCACGATGAGTGATTTCCTTAAAACATGGTTTTCTGAGAAATATTAACGAAAAAAAAATTCTCCTGTGGGTTATCTTTTGAGGCTACACGTTTAGACGTGCACGCCACACCAAATCTTTTCGAGTTACAAACTGTTGTTTAGGAGATACAAGCTAATTTTTTATGATGCTTTATTTCTTCTTGTAAGGTGTTTCCAATAGGTACGTATTTGCCTTTAGTCTGCAACACTGTATTTCCTTATAACGTGGTATTCTTACATATTCTTTCGAGAGAAAACTTTCCTGTGCGTCCTCTTTTGAGGCTACACGCTTAGACATACACGCAATACCAAAGATTTTCGCGTTACAACGTGTTGTTTAGGAAAAACAAGATAATTTCGCACGAAGAGGGATTTCCTTAATACGTGATTTTCTGACAAATTTTGACCAAAGAAAATTCTCCTATGGGTTCTCATTTGAGACTACACGTTTAGACGTACAGGCCACACCAAATCTTTTTAAGTTACAACATGTTGTTTAGGAGATACAAGCTAATTTTTTTACGATGCATTATTTCATCTCGTAAAGTTTAACTTTTTCCAATAAGTATGTATTTGCCTCTACTCTGCAACACTGTATTTCCTTATAACGTGGTATTCTTACATATTATTTCGAGAGAAAACTCTCCTGTGCGTTCTCGGATTTCCTTAAACCGTTGTGTTCTGACAAATTTTGAAGAAAGAAAATTCTCCTGTGGGTTCTCTTATGATGCTACACGTTTAGACATGCACGCCACACCAAATCCTTTCGAGTTACCACGTGTTGTTTAGGAGATACAGGCTAATTTTGTACGATGTGTTATTTCTTCTCGTAAATTGTTTCCAATACGTACGTATTTGTCTTTCTCTGCAACACTGTATTTCCTTATAACGTGGTATTCTTACATATTCTTTCGAGGGAAAACTCTCCTGAGCGTTCTCTTCTGAGGCTACATGTTTAGACATACAAGCAACACCAAAGCTTTTTGAGTTACAACGTGTTGTTTAGGAAAAACTAGATAATTTCGCACGATGCGAGATTTCCATAAACGTGGTTTTCTGAAAAATTTGACAATAGAAAGTTCTCCTGTGGGTTCTCTTTTGAGGCTACATGTTTAGACGTACACGCCACACCAAATCTGTTCGAGTTACAACGTGTTGTTTAGGAGATACAAGCTAATATTTTACAATGTGTTAATTCTTCTCATAAAGTGTTTCCAATACTTACGTATTTGTCTTTACTCTGCAACATTGTATTTCCTTATAACGTGGTATTCTTATATATTCTTTCGATAGAAAACTGTCCTGTGCGTTCCCTTTTGTGGCTACACACTTAGACATACAGGCAACACCAAAGCTATTCAAGTTACAACATGTAGTTTAGGAAAAAGAAGATGATTTCGCAGGACGCGGGATTTCCTTAAAACGTGGTTTTCTGAAAAATTTTGACGAAAGAAAATTCTCCTGTGGGTTCTCTTTTGTGGCTACACATTTAGACGTACACGCCACACCAAAACCTTTCGAGTTACAATGGGCTTTTTAGGAAATACAAGCTAATTTTGTACGATGCATTATTTCTTCTCGTAAAGTGTTTCAAATACGTATGTATCTATCTTTACTCTGCAACACTGTATTTCCTTATAACGTGGTATTCTTACATATTCGTTCGAGAGAAAACTCTCCTGTGCGTTCTCTTTTAAGGCTACACGCTTAGACATACACGCAGCACCAATGCTTTTCGAGTTACAACGTGTTGTTTAGGAAAAACAAGATAATTTCGCACGATGCGGGATTTCCTTAAAACGTTTTTTTCTGACAAATTTTGACGAAAGAAAATTCTCCTGTGGGTTCTCTTTTGAGGCTACACGTTTAGACTTACATGCCACACCAAATCTTTTCGAGTTACAACATGTTGTTTAGGAGATACAAGCTAATTTTGTAAGATGCGTTATTTCTTTTCGTAAAGTGTTTCCAATACATACTTATGTGTCTTTACTCTGCAACACTGTATTTCTTTATAACGTGGTATTCTTATATATTCTTTCGAGAGAAAACTCTCCTGTGCGTTCTCTTTTGAGGCCACACGTTTAGACATACACGCAACACCAAAGCTTTTGGAGTTACAACGTGTTGTTTAGGAAAAACAAGATAATTTCGCACAATGCGGGATTTCCTTAAAACGTGGTTTTCTGACAAATTTGACGAAAGAAAATTCTCCTGTGGGTTCTCGTTGAGGCTACACGTTTCAACTTACACGCCACACCAAATCCTTCGAGTTACAACGTGTTGTTTAGGAAATACAAGCTAATTTTGTACGATGTATTATTCCTTCTCGTAAAGTGTTTCCAATAAGTAAGTATCTGTCTTTACTCTGCAATACTGTATTTCCTTATAACGTGGTATTCTTACATATTCTTTCGAGAGAATCCTCTACTGTGCATTCTCTTTTGAGGCTACACACTTAGACATACACGCAACACCAAAGCTTTTCGAGTTACAATGTGTTGTTTAGGAAAACAAGATGATTTCGCATGATGCAGGATGTCCTTAAAACGTGGTTTTCTGAAAAAATTTTGACGAGAGAAAATTCTCCAGTGGGTTCTCTTTTGAGGCTACACGTTTAGATGCAAACACCACAGCAAATCTTTTCGAGTTACAACGTGTTGTTTCGGAGATACAAGCTAATTTTGTACCATGTGTTATTTCTTCTTGTTAAGTGTTTCCAATATGTAAGAATTTGTCTTTACTCTGCAACACCGTATTTCCTTATAACGTGGTATTCTTACATATTCTTTCGAGAGAAAACTCTCCTGTGCGCTCTCTTTTGAGGCTACATGCTTAGACATACACGTAACACCAAAGCTTTTCGAGTTACAACGTGTTGTTTAGGAAAAACAAGATAATTTCGCACAATGCGGGATTTCCTCAAAACGTGATTTCTGAAAAATTTTGACGAAAGAAAATTCTCCTGTGGGTTCTCTTTTGAGGCTACGCATTTAGATGTAAACACCACACCAAACAGTTTCAAGTTACAACGTGTTGTTTAGGAGATACAACCTAACTTTGAACGATGCGTTATTTCATCTCTAAAAGTGTTTCCAATAAGTACCTATTTGTCTTTAGACTGCAAAACTGTATTTCCTTCGAACGTGGTATTCTTACATCTTATTTCAAGAGAAAACACTCCTGTGCATTGGCTTTTGAGGATACAGGCTTAGACATACACGCAACAGCAAAGCTTTTCATGTTACAACGTGTTGTTTAGGAAAAACAAGATAATTTCGCACGATGCGGGATTACCATAAAACGTGATTTTCTGACATATTTTGACGAAAGAAAATTCTCCTGTGGGTTCTCTTTTGAGGCTACACATTTAGACGTACATGCCACACCAACTCTTTTCGAGTTCCAACGTGTTGTTTAGGAGATACAAGCTAATTTTGCATGATGCATTATTTCTTCTCATAAAGTGTTTCCAATACGTACGTATTTGTCTTTATTCTGCAACACTGTATTTCCTTATAACGTGGTATTCTTACATATTCTTTTGAGAGAAAACTCTCCTGTGCATTCTCCTTTGAGGCTACACGCTTAGATATACAAGTAACACCAAAGCTTTTCGAGTTACAACATGTTGTTTAGGAAAAACAAGATAATTTCGCACAATGCGGGATTTCCTAAAAACGTGATTTCTGAAAAATTTTGAAAGAAGAAAAATCTCCTCTGGGTTCTCTTTTGAGGCTACAAGTTTAGTCGTACACCCCACACCAAATCGTTTCGAGTGACAACGTGTTGTTAAGGAGATACAAGCTAATTTTGAACGATGCGTTATTTCATCTCTAAAAGTGTTTCCAGTACGTACGTATTTGTCTTTAGTCTACAACACTGTATTTCCTTACAACGTGGTATTCTTACATCTTCTTTTGAGAGAAAATTCTCCTGTGGGTTCTCTTTTGAGGCTACACGAGTTACAACGTGTTGTTTAGGAGAGACAAGCTAATTTTTTATAATGCGTTAATTTTTCTCATAAAGTGTTTCCAAGCTAATTTTGAACGATGCATTATTTCTTCGTGTAGCCTCAAAAGAGAATCCTAAACAACACCTTGTAACTCGAAAAGCTTTGGTGTTGCGTGTATGTCTAAACGTGTGGCCTCAAAAGAGAAGGCACAGGAGAGTTTCTCTCAAAAGAATATGTAAGAATACCACGTTATAAGGAAATACAGTGTTGCAGAGTAAAGACAAATACATACGTATTGGAAACACTTTATGAGAAGAAATAACGCATCGTACAAAATTAGCTTGTATCTCCTAAACAACACGTTGTAACTCGAAAATATTTGGTGTGGCGTGTACGTGTAAACAGGTAGCCTCAAAAGAGAACCCACAGGATAATTTTCGTTCGTCAATATTTGTCAGAAAACCACGTTTTAAGGAAGTCCCACATCGTGCGAAATTATCTTGTTTTTCCTAAACAACATGTCGTAACTCGAAAAGCTTTGGTGTTGCGTGTATGTCTAAGCGTGTAGCCTCAAAAGAGAAGGCACAGGAGAGTTTTCTCTCGAAAGAATATGTAAGAATACCACGTTATAAGGAAATACAATGTTGCAGTGTAAATACAAATACTTATGTATAGGAAACACTTTACGAGAAGAAATAAAGCATCGTACAAAATTAGCTTTTATCTCCTAAACAACACGTTGTAACTCGAAATATTTTGTGTGTCGTGTACGTCTAAACGTGTAGCCTCAAAAGAGAAGGCACAGGAGAGTTTTCTCTCGAAAGAATATGTAAGAATACCACGTTTTAAGGAAATACAGAGTTGCAGAGTAAAGACAAATATGTACGTATTGGCAACACCTTACGAGAAAAAATAAGGCATCGTACAAAATTAGTCTGTATCTCCTAAACAACACGTTGTAACTGAAAAGGATTTGGTGTGGCGTGTACGTCTAAACGTGTAGCCTCAAAAGAGAACCGACAAGAGAATTTTCTTTGGTCAAAATTTTTCAGAAAACCACGTTTTAAGGAAATCCCGCATCTTGCGAAATTATCTTGTTTTTCCTAAACAACACGTTGTAACTCGAAAAGCTTTGGTGTTGCCTGTATGTCTAAGCGTGTAGCCTCAAGAGAGAAGGCACAGGAGAGTTTTTTCTCGAAAGAATATGTAAGAATACCACGTTTTAAGGAAATACAGTGTTGCAGAGTAAAGACAAATACATTCGTATTGGCAACACTTTACGAGAAGAAATAACGCATCATACAAAATTAGTCTGTATCTACTAAACAACACGTTGTAACTCGAAAAGATTTGGTGTGGCGTGTACGTCTAAATGTGTAGCCTCAAAAGAGAACCCACAGCAGAATTTTCTTACATCAAAATTTGTCAGAAAACCACGTTTTATGGAAATCCCGCATCTTGCGAAATTATCTTGTTTTTCCTAAACAACACGTTGTAACTCGAAAAGCTTTGGTGTTGCGTGTATGTCTAAGCGTGTAGCCTCAAAAGAGAAGGCACAGGAGAGTTTTCTCTCGAAAGAATATGTAAGAATACCACGTTATAAGGAAATACAGTGTTGCAGAGTAAAGACAAATACGTACGTATTGGAAACACTTTAGGAGAAGAAATAATGCTTCGTGCAAAATTAGCTTGTATCTCCTAAACAACACGTTTAACTCGAAAAGATTTGGTGTCACCTGTATGTCTAAACGTGTAGCCTCAAAAGAGAACCCACAGGAGAACTTTCTTTCATCAAATTTTGCCAGAAAACCACATTTTAAAGAAATCCCACATCGTGCGAAATTATCTTGTTTTTCCTAAACAACATGTCGTAACTCGAAAAGCTTTGGTGTTGCGTGTATGTGTAAGCGTGTAGCCTCAAAAGAGAAGGCACAGGTGAGTTTTCTCTCAAAAGAATATGTAAAAATACCACGTTTTAAGGAAATACAGAGTTGCAGAGTAAAGATAAATATGTACGTATTGGCAACACCTTACGAGAAAAAATAAGGCATCGTACAAAATTAGTCTGTATCTCCTAAACAACATGTTGTAACTGAAAAAGATTTGGTGTGGCGTGTACGTCTAAACGTGTAGCCTCAAAAGAGAACCCACAGGCGAATTTTCTTTCGTCAAAATTTTTCAGAAAACCACGTTTTGAGGAAATCCCGCATCTTGCGAAATTATCTTGTTTTTCCTAAACAACACGTTGTAACTCGAAAAGCTTTGGTGTTGCGTGTATGTCTAAGCGTGTAGCCTCAAAAGAGAAGGCACAGGAGAGTTTTTTCTCGAAAGAATATGTAAGAATACCACGTTTTAAGGAAATATCGTGTTGCAGAGTAAAGACAAATACATATGTATTGGCAACACTTTACGAGAAGAAATGACGCATCGTACAAAATTAGTCTGTATCTACTAAACAAAACGTTGTAACTTGAAAAGATTTGGTGTGGCGTGTACGTCTAAACGTGTAGCCTCAAAAGAGAACCCACAGGAGAATTTTCTTAGGTCAAAATTTGTCAGAAAACCTCGTTTTAAGGAAATCCCGCATCTTGCGAAATTATCTTGTTTTTCCTAAACAACACGTTATAACTAGAAAAGCTTTGGTGTTGCGTGTACATCTAAGCGTGTAGCCTCAAAAGGGAATGCACAGGAGAGTTTTCTCTCGAAAGAATATGTAAGAATACCACGTTATAAGGAAATACAGTGTTGCAGAGTAAATACAAATATGTAGGTATTGGAAATACTTTACGAGAAGAAATAACTCTTTGTGCAAAATTAGCTTGTATCTCCTAAACAACATGTTGTAACTCGAAATGATTTGGTGTGGCGTGTACATCTAAACGTGTGGCCTCAAAAGAGAACCCACGGGATAATTTTCTCTTGTCAAAATTTGTCAGAAAACCACGTTTTATGGAAATCCCTCATCGTGCGAAATTATCTAGTTTTTCATAAACAACACGTTATAACTTGAAAAGCTTTGGTGTTGCGTGTATGTCTAAGCCTATAGCCTCAAAAGAGAATGCACAGGAGAGTTTTCTCTCGAAAGAATATGTTAAAATACCACGTTATAAGGAAATACAGAGTTGCAGAGTAAAGACAAATAGGTATGTATTGGAAACACTTTACGAGAAGAAATAACGCATTGTACAAAATTAGCTTGTATCTCCTAAACAACACGTTGTAACTCGATAGGATTTGGTGTGGCCTGTACGTCTAAATGTGTAGCCTCAAAAGAAAACCCACAGGATAATTTTCTTTCGTTAAAATTTTTCAGAAAACCACATTTTATGGAAATCCCGCATCGTTCGAAATTATCTTGTTTTTCCTAAACAACATATTGTAACTCGAAAATCTTTTGTTTGCGTGTATGTCTAAGGGTGTAGCCTCAAAAGAGAAGGCACAGGAGAGTTTTCTCTCGAAAGAATATGTAAGAATACCACGTTATAAGGAAATACAGTGTTGAAGAGTAAAGACAAATACGTACATATTGGAAACACTTTACGAGAAGAAATAACGCATCGTACAAAATTAGCTTGTATCTCCTAATCAACACGTTGTAACTCGAACTGATTTGGTGTGCTGTTTACATCTAAACGTGTAGCCTCCAAAGAGAACCCACAGGAGAATTTTGTTTCGTCAAAATTTGTCAGAAAACCACGTTTTAAGGAAATACCGCATCGTGTGAAATTACCTTGTTTTTCCTAAACAACACGTTGTATCTCGAAAAGCTTTGGTGTTGTGTGTAGGTCTAAGCGTGTAGCCTCAAAAGAGAACGCAGAGGAGAGTTTTCTCTCGAAAGAATATGTAAGAATACCACGTTATAAGTACATACAGTGTTGCAGAGTAAAGATAAATAGGTACGTATTGTAAATACTTTATGAGAAGAATTAATGCATGGTACAAAATTAGCTTGTATCTCCTAAACAACTCCTTGTAACTCGAAAGGATTTGGTGTGGCTCGTACGTATACATGTGTAACCTCAAAAAAGAACCCACAGGAGAACTTTCTTTCGTCAAAATTTGTCCAAAAACCACGTTTTAGGGAAATCTCTCATCGTGCAAAATTATCTTGTTTTTCCTAAACAACACGTTGTAACTCAAAAAGCTTTGGTGTTGCGTGTATGTCTGAGCTTGTAGCCTCTAAAGAGAACGCACAGGAGAGTTTTCTCTCGAAAGAACATGTAAGAATACAACGTTATAAGCAAATACAGTGTTGCAGAGTAAAGACAAATACGTACATGTTGGAAACACTTTACGAGAAGAAATAACGCATCGTAAAAAATTAGCTTGTATCTCCTAAACAACACGTGGTAACTCGAAAGGATTTGGTGTGGCGTGTACTTCTAAACGTGTAGCCTCAAAAGAGAACCCACAGGAGAATTTTCTTTCGTCAAAATTTGTCAGAAAACCACGTTTTAAGGTAATCCTGCATTGTGCGAAATTATCTTGTTTTTCCTAAACAACACGTTGTAACTCGAAAAGCTTTGGTATTGCCTGTATGTCTAAGTGTGTAGCCTCAAAAGGGAACGCACAGGATAGTTTTCTCTCGAAATAATATGTAAGAATACCACGTTATAAGGAAATACAATGTTGCAGAGTAAAGACAAATACATACTTACTGGAAACACTTTACGAGAAGAATTAACGCATTGCAAAAAATTAGCTTGTATCTCCTAAACAACACGTTGTAACTCGAAAAGATTTGGTGTGGCGTGTACGTCTAAATATGTAGCCTCAAAAGTGAACCAACAGAAGAATTTTCTTTCGTCAAAATTTTTCAGAAAACCACGTTTTAAGGAAATCCCGCATCGTGCGAAATCATCTCCTTTTTCCTAAACAACATGTTGTGACTCGAAAAGCTTTGGTGTTGCGTGTATGTGTAAGCGTGGAGCCTCAAAAGAGAAGGCACAGGAGAGTTTTCTGTCGAAAGAATATGTAAGAATACTACGTTATAAGGAAATACAATTTTGCAGATTAAAACAAATAAGTACATATTGGAAACACTTTACGAGAAGAAATAACGCATCGTACAAAATTAACTTGTATCACCAAACAGCACGTTGTAAATCGAAATGATTTGGTGTGACGTGTATGTCTAAACGTGTAGCCTAAAGAGAGAACCCACAGGATAATTTTCTTTCATCAAAATTTGTCAGAAACCACGTTTTAAGGAAATCTCACATCGTGCGAAATTATCTTGTTTTTCCTAAACACCACGCTGTAACTCGAAAAGCTTTGGTGTTGCGTGTATGTCTAAGCTTGTAGCCTCAAAAGAGAACGCACAAGAGAGTTTTCTCTTGAAAGATTATGTACGAATACCACGTTATAAGGAAATACAATTTTGCAGAGTAAAGACAAATAAGTACATACTGGAAACACTTTACGAGAAGAAATAACGCATCGTACAAAATTAGATTGTATCTCCTAAACAACACGTTGTAACTCGAAAAGATTTGGTGTGACGTGTACGTCTAAAAGTGTAACCTCAAAAGAGAACCCACAAGAGAATTTTCTTCCCTCAAAATTTGTCAGAAACCACGTTTTAAGGAAATCTCTCATCGTGCGAAATTATCTTGTTTTTTTCTAAACAACACATTGTATCAGGAAAAGATTTGGTGTTGTGTGTATGTCTAAGAGTGTAACCTCAAAAGAGAACGCACAGGATAGTTTTCTCTCGAAAGGATAAGTAAGAATACCATGTTATAAGGAAATACAATGTTGCAGAGTCAAGACAAATACGTACGTATTGGAAACACTTTACGAGAAGAATTAACGCATCGTAAAAAATTAGCTTGTATCTCCTAAACAACACGTTGTAACTCGAAAAGATTTGGTGTGGCATGTACATCTAAACGTGTAGCCTCAAAAGAGAACCCACAGGAGAATTTTCTTTATTCAAAATTTTTCAGAAAACCACGTTTTAAGGAAATCCCGCATCGTGCGAAATCATCTATTTTCCAAAACAGCATGTTGTAACTCGAAAAGCTTTGGTGTTGCATGTATGTGTAAGTGTGGAGCCTCAAAAGTGAAGGCACAGGAGAGTTTTCTCTCGAAAGAATATGTAAGAATACCACGTTATAAGGAAATACAATTTTGCAGAGTAAAGACAAATAAGTGCATATTGGAAACACTTTACGAGAAGAAATAACGCATCGTATAAAATTAGCTTGTATCTCCGAAACAACACGTTGTAACTCGAAAATATTTGGTGTGACGTGTACATCTAAAAGTGTAACCTCAAACGAGAACCCACAGCAGAATTTTGTTTCATCAAAATTTGTCAGAAACAACGTTTTAAGGAAATCTCGCATCGTGCGAAATTATCTTGTTTTTCCTAAACAACATGTTGTAACTCAAAAAGCTTTGGTGTTGCGTGTATGTCTAAGCTTGTAGCCTCAAAAGAGAATGCACAGGAGAGTTTTCCCTCGAAAGAATATGTAAGAATACCACGTTATAAGGAAATACAGTGTTGCAGAGTAAAGACAAAAAAAGTACGTATTGGAAACTCTATACGAGAAGAAATAACGCATCGTACAATATTTGCTTGTATCTCCTAAACAACACGTGGTAACTCGAAAGGATTTGGTGTGGCGTGTATGTCTAAACGTGTAGCCTCTAAAGAGAACCCACGGGAGAATTTTTTTCCTCCAAATTTGTCAGAAAACTACGTTTTAAGGAAATCCCGCATCGTGCAAAATTATCTTGTTTTTCATAAACAACACGTTGTAACTCGAAAAGAGTTGGTGTTGACTGTATGTCTAAGTGTGTAGCCTCAAAGGGGAACGCACAGGATAGTTTTCCCTCTAAAGAATATGTAAGAATACCACGTTATAAGGAAATACAATGTTGCAGAGTAAAGACAAACGCGTACTTCTTGGAAACACTTTATGAGAAGAATTAACGCATCGTAAAAAATTAGCTTGTATCTCCTAAACAACACGTTGTAACTCGAAAAGATTTGGTGTTGCATGTACATCTAAACGTGTAGCATCAAAAGAAAACCCACAGGAGATTTTTCTTTCATCAAAATTTGTCAGAAACCACGTTTTAAGGAAATCTCGCATCGTGCGAAATTATCTTGTTTTTCCTAAACAACACGTTGTAACTCGAAAACCTTTGGTGTTGCGTGTATATCTAAGCATGTAGCCTCAAAAGAGAACGCACAGGAGAGTTTTCCCTCGAAATAATATGTACGAATACCACGTTATAAGGAAATACAGTGTTGCAGAGTAAAGACAAATAAGTACGAATTGGAAACACTTTACGAGAAGAAATAAGGCATCGTAAAAAATTGGCTTGTATCTCCTAAACAACACGTTGTACCTCGAAAAGATTTGGTGTGGCTCATACGTCTACACGTGTAGCCTCAAAAAAGAACGAACAGGAGAACTTTCTTTCGTCAAAATTTCTCAGGAAACCACGTTTTAAGGAAATACCGCATCATGCAAAATTATCTTGTTTTTCCTAAACAGCATGATGTAACTCGAAAAGCTTTGATGTTGCATGTATGTCTAAGCGTGTAACCTCTAAAGAGAACGCACAGGATAGTTTTCTCTCGAAAGAATATGTAAGAATACTACGTTATTAGGAAATACAATGTTGCAGAGTAAAAACACATACGTACCTATTGGAAAAACTTTACAAGAAGAATTAATGCATCGTACAAAATTAGCTTGTATCTCCTAAACAACACGTGGTAACTCGAAAGGATTTGGTGTGGTGTGTACGTCTAAACATGTAGCCTCAAAAGAGAACCCACAGGAGAATTTACTTTCATCAACATTTTTCAGAAAACCACGTTTTAAGGAAATCCCGCATCGTGCGAAATGATCTTCTTTTTCCTAAACAACATGTTGTACCTCGAAAAGCTTTGGTGTTGCGTGTATGTGTAAGCATGGAGCGACAAAAGGGACAGCACAGGAGAGTTTTCACTCGAAAGAATATGTAAGAATACCACATTATAAGGAAATACAATTTTGCAGAGTAAAGACAAATAAGTACTTATTGGTAACACTTTACGAGAAGAAATAACGCATCATTCAAAATTAGCTTGTATCTCCTAAACAACACGTTGTAACTCGAAAAGATTAGGTGTGACGTGTATGTCTAAACGTGTAGCCTCAAAAGAGAACCCACAGGAGAATTTTCTTTCATCAAAATTTGTCAAAAACCACCTTTTAAGGAAATCTCGCATCGTGCGAAATTATCTTGTTTTTCCTAAACAACACGTTGTAACTCGAAAAGCTTTGGTGTTGCGTGTATGTCTAAGCTTTTAGCCTCAAAAGAGAACGCACAGGAGAGTTTTCTCTCGAACGAATATGTAAGAATACCACGTTATAAGAAAATACAGTGTTGCAGAGTAAAGACAAATAAGTACGTATTGGAAACACTTGAAGAGAAGAAATAACGCATCATACAAAATTAGCTTGTATCTCCTAAACAACACGTTGTAACTCGAAAAGATTTGGTGTGGCTCGTACCTCTACACGTGTAGCCTCAAAAGAGAACCCACAGGAAAACTTTCTTTCGTCAAAATTTTTCAGAAAACCACGTTTTATGGAAATCTCGCTTCAAGCGAAATTATCTTGTTTTTCCTAAAAAACACATTGTAACTCGAAAAGCTTTGGCGTTGCGTGTTTGTCTAAGCGTGTAGCCTCAAAGAGAACGCACAGGAGAGTTTTCCCTCGAAATAATATGTAAGAATACCACGTTATAAGGAAATACAGTGTTGCAGAGTAAAGACAAATAAGTACGTATTGGAAACACTTTACCAGAGGAAATAATGCATTGTTCAATATTTGCTTGTATCTCCTAAACAACACGTTGTAAATCGAAAAGATTTGGTGTGGCTCATATGTCTACACGTGTAGCCTCAAAAGAGAATGCACAGGAGAACTTTCTTTCGTCAAAATTTCTCAGGAAACCACGTTTTAAGGAAATCCCGCATCGTGCAAAATTATCTTGTTTTTCCTAAACAACACTTTGTAACTCGAAAATCTTTGGTGTTGCATGTATGTCTAAGTGTGTAGCCTCAAAAGAGAACGCACAGGAGAGTTTTCCCTCGAAAGAATATGTAAGAATACCACGTTATAAGGAAATACAGTGTAGCAGAATAAAGACAAATACGTACGTATTGGAAACACTTTACGAGAAGAAATAAAGCATCGTAAAAAATTTGCTTGTATCTCCTAAACATGTTGTAACTTGAAAAGATTTGGTGTGGCTCGTACGTCTAAAAGTGTAGCCTCCAAAGAGAACCCACAGGAGAACTTTCTTTCGTCAAAATTTGTCAGAAAACCACGTTTTAAGGAAATCCCGCATCGTGCAAAATTATCTTGTTTTTCCAAAACAACACGTTGTAACTCGAAAAGCTTTGGTGTTGCGTGTATGTCAAAGCATGTAGCCTCTAAAGAGAACGCACAGGAGAGTTTTCTCTCGAAAGAACATGTAAGAATACAACGTTATAAGGAAATACAGTGTTGCAGAGTAAAGACAAATACATACGTATTGGAAACACTTTATGAGAAGAAATAACACATCGTACAAAATTAGCTTGTATCTTCTAAACAACACGTGATAACTCGAAAGGATTTGGTGTCGCGTGCACGTCTAAACGTATAGCCTCAAAAGAGAACCCACAGGAGAATTTTCTTTCGTCAAAATTTGTCAGAACACAACGTTTTAAGGAAATCCCGCATCATGCGAAATTATCTTGTTTTTCATAAACAACACGTTGTAACTCGAAAAGCTTTGGTGTTGCCTGTATGTCTAAGTGTGTAGCCTCAAAAGGGAACGCAAAGGATAGTTTTCTCTCGAAAGAATATGTAGGAATACCACGTTATAAGGAAATACAATGTTGCAGAGTAAAGACAAATACGTACGTATTGGAAACACTTTACGAGAAGAAATAAGGCATCGTACAAAATTAGCTTGTATCTCCTAAACAACACGTGGTAACTCGAAAGGATTTGGTGTGACGTGTACGTCTAAACGTGTAGCCTCAAAAGAGAACCCACAGGAGAATTTTCTTTCGTTAAAATTTTCAGAAAACCACGTTTTAAGGAAATCCCGCATTGTGGGATATCATCTTCTTTTTCCTAAACAACATGTTGTAACTCGAAAAGCTTTGGTGTTGCGTGTACTTGTAAGCATGGAGCCTCCAAAGGGAAAGCACAGGAGAGTTTTCTCTCGAAAGAAAATGTAAGAATACCACGTTATAAGGAAATACAATTTTCCAGAGTAAAGACATATAAGTACATATTGGTAACACTTTATGAGAAGAAATAACGCATCATTCAAAATTAGCTTGTATCTCCTAAACAACACGATGTAACTCGAAAGGATTTGGTGTGACGTGTATGTCTAAACGTGTAGCCTCAAAAGAGAACCCACATAAGAATTTTCTTTCATCAAAATTTGTCAGAAACTACGTTTTGAGGAATTCTCGCATTCTGCAAAATTATCTTGTTTTTCCTAAACAACACGTTGTAAATCAAAACCTTTGGTGTTGCGTGTATGTCTAAGCATGTAGCCTCAAAAGAGAATGCACAGGAGAGTTTTCTCTCGAAAGAATATGTAAGAATACCACGTTATAAGGAAATACAGTGTTGCAGAGTAAAGACAAATTCGTACATATTGGAAACACTTTAAGAGAAGAAATAACACATCGTACAAAATTAGCTTGTATCTCCTAAGCAACACGTTGTAACTCGAAAAGATTTGGTGTGGCTCGTACCTCTACACGTGTAGCCTCAAAAGAGAACCCACAGGAGAACTTTCTTTTGTCAAATTTTTTCAGAAAACCACGTTTTATGGAAATCTCGCATCCTGCAAAATTATCTTGTTTTTCCAAAACAACACGTTGTAACTCGAAAAGCTTTGGTGTTGCATGTATGTCTAAGCGTGTATCCTCTAAAGAGAACACACAGGAGAGTTTTCTCTCGAAAGAACATGTAAGAATACAACGGTATAAGGAAATACAGTGTTGCAGAGTAAAGACAAATACTTACTTATTGGAAACACTTTACGAGATGAAATAACACATCATACAAAATTAGCTTGTATCTCCTAAACAACACGTGGTAACTCAAAGGGATTTGGTGTGGCATGTACCTCTAAACATGTAGCCTCAAAAGAGAACCCACAGGACTATTTTCTTTCATCAAAATTTGTCAGAAAACCACGTTTTAAGGAAATACCGCATCGTGCGAAATCATCTTGTTTTTCATAAACAACACGTTATACCTCGAAAAGCTTTGGTGTTGCCTTTATGTCTAAGTGTGTAGCCTCAAAAGGGAACGCACAGGATAGTTTTCTCTCGAAGGAATGTGTAAGAATACCACGTTATAAGGAAATACAGTGTTGCAGAGTAAAGACAAATACGTACATATTGGAAACACTTTACGAGAAGAATTAACGCATCATACAAAATTAGCTTGTATCTCCTAAACAATACGTTGTATCTCGGAAAGATTTGGTGTGGCGTGTACGTCTAAACATGTAGCCTCAAAAGAGAACCCACAGCAGAATTTTCTTTCGTCAAAATTTGTCAGAAAACCACGTTTTAAGGAAATCCCGCATCGTGGGAAATCATCTTCTTTTTCCTAAACAACATGTTGTAACTCGAAAAGCTTTGGTGTTGCGTGTATGTGTAAGCGTGGAGCCTCAAAAGAGAAGGCACAGGAGAGTTTTCTCTCGAAAGAATATGTAAGAATACCACGTTTTTACGAAATACAATTTTGCAGAGTAAAGACAAATAAGTACATATTGGAAACACTTTAGGTGAAGAAATAACGCATCGTACAAAATTAGCTTGTATCTCCTAAACAACACGTTGTAAATCGAAAAGATTTGGTGTGACGTGTATGTCTAAACGTGTACCCTCAAAAGAGAACCGACAGGAGAATTTTCTTTCATCAAAATTTGTCAGAAACCACGTTTTAAGGAAATCTCGCATTGTGCGAAATTTTCTTGTTTTTCCTTAAAAACACGTTGTAACTCGAAAAGCTTTGGTGTTGCGTGTATATCTAAGCTTGTAGCCTCACAAGAGAACGCACAGGAGACTTTTTTCTCGAAAGAATATGGAAGAATACCACGTTATAAGGAAATACAGTGTTGCAGAGTAAAGACAAATACGTACCTATTTGAAACACTTTATGAGAAGAAATAACGCATCGAACAAAATTAGCTTGTATCTCCTAAACAACACGATGTAACTCGAAAAGATTTGGTGTGGCTCGTTCTTCTACACGTGTAGCCTCAAAAGAGAACCCACAGGAGAACTTTCTTTCTTCAAAATTTTTCAGAAAACCACGTTTTATGGAAATCTCGCATCGTGCGAAATTATCTTGTTTTTCCTAAACAACACTTTTTAACTCGAAAAGCTTTGGCGCTGCGTGTTTGTCTAAGCGTGTAGCCTCAAAAGAGAATGCACAGGAGAGTTTTCCCTCGAAAGAATATGTAAGAATACCACGTTATAAGGAAATACAGTGTTGTAGAGTAAAGACAAATAAGTACGTATTGGAAACACTTACTGAGAAGAAATAACGCATAGTACAAAATTTGCTTCTATCTCCTAAACAACACGTTGTAACTTGAAAAGATTTGGTGTGGCTCGTACGTATGCACGTGTAACTTCAAAAGAGAACCCACAGGAGAACTTTCTTTTGTCAAAATTTGTCAGAAAACCACGTTTTAAGGAAATCCCGCATCGTGCAAAATTATCTTGTTTTTCCTAAACAACAAGTTGTAACTCAAAAAGCTTTGGTGTCGCGTGTATGTCTAAGCGTGTAGCCTCTAAAGAGAACACACAGGAGAGTTTTCTCTCGAAAGAACATGTAAGAATACAACGTTATAAGGAAATACAGTGTTGCAGAGTAAAGGCAAATAAATACGTATTGGAAACACTTTACCAGAAGAAATAACGCATCATATAAATTAGATTGTATCTCCTAAACAACATGTGGTAACTCAAAAGGATTTGGTGTGGCGTGTACGTCTAAACGTGTAGCCTTAAAAGAGAACCCACAGGAGATTTTTCTTTCATCAAAATTTGTTAGAAACCACGTTTTAAGGAAATCCCGCATCGTGCGAAATTACCTTCTTTTTCCTAAACAACACGTTGTAACTTGAAAAGCTTTGGTGTTGCGTGTATGTCTAAGCGTGTAAGCGCAAAAGAGAATGCACAGGAGAGTTTTCTCTCGAAAGAATATGTAAGAATACCACATTATAAGGAAATACAGTGTTGCAGAGTAAAGACAACTACGTACGTATTGGAAACTCTTTATGAGAAGAAATTACCCATTGTACAAAAATAGCTTGTATCTCCTAAACAACATGTTGTAACTCGAAAAGATTTTGTGTGGCTCGTACTTCTACATGTGAGCCTCAAAAGAGAACCCACAGGAAAACTTTCTTTCTCAAGATATTTCAGAAAACTACGTTTTAAGGAAATCTCGCATTGTGCGAAATTATCTTGTTTTTCCTAAACAACACGTTGTAACTCGAAAAGCTTTGGCGTCGTGTGTTTGTCTAAGCGTGTAGCCTCAAAGGAGAACACACAGGAGAGTTTTCCCTCGAAAGAATATGTAAGAATACCATGTTATAAGGAAATACAGTGTTGCAGAGTAAAGACAAATAAGTACTTATTGGAAACACTTTACGAGAAGAAATAACGCATCTTACAAAATTTGCTTGTATCTCCTAAACAACACGTTCTAACTCGAAAAGATTTGGTGTGGCTCGTACGTCTACACGTGTAGCCTCAAAAGAGAACCCACAGAAGAACTTTCTTTCGTCAAAGTTGTCAGAAAACAACGTTTTAAGGAAACCCACATCGTGCAAAATTATCTTGTTTTTCCTAAACAACACGTTGTAACTCAAAAAGCTTTGGTGTTGCGTGTATGTCTAAGCATGTAGCCTCTACAGAGAACGCACAGGAGAGTTTTCTCTCGAAAGAACATGTAAGAATAAAACATTATAAAGAAATACAGTGTTGCAGAGTAAAGACAAATATGTACGTATTGGAAAGACTTTACGAGAAGAAATAACGCATCGTACAAAATTAGCTTGTATCTCCTAAACAACACGTGGGAACTCGAAAGGATTTGGTGTGACGTGTATGTCTAAACGTGTAGCCTCAAAAGAGAACCCACAGGAGAATTTTCTTTCATCAAAATTTGTCAAAAACCACGTTTTAAGGAAATCTCGCATCGTGCGAAATTATCTTGTTTTTCCTAAACAACACTTTGTAACTCGAAAAGCTTTGGCATTGCGTGTTTGTCTAAGCGTGGAGCCTTAAAAGAGAATGCACAGGAGAGTTTTCCCTCGAAAGAATATGTAAGAATACCACGTTATAAGGAAATACAGTGTTGTAGAGTAAAGACAAATAAGTACGTATTGGAAACACTTACTGAGAAGAAATAACGCATAGTACAAAATTTGCTTCTATCTCCTAAACAACACGTTGTAACTTGAAAAGATTTGGTGTGGCTCGTACGTATGCACGTGTAACCTCAAAAGAGAACCCACAGGAGAACTTTCTTTCGTCAAAATTTGTCAGAAAACCATGTTTTAAGGAAATCCCGAATCGTGCAAAATTTTCTTGTTTTTCCTAAACAACAAGTTGTAACTCAAAAAGCTTTGGTGTTGCGTGTATGTCTAAGCGTGTAGCCTCTAAAGAGAACACACAGGAGAGTTTTCTCTCGAAAGAACATGTAAGAATACAACGTTATAAGGAAATACAGTGCTGCAGAGTAAAGGCAAATGAATACGTATTGGAAACACTTTACCAGAAGAAATAACGCATCATATAAATTAGAATGTATCTCCTAAACAACATGTGGTAACTCAAAAGGATTTGGTGTGGTGTGTACGTCTAAACGTGTAGCCTTAAAAGAGAACCCACAGGAGATTTTTCTTTCATCAAAATTTGTTAGAAACCACGTTTTAAGGAAATCCCGCATCGTGCGAAATTACCTTCTTTTTCCTAAACAACACGTTGTAACTTGAAAAGCTTTGGTGTTGCGTGTATGTCTAAGCGTGTAAGCGCAAAAGAGAATGCACAGGAGAGTTTTCTCTCGAAAGAATATGTAAGAATACCACATTATAAGGAAATACAGTGTTGCAGAGTAAAGACAACTACTTACGTATTGGAAACTCTTTATGAGAAGAAATAACCCATTGTACATAATAGCTTGTATCTCCTAAACAACATGTTGTAACTCGAAAAGATTTTGTGTGGCTCGTACTTCTACATGTGAGCCTCAAAAGAGAACCCACAGGAAAACTTTCTTTCTCAAGATATTTCAGAAAACCACGTTTTAAGGAAATCTCGCATTGTGCGAAATTATCTTGTTTTTCCTAAACAACACGTTGTAACTCGAAAAGCTTTGGCGTCGTGTGTTTGTCTAAGCGTGTAGCCTCAAAGGAGAACACACAGGAGAGTTTTCCCTCGAAAGAATATGTAAGAATACCATGTTATAAGGAAATACAGTGTTGCAGAGTAAAGACAAATAAGTACTTATTGGAAACACTTTACGAGAAGAAATAACGCATCTTATAAAATTTGCTTGTATCTCCTAAACAACACGTTCTAACTCGAAAAGATTTGGTGTGGCTCGTACGTCTACACGTGTAGCCTCAAAAGAGAACCCACAGAAGAACTTTCTTTCGTCAAAGTTGTCAGAAAACAACGTTTTAAGGAAATCCCACATCGTGCAAAATTATCTTGTTTTTCCTAAACAACACGTTGTAACTCAAAAAGCTTTGGTGTTGCGTGTATGTCTAAGCATGTAGCCTCTACAGAGAACGCACAGGAGAGTTTTCTCTCGAAAGAACATGTAAGAATAAAACATTATAAAGAAATACAGTGTTGCAGAGTAAAGACAAATATGTACGTATTGGAAAGACTTTACGAGAAGAAATAACGCATCGTACAAAATTAGCTTGTATCTCCTAAACAACACGTGGGAACTCGAAAGGATTTGGTGTGGTGTGTACTTCTAAACCTGTATCCTCAAAAGAGAACCCACAGGAGAATTTTCTTTCTTCAAAATTTGTCAGAAAACCACGTTTTAATGAAATCCTGCATCGTGCGAAATTATCTTGTTTTTCCTAAACAACACGTTGTAACTCGAAAAGCTTTGGAGTTGCCTGTATGTCTAAGTGTGTAGCCTCAAAAGGGAACGCACAGGATAGTTTTTTCTCGAAATAATATGTAAGAATATCACGTTATAAGGAAATAGAATGTTGCAGAGTAAAGACAAATATGTACGTATTGGAAACACTTTAGGAGAAGAATTAACACATTGTACAAAATTAGCTTGTATCTCCTAAACAACATGTTGTAACTTGAAAAGATTTGGTGTGGCATGTACGCCTAAACGTGTAACCTCAAAAGAGAACCCACAGGAGAATTTTCTTTTGTCAAAATTTGTCAGAAAACCACGTTTTAAGTAAATCCCGCATCGTGGGAAATCATCTTCTTTTTCCTAAACAACATGTTTTAACACGAAAAGCTTTGGTGTTGCATGTATGTGTAAGCGTGGATCCTCAAAAGGGAAGGCACAGGAGAGTTTTCTCTCGAAAGAATATGTAAGAATACCACGTTTTTATGAAATACAATTTTGCAGAGTAAAGACAAATAAGTACATATTGGAAACACTTTATGAGAAGAAATAACGCATCGAACAAAATTAGCTGTCTTTACTCTGCAACACTGTATTTCCTTATAACGTGGTATTCTTACATATTCTTTCGAGAGAAAACTCTCCTGTGCCTTCTCTTTTGAGGCTACACACTTAGACATACACGCAACACGAAAGCTTTTCGAGTTACAACGTGTTGTTTAGGAAAAACAGGATAATTTCGCACGATGCGGGATTTCCTTAAAACGTGATTTTCTGAAAAATTTTGACAAAAGAAAATTCTCCTTTGGGTTCTCTTTTGATGCTACACGTTAAGACGTACACGCCACAACAATTCTTTTCGAGTTACAACGTGTAGTTTTGGAGATACAAGCTAATTTTGTACGATGCGTTATTTCTTCTAGTAAAGTCTTTCCAATAATTACGTATTTGTCTTTACTCTGCAAAACTGTATTTCGTTATAACATGGTATTCTTACATATTCTTTCGAGAGAAAACTCTCCTCTGCCTTCTCTTTTGAGGCTACACATTTAGACATACACGCAACATGAAAGCTTTTCGACTTACAACGTGTTGTTTAGGAAAAACAAGATAATTTCGCACGATGCGGGATTTCCTTAAAACGTGATTTTCTGAAAAATTTTGACGAAAGAAAATTCTCCTTTCGGTTCTCTTTTGAGGCTATACGTTTAGACGTTCACGCCACACCAATGCTTTTCGAGTTACAACGTGTAATTTTGGAGATACAAGCTAATATTGTACGATGCATTATTTCTTCTCGTAAAGTGTTTCCAATACGTACATATATGTCTTTACTCTGCAAAATTGTATTTCCTTATAACGTGGTATTCTTACATATTCTTTCGAGAGAAAACTCTCCTGTGCCTTCTGTTTTGAGGCTACACACTTAGACATACACGCAACACGAAAGCTTTTCGAGTTACAACGTGTTGTTTAGGAAAAACAAGATAATTTCGCATGATGCGGATTTCCTTAAAACGTGAGTTTCTGAAAAATTTTGACGAAAGAAAATTCTCCTTTGGGTTCTCTTAAAATTCTCCTTTGGGTTCTCTTTTGAGGCTACACGTTTAGACGTACACGCCACACCAAATCTTTTCGAATTACAACGTGTTGTTTAGGACATACAAGCTAATTTTGCAAGATGCGTTATTTCTCTCATAAAGTGCTTCCAATATGTACGTATTTTTCTTTACTCTGCCACACTGTATTTCCTTATAACGTGGTATTCTTACATATTCTTTCGAGAGAAAACTCTCCTGTGCGTTCTCTTTTGGGGCTACACGCTTAGACATACACGCAACACCAAAGCTTTTCGAGTTAAAACGTGTTGTGTAGGAAGAACAAGATAATTTCTCACGATGCGGGATTTCCTTAAAACGTGGTTTTCTTAAAAATTTTGACGAAAGAAAATTGTCCTGTCGGTTCTCTTTTGAGGCTACACGTTTAGAAGTACATGCCACACCAAATCTTTTCGAGTTACAACGTGTTGTTTAGGAGATACAAGCTAATTTTGTACGATGCTTTATTTCATCTCTTAAAGTTCATGGGTTTCCAATACATACATATTTGTCTTTACTCTGCAACACTGTATTTCCTTATAACGTGGTATTCTTACATATTCTTTCGAGAGAAAACTCTCCTGTGCGTCCTCTTTTGAGGCTACACGCTTAGACATACACGCAACACCAAAGCTTTTCGCGTTACAACGTGTTGTTTAGGAAAAACAAGATAATTTCGCACGATGAGGGATTTCCTCAATACGTGGTTTTCTGACAAATTTTGACCAAAGAAAATTCTCCTATGGGTTCTCTTTTGAGACCACACGTTTAGACATACAGGCCACACCAAATCTTTTTAAGTTACAACGTGTTGTTTAGGAGATACAAGCTAATTTTGTACGATGCGTTATTTCTTCTTGTAAAGTTTTTCCAATAAGTATTTGTCTTTACTCTGCAACACTGTATTTCCTTATAACGTGGTATTCTTACATATTTTTTCGAGAGAAAACTCTTCTGTGCGTTCTCATTTGAGGCTACAGGCTTAGACATACACGCAACAGCAAAGATTTTCGAGTTACAACGTGTTGTTTAGGAAGAACAAGATAATTTCTCACAATTCGGGATTTCCTTAAAACGTGGTTTTCTGACAAATTTTGACGTAAGAAAATTCTCCTGTGGGTTCTCTTTTGAGGCTACACGTTCAGACGTACACGCCACACTAAATCTTTTTGAGTTACCACGTGTTGTTTCGGAGATACAAGCTAATTTTGTACCATGCGTTATTTCTTCTCTTAATGTGTTTCCAATACGTACGTATTTGTCATTACTCTGCAGCTATATATTTCCTTATAACGTGGTATTCCTACATATTCTTTTGAGAAAAAACTCTCCTTTGCATTCTCTTTTGAGGCTACACGCTCAGACATACACGCAACACCAAAGCTTTTCTAGTTACAACGTGTTGTTTAGGAAAAACAAGATAATTTCGCAAGATACGGGATTTCCTTAAAACGTGGTTTTCTGACAAATTTTGACTAAAGAAAATCCTCCTGTGGGTTCTCTTTTGAAGGCTACACGTTTAGACGTACACGCTACACCAAATCTTTTCGAGTTACAACGTGTTGTTTAGGATATACAAGCTAATTTTGTACTATGTGTTATTTCTTCTCGTAAAGTTTTTCCAATAAGTACATATTTGTCAATACTCTGCAACACTGTATTTCCTTATAACGTGGTATTCCTACATATTCTTTCGGGAGAAAACTCTCCTGTGCATTCTCTTTTGAGGCTACATGCTTAGACATACACATAACACCAAAGCTTTTCGAGTTACAACATGTTGTTTAGGAAAAACAAGATAATTTCGCACGATGAAGTATTTCCTTAAAACGTGGTTTTCTGACAAATTTTGACGAAAGAAATCTCTCCTGTGGGTTCTCTTTTGAGGCTACACGTTTAGACATACACGCCACACCAAATCTTTTCGAGTTACAGTGTGTTGTTTAGGAGATACAAGCTAATTTTGCATGATGCGTTATTTCTTCTCCTAAAGTTTTTCCAATAAGTACATATTTGTCAATACTCTGCAACACTTTATTTCCTTATACCGTGGTATTCTTACATATTCTTTTGAGAGAAAACTATCCTGTGCATTCTCTTTGGAGGCTACACGCTTAGACATACACGCAACACCAAAGCTTTTCGAGTTACAACGTGTTGATTAGGAAAAACAAGATAATTTCGCACGATGCGGGATTTCCTTAAAATGTGGTTTTCTGACAAATTTTGACGTAAGAAAATTCTCCTGTGGGTTCTCTTTTGAGGCTACCCATTTAGACGTACACGCCACACCAAATCTTTTTGAGTTACCACGTGTTGTTTCGGAGATACAAGCTAATTTTGTACCATGCGTTATTTCTTCTCATAATGTGTTTCCAATACTTTCGTATTTGTCTTTACTCTGCAGCAATATATTTCCTTATAACATGGTATTCTTACATATTCTTTCGAGAGAAAACTCTCCTGTGCATTCTCTTTTGAGGCTACACACTTAGACATACATGCAACACCAAAGCTTTTCTAGTTACAACGTGTTGTTTAGGAAAAATAAGATAATTTCTCACGATGCGGGATTTCCTTAAAACGTGGTTTTCTGACAAATTTTGACGAAAGAAAACTCTCCTGTGGGTTCTCTTTTGAGGCTACACGTTTAGACGTAGACACCACACCAAATCTTTTCGAGTTACAACGTGTTGTTTAGGACATACAAGCTAATTTTGCAATATGCGTTATTTCTCTCATAAAGCGCTTCCAATATGTACGTATTTGTCTTTACTCTGCCACACTGTATTTCCTTATAACGTGGTATTCTTACATATTCTTTTGAGAGAAAACTCTCCTGTGCGTTCTCTTTTAGGGCTACATGCTTAGACATACACCCAACACCAAAGCTTTTCGAGTTAAAACGTGTTGTTTAGGAAGAACAAGATAATTTCTCACGATGCTGTATTTCCTTAAAACGTGGTTTTCTGAAAAAATTTGACAAAAGAAAATTGTCCTGTGGGTTCTCTTTTGAGGCTACACGTTTAGACGTACAGGCCACACCAAATCTTTTCGAGTTACAATGTGTTGTTTAGGAGATATAAGCTAATTTTGTACGTTGCTTTATTTCATCTCGTAAAGTTTGTGGGTTTCCAATACATACGTAACTTTCTTTACTCAGCAATACTGTATTTCCTTACAACGTGGTATTCTTACATATTGTTTCGAGAGAAAACTCTCCTGTGCGTTCTCTTTGGAGGCTACACGCTTAGACATACACGCAACACCAAAGCTTTTCGACTTACAACGTGTTGTTTAGGAAAAACAAGATAATTTCGCACGATGCTGGATTTCCTTAAAACGTGGTTTTCTGAAAAATTTTGATGAAAGAAAATTCTCCTGTGGGTTTTCATTTGAGGCTACACGTTTAGACGTACATGCCACACCAAATCTTTTCGAGTTACAACGTGTTGTTTAGGAGATAAAAGCTAATTTTTTACGATGCTTTATATATTCTTGTAAAGTTTAAGAGTTTCCAAAAGGTACGTATTTATCTTTAATTTGCCACAATGTATTTCCTTATAACGTGGTATTCTTACATACTCGTTCGAGAGAAATCTCTCCTGTGCGTTCTCTTTTGAGGCTACATGCTTAGACATACACGCAACAGCAAATATTTTCGAGTAACAATGTGTTGTTTAGGAAAACTAGATAGTTTCGCACGATGCAGGATTTCCTTAATAAGTGGTTTTCTGACAAATTTTGACGAAAGAAAATTCTCCTGTGGGTTCTCTTTTGAGGCTACACGTTTAGACGTACACGCCACACCAAATCTTTTCGAGTTACCACGTGTTGTTTAGGAGATACAAGCTAATTTGTATGATGCGTTATTTCTTCTCGTAAAGTGTTTCCAATACGTATGTATTTGCCTTTAGTCTGCAACACTGTATTTCCTTATAACGTGGTATTCTTACATATTCTTTCGAGAGAAAACTCTCCTGTGCGTCCTCTTTTGAGGCTACACGCTTAGACATACACGCAACACCAAAGCTTTTCAAGTTACAACATGTTGTTTGGGAAAAACAAGATAATTACGCACGATGAGGGATTTCCTTAATACTTAGTTTTCTGACAAATATTGACCAAAGAAAATTATCCTATGGGTTCTCTTTTGAGACTACACGTTTAGACGTGCAGGCCACACCAAATCTTTTTAAGTTACAACGTGTTGTTTAGGAGACACAAGCTAATTTTGTACGATGCGTTATTTCTTCTCGTAAAGTTTTTCCAATAAGTATGTATTTGTCTTTACTCTGCAACACTCTATTTCCTTATAAGGTGGTATTCTTATGTATTCTTTCGAGAGAAAACTCTCCTCTGCATACTCTTTTGGGGCTACATGCTTAGACATACGCCCAACACCAAAGCTTTTCAAGTTAAAACGTGTTGTTTAGGAAGAACAAGATAATTTCTCACGATGCAGGATTTCCTTAAAACGTGGTTTTCTGACAAATTTTGACGAAAGAAAATTGTCCTGTGGGTTCTCTTTTGAGGCTACACGTTTAGAAGTACAGGCCACACCAAATCTTTTCGAGTTACAAAGTGTTGTTTAGGAGATACAAGCTAATTTTGTACGATGCTTTATTTCATCTTGTAAAGTTTGTGGGTTTCCAATACATACGTATCTTTCTTTACTCTGCAACACTGTATTTCCTTACAACGTGGTATTCTTACATATTCTTTCTAGAGAAAACTCTCCTGTGCATTCCCTTTGGAGGCTACAGGCTTAGACATACACGCAACACCAAAGCTTTTCGACTTACAATGTGTTGTTTAGGAAAAACAAGATAATTTCGCACGATGCTGGATTTCCTTAAAACGTGGTTTTCTGAAAAATTTTGACGAAAAAAAATTCTCCTGTGGGTTTTCATTTGAGGCTACACGTTTAGACGTACATGCCACACCAAATCTTTTCGAGTTACAACGTGTTGTTTAGGAGATAAAAGCTAATTTTTTACGATGCTTTATATCTTCTTGTAAAGTTTAAGAGTTTCCAAAAGGTACGTATTTATCTTTAATTTGCCACAATGTATTTCCTTATAACGTGGTATTCTTACATACTCGTTCGAGAGAAATCTCTCCTGTGCGTTCTCTTTTGAGGCTACATGCTTAGACATACACGCAACAGCAAATATTTTCGAGTAACAATGTGTTGTTTAGGAAAACTAGATAGTTTCGCACGATGCAGGATTTCCTTAATAAGTAGTTTTCTGACAAATTTTGACGAAAGAAAATTCTCCTGTGGGTTCTCTTTTGAGGCTACACGTTTAGATGTACACGCCACACCAAATCTTTTCGAGTTACAACGTGTTGTTTAGGAGATACAAGCTAATTTTGTACGATGCGTTATTTCTTCTCGTAAAGTGTTTCCAATATGTATGCATTTGCCTTTAGTCTGCAACACTGTATTTCCTTATAACGTGGTATTCTTACATATTCTTTCGAGAGAAAACTCTCCTGTGCTTCCTCTTTTGAGGCTACACGCTTAGACATACACGCAACACCAAAGCTTTTCAAGTTACAACGTGTTGTTTAGGAAAAACAAGATAATTTCACACGATGAGGGATTTCCTCAATACGTGGTTTTCTGACAAATATTGACCAAAGAAAATTATCCTATGGGTTCTCTTTTGAGACTACACGTTTAGACGTACTTGCCACACCAAATCTTTTTAAGTTACAACGTGTTGTTTAGGAGACACAAGCTAATTTTGTACGATGCGTTATTTCTTCTCGTAAAGTTTTTCCAATAAGTATGTAATTGTCTTTACTCTGCAACACTGTATTTCCTTATAAGGTCGTATTCTTACACATTCTTTCGAGAGAAAACTCTCCTCTGCATACTCTTTTGGGGCTACATGCTTAGACATACACCCAACACCAAAGCTTTTCAAGTTAAAACGTGTTGTTTAGGAAGCACAAGATAATTTCTCACGATGCGGGATTTCCTTAAAACGTGGTTTTCTGACAAATTTTGACGAAAGAAAATTGTTCTGTGGGTTCTCTTTTGAAGCTACACGTTTGGAAGTACAGGCCACACCAAATCTTTTCGAGTTACAACGTGTTGTTTAGGAGATACAAGCTAATTTTGTACGATGCGTTATTTCTTCTCATAAAGTGTTTCCAATAGGTACGTATTTGCCTTTAGTCTGCAACACTGTATTTCCTTATAACGTGGTATTCTTACATATTCTTTCGAGAGAAAACTCTCCTGTGTGTTCCCCTTTGAGGCTACATGCTTAGACATACAGGCAACACCAAAGCTTTTCGCGTTACAACGTGTTGTTTAGGAAAATCCAGATAATTTCGTGCGATGTGGGATTTCCTTAATAAGTGGTTTTCTGACCAATTTTGACCAAGGAAAATTCTCCTATGGGTTCTCTTTTGAGGCTACACGTTTAGATGTACAGGCCACACGTAATCTTTTTAAGTTACAACGTGTTGTTTAGGAGATACAAGCTAATTTTGTACGATAGGTTATTTCTTCTCGTAAAGATTTTCCAATAAGTAAGAATATGTCTTTACTCTGCAACATTGTATTTCCTTATAACGTGGTATTCTTACATATTCTTTCGAGAGAAAACTCTCCTGTGCCTTCTCTTTTGAGGCTACACGCTTAGACATACACACAACACCAAAGCTTTTCGAGTTACGACATTTTGTTTAGGAAAAACAAGATAATTTCGCACGATGAGGGATTTCCTTATAACGTGGTTTTTGGACAAATTTTGACGAAAGAAAATTCTCCTGTGGGTTCTCTTTTGAGGCTACATGTTTAAACGTACACGCCACACCAAATCCTTTCGAGTTACAACGTGTTGTTTAGGAGATACAAGCTAATTTTTTTATGATGCGTTATTTCTTCTCGTAAAGTTTAAGTGTTTCCAATACGTATGTATTTGCCTTTACTCTGCAACACTGTATTTCCTTATAACGTGGTATTCTTACATATTCTTTCGACAGTAAACTCTCCTGTGCGTTCTCTTTGGAGGCTACACGCTTCGACATACACGCAACACCAAAGCTTTTCGAGTTACAACGTGTTGTTTAGGAAAAACAAGATAATTTCGCATGATGCGGGATTTCCTTAAAACGTGGTTTTCTGACAAATTTTGATGAAAGAAAATTCTCCCGTGGGTTCTCTTTTGAGGGTACACGTTTAGACATACACGCCACACCAAATCATTTCGAGTTATAACGTGTTGTTTAGGAGATACAAGCTAATTTTGTACTATGTGTTATTTCTTCTCGTAAAGTTTAAGTGTTTCCAATAAGTATGTATTTGTCTTTACTCTGCAACACTGTATTTCCTTATAACGTGGTATTCCTACATATTCTTTTGGGAGAAAACTCTCCTGTCCATTCTCTTTTGAGGCTACACGCTTAGAAATACACGCAACACTAAAGCTTTTCGAGTTACAACATGTTGTTTAGGAAAAACAAGATAATTTCGCACTATGCAGTATTTCCTTAAAACGTGATATTCTGACAAATTTTAGCCAAGGAAAACTCTCCTGTGGGTTCTCTTTTGAGGCTACACGTTTAGACGTACACGCCACACCAAATCTTTTCCAGTTACAACGTGTTGTTTAGGAGATACAAGCTAATTTTGCATGATGCTTTATTTCTTCTCGTAAAGTGTTTCCAATAAGTATGTATTTGTCTATACTCTGCAACACTGTATTTCCTTATAACGTGGTATTCTTACATATTCTTTCGAGAGAAAACTCTCCTGTGCATGCCCCTTTGAGACTACGCGCTTAGACATACACGCAACACCAAAGCTTTTCGAGTTACAACGTGTTGTTTAGGAAAAACTAGATAATTACGCACGATGCGGGATTTCCTTAATAAGTGGTTTTCTGACAAATTTTGACCAAGGAAAATTCCTCTATGGGTTCTCTTTTGAGGCTACACGTTTAGACGTACAGGCCACACCAAATCATTTTAAGTTACAACGTGTAGTTTAGGAGATACAAGCTAATTTTGTACGATGCGTTATTTCTTCTCGTAAAGTTTTTCCAATAAGTAAGTATATGTCTTTACTCTGCAACACTGTATTTACTTATAACGTGGTATTCTTACATATTCTTTCAAGAGAAAACTCTCCAGTGCGTTCTCATTTGAGGCTACACGCTTAGACATATACGCAACACCAAAGCTTTTCGAGTTACAACCTGTTGTTTAGGAAGAACAAGATAATTTCCCATGATGCGGGATTTCCTTAAAACGTGGTTTTCTGACAAATTTTGACGTAAGAAAATTCTCCTGTGGGTTCTCTTTTGAGGCTACACGTTCAGACATACACGCCACACCAAATCTTTTTGAGTTACCACGTGTTTTTTCGGAGATACAAGCTAATTTTGTACCATGCGTTATTTCTTCTCATAATGTGTTTCCAATAAGTACTTATATGTCTTTACTCTGCCTCAATATATTTCCTTATAACGTGGTATTCTTACCTATTCTTTCGAGAGAAAACTCTCCTGTGCATTCTCTTTTGAGGCTGCACGCGTAGACATACACGCAACACCAAAGCATTTTGGATTACAACCTGTTGTTTAGGAAAAACAAGATAATTTCACACGATGCGGGATTTCCTTAAAACGTGGTTTTCTGAAAAATTTTGACGAAAGAAAATTCTCCTGTGGGTTCTCTTTTGAGGCTACATGTTTAGTTGTAAACGCCACACCAAATCTTTTTGAGTTACAACGTTTTGTTTAGGAGATACAAGCTAATTTTGTAAGATACGTTATTACCTCTCGTAAAGGGTTTCCAATACATATGTATTTGTCTTTACTCTGCAACAGTGTATTTCCATATAACGTGGTATTCTTACATATTCTTTTGAGAGAAAACTCTCCTGTGCATTCTCTTTTGAGGCTACACGCTTAGACATACACGCAACACCAAAGCTTTTCGAGTTACAACGTGTTGTTTAGGAAAAACAAGATAATTTCGCACGATGCGGGATTTCCTTAAAACGTGGTTTTCTGACAAATTTTGACGAAAGAAAATTCTCCTGTGGGTTCTCTTTTGAGGGTACACGTTTAGACGTACAAGCCACACCAAATCCTTTCGAGTTATATCGTGTTGTTTAGGAGATACAAGCTTATTTTGTACTATGTGTTATTTCTACTCGTAAAGTTTAAGTGTTTCCAATAAGTATGTATTTGTCTTTACTCTGCAACACTGTATTTCCTTATAATGTGGTATTCCTACATAATCTTTTGGGAGAAACCTCTCCAGTGCGTTCTCTTTTAGGCTACACGCTTAGATATACCCGCAACACCAAACCTTTTCGAGTTACAACATGTTGTTTAGGAAAAACAAGATAATTTCGCACGATGCGGAATTTCTTTAAAACGTGGTTTTGACAAATTTTGACGAAAGAAAACTCTCCTGTGGGTTCTCTTTTGAGGCTACACGCTTATACGTACACGCCACACCAAGACTTTTTGAGTTACAACGTGTTGTTTAAGACATACACGCTAATTTTGCAAGATGCTTTATTTCTCTCATAAAGTGCTTCCAATACATACGTATTTGTCTTTACTCTGCCACACTGTATTTCCTTATAACGTGGTATTCTAAATATTCTTTTGAGAGAAAACTCTCCTGTGCGTTCTCTTTTGGGGCTACATGCTTAGACATACACGCAACACCAAAGCTTTTCGAGTTAAAACGTGTTGTTTAGGAAGAACAAGATAATTTCTCACGATGCGGGATTTCCTTAAAACGTGGTTTTCTGACAAATTTTGACGAAAGAAAACTCTCCTATGGGTTCTCTTTTGAGGCTACACGTTTAGACGTACACGTCACACCAAATCTTTTTGAGTTACAACGTGTTGTTTAGGACAAACAAGCTAATTTTGCAAGATGCGTTATTTCTCTCATAAAGTGCTTCCAATACGTACGTATTTGTCTTTACTCTACCACACTGTATTTCCTTATAACGTGGTATTCTTACATATTCTTTCGAGAGAAAACTCTCCTGTGTGGTCTCTTTTGGGGCTACACACTTAGACATACACCCAACACCAAAGCTTTTCGAGTTAAAACGTGTTGTTTAGGAAGAACAAGATAATTTCTCACGATGCGGGATTTTCTTAAAACGTGGTTTTCTGACGAATTTTGACAAAAGAAAATTGTCCTGTTGGTTCTCTTTTGAGGCTACACGTTTAGACGTACACGCCACACCAAATCTTTTCGAGTTACAACGTGTTGTTTAGGAGATACAAGCTAATTTTGTACGATGCTTTATTTCATCTCGTAAAGTTTATGGGTTTCCAATACATACGTATTTGTCTTTACTCTGCAACACTGTATTTCCTTATAACGTATTATTCTTACAAATTCTATCGAGAAAAAACTCTCCTGTGCGTTCTCTTTTGAGGCTACATGGTTAGACATACACGCAACACCAAAGCCTTTCGAGTTACAACGTGTTGTTTAGGAAAAACAAGATAATTTCGCATTATGCGGGATTTCCGTAAAACGTGGTTTTCTGAAAAATTTTGACGAAAAAAATTCTCCTGTGGGTTCTCTTTTGAGGCTACACGTTTAGACGTACATGCCACACCACATCTTTTCGAGTTACAACGTGTTGTTTAGGAGATACAAGCTAATTTTGTACGATGCTTTATTTCATCTCGTAAAGTTTATGGGTTTCCAATACATATGTATTTGTCTTTACTTTGCAACACTGTATTTCCTTTTAACGTGTTATTCTTACAAATTCTATCGAGATACAACTCTCCTGTGTGTTCTCTTTTGAGGCTACACGCTTAGATATACACGGAACACCAAAGCTTTTCGAGTTACAACATGTTGTTTAGGAAAAAGAAGATAATTTCGCACGATGCGGGATTTCCATAAAACGTGGTTTTCTGAAAAATTTTGACGAAAGAAAATTCTCCTGTGGGTTCCCTTTTGAGGCTACACGTTTAGACGTACACGCCACACCAAATCTTTTCGAGTTACAACGTGTTGTTTAGGAGATACAAGCTAATTTTTTACGTTGCGTTATTTGTTCTCATAAAGTGTTTCCAATACGTACGTATTTGCCTTTACTCTGCAACACTGTATTTCCTTATAAAGTGGTATTCTTACATATTCTTTCGAGAGAAAACTCTCCTGTGCATTCTCTTTTGTGGCTACATGATTAGACATACACGCAACACCAAAGCTTTTGGAGTTACAACGTGTTGTTTAGGAAAAACAAGATAATTTCGCACGATGCGGGATTTCCTTAAAATGTGGTTTTCTGAAAAATTTTGACGAAAAAAATTCTCCTGTGGGTTCTCTTTTGAGGCTACACGTTTAGACGTACATGCCACACCACATCTTTTCGAGTTACAACGTGTTGTTTAGGAGATACAAGCTAATTTTGTACGATGCTTTATTTCATCTCGTAAAGTTTATGGGTTTCCAATACATATGTATTTGTCTTTACTTTGCAACACTGTATTTCCTTTTAACGTGTTATTCTTACAAATTCTATCGAGATACAACTCTCCTGTGTTTTCTCTTTTGAGGCTACAAGCTTAGATATACACGGAACACCAAAGCTTTTCGAGTTACAACATGTTGTTTAGGAAAAACAAGATAATTTCGCACGATGCGGGATTTCCTTAAAACGTGGTTTTCTGACAAATTTTGACGAAAGAAAACTCTCCTGTGGGTTCTCTTTTGAGGCTACACGTTTAGACGTACACGCCACACCAAATCTTTTTGAGTTACAACGTGTTGTTTAGGACAAACAAGCTAATTTTGCAAGATGCGTTATTTCTCTCATAAAGTGCTTCCAATACGTACGTATTTGTCTTTACTCTGCCACACTGTATTTCCTTATAACGTGGTATTCTTACATATTCTTTCGAGAGAAAACTCTCCTGTGTGGTCTCTTTTGGGGCTACACACTTAGACATACACCCAACACCAAAGCTTTTCGAGTTAAAACGTGTTGTTTAGGAAGAACAAGATAATTTCTCACGATGCGGGATTTTCTTAAAACGTGGTTTTCTGACGAATTTTGACAAAAGAAAATTGTCCTGTTGGTTCTCTTTTGAGGCTACACGTTTAGACGTACACGCCACACCAAATCTTTTCGAGTTACAACGTGTTGTTTAGGAGATACAAGCTAATTTTGTACGATGCTTTATTTCATCTCGTAAAGTTTATGGGTTTCCAATACATACGTATTTGTCTTTACTCTGCAACACTGTATTTCCTTATAACGTGGTATTCTTACAAATTCTATCGAGAAAAAAACTCTCCTGTGCGTTCTCTTTTGAGGCTACATGCTTAGACATACACGCAACACCAAAGCCTTTCGAGTTACAACGTGTTGTTTAGGAAAAACAAGATAATTTCGCATTATGCGGGATTTCCGTAAAACGTGGTTTTCTGAAAAATTTTGACGAAAAAAATTCTCCTGTGGGTTCTCTTTTGAGGCTACACGTTTAGATGTACATGCCACACCACATCTTTTCGAGTTACAACGTGTTGTTTAGGAGATACAAGCTAATTTTTTACGTTGCGTAATTTGTTCTCATAAAGTGTTTCCAATACGTACGTATTTGCCTTTACTCTGCAACACTGTATTTCCTTATAAAGTGGTATTCTTACATTTTCTTTCGAGAGAAAACTCTCCTGTGCATTCTCTTTTGAGGCTACATGCTTAGACATACACGCAACACCAAAGCTTTTGGAGTTACAACGTGTTGTTTAGGAAAAACAAGATAATTTCGCACGAAGCGGGATTTCCTTAAAATGTGGTTTTCTGAAAAATTTTGACGAAAAAAATTCTCCTGTGGGTTCTCTTTTGAGGCTACACGTTTAGACGTACATGCCACACCACATCTTTTCGAGTTACAACGTGTTGTTTAGGAGATACAAGCTAATTTTGTACGATGCTTTATTTCATCTCATAAAGTTTATGGGTTTCCAATACTTATGTATTTGTCTTTACTTTGCAACACTGTATTTCCTTTTAACGTGTTATTCTTACAAATTCTATCGAGATACAACTCTCCTGTGTGTTCTCTTTTGAGGCTACAAGCTTAGATATACACGGAACACCAAAGCTTTTCGAGTTACAACATGTTGTTTAGGAAAAACAAGATAATTTCGCACGATGCGGGATTTCCATAAAACGTGGTTTTCTGAAAAATTTTGACGAAAGAAAATTCTCCTGTGGGTTCTCTTTTGAGGCTACACGTTTAGACGTACACGCCACACCAAATCTTTTCGAGTTACAACGTGTTGTTTAGGAGATACAAGCTAATTTTTTACGTTGCGTTATTTGTTCTCATAAAGTGTTTCCAATACGTACGTATTTGCCTTTACTCTGCAACACTGTATTTCATTATAAAGTGGTATTCTTACATATTCTTTCGAGAGAAAACTCTCCTGTCCATTCTCTTTTGAGGCTACATGCTTAGACATACACGCAACACCAAAGCTTTTGGAGTTACAACGTGTTGTTTAGGAAAAACAAGATAATTTCGCACGATGCGGGATTTCCTTAAAATGTGGTTTTCTGAAAAATTTTGACGAAAGAAAATTCTCCTGTGGGTTCTCTTTTGAGGCTACACGTTTAGACGTATAGGCCACACCAAATCTTTTTAAGTTACAACGTGTTGTTTAGGAGATACAAGCTAATTTTGTACGATGCGTTATTTCTTCTCGTAAAGTTTTTCCAATACGTAAGTATTTGTCTTTACAACACTGTGTTTCCTAATAACGTGGTATTCTTACATATTCTTTTGAGAAAAAACTCTCCTTTGCATTCTCTTTTGAGGCTACACCCTTAGACATACATGCAACAACAAAGCTTTTCGAATTACAACGTGTTGTTTCGGAAAAACAAGATAATTTCGCACGATGCGGGATTTCCATAAAACGTGGTTTTCTGACAAATTTTGACTAAAGAAAATTCTCCTGTGGGTTCTCTTTTGAGGCTACACGTTTAGATGTACACGCCACACCAAATATTTTTGAGTTACAACGTGTTGTTTAGGAGGTATAAGCTAATTTTTTTACGGTGCGTTATTTCTTCTCGTAATGTTTAAGTGTTTCCAATATGTTTGTATTTGCCTTTACTCTGCAACACTGTATTTCCTTATAACGTGTTATTCTTACATATTCTTTCGAGAGAAAACTCTCCTGTGCGTTCTCTTTGGAGGCTACACGCTTAGACATACACGCAACACCAAAGCTTTTCGAGTTACAACGTGTTGTTTAGGAAAAACAAGATAATTTCGCATGATGCGCGATTTCCTTAAAACTTGGTTTTCTGACAAATTTTGACGAAAGAAAATTCTCCTGTGGGTTCTCTTTTGAGGGTACATGTTTAGACGTACAAGCCACACCAAATCCTTTCGAGTTATATCGTGTTGTTTAGGAGATACAAGCTTATTTTGTACTATGTGTTATTTCTACTCGTAAAGTTTAAGTGTTTCCAATAAGTATGTATTTGTCTTTACTCTGCAACACTGTATTTCCTCATAATGTGGTATTCCTACATAATCTTTTGGGAGAAAACTCTCCTGTGCGTTCTCTTTTGAGGCTACACGCTTAGATATACCCGCAACACCAAACCTTTTCCAGTTACATGTTGTTTAGGAAAAACAAGATAATTTCGCACGATGCGGGATTTCTTTAAAACGTGGGTTTTGACAAATTTTGACGAAGGAAAACTCTCCTGTGGGTTCTCTTTTGAGGCTACACGTTTAGACGTACACGCCACACCAAATCTTTTCGAGTTACAGCGTGTTGTTTAGGAGATACAAACTAATTTTGTACGATGCCTTATTTCTTCTCGTAAAGTTTAAGTGTTTCCAATAAGTACGTATTTGTCTTTACTCTGCAACACTTTATTTCCTTATAACGTGGTATTCTTACATATTCTTTCGAGAGAAAACTCTCCTGTGCATTCTATTTTGAGGCTACACGCTTAGACATACACGCAACACCAAAGCTTTTCGAGTTACATGTGTTGTTTAGGAAAAACAAGATAATTTCGCACGATATGGGATTTCCTTAAAACGTGGTTTTCTGACAAATTTTGACGAAAGAAAATACTCCTGTGGGTTCTCTTTTGAGGCTACACGTTTAGACGTACACGCCACACCAAATACTTTCGAGTTAAAACGTGTTGGTTAGGACATACAAGCTAATTTTTTAAGATGCGTTATTTCTTCTCGTAAAGTTTAAATGTGTCCAATATGTATGTAATTGCCTTTACTCTGCAACACTGTATTTCCTTATAACGTGGTAATCTTGCATATTCTTTAGAGAGGAAAACTCTCCTGTGCGTTCTCTTTAGAGGCTACATGCTTAGACATACACGCAACACCAAAGCATTTCGAATTACAACCTGTTGTTTAGGAAAAACAAGATAATTTCACACGATGCGGGATTACCTTAAAACGTGGTTTTCTGAAAAATTTTGACGAAAGAAAATTCTCCTGTGGGTTCTCTTTTGAGGCTACATGTTTAGTTGTAAACGCCACACCAAATCTTTTCGAGTTACAACGTTTTGTTTAGGAGATACAAGCTAATTTTGTAGGATGCGTTATTACCTCTCATAAAGTGTTTCCAATACTTACATATTTGTCTTTACTCTGCAACAATGTATTTCCATATAACGTGGTATTCTTACATATTCTTTCGAGGGAAAACTCTCCTGTGCATTCTCTTTTGAGGCTACACGCTTAGACATACACGCAACACCAAAGCTTTTCGAGTTACAACGTGTTGTTTAGGAAAAACAAGATAATTTCGCACGATGCGGGATTTCCTTAAAACGTGGTTTTCTGACAAATTTTGACGAAAGAAAATTCTCCTGTGGGTTCTCTTTTGAGGGTACACATTTAGATGTACAAGCCACACCAAATCCTTTCGAGTTATATCGTGTTGTTTAGGAGATACAAGCTTATTTTTTACTATGTGTTATTTCTACTCGTAAAGTTTAAGTGTTTCCAATAAGTATGTATTTGTCTTTACTCTGCAACACTGTATTTCCTTATAATGTGGTATTCCTACATAATCTTTTGGGAGAAAACTCTCCTGTGCGTTCTCTTTTGAGGCTACACGCTTAGATATACCCGCAACACCAAACCTTTTCGGGTTACAACATGTTGTTTAGGAAAAACAAGATAATTTCGCACGATGCGGGATTTCTTTAAAACGTGGATTTTGACAAATTTTGACGAAAGAAAACTCTCCTGTGGGTTCTCTTTTGAGGCTACACGTTTAGACGTACACGCCACACCAAATCTTTTCGAGTTACAGCGTGTTATTTAGGAGATACAAACTAATTTTGTAAGATGCCTTATTTCTTCTCGTAAAGTTTAAGTGTTTCCAATAAGTACGTATTTGTCTTTACTCTGCAACACTGTATTTTCTTATAACGTGGTATTCTTACATATTCTTTCGAGAGAAAACTCTCCTGTGCATTCTCTTTTGAGGCTACACGCTTAGACATACACGCAACACCAAAGCTTTTCGAGTTACAATGTGTTGTTTAGGAAAAACAAGATAATTACGCACGATGCGGGATTTCCTTAAAACGTGGTTTTCTGACAAATTTTGACGAAAGAAAATACTCCTGTGGGTTCTCTTTTGAGGCTACACGTTTAGACGTACACGCCACACCTAATCCTTTCGAGTTAAAACGTGTTGTTTAGGAGATACAAGCTAATTTTTTAAGATGCGTTATTTCTTCTCGTAAAGTTTAAATGTGTCCAATACGTACGTAATTGCCTTTACTCTGCAACACTGTATTTCCTTATAACGTGGTAATCTTGCATATTCTTTGGAGAGAAAAACTCTCCTGTGCGTTCTCTTTAGAGGCTACATGCTTAGACATACACGCAACACCAAAGCATTTCGAATTACAACCTGTTGTTTAGGAAAAACAAGATAATTTCACACGATGCGGGATTTCCTTAAAACGTGGTTTTCTGAAAAATTTTGACGAAAGAAAATTCTCCTGTGGGTTCTCTTTTGAGGCTACATGTTTAGTTGTAAAGGCCACACCAAATCTTTTCGAGTTACAACGTTTTGTTTAGGAGATACAAGCTAATTTTGTACGATGCGTTATTACCTCTCGTAAAGTGTTTCCAATACGTACGTATTTGTCTTTACTCTGCAACAATGTATTTCCATATAACGTGGTATTCTTACATATTCTTTCGAGAGAAAACTCTCCTGTGCATTCTCTTTTGAGGCGACACGCTTAGACATACATGCAACACCAAAGCTTTTCGAGTTACAACGTGTTGTTTAGGAAAAACAAGATAATTTCGCACGATGCGGGATTTCCTTAAAACGTGGTTTTCTGACAAATTTTGACGAAAGAAAATTCTCCTGTGGGTTCTCTTTTGAGGGTACACGTTTAGACGTACAAGCCACACCAAATCCTTTCAAGTTATATCGTGTTGTTTAGGAGATACAAGCTTATTTTGTACTATGTGTTATTTCTACTCATAAAGTTTAAGTGTTTCCAATAAGAATGTATTTGTCTTTACTCTGCAACACTGTATTTCCTTATAATGTGGTATTCCTATATAATCTTTTGGGAGAAAACTCTCCTGTGCGTTCTCTTTTGAGGCTACACGCTTAGATATACCCGCAACACCAAACCTTTTCGAGTTATAACATGTTGTTTAGGAAAAACAAGATAATTTCGCACGATGCGGGATTTCTTTAAAACGTGGGTTTTGACAAATTTTGACGAAAGAAAACTCTCCTGTGGGTTCTCTTTTGAGGCTACACGTTTAGACGTACACGCCACACCAAATCCTTTCGAGTTACAGCGTGTTGTTTAGGAGATACAAAGTAATTTTGTACGATGCCTTATTTCTTCTCGTAAAGTTTAAGTGTTTCCAATAAGTACGTATTTGTCTTTACTCTGCAACACTGTATTTCCTTATAACGTGGTATTCTTACATATTCTTTCGAGAGAAAACTCTCCTGTGCATTCTCTTTTGAGGCTACACGCGTAGACATACACGTAACACCAAAGCTTTTCGAGTTACAGTGTGTTGTTTAGGAAAAACAAGATAATTTCGCACGATGCGGGATTTCCTTAAAACGTGGTTTTCTGACAAATTTTGACGAAATAAAATACTCCTGTTGGTTCTCTTTTGAGGCTACACGTTTAGACGTACACGCCACACCAAATCCTTTCGAGTTAAAACGTGTTGGTTAGGAGATTCAAGCTAATTTTTTAAGATGCGTTATTTCTTCTCGTAAAGTTTAAATGTGTCCAATATGTATGTAATTGCCTTTACTCTGCAACACTGTATTTCCTTATAACGTGGTAATCTTGCATATTCTTTAGAGAGAAAAACTCTCCTGTCCGTTCTCTTTAGAGGCTACATGCTTAGACATACACGCAACACCAAAGCATTTCGAATTACAACCTGTTGTTTAGGAAAAACAAGATAATTTCACACGATGCGGGATTTCCTTAAAACGTGGTTTTCTGAAAAATTTTGACGAAAGAAAATTCTCCTGTGGGTTCTCTTTTGAGGCTACATGTTTAGTTGTAAACGCTACACCAAATCTTTTCGAGTTACAACGTTTTGTTTAGGAGATACAAGCTAATTTTGTACGATGCGTTATTACCTCTTGTAAAGTGTTTCCAATACGTACTTATTTGTCTTTACTCTGCAACAATGTATTTCCATATAACGTGGTATTCTTACATATTCTTTCGAGAGAAAACTCTCCTGTGCATTCTCTTTTGAGGCTACACGCTTAGACATACACGCAACACCAAAGCTTTTCGAGTTACAACGTGTTGTTTAGGAAAAACAAGATAATTTCGCACGATGCAGGATTTCCTTAAAACGTGGTTTTCTGACAAATATTGACGAAAGAAAATTGTCCTGTGGTTCTCCTTTGAGGCTACACGTTAGACGTACACACCACACCAAATCTTTTCGAGTTATAACGTGTTGTTTAGGAGATACAAACTAATTTTGTATGATGCCTTATTTCTTCTCGTAAAGTTTAAGTGTTTCCAATAAGTATGTATTTGTCTTTACTCTGCAACACTGTATTTACTTATAACGTGGTATTCTTACATATTCTTTCGAGAGAAAACTCTCCTGTGCGTTCTCTTTTGAGGCTACACGATTAAACATACACGCAACACCAAAGCTTTTCGAATTACAATTTGTTGTTTAGGAAAACAAGATAATTTAGCACGATGCGGGATTTCCTTAAAACGTGGTTTTCTGACAAATTTTGACAAATGAAAATACTCCTGTGGGTTCTCTTTTGAGGCTACACGTTTAGATGTACACACCACACCAAATCTTTTCGAGTTACAACGTGTTGTTTAGGAGATACAAGCTAATTTTGTACGATGCGTTATTTCTTCTCATAAAGTTTAAATTTTTCCAATACATACGTATTTGCCTTTACTCTGCAACACTGTATTTCCTTATAACGTGGTATTTTTGCATATTCTTTCGAGAGAAAACTCTCCTGTGCGTTCTCTTTCGAGGCTACATGCTTAGACATACACGCAACACCAAAGCTTTTCGAATTACAACCTGTTGTTTAGGAAAAACAAGATAATTTCGCACGATGCGGATTTCCTTAAAACGTGGTTTTCTGAAAATTTTGACGAAAGAAAATTCTCCTGTGGGTTCTCTTTTGAAGCTACATGTTTAGTTGTAAACGCCACACCAAATCTTTTCGAGTTACAACGTGTTGTTTAGGAGACACAAGCTAATTTTGTACGATGCATTATTACTTCTTGTAAAGTGTTTCCAATACTTATGTGTTTGTCTTTACTCTGTAACACTTATTTCCTTATAACGTGGTATTCTTACATATTCTTTCGAGAGAAAACTCTCCTGTGCGTTCTCTTTTGAGGCTACACGCTTAGACATACACGCAACACCAAAGCTTTTCGAATTACAACGTGTTGTTTAGGAAGAACAAAATAATTTCTCACGATGCGGGATTTCCTTAAAACGTGGTTTTCTGACAAATTTTGACGAAAGAAAATTGTCCTGTGGTTCTCTTTTGAGGCTACACATTTAGACGTACACGCCACACCAAATCTTTTCGAGTTACAACGTGTTGTTTAGGAGATACAAGCTAATTTTGTATGATGCTTTATTTCATCTCTCTAATTTTAAGGGTTTCCAATATGTAAGTATTTGTCTTTATTCTGCAACATTGTACTTCCTTATAACGTGGTATTCTTACATATTCTTTCGAGAGAAAACTCTTCTGTGTGTTCTCTTTTGAGGCTACATGCTTAGACATACACACAACACCAAAGCTTTTCGAGTTACAACGCGTTGTTTAGGAAAAACAAGATAATTTCGCACGATGCTGGATTTCCTTAATACGTGGTTTTCTGACAAATTTTTACCAAAGAAAATTCTCCTGTGGGTTTTCTTTTGAGGCTACACATTTAGACGTACACGCCACACCAAATTTTTTCGAGTTACAACGTGTTGTTTAGGAGATACAAACTAATTTTTTACAATGCGTTATTTCTTCTCATAAAGTGTTTCCAATAAGTACGTATTTGTCTTTACTCTGCAACACTGTATTTCCTTATTACGTGGCATTCTTACATATTCTTTCGAGAGAAAACTCTCCTGTGCATTCTCTTTTGAGGCTACATGCTTAGACATACACGCAACACCAAAGCTTTTCGAATTACAACGTGTTGTTTAGGAAAAACAAGATACTCTCTCACGATAATTTTGCACGATGCAGGATTTCCTTAAAACGTGGTTTTCTGAAAATTTTGACGAAAGAAAATTCTCCTATGGGTTCTCTTTTGAGGCTACACGTTTAGGCGTACACTCCACACCAAGTCATTTCAAGTTACAACGTGTTGTTTAGGAGATACGAGCTAATTTTGTACGATGCTTTATTTCATCTCTTAAAGTTTAAGGGTTTCCAATACGTACGTATTTGTCTTTACTCTGCAACACTGTATTTCCTTATAACGTGGTATTCTTACATATTCTTTCGAGAGAAAACTCTCCTGTGTGTTCTCTTTTGAGGCTATACACTGAGACATACACGCAACACAACAGCTTTTTGAGTTACAACGTGTTGTTTAGGAAAAACAAGATAAATTCGCACGATGCAGGATTTCCTTAATACGTGTTTTTCTGACAAATTTGACCAAAGAAAATTCTCCTGTGGGTTCTCTTTTGAGGCTACACGTTTAGACGTACACGCCACATCAAATCTTTTCGAGTTACAACGTGTTGTTTAGGAGATACAAGCTAATTTTGTACAATGCGTTATTTCTTCTCGTAAAGTGTTTCCAATACGTACGTATTTGTCTTTACTCTGCAACACTGTATTTCCTTATAACGTGGTATTCTTACAAATCTATCGAGAAAATACTCTCCTTTGCGTTCTCTTTTGAGGCTACGCGCTTAGACATACACGCAACACCAAAACTTTTCGAGTTACAACTTGTTGTTTAGGAAAAAGAAGATAATTTTGCACGATGAGGGATTTCCTTAAAACGTGGTTTTCTCACATATTTTGACGATAGAAAATTCTCCTGTCGGTTCTCTTTTGAGGCTACACGTTTAGACGTACATGCCACACCAAATCCTTTCGAGTTACAACCTGTTGTTTAGGAGATACAAGCTAATTTAGTATGATGCGTTATTTCTTCTTGTAAAGTGTTTCCAATACATACGCTTTTGTCTTTACTCTGCAACACTGTATTTCCTTATAACGTGGTATTCTTACATATTCTTTCGAGAGAAAACTCTCCTGTGCATTCTCCTTTGAGTCTACACGCTTAGCCATACAAGCAACACAGAAGATTTTCGAGTTACAACGTGTTGTTTAGGAAAAACTAGATAATTTCGCACGATGCGAGATTTCGTTAAAACGTGGTTTCTGACAAATTTTGATGTACGAAAATTCTACTGTCGGTTCTCTTTTGAGGCTACATGTTTAGACGTACATGTCACATGAAATCTTTTCGAGTTACAACGTGTTGTTTAGGAGATACAAGCCAATTTTGTACAATGATTTATTTCTGCTCTTAAAGTGTTTCCAATATGTACGTATTTGTCTTCTCTCTGCAACACTGTATTTCCTTATAACGTGGTATTCTTACATATTCTTTCGAGAGAAAAAAACTCTCCTGTGCATTCCCTTTTGAGGCTACACACTTAAACATACACGCAACACCAAAGATTTTCGAGTTACAACTTGTTGTTTAGGAAAACAAGATAATTTTGTAGGATGTGGGATTTCGTTAAAACGTGGTTTTCTGACAAATTTTGAAGAAAGAAAATTCTACAGTGGTTTCTCTTTTGAGGCTTCACTTTTAGACGTACACGCCAAACCAAATGTTTTCGAGTTTCCACTTGTTGTTTAGGAGATACAAGCTAATATTGTATGATGCGTAATTTCTTCTCGTAAAGTGTTTCCAATATGTACTTTTTGTCTTTACTTTGCAACACTGTATTTCCTTATAACGTTGTATTCCTACATGTTCTTTCGAGAGAAAACTCTCCTGTTCATTCTCTTTTGAAGCTACACGCTTAGACATACACGCAACACCAAAGCTTTTCGAGTTACAACGTGTTGTTTAGGAAAAACAAGATAATTTCGGAGGATGCGGGATTTCCTTAAAACGTGGTTTTCTGACAAATTTTGACGAAAGAAAATTCCCCTTTGTGTTCTCTTTTGAGGCTACACGTTTAGACGTACACGCCAAACCAAAACTTTTCGAGTTACCACGTGTTGTTTAGGAGATACAAGCTAATTTTGTTCGATGCTTTGTTTCTTCTCGAAAAGTGTTCCCAATATATACTTATTTGTCTTTACTCTGCAAAATTGTATTTCCTAATAACGTGGTATTCTTACATATTCTTTCGAGAGAAAACCCTCCTGTGCCTTCTCTTTTGAGGCTCCATGCTTACACATACACGCAACACGAAAGCTTTTCGAGTTACAACATGTTGTTTAGGAAAAAGAAGATGATATCGCACGATGCGGGATTTCATTAAAACGTAGTTTTCTGAAAAATTTTGACGAAAGAAAATTCTCCTGTGGGTTCTCTTTTGAGGCTATACGTTTAGACGTACACGCCACACCAAATCTTTTCGAGTTACAACCTGTTGTTTAGAAGATACAAGCTAATTTTGTAAGATGCGTTAATTCTTCTCGTAAGGTGTTTCCAATACGTAAGTATTTGTCTTTACTCTGCAACACTGTATTTCCTTATAACGTGGTATTCTTACATATTCTTTCGAGAGAAAACTATCCTGTGCGTTCCCTTTTGAGGTTACACACTTAGACATACAGGCAACACCAAAGCTTTTCGAGTTACAACGTGTTGTTTATGAATAAAAAGATAATTTCGCACGATGTGGGATTTCCTTAAAACATGGTTTTCTGACAAATTTTGACAAAAGAATATTCTCCTGTGGGTTCTCTTTTGACGCTAAACGTATAGACGTGCACGCCACACCAAATCCTTTCGAGTTACCACGTTTTGTTTAAGAGATACAAGCTAATTTTGCATGATGTGTTATTTCTTCTCGTAAAGTGTTTCCAAAACGTACGTATTTGTCTTTCTCTGCAACACTGTATTTCCTTATAACGTGGTATTCTTACATATTCTTTCGAGGAAAAACTCTCCTGTGCATTCTCTTTTGAGGCTACACGCTTAGACATACACGCAACACCAAGGCTTTTCGAGTTACAACGTGTTGTTTAGGAAAAACAAGATTATTTCGCACGATGCGAGATTTCCATAAAACGTGGTTTTCTGAAAAATTTTGACGAAAAAAGTTTTCCTGTGGGTTCTCTTTTGAGACTACACGTGTAGAGGTACGAGCCACACCAAATCTTTTCGAGTTACAACGTGTTGTTTAGGAGATACAAGCTAATTTTGTACGATGCGTTATTTCTTCTCTTAAAGTGTTTCCAATACGTACTTAGTTGTCTTTACTCTGCAACACCGTATTTCCTTATAAGGTGGTATTCCAACATATTCTTTCGAGAGAAAACTTTTCTGTGCGTTCTCTTTTGAGGCTACACGCTTAGAAATACACGCAACCCCAAAGCTTTTCGATTTACAACGTGTTGTTTGGAAAAACAAGATAATTTCGCACCATGCGAGATTTTCTTAAAACGTGGTTTCTGACAAATTTTGATGAAAGAAAATTCTCCTGTGGGTTCTCTTTTGAGGCTACACGTTTAGACGTACACATCACACCAAATCTTTTCGAGTTATAACGTGTTGTTTAGGAGATACAAGCTAATTTTGTATGATGCGTTATTTCTTCTCCTAAAGTGTTTCCAATACATATGTATTTTTGTTGACTCTACAACACTGTATTTCCTTATAACGTGGTATTCTTACCTATTCTTTTGAAAGAAAACTCTCCTGTGCCTTCTCTTTTGAGGCTCCACGCTTAGACATACACGCAACACTAAAGCTTTTCGAGTTACAACATGTTGTTTAGGAAAAAGAAGATGATTTCGCACGATGCGGGATTTCCTTAATACGTGGTTTTCTGAAAAATTTTAACGAAAGAAAATTCTCCTGTGGGTTCTCTTTTGAGGCTACACGTTTAGACGTACACACCACACCAAATCCTTTCGAGTTACCACGTGTTGTTTAGGAGATACAAGATAATTTTGTAAGATGCATTATTTCTTCTCGTAAAGTGTTTCCAATACATACGTATTTGTCTTTACACTGCAAAACTGTATTTTCTTATAACGTTGTATTCTTACATGTTTTTTCGAGAGAAAACTCTCCTGTGCGTTCTCTTTAGAGGCTACACGCTTAGACATACACGCAACACCAAAGCTTTTCGAGTTACAACGTGTTGTTTAGGAAAAACAAGATAATTTTGCACGATGCGGGATTTCCTTAAAACGTGGTTTTCTGACAAATTTTGGCGAAAGAAAGTTCTCCTGTGGGTTCTCGTTTGAGGCTACACGTGTAAACGTACGAGCCTCACCAAATCTTTTCGAGTTCCAACGTGTTGTTTAGGAGATACAAGCTAATTTTGTACGACACGTTATTTCTTCTCTTAAAGTGTTTCCAATACGTACGTATTTGTCTTTACTCTGCAACACTGTATTTCCTTATAACGTAGTATTCTTACATATTCTTTCGAGAGAAAACTCTCCTGGGTGTTCTCTTTTGAGGCTACATGCTTAGACATACACGCAACAGCAAAGGTTTTCAAGTTACAATGTGTTGTTTAGGAAAAATAAGATAATTTCGCACGATGCGAGATTTCCTTAAAACGTGGTTTCTGACAAATTTTGATGAAAGAAAATTCTCCTGTCGGTTCTCTTTTGAGGCTACACATTTAGACGTACACCTCACACCAAATCTTTTCGAGTTACAACGTGTTGTTTAGGAGATACAAGCTAATTTTGTACGATGCGTTATTTCTTCCCGTAAAATATTTCCAATTTGTACTTATTTGTCTTTACTCTGCAAAATTGTATTTCCTTATAATGTGGTATTCTTACATATTCTTTCGAGAGAAAACTCTTCTGTGCCTTCTCTTTTCAGTCTCCACACTTACACATACACGCAACACCAAAGCTTTTCGAGTTACAACATGTTGTTTAGGAAAAAGATGATTTCGCACGATGCGGGATTTCCTTAAAACGTGGTTTTCTGAAAAATTTTGATGAAAGAAAATTTTCCTGTGGGTTCTCTTTTGAGGCTACACGTTTAGACGTACACGCTACAGCAAATCTTTTCGAGTAACAATGTGTTGTTTAGGAGATTCAAGCTAATTTTGTACTATGCGTTAATTCTTCTCGTAAAGTTTTTCCAATATGTAAGTATTTGTCTTTACTCTGCAACACTGTATTTCCTTATAACGTGGTATTCTTACATATTCTTTCGAGAGAAAACTATCCTGTGCGTTCCCTTTTGAGGCTACACACTTAGATATACAGGCAACACCAAAGCTTTTCGAGGTACAACGTGTTGCTTATGAAAAACAAGATAATTTCGCACAATGCGGGATTTCCTTAAAACGTGGTTTTCTGACAAATTTTGAAGAAAGAAAATTCTCCTGTGGTTTCTCTTTTGAGGTTGCACGTGTAGACGTACGAGCCTCACCAAATCTTTTCGAGTTACAACGTGTTGTTTAGGAGATACAAACTAATTTTGTACGACACGTTATTTCTTCTCTTAAAGTGTTTCCAATACGTAAGTATTTGTCTTTACTCTGCAACACTGTATTTCCTTATAACGTAGTATTCTTACATATTCTTTCGAGAGAAAACTCTCCTGGGTGTTCTCTTTTGAGGCTACATGCTTAGACATACACGAAACAGCAAAGGTTTTCGAGTTACAATGTGTTGTTTAGGAAAAATAAGATAATTTCGCACGATGCGAGATTTCCTTAAAATGTGGTTTCTGACAAATTTTGATGAAAAAAAATTCTCCAGTGGGTTCTCTTTTGAGGCTACACGTTTAGACGTACACCTCACACCAAATCTTTTCGAGTTACAACGTGTTGTTTAGGAGATACAAGCTAATTTTGTACGATGCGTTATTTCTTCCCGTAACATATTTCCAATTTGTACTTATTTGTCTTTACTCTGCAAAATTGTATTTCCGTATAATGTGGTATTCTTACATATTCTTTCGAGAGAAAACTCTTCTCTGCCTTCTCTTTTCAGGCTCCACACTTAGACATACACGCAACACCAAAGCTTTTCGAGTTACAACATGTTGTTTAGGAAAAAGATGATTTCGCACAATGCGGGATTTCCTTAAAACGTGGTTTTCTGAAAAATTTTTACGAAAGAAAATTCTCCTGTGGGTTCTCTTTTGAGGCTACACGTTTAGACGTACACGCTACAGCAAATCTTTTCGAGTAACAATGTGTTGTTTAGGAGATTCAAGCTAATTTTGTACTATGCGTTAATTCTTCTCGTAAAGTTTTTCCAATATGTAAGTATTTGTCTTTACTATGCAACACTGTATTTCTTTATAACGTGGTATTCTTACATATTCTTTCGAGAGAAAACTATCCTGTGCGCTCCCTTTTGAGGCTACACACTTAGATATACAGGCAACACCAAAGCTTTTCGAGGTACAACGTGTTGTTTATGAAAAACAAGATAATTTCGCACGATGCGGGATTTCCTTAAAACGTGGTTTTCTGACAAATTTTGAAGAAAGAAAATTCTCCTGTGGGTTCTCTTTTGAGGCTACACGTTTAGTTATACATGCCACACCAAAACTTTTCGAGTTACAACGTGTTGTTAAGGAGATACACGCTAATTTTGTAAGACGCGTTAATTCTTCTAGTAAAGTGTTTCCTATACGTACGTATTTGTCTTTACTCTGCAACACTGTATTTCCTTATTCGTGGTATTCTTACATATTCTTTCGAGAGAAAACTATCCTGTGTGTTCCCTTTTGAGGCTACACACTAAGACATACATGCAACACCAAAGCTCTTCGAGTTACAACGTGTTGTTTAGGAAAAACAAGATAATTTCGCACGATGCAGGATTTCCTGAAAACGTGATTTTCTGAAAAATTTTGATGAAAGAAAATTCTCCTATGGGATCTCTTCTGAGGCTACACCTTTAGACATACATGCCACACCAATTCTTTTCGAGTTACAACGTGTTGTTTAGGAGATACAAGCTAATTTTGTACGATGCATTATTTCTTCTCATAAAGTGTTTCCAATACTTATGTATTTGTCTTTACTCTGCAACATTCGGTATTTCTTCTCGCATGGTAAAACATTAGCTTGTATCTCCTAAACAACACGTTGTAATTCGAAAAGATTTGTTGTGGCGTTTACATCTAAACGTGTAGCCTCAAAAGTGAACCCACAGGAGAATTTTCTTTCATCAAAATTTTCCAGAAAACCACGTTTTATGGAAATCCCGCATCGTGCGAAATTATCTTGTTTTTCCTAAACAACACCTTGTACCTCGAAAAGTTTTGGTGTTGCGTGTATGTCTAAGCGTGTAGCCTCAAAAGAGAACGCACAGGAGAGTTTTCTCTCGAAAGAATATATAAGAATACCACGTTATATGGAAATACAGTGTTGCAGAGTAAAGACAAATATGTACGTATGGAAACACTTTACGAGAGGAAAAAACTCATGGTAAAAAATTAGCTTGTACCTCCTAAACAACACGTTGTAACTCGAAAAGATTTGGTGTGGTGTTTACATCTAAACGTGTAGCCTCAAAAGAGAACCCACAGGAGAATTTTCTTTCGTCAAAATTTGTCAGAAAACCACCTTTTAAGGAAATCCCGCATCGTGCAAAATTATCTTGTTTTTCCTAAACAACACGTTGTAACTCAAAAAGCTTTTGTGTTGCGTGTATGTCTACGCGTGTAGCCTCAGAAGAGAATGCACAGAAGAGTTTTCTCTCGAAAGAATATGTAAGAATACCACGTTATAAGGAAATACACTGTTGCAGAGTAAAGACAAATAGGTACTTATTGGAAACACTTTACGAGAAGAAATAATGTATCGTAGAAAATTAGCTTGTATCTCCTAAACAACACGTTGTAACTCGAAAAGATTTGGTGTGGCGTGTACGTCTAAACATGTAGCCTCAAAACGGAACCCACAGGAGAATTTTCTTTCGTCAAAATTTGTCAGACAACCACGTTTTAAGGAAATCCCGCATCGTGCGAAATTATTTTGTTTTTCCAAAACAACACGTTGTAACTCGACAATCTTTGGTGTTGCTGTCAGATTGGGTTCCGTTTTGAGGCTACATGTTTAGACGTACACGCCACACCAAATCTTTTCGAGTTACAACGTGTTGTTTAGGAGATACAAGCTAATTTTCTACGATACATTTTGGTGTATGTCTAAGCATGTAGCCTCAAAAGAGAATGCACAGGAGAGGTTTCTCTCGAAAGAATATGTAAGAAAACCACGATATATGGAAATACAGTGTTGCAGAGTAAAGACAAATATGTACGTATTGGAAACACTTAACGAGAAGAAATAACGCATCTACAAAATTAGCTTGTATCTCCTAAACAACACGTTGTGACTCAAAAGGATTTCGTGTGGCATGTACGTCTAAACGTGTAGCCTCAAAAGAGAACCCACAGGAGTATTTTCTTTCGTCAAAATTTTTCAGAAAACCACGTTTTAAGGAAATCCCGCATCGTGAGAAATTATTTTGTTTTTCGAAAACAACACGTTGTAACTCGAAAAGCTTTGGTGTTGCGTGTATGTCTAAGCATGTAGCCTCAAAAGAGAACGCACAGGAGAGGTTTCTCTCGAAAGAATATGTAAGAAAACCACGATATATGGAAATACAGTGTTGCAGAGTAAAGACAAATATGTACGTATTGGAAACACTTTACGAGAAGAAATAACGCATGGTATAAAATTAGCTTGTATCTCCTAAACAACACGTTGTGACTCAAAAGGATTTGATGTGGTGTTTACAACAACGCGTTGTAACTCGAAAAGATTTGGTGTGGCGTGTAGCCTCAAAAGAGAACCCACAGGAGAATTTTCTTTCGTCAAAATTTGTCAGAAAACCACGTATTAAGGAAATCCCGCATCGTGCGAAATTATCTTGTTTTTCCTAAACAACACGTTGTGACTCAAATAGCTTTGGTGCTGCGTGTATGTCTAAGCGTGTAGCCTCAAAAGAGAACGCACAGGAGAGTTTTCTCTAGAAAGAATATGAAAGAATACCACGTTATAAGGAAATACAGTGTTGCAGAGTAAAGACAGATGCATACATATTGGAAACACTTTACGAGAAGAAATAATGCATCGTACAAAATTAGCTTGTATTTACTAAAAAGCACATTGTAACTCGAAAAGATTTGGTGTGGCATGTACCTCTAAACATGTAGCATCTAAAGAGAATACACTGGAGAATTTTCTTTGGTCAAAATTTTTCAGAAAACCACGTTTTAAGGAAATCCCGCATCGTGCGAAATTATCTTGTTTTTCCTAAACAACAAGTTGTAACTCGAAAAGCTTTGGTGTAGCGTGTATGTCTAAGCGTGTAGCCTCAAAAGAGAATGCACAGGAGAGTTTTCTCTCGAAAGAATATGTAAGAATACCAAGTTATAAGGAAATACAGTGTTGCAGAATAAAGACAATTACATATGTATTGGAAACACTTTACCAGACGAAATACCGCATCGTACAAAATTAGCTTGTTTCTCCTAAACAACACGTCGTAACTCAAAAAGATTTGGTGTGGCGTGTATGTCTAAAAGTGTAGCCTTATAAGAGAACCCACAGTAGAATTTTCTTTGGTCAAAATTTGTCAGAAAACCACGTTTTAAGGAAATCCCACATCGTGCGAAATTATCTTGTTTTTCCTAAACAACACGTTGTAACTCAAAAAGCTTTGGTATTGGGTGTATGTCTAAGAATGTAGCCTCAAAAGAGAACGCACAGGAGAGTTTTCTCTCGAAAGAATATGTAGGAATACTACGTTATATGGAAAAACAGTGTTACAGAGTAAAGACAATTATGTACGTATTTGAAACACTTTACGAGAAGAAATAATGCATGGTAAAAAATTAGCTTGTATCTCCTAAACAACACGTAGTAACTCGAAAGGATTTGGTGTGGTGTTTACATCTAAAGGTGTAGCCTCAAAAGAGAACCCACAGGAGAATTTTCTTTCGTCAAAATTTTTTCAGAAAACCACGTTTCAAGGAAATCCGGCATCGTGTGAAATTATCTGGTTTTTCCTAAACAACACGTTGTAACTCGAAAAGCTTTGGTTTTGCATGTATGCCTAAGCGTGTAGCCTCAAAAGAGAACGCACAAGAGAGTATTCTCTCGAAAGAATATGTAAGAATACCACGTTATAAGGACATACAGTGTTGCAGAGTAAAGACAGATACATACATATTGGAAACACTTTACGAGAAGGAATGATACATCGTACAAAATTAGCTTGTATTTCCTAAACAACACGTTGTAACGCGAAAAGATTTTGTGTGGCGTGTACGTTGAAACGTGTAGCCTCAAAAGAGAACCCACAGGAGAAATCCCACATCGTGCGAAATTATCTTGTTTTTCCTAAACAACACGTTGTAACTCGAAAAGCTTTGGTGTAAACAACACGTTGTAACTCGAAAAGATTTGGTGTGGTGTTTACATCTAAACGTGTAGCATCAAAAGAGAACCCTCAGGAGAATTTTCTTTCCTCAAATTTTTTTCAGAAAACCACGTTTTAAGGAAATCCCGCATTGTGCGGAATTATCTTGCTTTTCCTAAAAAACACGTTGTAACTCGAAAAGCTTTGGTGTTGCGTGTATGTCTAAACGTGTGGCCTCAAAAGAGAACGCACAGGAGAGTTTTCTCTCGAAAGAATATATAAGAATACCACATTTTAAGGAAATACAGTGTTGCAGAGTAAAGACAAATACGTATGTATTGGAAACACTTTACGAGAAGAAATAACGCATCGTACAAAATTAGCTTGTATCTCCTAAACAACACGATGTTACTCGAAAAGATTTGATATGGCGTGTACGTCTAAATCTGTAGCCTCAAAAGAGAACTCACAGGAGAATTTTCTTTCGTCAAAATTTGTCAGAATACCACGTTTTATGGAAATCCCGCATCCTGGAAATTATCTTGTTTTTCTAAACAACACGTTGTAACTCGAAAAGCTTTGGTGCTGCGTGTATGTCTAAGCGTGTAGACTCAAAAGAGAACGCACAGGAGAGTTTTCTCTCGAAAGAATAAGTACGAATACCACGTTATAAGGAAATACAGTGTGGCAGAGTAAAGATAGATACATACGTATTTGAAACACTTTACGAGAAGAAATAATGCATCGTAAAAAATTAGCTTGTATTTCCTAAGAAGCACGTTGTAACTCGAAAAGCTTTGGTGTGGCGTGTACGTCTAAACGTGTAGCCACAAAAGAGAACCCACAGGAGAATTTTCTTTCGTCAAAATTTTTCAGAAAACCACGTTTTAAGGAAATCCCGCATCTTGCGAAATCATCTTCTTTTTCCTAAACTACATGTTGTAACTTGAATAGCTTTGGTGTTGCCTGTATATCTCAGTGTGTAGCCACAAAAGGGAACGCACAGGACAGTTTTCTATCGAAAGAATATGTAAGAAGACCACGTTATAAGGAAATACAATGTTGAGAGTAAAGACAAACACGTACTACTTGGAAACACTTTATGAGAAGAATTAACGCATTGTAAAAAAGTAGCTTGTATCTCCTAAACAACACGTTGTAACTCGAACAGATTTGGTGTGGCGTGTACGTCTAAACATGTAGCATCAAAAGAGAACCCACAGGAGAATTTTCTTTCGTCAAAATTTTTCAGAAAATTTTAAGGATATCCCGCATCATGCAAAATCATCTTCTTTTTCCTAAACAACATGCTGTAACTCGAAAAGCTTTGGTATTGCGTGTATGTGTAAGCGTGGAGCCTCAAAAGAGAAGGCACAGGAGAGTTTTCACTCCAAAGAATATGTAAGAATACCACGTTATAAGGAAATACAATTTTGCAGAGTAAAGACAAATAAGTACATATTGGAAACACTTTACGAGAAGAAATAACGCATCTTACAAAATTAGCTTGTATCTCCTAAACAACACGTTGTAACTCGAAAGGATTTGGTGTGACGTGTACGTCTAAGAGTGTAGCCTCAAACGAGGACACACAGGAGAATTTTCTTTCATCAAAATTTGTCAGAAACCACGTTTACGGAAATCTCGCATTGTGCGAAATTATCTTGTTTTTCCTAAACAACACGTTGTGAATCGAAAAGCTTTGGGGTTGCGTGTATGTCTAAGCGTGTAGCCTCAAAAGAGAACGCACAGGAGAGTTTTCTTTCGAAAGAATATGTAGGAATACCACGTTATAAGGAAATACAGTGTTGTAGAGTAAAGACAACTACTTACGTATTGGAAAAACTTTAAGAGAAGAAATAACGCATCATAAAAAATTAGCTTGTATCTCCTAAACAACACTTTGTAACTCGAAAAGATTTGGTGTGGCCCGTACCTCTACAAGTGTCGCATCAAATAAGAACCCACAGGAGAACTTTCTTTCGTCAAATTTTTCAGAAAACCACGTGTATGGAAATCTCGCATCATGCGAAATTATCTAGTTTTTCCTAAACAACACGTTGTAACTCGAAAAGCTTTGGTGTTGTGTGTATGTCTAAACGTGTAGCCTCAAAAGAGAACTCACAGGAGAGTTTTCGCTCGAAAGAATATGTAAGAATACCACGTTATAAGGAAATACAGTGTTGCAGACAAAGACAAATACGTACGTATTGGAAACACTTTACGAGAAGAAATAACACATCGTACAAAATTAGCTTGTATCTTCTAAACAACACGTGGTAACTCGAAAGGATTTGGTGTGGAGTGCATGTCTAAACGTGTAGCATCAAAAGAGAACCCACAGGAGAATTTTCTTTCGTCAAAATTTGTCAGAACACAAGGGTTTAAGGAAATCCCGCAATGTGCGAAATTATCTTGTTTTTCATAAACAACACGTTGTAATTCGAAAAGCTTTGGTGTTGCCTGTATGTCTAAGTGTGTAACCTCAAAAGGGAATGCAAAGGATAGTTTTCTCTCGAAAGAATATGTAAGAATACCACGTTATAAGGAAATACAGTGTTGCAGAGTAAAGACAAATACGTACGTATTGGAAACACTTTACGAGAAGAATTAAGGCAACGCCCAAAATTAGCTTGTATCTCCTAAACAACACGTTGTAACTCGAAAAGATTTGGCGTGGCGTGTACTTCTAAACCTGTAGCCTCAAAAGAGAACCCACAGGAGAATTTTCTTTCGTCAAAATTTTTCAGAAAACCACGTTTTAAGTAAATCCTGCATCGTGCGAAATCATCTTCTTTTTCCTAAACAACATGTTGTAACTCGAAAAGCTTTGGTGTTGCATGTATGTGTAAGCATGGAGCTTCAAAAGAGAAGGCACAGGAGAGTTTTCTCTCGAAAGAATATGTAAGAATACCACGTTATAAGGAAATACAATTTTGCAGAGTAAAGACAAATAAGTACATATTGGAAACACTTTAGGAGAAGAAATAACGCATCGTAAAAAATTTACTTGTATCTCCTAAACAACACGTTGTAACTCGAAAAGATTTGGTGTGACGTGTATGTCTAAACGTGTAGCCTCAAAAGAGAACCCACAGGAGAATTTTCTTTCATCAAATTTGTCAGAAACCACGTTTTAAAGAAATCTCGCATCGTGGGAAATTATCTTGTTTTTCCTAAACAACACGTTGTAACTTGAAAAGCTTTGGGGTTGCGTTTATGTCTAAGCATGTAGCCTCAAAAGAGAACGCATAGGAGAAATTTCTCTTGAAAGAATATGTAAGAATACCACTTTATAAGGAAATACAGTGTTGCAGAGTAAAGACAAATACGTACGTATTGGAAACACTTTAAGAGAAGAAATAACGCATCGTACAAAATTAGCTTGTATCTCCTAAACAAAATGTTGTAACTCGAAAATATTTGGTGTGGCTCATACCTCTACACGTGTAGCCTCAAAAGAGAACCTACAGGAGAACTTACTTTAGTCAAAATTTTTCAATAAACCACGTTTTATGGAAATCTCGCATCGTGCGAAATTATCTTGTTTTTCCTAAACAACACGTTGTAACTCGAAAAACTTTGGCGTTGCGTGTTTGTCTAAGCATGTAGCCTCAAAAGAGTACGCACAGGAGAGTTTTCCCTCGAAAGAATATGTAAGAATACCACGTTATAAGGAAATACAGTGTTGCAGAGTAAAGACAAATAAGTACGTATTGGAAACACTTTACGAGAAGAAATAATGCTTCGTACAAAATTTGCTTGTATTTCCTAAGCAACACGTTGTAACTCGAAAAGATTTGGTGTGGCTCGTATGTCTACACGTGCAGCCTCAAAAGAGTGCCCACAGGAGGACTTTCTTTCTTCAAAATTTGTCAGAAAACAACGTTTTATGGAAATCCCGCATCGTGCAAAATTATCTACTTTTTCCTAAACAGCACGTTGTAACTCGAAAAGCTTAGGTGTTGCGTGTATGTTTAAGCCTGTAGCCTCTAAAGCGAACGCACAGGAGAGTTTTCTCTCGAACGAATATGTAAGAATACAACGTTATAAGGAAATAGAGTGTTGCAGAGTAAAGACAAATACATAAGTATTGGAAACACTTTACCAGAGGAATTAATGCATCGTACAAAATTAGCTTGTATCTCCTAAACAACATGTTGTAACTCTAAAAGATTTGGTGTGACGTGTACGTCTAAACGTGTAGCCTCAAAAGAGAACCCACAGGAGAATTTTCATTCATCAAAATTTGTCAGAAACCACGTTTTAAGGAAATCTCGCATCGTGCGAAATTATCTTGTTTTTCCTAAACAACACGCTGTAACTCGAAAAGCTTTGGTGTTGCGTGTATGTCTGAGCGTGTAGCCTGAAAAGAGAACACACAGGAGAGTTTTCCCTCGAAAGAATAGGTAAGAATACCACGTTATAAGGAAATACAGTGTTGCAGAGTAAAGACAAATAAGTACGTATTGGAAACACTTTACAAGAAGAAATAACGCATCATAAAAAATTTGCTTGTATCTCCTAAACAACACGTTGTAACTTGAAAAGATTTGGTGTGGCTCGTACGTCTAAACGTGTAGCCTCAAAAGAGAACCCACAGAAGAAGTTTCTTTCGTCAATATTTGTCAGAAAACCACGTTTTAAGGAAATCCCGCATCGTGCAACATTATCTTGATTTCCTAAACAACACGTTGAAACTCGGAAAGCTTTGGTGTTGCGTGTATGTCTAAGCATGTAGCCTCTAAAGAGAATGCACAGGAGAGTTTTCTCTCGAAAGAACATGTAAGAATACAACGTTATAAGGAAATAGAGTGTTGCAGAGTAAAGACAAATGTGTACGTATTGGAAACACTTTAAGAGAAGAAATAACGCATCGTAAAAAATTAGCTTGTACCTCCTAAACAACACGTGGTAACTCGAAAGGATTTGGGGTGGCGTGCACGTCTAAACGTGTAGCCTCAAAAGAGAACCCACAGGAGAATTTTCTTTCGTCAAAATTTGTCAGAACACCACGTTTTAAGGAAGTCCCGCATCGTGCGAAATTATCTTGTTTTTCATAAACAACACGTTCTAACTCGAAAAGCTTTGGTGTTGCCTGTATGTCTAAGTGTGTAGCCTCAAAAGGGAACGCACAGGATAGTTTTCTCTCGAAAGAATATGTAAGATTACCACGTTATAAGGAAATACAGTGTTGCAGAGTAAAGACTAAAACGTACGTATTGGAAACACTTTATGAGAAGAATTAACACATCTTACAAAATTAGCTTGTATCTCCTAAACAACACGTTGTAACTCGAAAAGATTTGGTGTGGCGTGTACATCTAAACATGTAGCCTCAAAAGAGAACACACAGGAGAATTTTCTTTCGTCAAAATTTTTCAGAAAACCACGTTTTAAGGAAATCCCGCATCGTGCGAAATCATCTTCTTTTTCCTAAACAACATGTTGTAACTCGAAAAGCTTTGGTGTTGCGTGTATGTGTAAGCGTGGAGCCTCAAAAGAGAAGGCACAGGAGAGTTTTCTCTCAAAAGAATATGTAAGAACACCACGTTATAAGGAAATACAATTTTGCAGAGTAACGACAAATAAGTACATATTGGAAACACTTTAGGAGAAGAATTAACGCATCGTACAAAATTAGCTTGTATCTCTTAAACAACACGTTGTAACTCTAAAAGATTTGGTGTGGCGTGTTCATTTAAACATGTAGCCTCAAAAGAGAACCCACAGGAGAATTTTCTTTCATAAAAATTTGTCAGAAAACCATGTTTTAAGGAAATCCCGCATCATGCGAAATCATCTTCTTTTTCCTAAACAACATGTTGTAACTTGAAAAGCTTTGGTGTTGCGTGTATGTGTAAGCGTGGAGCCTCAAAAGAGAAGGCACAGGAGCGTTTTCTCTTGAAAGAATATGTAAGAATACCACGTTATAAGGAAATACAATTTTGCAGAGTAAAGACAAATAAGTACATATTGGAAACACTTTATGAGAAGAAATAATGCATCGAAAAAAATTAGCTTGTATCTCCTAAACAACATGTTGTAACTCGAAAAGATTTGGTGTGATGTGTACGTCGAAACGTGTAGCCTCAAAAGAGAACCCACAGGAGAATTTTCTTTCATCAAAATTTGTCAGAAACCACGTTTTAAGGAAATCTCGCATCCTGCGAAATTATCTTGTTTTTCCTAAACAACACGTTGTAACTCGAAAAGCTTTGGTGTTGCGTGTATGTCTAAGCGTGTAGCCTCAAAAGAGAATGCACAGGAGAGTTTTCTCTTGAAAGAATATGTAAGAATACCACGTTATAACGAAATACAATTTTGCAGAGAATAGAAAAATAAGTACATATTGGAAACACTTTAGGAGAAGAAATAGCACTTCGTACGAAATTAACTTGTATCTCCTAAGCAACACGTTGTAACTCGAAAAGATTTGGTGTGACGTGTATGTCTAAATGTGTAGCCTCAAAAGAGAACCCAAAGGAGAATTTTCTTTCATCAAAATTTGTCAGAAACCACGTTTAAAGAAATCTCGCATCATGCGAAATTATCTTGTTTTTCCTAAACAACACGTTGTAAATAGAAAAGCTTTGGTGTTGCGTGTATGTCTAAGCGTGTAGCCTCAAAAGAGAACGCACAGGAGAGTTTTCTCTCGAAAGAATATGTAAGAATACAACGTTATAAGGAAATACACTGTTGCAGAGTATAGACAAATACATACCTATTGGAAACACTTTAAGAGAAGAAATAAGGCATCGTACAAAATTAGCTTGTATCTCCTAAACAACACGTTGTAACACGAAAAGATTTGGTATGGCTCGTACCTCTACACGTGTAGCCTCAAAAGAGCACCGACAGGAGAACTTTCTTTCATCAAAATTTTTCAGAAAACCACGTTTTATGGAAATCTCGCATAGTGCGAAATTATCTTGTTTTTCCTAAACCACACATTGTAACTCGAAAAGCTTTGGCGTTGCGTATTTGTCTAAGCGTGTAGCCTCAAAAGAGAACGCACAGGAGTGTTTTCCCTCGAAAGAATATGTAAGAATAACACGTTATAAGGAAATACAATGTTGCAGACTAAAGACAAATAAGTACGTATTGGAAACACTTTACGAGAAGAAATAACGCATCGTACAAAATTTGTTTGTATCTCCTAAACAACACGTTGTAACTTGAAAACATTTGGTGTGGCTCGTACGTCTACAAGTGTAGCCTCAAAAGAGAAACCACAGGAGAACTTCCTTTCGTCAAAATTTGTCAGAAAACCACGTTTTAAGGAAATCCCGCATCGTGCAATATTATCTTGTTTTTCCTAAACAACACGTTGTAACTTGAAAAGCTTTGGTGTTGCGTGTATGTCTAAGCCTGTAGCCTCTAAAGAGAACGCACAGGAGAGTTTTCTCTCAAAAGAAAATGTAAGAAGACAACGTTATAAGGAAATACAGTGTTGCAGAGGAAAGACAAATACATAAGTATTGGAAACACTTTACGAGAAGAAATAACGCATCATAAAAAATTAGCTTGTATCTCCTAAGCAACACGTGATAACTCGAAGGATTTGGTGTGGCGTGTACGTCTAAACGTGGAGCCTCAAAAGAGAACCCACAGTAGAATTTTCATTCATCAAAATTTGTCAGAAAACCACGTTTTAAGGAAATCCCGCATCGTGCGAATTAATCTTGTTTTTCATTAACAACACGTTGTAACTCGAAAAGCTTTGGTGTTGCCTGTATGTCTAAGTGTGTAGCCTCAAAAGGGAACGCACAGGATACTTTTCTCTCGAAAGAATATGTAAGAATACCACGGTATAAGGAAATACAGTGTTGCAGAGTAAAGACAAATATGTACGTATTGGAAACACTTTATGAGAAGAATTAACGCATCATACAAAATTAGCTTGTATCTCTTAAACAACACGTTATAACTCGAAAAGATTTGGTGTGGCGTGTACATGTAAACATGGAGCCTCAAAAGAGAACCCACAGGAGAATTTTCTTTCCTCAAAATTTTTCAGAAAACCACGTTTTAAGGAAATCCCGCATCGTGCAAAATCATCTTCTTTTTCCTAAACAACATGTTGTAACTCGAAAAGCATTGGTGTTGCGTGTATGTGTAAGGGTGGAGACTCAAAAGAGAAGGCACAGGAGAGATTTCTCTCGAAAGAATATGTAAGAATACCACGTTATAAGGAAATACAATTTTGCAGAGTAAAGACAAATTAGTACATATTGGAAACACTTTATGAGAAGAAATAACGCATCCTTAAATATTAGCTTGTATCTCCTTAACAACACATTGTAACACGAAAAGATTTGGTGTGACATGTACGTCTAAACGTGTAGCCTCAAAAGAGAACCCACAGAAGAATTTTCTTTCATCAAAATTTGTCAGAAAACACGTTTTAAGGAAATCTCACATCGTGCGAAATTATCTTGTTTTTCCTTAACAACACGTTGTAACTCGAAAAGCTTTGGTGCTGAGTGTTTGTCTAAGCGTGTAGCCTCAAAAGAGAACGCACAGGAGAGTTTTCTCTCGAAAGAATATGTAAGAATACCACGTTATAAGGAAATACAGTGTTGCAGAGTAAAGAAAAATAAGTACATATTGGAAACATTTTACGAGAAGAAATAACACATCGTAAAAAATTTGCTTGTATCTCCTAAACAACACGTTGTAACTCGAAAAGATTTCGTGTGGCTCGTATGTCTGCATGTGTAGCCTCAAAAGAGAACCCACAGGAGAACTTTCTTTCGTCAAAATTTGTCAGAAAACCAGGTTTTAAGGAAATCCTGCATCGTGCAAAATTATCTAGTTTTTCCCAAACAACACGTTGTAACTAGAAAAGCTTTGGTGTTGCTTGTGTGTCTAAGCCTGTAGCCTCTAAAGAGAATGCACAAAAGAGTTTTCTCTCGAAAGAACATGTAAGAATACAACGTTAAAAGGAAATACAGTGTTGCAGAGTAAAGACAAATAAGTAAGTATTGGAAACACTTTAGGAGAAGAAATAACGCTTCGTACAAAATTAGCTTGTATCTCCTAAGCAACACGTGGTAACTCGAAAGGATTTGGTGTGGCGTGTACGTCTAAACGTGGAGCCTCAAAAGAGAACCCACAGGAGAGTTTTCTTTTGTCAAAATTTGTCAGAAAATCACGTTTTAAGGAAATCCCGCATCATGTGAAATAATCTTGTTTCTCATAAAAAACAGGTTGTAACTCGAAAAGCTTTGGTGTTGCCTGTATGTCTAAGTGTGTAGCCTCAAAAGGGAACGCATAGGATAGTTTTGTCTCGAAAGAATATGTAAGAATACCATGTTATCAGGAAATACAGTGTTGCAGAGTAAAGACAAATACGTACATATTGGAAACACTTTATGAGAAGAATTAACGCATCGTACAAAATTAGCTTGTATCTCCTAAACAACACGTTGTAACTCGAAAGGATTTGGTGTGGCGTGTACATCTAAACATGTAGCCTCAAAAGAGAACCAACAGGAGATTTTTCTTTCTTCAAAATTTTTCAGAAAACCACGTTTTAAGGAAATCCCGCATCATGCGAAATCATCTTCTTTTTCCTAAACAACATGTTGTAATTCGAAAAGCTTTGGTGTTGCGTGTATTTGTAAGCGTGGAGCCTCAAAAGAGAATGCACAGGAGAGTTTTCTCTCGAAAGAATATGTAAGAATACCACGTTATAAGGAAATACAATATTGCAGAGTAAAGACAAATAAGTACATATTGGAAACACTTTACGAGAAGAAATAACGCATCGTACAAAATTAGCTTGTATCTCCTAAACAACTCGTTGTAACTCGAAAAGATTTGGTGTGACATGTACGTCTAAACATGTAGCCTCAAAAGAGAACCCACAGGAGAATTTTCTTTCATCAAAATTGTCAGAAAACACGTTTTAAGGAAATCTCACATCGTGCAAAATTATCTTGTTTTTCCTAAACAACACGGTGTAACCCGAAAAGCTTTGGTGTTGAGTTTTTGTCTAAGAGTGTAGCCTCAAAAGGGAACGCACAGGAGATTTTTCTCTCGAAAGAATATGTAAGAATACCACGTTATAAGGAAATACAGTGTTGCAGAGTAAAGACAAATAAGTACGTATTGAAAACACTTTACGACAAGAAATAACGAATCGTAAAAAATTTGCTGGAATCTCGTAAACAACACGTTGCAACTCAAAAAGATTTGGTGTGGCTCGTACATCTAAACGTGTAGCCTCAAAAGAGAACCCACAGGAGAACTTTCTTTCGTCAAAATTTCTCAGAAAACCACGTTTTAAGGATATCCCGCATCGTGCAAAATTATCTTGTTTTTCCTAAACAACACGTTGTAAATCGAAAAGCTTTTGTGTTGCGTGTATGTCTATGCATGTAGCCTGTAAAGAGAACGCACAGGAGACTTTTCTCTCCAAAGAACATGTAAGAATACAACGTTATAAGGAAATACAGTGTTGCAGAGTAAAGACAAATACGTACTTATTGGAAACACTTTACGAGAAGAAATAACGCATCGTACAAAATTAGCTTGTATCTCCTAAACAACACGTGGCAACTCGAAAAGATTTGGTGTGGCATGCACTTCTAAACGTGTAGCCTCAAAAGGGAACCAACAGGAGAATTTTCGTTTGTCAAAATTTGTCAGAACACCACGTTTTAAGGAAATCCCGCATCGTGCGAAATTATCTTGTTTTTCATAAACAACACGTTGTAACTCGAAAAGCTTTGGTGTTGCCTGTATGTCTAAGTGTGTAGCCTCAAAAGGGAACGCACAGGATAGTTTTCTCTCGACAGAATATGTAAGAATACCACGTTATAAGGAAATACAGTGTTGCAGAATAAAGACAAATACGTACCTATTGAAAATACTTTACGAGAAGAAATAACGCATCATACAAAATTAGCTTGTATCTCCTAAACAACACGTGGTAACTCGAAAGGATTTGGTGTGGCGTGCACGTCTAAACGTGAAGCCTCAAAAGAGAACCCACAGGAGAATTTTCTTTCGTCAAAATTTGTCAGAAAACCACGTTTTAAGGAAATCCCGCATCGTGCGAAATTATCTTGTTTTTCATAAACAACACGTTCTAACTCGAAAAGCTTTGGTGTTGCCTGTATGTCTAAGTGTGTAGCCTCAAAATGGAATGCACAGGATAGTTTTCTCTCAAAAGAATATGTAAGAATACCACGTTATAAGGAAATACAGTGTTGCAAAGTAAAGACAAATACGTACGTATTGGAAACACTTTATGAGAAGAATTAATGCATCGTACAAAATTAGCTTGCATCTCTTAAACAACACGTTGTAACTCGAAAAGATTTGGTGTGGCATGTACATCTAAACATGGAGCCTCAAAAGAGAACCCACAGGAGAATTTTCTTTCGTCAAATTTTTTCAGAAAACCACGTTTTAAGGAAATCCCGCATCATGCGAAATCATCTTCTTTTTCCTAAACAACATGTTGTAACTCGAAAAGCGTTGGTGTTGCGTTTATGTGTAAGCGTGGAGACTCAAAAGAGAAAGCACAGGAGAGTTTTCTCTCGAAAGAATATGTAAGAATACCACGTTATAAGGAAATACAATTTTGCAGAGTAAAGACAAATAAGTACGTATTGGAAACACTTTACGAGAAGAAATAACGCATCCTAAACAACACATTGTAACTCGAAAAGATTTGGTGTGACGTGTACGTATAAATGTGTAGCCTCAAAAGAGAACCCACAGGAAAATTTTCTTTCATCAAAATTTGTCAGAAAACACGTTTTAAGGAAATCTCACATCGTGCGAAATAATCTTGTTTTTCCTAAACAACACGTTGTAACTCGAAAAGCTTTGGTGTTGAGTGTTTGTCTAAGCGTGTAGCCTCAAAAAGAGAACGCACAAGAGAGTTTTCTCTCGAAAGAATATGTAAGAATACCACGTTAGAAGGAAATACAGTGTTGCAGAGTAAAGACAAATAAGTACTTATTGGAAACACTTTACGAGAGGAAATAACGCATCCTAAATAATTTGCTTGTATCTCCTAAACAACACGTTGTAACTCGAAAAGTTTTGGTGTGGCTCAAATGTCTGCATGTGTAGCCTCAAAAGAGAACCCACAGGAGAACTTTCTTTCGTCAAAATTTGTCAGAAAACCTCGTTTTAAGAAAATCCCGCATCGTGCAAAATTATCTTGTTTTTCCTAAACAACATGTTGTAACTCGAAAAGCTTTGGTGTTGCGTGTATGTCTAAGCCTGTAGCCTCTAAAGAGAACGCACAGGAGAGATTTCTCTCGAAAGAACATGTAAGAATACAACGTTATAAGGAAATACAGTGTTGCAGAGTAAAGACAAATAAGTAAATATTGGAAACACTTTATGAGAAGAAATAACGCATCGTACAAAATTAGCTTGTATCTCGTAAACAACACGTTGTAACTCGAAAGTATTTGGTGTGGCGTGTACTTCTAAACGTGGAGCCTCAAAAGAGAACCCACAGGATAATTTTCTTTCGTCAAAATTTGTCAGAAAATAACGCATCGTACAAAATTAGCTTGTATCTCCTAAACAACACGTGGTAACTCGAAAGGATTTGGTGTGGCGTGTACGTCTAAACGTGGAGCCTCAAAAGAGAACCCACAGGATAATTTTCTTTCGTCAAAATTTGTCAGAAAACCACGTTTTAAGGAAATCCCGCATCATGCGAAATAATCTTTTTTTCAGAAACAACACGTTGTAACTCGAAAAGCTTTGGTGTTGCCTGTATGTCTAAGTGTGTAGATTCAAAAGGGAACGCAGAGGATAGTTTTCTCTCGAAAGAATATGTAAGAATACCACGTTATAAGGAAATACAGTGTTGCAGAGTAAAGACAAATACGTACGTATTGGAAACACTTTATGAGAAGAATTAACACATCGTACAAAATTAGTTTGTATCTCCTAAACAACCCGTTGTAACTCGAAAGGATTTGGTGTGGCATGTACATCTAAACATGTAGCCTCAAAAGAGAACCCACAGGAGAATTTTCTTTCATCAAAATTGTCAGAAAACACGTTTTAAGGAAATCTCACATCGTGCAAAATTATCTTGTTTTTCCTAAACAACACGGTGTAACCCGGAAAGCTTTGGTGTTGAGTTTTTGTCTAAGAGTGTAGCCTCAAAAGGGAATGCACAGGAGATTTTTCTCTCGAAAGATTATGTAAGAATACCACGTTATAAGGAAATACAGTGTTGCAGAGTAAAGACAAATAAGTACGTATTGAAAACACTTTACGAGAAGAAATAACGAATCGTAAAAAAATTGCTGGAATCTCGTAAACAACACGTTGCAACACGAAAAGATTTGGTGTGGCTCGTACATCTAAACGTGTAGCCTCAAAAGAGAACCCACAGGAGAACTTTCTTTCGTCAAAATTTCTCAGAAAACCACGTTTTAAGGATATCCCACATCGTGCAAAATTAACTTGTTTTTCCTAAACAACACGTTGTAAATCGAAAAGCTTTTGTGTTGCGTGTATGTCTATGCATGTAGCCTCTAAAGAGAACGCACAGGAGACTTTTCTCTCCAAAGAACATGTAAGAATACAACGTTATAAGGAAATACAGTGTTGCAGAGTAAAGACAAATACGTACTTATTGGAAACACTTTACGAGAAGAAATAACGCATCGTACAAAATTAGCTTTTATCTCCTAAACAACACGTGGCAACTCGAAAAGATTTGGTGTGGCATGCACTTCTAAACGTGTAGCCTCAAAAGAGAACCAACAGGAGAATTATCGTTTGTCAAAATTTGTCAGAACACCACGTTTTAAGGAAATCCCGCATCATGCGAAATTATCTTGTTTTTCATAAACAACACGTTGTAACTCGAAAAGCTTTGGTGTTGCCTGTATGTCTAAGTGTGTAGCCTCAAAAGGGAATGCACAGGATAGTTTTCTCTCGACAGAATATGTAAGAATACCACGTTATAAGGAAATACAGTGTTGCAGAATAAAGACAAATACGTACCTATTGAAAATACTTTACGAGAAGAAATAACGCATCATACAAAATTAGCTTGTATCTCCTAACTCGAAAGGATTTGGTGTGGCGTGCACGACTAAACGTGAAGCCTCAAAAGAGAACCCACAGGAGAATTTTCTTTCGTCAAAATTTGTCAGAAAACCACGTTTTAAGGAAATCCCGCATCGTGCGAAATTATCTTGTTTTTCATAAACAACACGTTCTAACTCGAAAAGCTTTGGTGTTGCCTGTATGTCTAAGTGTGTAGCCTCAAAAGGGAATGCACAGGATAGTTTTCTCTCAAAAGAATATGTAAGAATACCACGTTATAAGGAAATACAGTGTTGCAAAGTAAAGACAAATACGTATGTATTGGAAACACTTTATGAGAAGAATTAATGCATCGTACAAAATTAGCTTGCATCTCTTAAACAACACGTTGTAACTCGAAAAGATTTGGTGTGGCATGTACATCTAAACATGGAGCCTCAAAAGAGAACCCACAGGAGAATTTTCTTTCGTCAAATTTTTTCAGAAAACCACGTTTTAAGGAAATCCCGCATCATGCGAAATCATCTTCTTTTTCCTAAACAACATGTTGTAACTCGAAAAGCGTTGGTGTTGCGTTTATGTGTAAGCGTGGAGACTCAAAAGAGAAAGCACAGGAGAGTTTTCTCTCGAAAGAATATGTAAGAATACCACGTTATAAGGAAATACAATTTTGCAGAGTAAAGACAAATAAGTACGTATTAGAAACACTTTACGAGAAGAAATAACGCATCCTAAACAACACGTTGTAACTCGAAAAGATTTGGTGTGACGTGTACGTATAAATGAGTAGCCTCAAAAGAGAACCCACACGAATATTTTCTTTCATCAAAATTTGTCAGAAAACACGTTTTAAGGAAATCTCACATCGTGCGAAATAATCTTGTTTTTCCTAAACAACACGTTGTAACTCGAAAAGCTTTGGAGTTGAGTGTTTGTCTAAGCGTGTAGCCTCAAAAAGAGAACGCACAAGAGAGTTTTCTCTCGAAAGAATATGTAAGAATACCACGTTAGAAGGAAATACAGTGTTGCAGAGTAAAGACAAATAAGTACTTATTGGAAACACTTTACGAGAGGAAATAACGCATCCTAAATAATTTGCTTGTATCTCCTAAACAACACGTTGTAACTCGAAAAGTTTTGGTGTGGCTCAAATGTCTGCATGTGTAGCCTCAAAAGAGAACCCACAGGAGAACTTTCTTTCGTCAAAATTTGTCAGAAAACCTCGTTTTAAGAAAATCCCGCATCGTGCAAAATTATCTTGTTTTTCCTAAACAACATGTTGTAACTCGAAAAGCTTTGGTGTTGCGTGTATGTCTAAGCCTGTAGCCTCTAAAGAGAATGCACAGGAGAGATTTCTCTCAAAAGAACATGTAAGAATACAACGTTATAAGGAAATACAGTGTTGCAGAGTAAAGACAAATAAGTAAATATTGGAAACACTTTATGAGAAGAAATAACGCATCGTACAAAATTAGCTTGTATCTCCTAAACAACACGTTGTAACTCGAAAGTATTTGGTGTGGCGTTTACTTCTAAACGTGGAGCCTCAAAAGAGAACCCACAGGATAATTTTCTTTCGTCAAAATTTGTCAGAAAATAACGCATCGTACAAAATTAGCTTGTATCTCCTAAACAACACGTGGTAACTCGAAAGGATTTGGTGTGGTGTGTACGTCTAAACGTGGAGCCTCAAAAGAGAACCCACAGGATAATTTTCTTTCGTCAAAATTTGTCAGAAAACCACGTTTTAAGGAAATCCCGCATCATGCGAAATAATCTTTTTTTCAGAAACAACACGTTGTAACTCGAAAAGCTTTGGTGTTGCCTGTATGTCTAAGTGTGTAGATTCAAAAGGGAACGCAGAGGATAGTTTTCTCTCGAAAGAATATGTAAGAATACCACGTTATAAGGAAATACAGTGTTGCAGAGTAAAGACAAATACGTACGTATTGGAAACACTTTATGAGAAGAATTAACACATCGTACAAAATTAGTTTGTATCTCCTAAACAACCCGTTGTAACTCGAAAGGATTTGGTGTGGCGTGTACATCTAAACATGTAGCCTCAAAAGAGAACCCACAGGAGAATTTTCTTTCGTCAAAATATTTCAGAAAACCACGTTTTAAGGAAATCCCGCATCATGCGAAATCATCTTCTTTTTCCTAAACAACATGTTGTAATTCGAAAAGCTTTGGTGTTGCGTGTATGTGTAATCGTGGAGCCTCAAAAGAGAATGCACAGGGGAGTTTTCTCTCGAAAGAATATGTAAGAATACCACGTTATAAGGAAATACAATTTTGCAGAGTAAAGACAAATAAGTACGTATTGGACACACTTTACGAGAAGAAATTACGCATCGTAAAAAATTAGCTTGTATCTCCTAAACAACATGTTGTAACTCGAAAAGATTTGGTGTGACATGTACGTCTAAACGTGTAGCCTCAAAAGAGAACTCACAGGAGAATTTTCTTTCATCAAAATTTGTCAGAAAACACGTTTTAAGGAAATCTCGCATCGTGCAAAATTATCTTGCTTTTCCTAAACAACACAGTGTAACTTGAAAAGCTTTGGTGCTGAGTGTTTGTCTAAGCGTGTAGCCTCAAAAGAGAACGCACAGGAGAGTTTTCTCTCGAAAGAATATGTAAGTATACCACGTTATAAGGAAATACTGTGTTGCAGAGTAAAGACAAATAAGTACATATTGGAGACACTTTAGGAGAAGAAATACCGCATCATAAAAAATTTGCTTGTATCTCCTAAACAACACGTTGTAACTCGAAAAGATTTGGTGTGGCTCATACCTCTACACGTGTAGCCTCAAAAGAGAACCCACAGGAGAACTTTCTTTCGTCAAAATTTGTCAGAAAACCACGTTTTAAGGAAATCCCGCATCGTGCAAAATCATCTCCGTTTTCCTAAACAACATGTTGTAACTCGAAAAGCTTTGGTGTTGCGTGTATGTGTAAGGATGGAGCCTCAAAAGAGAAGGCACAGGAGAGTTTTCCCTCGAAAGAATATGTAATAATACCATGGTATAAGGAAATACAATTTTGCAGAGTAAATACAAATAAGTACATATTGGAAACACTTTACGAGAAGTAATAACGCATCGTACAAAATTAACATGTGTGTCCTAAACAACACGTTGTAACTCGAAAAGATTTGGTGTTACGTGTATGTCTAAACGTGTAGCCTCAAAAGAGAACCCACAGGATAATTTTCTTTCATCAAAATTTGTCAGAAACCACGTTTTAAGGAAATCTCGCATCGTGCGAAATTATCTTCTTTTTCCTAAACAACACGTTGTAACTCGAAAAGCTTTGGTGTTGCGTGTATGTCTAATCTTGTAGCCTCAAATGAGAATGCACAGGAGAGTTTTCTCTCGAAAGAATATGTAAGAATACCACGTTATAAGGAAATACAGTGTAGCAGAGTAAAGACAAATAAGAATGTATTGGAAACACGTTAAGTGAAGAAATAATGCATCGTACTAAATTAGCTTGTATCTCCTAAGCAACACATGGTAACTCGAAAGGATTTGGTGTGGCGTGTATGTCTAAACGTGGAGTCTCAAAAGAGAACTCACAGGAGAACTTACTTTCGTCAAAATTTGTCAGAAAACCATGTTTTAAGGAAATCCCGCATCGTGCGAAATAATCTTGTTTTTCATAAACAACACGTTGAAACTCGAAAAGCTTTGGTGTTGCCTGTATGTCTAAGTGTGTAGCCTCAAAAGGGAACGCACAGGATAGTTTTCTCTCGAAAGAATAAGTAAGAATACCACGTTATAAGGAAATACAGAGTTGCAGAATAAAGACAAATACGTACATATTGGAAACACTTTATGAGAAGAATTGACGCATCTTACAAAATTAGCTTGTATCTCCTAAACAACACTTTGTAACTCGAAAAGATTTGGTGTGGCGTGTACGTCTAAACATGTAGCCTCAAAAGAGAACCCACAGGAGAATTTTCTTTCGTCAAATTTTTTCAGAAAACCACGTTTTAAGGAAATCCCGCATCGTGCGAAATCATCTTCTTTTTCCTAAACAACATATTGTAACTCGAAAAGCGTTGGTGTTGCATGTATGTGTAAGCGTGGAGCCTCAAAAGAGAAGGCACAGGAGCGTTTTCTCTCGAAAGAATATGTAAGAATACCACGTTATAAGGAAATACAATTTTGCAGAGTAAAGACAAATAAGTACATATTGGAAACACTTTACGAGAAGAAATAACGCATCGTACAAAATTAACTTGTATCTCCTAAACAACACGTTGTAACTCGAAAAGATTTGGTGTGACGTGTATGTCTAAACGTGTAGCCTCAAAAGAGAACCCACAGGAGAATTTTCTTTCATCAAAATTTATCAGAAACCACGTTTAAGGAAATCTCGCATCGTGCAAAATTATCTTGTTTTTCCTAAACAACACGTTTTAACTTGAAAAGCTTTGTCGTTGCGTGTATGTCTAAGCATGTAGCCTCAAAAGAGAACACACAGGAGAGTTTTCCCTCAAAAGAATATGTAAGAATACCACGTTATAAGGAAATATAATTTTGCAGAGTAAAGACAAATAAGTACTTATTGGAAACACTTTATGAGGAGAAATAACGCATCATACAAAATTAGCTTGTATCTCGTAAACAACACGTTGTAACTCGTTAAGATTTGGTGTGACGTGTATGTCTAAACGTGTAGCCTCAAAAGAGAACCCACAGTAGAATTATCTTCCATCAAAATTTGTCAGAAAACCACGTTGTATGGAAATCTCGCATCTTGCGAAATTATCTTGTTTTTCCTAAACAACACGCTGTAACTCGAAAAGCTTTGGCGTTGCGTGTATGTCTAAGCGTGTAGCCCCCCCAAAAAAAAACGCACAGGAGAGTTTTCCCTCGAAAGAATATGTAAGAATACCACGTTATAAGGAAATACAGTGTTGCAGAGTAAAGACAATTAAGTACATATTGGAAATACTTTACGAGAAGAAATAACGCATCGTACGAAATTAGCTTGTATCTCCTAAACAACACGTTGTAACTCGAAAAGATTTGGTGTGACGTGTACGTCTAAACATGTAGCCTCAAAAGAGAACCCACAGGAGAACTTTCTTCAGTCAAAATTTTTCAGAAAACCACGTTTTATGGAATCTCGCATCGTGCGAAATTATCTTGTTTTTCCTAAACAACACGCTGTAACTCGAAAAGCTTTGGCGTTGCGTGTATGTCTAAGCGTGTAGCCCCCCCAAAAAAAAAAACGCACAGGAGAGTTTTCCCTCGAAAGAATATGTAAGAATACCACGTTATAAGGAAATACAGTGTTGCAGAGTAAAGACAATTAAGTACATATTGGAAATACTTTACGAGAAGAAATAACGCATCGTACGAAATTAGCTTGTATCTCCTAAACAACACGTTGTAACTCGAAAAGATTTGGTGTGACGTGTACGTCTAAACATGTAGCCTCAAAAGAGAACCCACAGGAGAACTTTCTTCAGTCAAAATTTTTCAGAAAACCACGTTTTATGGAATCTCGCATCGTGCGAAATTATCTTGTTTTTCCTAAACAACAAGCTGTAACTCGAAAAGCTTTGGCGTTGCGTGTATGTCTAAGCGTGTAGCCCAAAAAAACAAAAAACGCACAGGAGAGTTTTCCCTCGAAAGAATATGTAAGAATACCACGTTATAAGGAAATACAGTGTTGCAGAGTAAAGACAATTAAGTACATATTGGACACAATTTACAAGAAGAAATAACGCATCGAACAAAATTTGCTTGTATCTCCTAAACAACAAGTTGTAACTCGAAAAGATTTGGTGTGGCGTGTACGTCTAAACCTGTAGCCTCAATAGACAACGCACAGGAGAACTTTCTTTCGTCAAAATTTGTCAGAAAACCACGTTTTAAGGATATCCTGCATCGTGCAAAATTATCCTGTTTTACCTAAACAACACGTTGTAACTCGAAAAGCTTTGGTGTTGCGTGTATGTCTAAGCGTGTAGCCTCTAAAGAGAACGCACCGGAGAGTTTTCTCTCGAAAGAACATGTAAGAATACAATGTTATAAGGAAATACAGTGTTGCAGAGTAAAGACAAATACGTAAATATTGGAAACACTTTACGAGAATAAATAATGCATCGTACAAAATTAGCTTGTATCTCCTAAACAACACGTGGTAATTCCAAAGGGTATGGTGTGGCGTGCACTTCTAAACGTGTAGCCTCAATAGAGAACCCACAGGAGAATTTTCTTTCGTCAAAATTTGTCAGAACACCAAGTTTTAAGGAAATCACGCATCGTGCGAAATTATCTTGTTTTTCATAAACAACACGTTGTAACTTGACAAGCTTTGGTGTTGCCTGTATGTCTAAGTGTGTAGCCTCAAAAGGGAACGCACAGGATAGTTTTCTCTCGAAAGAATGTGTAAGAATACCACGTTATAATGAAATACAGTGTTGCAGAGTAAAGACAAATACGTACATATTGGAAACACTTTATGAGAAGAAATAAAGCATCGTACAAAATTAGCTTGTATCTCCTAAACAACACGTGGTAACTCGAAAGGATTAGGTGTGACGTGCACGTCGAAACGTGAAGCCTCAAAAGAGAACAAACAGAATAATTTTCTTTCGTCAAAATTTGTCAGAAAACCATGTTTTAAGGAAATCCGGCATCTTGCGAAAGTATCTTGTTTTTTATAAACAACACGTTGTAACTAAAAAAGCTTTGGTGTTGCCTGTATGTCTAAGTGTTTAGCCTCAAAAGGGAATGCACAGGATAGTTTTCTCTCGAAAGAATATGTAAGAATACCACGTTATAAGGAAATACAGTGTTTCAGAGTAAAGACAAATACGTATGTATTGGAAACACTTTACGAGAATTAACGCATTATAAAAAATTAGCTTGTATCTCCTAAACAACACAATGTAACTCGAAAAGATTTGGTGTGACGTGTACGTCTAAATATGTAGCCTCAAAAGTGAACCCACAGGAGAATTTTCTTTCGTCAAAATTTTTCAGAAAACCAGGTTTTCAGGAAATCCCGCATCATGCGAAATCATCTTCTTTTTCCTAAACAACACGTTGTAACTCGAAAAGCTTTGGTGTTGCGTGTTTGTCTAATCGTGTAGCCTCAAAAGAGAACACACAGGAGAGTTTTCTCTCGAAAGAATATGTACGAATACCACGTTATAAGGAAATACAGTGTTGCAGAGTAAAGACAAATACGTACGTATTGGAAACACTTTACGAGAAGAAATAACGCATCGTACAATATTTGCTTGTGTCTCCTAAACAACACGTTGTAACTGAAAAATATTTGGTGTGGCTCGTACGTCTACACGTGTAGCCTCAAAAGAGAACCTACAGGAGAACTTTCTTTCGTCAAAATTTGTCAGAAAACCACGTTTTAAGGAAATCCCGCTTCGTGCAAAATTATCTTGTTTTTCCTAAACAACACGTTGTAACTCGAAAAGCTTTGGTGTTGCGTGTATGTCTGAGCATGTAGCCTCTAAAGAGAATGCACAGGAGAGTTTTCTCTCGAAAGAACATGTAAGAATACAACGTTATAAGGAAATACAGTGTTGCAGAGTAAAGACAAATACATATGTATTGGAACCACTTTATGAAAAGAAATAACGCATCATACAAAATTAGCTTGTATCTCTTAAACAACACGTTGTAAGTCGAAAGGATTTGGTGTGGCGTGCACGTCTAAACATGTAGCCTCAAAACAGAAGCCACAGGAGAATTTTCTTTCGTCAAAATTTGTCAGAAAATCACGTTTTAAGGAAATCCCGCATCGTACAAAATTATCTTGTTTTCCATAAACAACACGTTGTAACTCGAAAAGCTTTGGTGTTGCCTGTATGTCTAAGTGTGTAGCCTCAAAAGGGAACGCACAGGATAGTTTTCTCTCGAAGGAATATGTAAGAATACCACGTTATAAGGAAATATAATGCTGCAGTGTAAAGACAAATATGTACTTATTGGAAACACTTTATGAGAAGAATTAACGCATCGTAAAAAATTAGCTTATATCTCCTAAACAACACGTTGTAATTCGAAAAGATTTGGTGTGGCTCGTACCTCTACACGTGTAGCCTCAAAAGAGAACCCACAGGAGAACTTTCTTTCGTCAAAATTTTTCAGAAAACCACGTTTTATGGAAATCTCGCATCGTGCTAAATTATCTTGTTTTTCCTAAACAACACATTGTAACTCGAAAAGCTTTGGCGTTGCATGTTTGTCTAAGCGTGTCCCCTCAAAAGAGAACGCACAGGAGAGTTTTCCCTCGAAATAATATGTAAGAATACCATGTTATAAGGAAATACAGTGTAGCAGATTAAAGACAAATAAGTACGTATTGGAAACACTTTACGAGAAGAAATAATGCTTCGTACAAAATTAGCTTGTATCTCCTAAACAACACGTGGTAACTTGAAAGGATTTGGTGTGGCGTGTACGTCTAAACGTGTAGCCTCAAAAGAGAACCCACAGGAGAATTTTCTTTATTCAAAATTTTTCAGAAAACCACATTTTAAGGAAATCCCGCATCGTGCAAAATCATCTTCTTTTTCCTAAACAACATGTTGTAACTCGAAAAGCTATGGTGTTGCGTGTATGTGTAAGCGTGGAGCCTCAAAAGAGAAAGCACAGGAGAGTTTTCACTCCAAAGAATATGTAAGAATACCACGTTATAAGGAAATACAATTTTGCAGAGTAAAGACAAATAAGTACATATTGGAAACACTTTACGAGAAGAAATAACGCATCTTACAAAATTAGCTTGTATCTCCTAAACAACACGTTGTAACTCGAAAGGATTTGGTGTGACGTGTACGTCTAAAAGTGTAGCCTCAAACGAGGACACACAGGAGAATTTTCTTTCATCAAAATTTGTCAGAAACCACGTTTTAAGGAAGTCTCGCATCGTGCGAAATTATCTTGTTTTTCCTAAACAACACGTTGTAACTCGAAAAGCTTTGGTGTTACGTGTATGTCTACGTGTGTAGCCTCAAAAGAGAACGCACAGGAGAGTTTTCTCTCGAAAGAATATGTAAGAATACTACGTTATAAGGAAATACAGTGTTGCAGAGTAAAGACAACTACGTACGTATTGGAAACACTTTAAGAGAAGAAATATCCCATCCTAGAAAATTAGCTTGTATCTCCTAAACAACACGTAGTAACTCGAAAAGATTTCGTGTGGCTCATACCTCTATACGTGCAGCCTCAATAGAGAACCCACAGGAGAACTTTGTTTCGTCAAAATTTTTCAGAAAACCACGTTTAATGCAAATCTCGTATCGTGCGAAATTATCTTGTTTTTCCTAAACAACACGTTGTGATTCCAAAAGCTTTTGCGTTGCGTGTTTGTCTAAGCGTGTAACCTCAAAAGAGAATGCACAGGATTGTTTTCCCTCGAAAGAATATGTAAGAATACCACGTTATAAGGAAATACAGTGTTGCAGAGTAAAGACAAATAAGTACATATTGGAAACACTATATGAGAAGAAATAACGCATTGTACAATATTTGCTTGTATCTCCTAAACAACACGTTGTAACTCAAAAATATTTCGTGTGGCTCGTATGTCTACACGTTTAGCCTCAAAAGAGAACACACAGGAGAACTTTCTTTCTTCAAAATTTGTCAGAAAACCACGTTTTAAGGAAATCCCGCATCGTGCAAAATTATCTTGTTTTTCCTAAACAACACGTTGTAACTCGAAAAGCTTTGGTGTTGCGTGTATGTCTGAGCATGTAGCCTCTAAAGAGAATGCACAGGAGAGTTTTCTCTCGAAAGAACATGAAAGAATACAACGTTATAAGGAAATACAGTGTTGCAGAGTAAAGACAAATACGTACATATTGGAAACACTTTACGAGAAGAAATAACGCATCATACAAAATTAGCTTGTATCTCCTAAACAACACGTGGTAACTCGAAAGGATTTGGTGTGGCGTGTACATCTAAACGTGTAGCCTCAAAAGAGAACCCACAGGAGAATTTTCTTTCGTCAAAATTTGTCAGAAAACCACGTTTTATGGAAATCTCGCATCATGCCAAATTATCTTGTTTTTCCTAAACAACACATTGTAACTCGAAAAACTTTGGCGTTGCATGTTTGTCTAAGCGTGTAGCCTCAAAAGAGAACGCACAGGAGAGTTTTTCCTCGAAATAATATGTAAGAATACCACGTTATAAGGAAATACAGTGTTGCAGAGTAAAGACAAATAAGTACGTATCGGAAACACTTTACAAGAAGAAATAACGCATCGTACAAAATTAGCTTGTATCTCCTAAACAACACGTGGTAACTCGAAAGGATTTGGTGTGGCATGTACGTCTAAATGTGTAGCCTCAAAAGAGAACCCACAGGAGAATTTTCTTACTTCAAAATTTTTCAGAACACCTCGTTTTAAGGAAATGCCACATCGTGCGAAATCATCTTCTTTTTCCTAAACAACATCTTGTAACTCGAAAAGCTTTGGTGTTGCGTGTATGTGTAAACGTGTAGCCTCATAAGAGAAGGCACAGGAGAATTTTCTCTCGAAAGAATATGTAAGAATATCACGTTATAAGGATATACAATTTTGCAGAGTAAAGACAAATAAGTACATATTGGAAACACTTTACGAGAAGAAATAACGCATCTTAAAAAATTAGCTTGTATCTCCTAAACAACACGTTGTAACTCGAAAAGATTTTGTGTGACGTGTAAGTCTAAAAGTGTAGCCTCAAACGAGAACCCAAAGGAGAATCTTCTTTCATCAAAATTTGTCAGAAACCACGTTTTAAGGAAATCTCACATCGTACGAAATTATCTTGTTTTTCCTAAACAACACGTTGTAACTCGAAAAGCTTTTGTGTTGCGTGTATGTGTAAGCGTGTAGCCTCAAAAGAGAAGGCACAGGAGAATTTTCTCTCGAAAGAAGATGTAAGAATATCACGTTATAAGGAAATACAATTTTGCAGAGTAAAGACAAATAAGTACATATTGGAAACACTTTACGAGAAGAAATAACGCATCGTAAAAAATTAGCTTGTATCTCCTAAACAACACGTTGTAACTCGAAAAGATTTGGTGTGACGTGTAAGTCTAAAAGTGTAGCCTCAAACGAGAACCCACAGGAGAATCTTCTTTCATCAAAATTTGTCAGAAACCACGTTTTAAGGAAATCTCACATCGTACGAAATTATCTTGTTTTTCCTAAACAACACGTTGTAACTCGAAAAGCTTTTGTGTTGCGTGTATGTGTAAGCGTGTAGCCTCAAAAGAGAAGGCACAGGAGAATTTTCTCTCGAAAGAAGATGTAAGAATATCACGTTATAAGGAAATACAATTTTGCAGAGTAAAGACAAATAAGTACATATTGGAAACACTTTACGAGAAGAAATAATGCATCGTACAAAATTAGCTTGTATCTCCTAAACAACACGTTGTAACTGGAAAAGATTTGGTGTGACGTGTAAGTCTAAAAGTGTAGCCTCAAACGAGAACCCACAGGAGAATCTTCTTTCATCAAAATTTGTCAGAAACCAAGTTTTAAGGAAATCTCGCATCGTACGAAATTATTTTGTTTTTCCTAAACAACACGTTGTAACTCGAAAAGCTTTGGTGTTGCGTGTATGTCTAAGCCTGTAGCCTCAAAAGAGAGCACACAGGAGAGTTTTCGCTCGAAAGAATATGTAAGAATACCACGTTATAAGGAAATACAGTGTTGCAGAGTAAAGACAAATTCTATTGGAAACACTTTAAGAGAAGAAATAAGGCAACGTAAAAAATTAGCTTGTATCTCCTAAACAACAAGTTGTAACTCGAAAAGATTTGGTGTGACTCGTACCTCTACACGTGTAGTCTCAAAAGAGAACCCACAGGAGAACTTTGTTTCGTCAAAATTTTTCAGAAAACCACGTTTTATGGAAATCTCGCATCCTGTGAAATTATCTTGTTTTTCCTAAACAACACATTGTAACTCGAAAAGCTTTGGCGTTGCGTGTATGTCTAAGCGTATGGCCTCTAAAGAGAACGCACAGGAGAGTTTTCTCTTGAAAGAATATGTAAGAATACAACGTTATAAGGAAATACAGTGTTGCAGAGTAAAGACAAATACGTACTTATTGGAAACACTTTACGAGAAGAAATAACGAATCATACAAAATTAGCTTGTATCTCCTAAACAACACGTGGTAAATCAAAAGTATTTGGTGTGGCGTGTACGTCTAAACGTGTAGCCTCAAAGGAGAACCCACTGAAGAATTTTCTTTCGTCAAAATGTTTCAGAAAACTACGTTTTAAGGAAATCCCGCATCGTGCGAAATTATCTTGTTTTTCATAAACAACACGTTGTAACTCGAAAAGCTTTGGTGTTGCCTGTATGTCTAAGTGTGTAGCCTAAAAAGGGAACGCACAGGATAGTTTTCTCTCGTAAGAATATATAAGAATACCACGTTATAAGGAAATACAGTGTTGCAGAGTAAAGACAAGTACTTACATATTGGAAACACTTTACGAGAAGAAGTAACACATCTTACAAAATTATGCTTGTATCTCCGAAACAACATGTTGTAATTCGAAAAGATTTGGTGTGGCATGTACGTCTAAACGTGTAGCCTCAAAAGAGAACCCACAGGAGAATTTTCTTTCGACAAAATTTTTCAGAAAACCTCGTTTTAAGGAAATCCTGCATCGTGCGAAATCATCTTCTTTTTCCTAAACAAAATGTTGTAACTCGAAAAGATTTGGTGTTGCGTGTATGGGTAAGCGTGGATCCTCAAAAGAGATGGCACAGAAGAGTTTTCTCTCGAAAGAATATTTAAGAATGCCACGTTATAAGGAAATACAATTTTGCAGAGTAAAGACAAATAAGTACATATTGGAAACACTTTACGAGAAGAAATAACTCATCATACAAAATTAGCTTGTATCTCCTAACAACACCTTGTAACTCGAAAAGATTTGGTGTGAGGTGTACGTTTAAACGTGTAGCCTCAAAAGAGAACCCACAGGAGAACTTTCTTTCATCAAAATTTGTCGGAAACCACGTTTTAAGGAAATCTCACATCCTGCGATATTATCTTGTTTTTCCTAAACAACACGTTGTAACTCGAAAAGCTTTGGTGTTGCATGTATGTCTAAGCTTGTAGCCTCAAAAGAGAACGAACAGGAGAGTTTTCTCTCGAAAGAATATGTAAGAATACCACGTTATAAGGAAATACAGTGTTGCAGAGTAAAGACAAATACGTACCTATTGGAAACTCTTTAAGAGAAGTAAGTTACAACGTGTTGTTTAGGAACTAGAAGCTAATTTTGTAAGATGCGTTATTTCTTCTCTAAAGTGTTTCCAATACGTACGTATTTGCCTTTAGTCTGCAACACTGTATTTCCTTATAACGTGGTATTCTTATATCTTCTTTCGAGAGAAAACTCTCCTGTGTGTCCTCTTTTGAGGCTACACACTTAGACATACACGCAACACCAAAGCTTTTCGCGTTAAAACGTGTTGTTTAGGAAAAACAAGATAATTTCGCACGATTAGGAATTTCCTTAATACGTGGTTTTCTGACAAATTTTGACCAAAGAAAATTCTACTATGGGTTCTCTTTTGAGACTACACGTTTAGACGTACAGGCCACACCAAATCTTTTTAAGTTACAACGTGTTGGTTAGGAGATACAAGCTAATTTTGTACGATGCGTTATTTCTTCTCGTAAAGTTTTTCCAATAAGTAAGTATTTGTCTTTACTCAGCAACACTGTATTTCCTTATAACATGGTATTCTTACATATTTTTTCGAGAGAAAACTCTCCTGTGCATTCCCATTTGAGGCTACACGCTTAGACATACAAGCAACAGCAAAGCTTTTCGAGTTACAACGTGTTGTTTAGGAAGAACAAGATAATTTCTCACGATGCGGGATTTCCATAAAACGTGGTTTTCTGACAAATTTTGAAGAAAGAAAATTGTCCTGTGGGTTCTCTTTTGAGGCTACACGTTTAGACATACACGCGACACCAAATCTTTTTGAGTTCCAAATTGTTGTTTAGGAGATACAAGCTAATTTTTTTACGATGCGTTATTTCGTCTCGTAATGTTTAAGTGTTTCCAATACGTATGTATTTGCCTTTATTCTGCAACACTGTATTTCCTTAAAATGTGGTATTCCTACATATGCTTTCGGGAGAAAACTCCCCTGTGCATTCTCTTTTGAGGCTACAGCTTAGACGTACACGCCACACCAAATCTTTTTGAGTTACAACTTGTTGTTTAGGAGATACAAGCTAATTTTTTAAAGATGAATTATTTATTCTCGTAAAGTTTAAGTGTTTCCAATACGTATGTATTTGCCTCTACTCTGCAACACTGTATTTCCTTATAACGTGATATTCTTACATATTCTTTCGAGAGAAAACTCTCCTGTGCGTTCTCTTTGGAGGCTACACGCTTAGACATTCACGCAACACCAAAGCTTTTCGAGTTACAACGTGTTGTTTAGGAAAAACAAGATAATTTCGCATGATGCGGGATTTCCATAAAACGTGGTTTTCTGACAAATTTTGACGAAAGAAAATTCTTCTGTGGGTTCTTTTTTGAGGCTGCACGTTTAGACGTACACGCCACACCAAATCCTTTCGAATTATAACGTGTTGTTTAGGATATACAAGCTAATTTTGTACTACGTGTTATTTCTTCTCGTAAAGCTTAAGTGTTTCCAATAAGTATGTATTTGTCTTTACTCTGCAACACTGTATTCCCTTATAACGTGGTATTCTTACATATTCTTTCGAGAGAAAACTCTCCTGTGCGTTCTCTTTTGAGGCTACACGCTTAGACATACACGCAACACCAAAGCTTTTCGAGTTGCAACATGTTGTTTCCAATAAGTACATATTTGTCTATACTCTGCAACACTGTATTTCCTAATAACGTGGTATTCTCACATATTCTTTCGAGAGAAAACTATCCTGTGCGTTCTCTTTGGAGGCTACACGCTTAGTGTTTCCAATAAGTATGTATTTGTCTTTACTCTGCAACATTGTATTTCCTTATAACGTGGTATTCCTACATATTCTTTCGGGAGAAAACTCTCCTGTACGTTCTCTTTTGAGGCTACACCCTTAGACATATATGCAACATCAAAGCTTTTCGAGTTACAACATGTTGTTTAGGAAAAACAAGATAATTTCGCACGATGCAGGATTTCCTTAAAACGTGGTTTTCTGACAAATTTTGACGAAAGAAAACCCTCCTGTGGGTTCTCCTTTGAGGCTACACGTTTAGTCATACATGCCACAACAAATCTTTTCGAGTTGAAACGTGTTGTTTAGGAGATGCAAGCTAATTTTGCATGATGCGTTATTTCTTCTCGTAAAGTGTTTCCAATAAGTACATATTTGTCTATACTCTGCAACACTGTATTTCCTTATTACGTGGTATTCTTACATATTCTTTCGAGAGAAAACTATCCTGTGCGTTCTCTTTGGAGGCTACACGCTTAGACATACACGCACCACCAAAGCTTTTCGAGTTACAACGTGTTGATTAGGAAAAACAGGATAATTTCGCACGATGCGGGATTTCCTTAAAATGTGGTTTTCTGACGAATTTTGACGTAAGAAAATTCTCCTGTGGGTTCTCTTTTGAGGCTACACATTTAGACGTGCACGCCACACCAAATCTTTTTGAGTTACCACGTGTTGTTTAGGAGATACAAGCAAATTTTGTACCATGCATTATTTCTTCTCATAATATGTTTCCAATACGTATGTATTTGTCTTTACTCTGCAGCAATATATTTCCTTATAACGTGGTATTCTTACATATTCTTTCGAGAGAAAACTCTCCTGTGTATTCTCTTTTGAGGCTACACGCTTACACTTACACCCAACACCAAAGTTTTTCGAGTTACAATGTTTTGTTTATGAAAAACAAGATAATTGCGCACGATGCGGGATTTCCTTAAAACTTGGTTTTCTGAAAATTTTGACGAAAGAAAATTCTCCTGTGGGTTCTCTTTTGAGGCTACATGTTTAGACGTACACGCCACACCAAATCTTTTCGAGTTACAACGTGTTGTTTAGGAGATACAAGCTAATTTTGTACGATGCGTTATTTCTTCTCCTAAAGTGTTTCCAATATGTACGTATTTGTCTTTACTCTACAACACTGTATTTCCTTATAACATGGTGTTCGTACATATTATTTCGAGAGAAAACTCTCCTGTGCATTCTCTTTTGAGGCTACACGCTTAGACATACACGCAACACCAAAGCATTTCGAGTTAGAACGTGTTGTTTAGGAAAAACAAGATAATTTCGCACGATGCGGGAATTCCTTAAAACGTGGTTTTCTGACAAATTTTGAGGAAATAAAATTCTCCTGTGGGTTTTCATTTGAGGCTAAACGTTTAGACGTACACGCCACACCAAATGTTTTCGAGTTACAACGTGTTCTTTAGGAGATACAAGCTAATTTTTTACGATGCTTTATATCTTCTTGTAAAGTTTAAGTGTTTCCAAAAGGAACGTATTTATCTTTAATTTGCCACAATGTATTTCCTTATAACGTGGTATTCTTACATACTCGTTCGAGAGAAATCTCTCCTGTGCGTTCTCTTTTGAGGCTACATGCTTAGACATACACGCAACACCAAAGATTTTCGAGTTACAATGTGTTGTTTAGGATAAACAAGATAGTTTCGCATGATGCAGGATTTCCTTAATAAGTGGTTTTCTGACAAATTTTGAGGAAAGAAAATTCTCCTGTGGGTTCTCTTTTGAGGCTACACGTTTAGACGTACATGCCACACCAAATCTTTTCGAGTTACAACGTGTTGTTTAGGAGATACAAACTAATTTTTTACGATGCGTTATTTCTTCTCATAGAGTGTTTCAAATACATATGTATTTGTCATTACTCTGCAAAACTGTATTTCCTTATAATGTGGTATTCTTACATGTTCTTTCGAGAGAAAACTCTCCTGTGCGTTCTCTTTTGAGGCTACACGCTTAGACATACACGCAACATCAAAGCTTTTCGAGTTACAACCTGTTGTTTAGGAAAAACAAGATAATTTCGCACGATGAGTGATTTTCTTAAAACATGGATTTCTGACAAATTTTACGAACAAAAATTCTCCTGTGGGTTCTCTTTTGAGGCTACACGTTTAGATGTACACGCCACACCAAATCTTTTCGAGTTACAATGTGTTGTTTAGGAGATACAAGCTAATTTTGTACGATGCGTTCTTTCTTCTCATAAAGTTTTTCCAATAAGTAAGTATTTGTCTTTACTCTGCAACAATGTATTTCCTTATAACATGGTACTCTTACATATTTTTTCGAGAGAAAACTCTCCTGTGCGTTCTCATTTGAGGCTACACGCTGAGACATACACGCAACAGCAAAGCTTTTCGAGTTACAACGTGTTGTTTAGGAAGAACAAGATAATTTCTCACGATGGGGGATTTCCTTAAAATGTGGTTTTCTGACAAATTTTGACGAAAGAAAATTCTCCTTTTGGTTCTCTTTTGAGGCTAAACATTTAGACGTACACGCCACACCAAATCTCTTTGAGTTGCAACTTGTTGTTTAGGAGATACAAGCTAATTTTTTTACAATGAATTATTTCTTCTCGTAAAGTTTAAGTGTTTCCAATACGTATGTATTTGCCTCTACTCTGCAACACTGTATTTCCTTATAACGTGGTATTCTTACATATTCTTTCGAGAGAAAACTCTCCTGTGCGTTCTCTTTTGAGGCTACACATTTAGACATACACGCCACACCAAATCTTTTTGAGTTACAACTTGTTGTTTAGGAGATACAAGCTAATTTTTTTAAGATGAATTATTTCTTTTCGTAAAGTTTAAGTGTTTCCAATACGTATGTATTTGCCTCTAATCTGCAACACTGTATTTCCTTATAACATGATATTCTTACATATTCTTTCGAGAGAAAACTCTCCTGTGCGTTTTCTTTGGAGGCTACACACTTAGACATTCACGCAACACCAAAGATTTTCGAGTTACAACGTGTTGTTCAGGAAAAACAAGATAATTTCGCATGATGCGGGATTTCCTTAAAACGTGGTTTTCTGACAAATTTTGATGAAAGAAAATTCTCCTGTGGGTTCTCTTTTGAGGCTGCACGTTTAGTCGTACACGCCACACCAAATCCTTTCGAGATATAACGTGTTGTTTAGGATATACAAGCTAATTTTGTACTATGTGTTATTTCTTCTCGTAAAGCTTAAGTGTTTCCAATAAGTATGTATTTGTCTTTACTCTGCAACACTGTATTTCCTTATAACGTGGTATTCCTACATATTCTTTCAGAAGAAAACTCTCCTGTGCATTCTCTTTTGAGGCAACACGCTTAGACATACACGCACCACCAAAGCTTTTCGAGTTGCAACATGTTGTTTAGGAAAAACAAGATAATTTCGCACGATGCGGTATTTCCTTAAAACGTGGTTTTCTGACAAATTTTGACGAAAGAAAACTCTCCTGTGGGTTCTCTTTTGAGGCTACACCTTTAGACATACACGCCACACCAAATCTTGTCGAGATACAACGTGTTGTTTAGGAGATACAAGCTAATTTTACATGATGCGTTATTTCTTCTCCTAAAGTGTTTCCAATAAATACATATTTGTCTATACTCTGCCACACTGTATTTCCTTATAACGTGATATTCTTACGTATTCTTTCGAGAGAAATCTCTCCTGTGCGTTCTCTTTGGAGGCTACACGCTTAGACATTCACCCAACACCAAAGCTTTTCGAGTTACAACGTGTTGTTTAGGAAAAACAAGATAATTTCGCATGATGCGGGATTTCCTTAAAACATGGTTTTCTGACAAATTTTGACGTAAGAAAATTCTCCTGTGGGTTCTCTTTTGAGGCTACACGTTTAGACGTACACGCCACACCAAATCCTTTCGAGTTATAACGTGGTGTTTAGGATATACAAGCTAATTTTGTACTATGTGTTATTTCTTCTCGTAAAGCTTAAGTGTTTCCAATAAGTATGTATTTGTCTTTACTCTGCAACACTGTATTTCCTTATAACGTGGTATTCTTACATATTCCTTCGAGAGAAAACTCTCCTGTGCGTTCTCTTTTGAGGCTACACGCTTAGACATACACGCACCACCAAAGCTTTTCGAGTTACAACATGTTGTTTAGGATAAATAAGATAATTTCGCACGATGCGGTATTTCCTTAAAACGTGGTTTTCTGACAAATTTTGATGAAAGAAAACTCTCCTGTGGGTTCTCTTTTGAGGCTACACGTATAGACATACACGCCACACCAAATCTTGTCGAGTTACAACGTGTTGTTTAGGAGATACAAGCTAATTTTACATGATGCGTTATTTCTTCTCCTAAAGTGTTTCCAAAAAGTACATATTTGTCTATACTCTGCAACACTGTATTTCCTTATAACGTGGTATTCTTACATATTCTTTCGAGAGAAAACTATCCTGTGCATTCTCTTTGGAGGCTACACGCTTAGACATACACGCACCACCAAAGGTTTTCGAGTTACAACGTGTTGATTAGGAAAAACAAGATTATTTCGCACGATGCGGGATTTCCTTAAAACATGGTTTTCTGACAAATTTTGACGTAAGAAAATTCTCCTGTGGGTTCTCTTTTGAGGCTACACGTTTAGATGTACAACCCACATCAAATCTTTTTGAGTTACCACGTGTTGTTTCGGAGATACAAGCTAATTTTGTACCATGCGTTATTTCTTCTCATAATGTGTTTCCAAAATGTATGTATTTGTCTTTACTCTGCAGCAATATGTTTCCTTATAACGTGGTATTCTTACATATTCTTTCGAGAGAAAACTCTCCTGTGCATTCTCTTTTGAGGCTACATGCTTAGACATACACGCAACACCAAATCCTTTCGAGTTATAACGTGTTGTTTAGGATATACAAGCTAATTTTGTACTATGTTTTATTTCTTCTCGTAAAGTTTAAGTGTTTCCAATAAGTATTTATTTGTCTTTACTCTGCAACACTGTATTTCCTTATAACGTGGTATTCCTACATATTCTTTCGGGAGAAAACTCTCCTGTGCGTTCTCTTTTGAGGCTACACGCTTAGACATATACGCAACACCAAAGCTTTTCGAGTTACAACATGTTGTTTAGGAAAGCAAGATAATTTCGCAGGATGCAGGATTTCCTTAAAACGAGGTTTTCTGACAAATTTTGATGAAAGAAAACTCTCCCGTCGGTTCTCCTTTGAGGGTACACGTTTAGTCGTTCACGCCACACCAAATCTTTTCGAGTTACAACGTGTTGTTTAGGAGATACAAGCTAAGTTTGCATGATGTGTTATTTCTTTTCGTAAAGTGTTTCCAATAAGTACATATTTGTCTACACTCTGCAACACTGTATTTCCTTATAACGTGGTATTCTTACATATTCTTTCGAGAGAAAACTATCCCTTGCGTTCTCTTTGGAGGCTACACGCTTAGACATACACGCACCACCAAAGCTTTTCGAGTTACAACGTGTTGATTAGAAAAAAAAAGATAATTTCCCACGATGCGGGATTTCCTTAAAAAGTGGTTTTCTGACAGATTTTGACGTAAGAAAATTCTCCTGTGGGTTCTCTTTTGAGGCTACACATTTAGACGTGCACGCCACACCAAATCTTTTTGAGTTACCACGTGTTGTTTAGGAGATACAAGCAAATTTTGTACCATGCATTATTTCTTCTCATAATATGTTTCCAATACGTATGTATTTGTCTTTACTCTTTAGCAATATATTTCCTTTTAACTTGGTATTCTTACAAATTCTTTCAAGAGAAAACTCTCCTGTGCATGCTCTTTTGAGGCTACACGCTTACACATACACCCAACACCAAAGCTTTTCGAGTTACAATGTTTTGTTTATGAAAAACAAGATAATTGCGCACAATGCGGGATTCCCTTAAAACGTGGTTTTCTGAAAAGTGTTGACGAAAGAAAATTCTCCTGTGGGTTCTCTTTTGAGGTTACACGTTTAGATGTACACGCCACACCAAATCCTATCAATTTATAACCTGTTGTTTAGGATATAGAAGCTAATTTTGTACTATGTGTTATTTCTTCTCGTAAAGCTTAACTGTTTCCAATAAGTATGTATTTGTCTTTACTCTGCAACACTGTATTTCCTTATAACGTGGTATTCCTACATATTCTTTCGGGAGAAAACTCCCCTGTGCGTTCTCTTTTGAGGCTACACGTTTAGACGTACACGCCACACCAAATCTTTTTGAGTTACAACTTGTTGTTTAGGAGATACAAGCTAATTTTTTTACGATGAATTATTTCTTCTCGTAAAGTTTAAGTGTTTCCAATATGTATATATTTGCCTCTACTCTGCAACACTGTATTTCCTTATAACGTGGTATTCTTACATATTCTTTCGAGAGAAAACTCTCCTGTGCGTTCTCTTTGGAGGCTACACGCTTAGACATTTACGCAACACCAAAGCTTTTTGAGTTACAACGTGTTTTTTAGGAAAAACAAGATAATTTCGCATGATGCGGGATTTCCTTAAAACGTGGTTTTCTGACAAATTTTGATGAAAGAAAATTCTCCTGTGGGTTCTCTTTTGAGGCTACACGTTTAGACGTACATGCCACACCAAATCCTTTCGAGTTATAACGTGTTGTTTAGGGTATACAAACTAATTTTTACTATGTGTTATTTCTTCTCGTAAAGCTTAAGTGTTTCCAATAAGTATGTATTTGTCTTTACTCTGCAACACTGTATTTCCTTATAACGTGGTATTCCTACATATTCTTTCGGAAGAAAACTCTCCTGTGCATTCTCTTTTGAGGCTACACGCTTAGACATACACGCACCACCAAAGCTTTTCGAGTTACATGTTGTTTAGGAAAAACAAGATAATTTCGCACGATGCGGTATTTCCTTAAAACGTGGTTTTCTGACAAATTTTGACGAAAGAAAACACTCCTGTGTGTTCTCTTTTGAGGCTACACGTTTAGACATACACGCCACACCAAACCTTGTTGAGTTACAACGTGTTGTTTAGGAGATACAAGCTAATTTTGCATGATGCGTTATTTCTTCTCCTAAAGTGTTTCCAATAAGTACATATTTGTCTAAATTCTGCAACACTGTATTTCCTTATAACGTGGTATTCTTACATATTCTTTCGAGAGAAAACTATCCTGTGCATTCTCTTTGGAGGCTACACGCTTAGACATACACGCACCACCAAAGATTTTCGAGTTACAACGTGTTGATTAGGAAAAACAAGATAATTTCCCACGATGAGGGATTTCCTAAAAACGTGGTTTTCTAACAAATTTTGACGAAAGAAAACTCTCCTGTGGGTTCTCTTTTGAGGCTACACTTTTAGACGTACACGCCACACCAAATCTTTTCGAGTTACAACGTGTTGTTTAGGACATACAAGCTAGTTTTGCAAGATGCGTTATTTCTCTCATAAAGTGCTCCCATTACTTACGTATTTTCTTTACTCTGCCACACTGTATTTCCTTATAACGTGGTATTCTTACATATTCTTTCGAGAGAAAACTCTCCTGTGCGTTCTCTTTGGAGGCTACACGCTTAGACATTCACGCAACACCAAAGCTTTTCGAGTTACAACGTGTTGTTTAGGAAAAAGAAGATAATTTCGCATGATGCGGGATTCCCTTAAAACGTGGTTTTCTGAAAAGTGTTGACGAAAGAAAATTCTCCTGTGGGTTGTCTTTTGAGGCTACACGTTTAGATGTACACGCCACACCAAATCCTATCGAGTTATAACCTGTTGTTTAGGATATACAAGCTAATTTTGTACTATGTGTTATTTCTTCTCGTAAAGCTTAACTGTTTCCAATAAGTATGTATTTGTCTTTACTCTGCAACACTGTATTTCCTTATAACGTGGTATTCCTACAAATTCTTTTGGGAGAAAACTCCCCTGTGCGTTCTCTTTTGAGGCTACACTTTTAGACGTACACGCCACACCAAATCTTTTTGAGTTACAACTTGTTGTTTAGGAGATACAAGCTAATTTTTTTACGATGAATTATTTCTTCTCGTAAAGTTTAAGTGTTTCCAATACGTATGTACTTGCCTCTACTCTGCCACACTGTATTTCCTTATAACGTGATATTCTTACATATTCTTTCGAGAGAAAATTCTCCTGTGCGTTTTCTTTGGAGGCTACACGCTTAGACATTCACCCAACACCAAAGCTTTTCGAGTTACAACGTGTTGTTTAGGAAAAACAAGATAATTTCGCATGATGCGGGATTTCCTTAAAACGTGGTTTTCTGACAAATTTTGACGAAAGAAAATTCTCCTGTGGGTTCTCTTTTGAGGCTACACGTTTAGTCGTACACGCCACACCAAATCCTTTCGAGTTATAACGTGTTGTTTAGGATATACAAGCTAATTTTTACTATGTGTTTTTTCTTCTCGTAAAGCTTAAGTGTTTCCAATAAGTATGTATTTGTCTTTACTCTGCAACACTGTATTTCCTTATAACGTGGTATTCCTACATATTCTTTCGGAAGAAAACTCTCCTGTGCGTTCTCTCTTGAGGCTACACGCTTAGACATACACGCACCACCAAAGCTTTTCGAGTTACAACATGTTGTTTAGGATAAACAAGATAATTTCGCACGATGCGGTATTTCCTTAAAACGTGGTTTTCTGACAAATTTTGACGAAAGAAAACTCTCCTGTGGATTCTCTTTTGAGGCTACACGTTTAGACATACATGCCACACCAAATCTTGTCGAGTTACAACGTGTTGTTTAGGAGATACAAGCTAATTTTACATGATGCGTTATTTCTTCTCCTAAAGTGTTTCCAATAAGTACATATTTGTCTATACTCTGCAACACTGTATTTCCTTATAACGTGGTATTCTTACATATTCTTTCGAGAGAAAACTATCCTGTGCGTTCTCTTTGGAGGCTACACGCTTAGACATACACGCACCACCAAAGCTTTTCGAGTTACAACGTGTTGATTAGGAAAAACAAGATAATTTCGCATGATGCGGGATTTCCTTAAAACGTGGTTTTCTGACAAATTTTGACGTAAGAAAATTCTCCTGTGGGTTCTCTTTTGAGGCTACACGTTTAGATGTACACACCACACCAAATATTTTTGAGTTACCACGTGTTGTTTCGGAGATACAAGCTAATTTTGTACCATGCGTTATTTCTTCTCTTAATGTGTTTCCAAAACGTATGTATTTGTCTTTACTCTGCAGCAATATGTTTCCTTATAACATGGTATTCTTACATATTCTTTCGAGAGAAAACTCTCCTGTGCATTCTCTTTTGAGGCTACATGCTTAGACATACACGCAACACCAAATCCTTTCGAGTTATAACGTGTTGTTTAGGATATACAAGCTAATTTTGTACTATGTTTTATTTCTTCTCGTAAAGTTTAAGTGTTTCCAATAAGTATTTATTGTCTTTACTCTGCAACACTGTATTTCCTTATAACGTGGTATTCCTACATATTCTTTCGGGAGAAAACTCTCCTGTGCGTTCTCTTTTGAGGCTACACGCTTAGACATATACGCAACACCAAAGCTTTTCGAGTTACAACATGTTGTTTAGGAAAAACAAGATAATTTCGCAGGATGCAGGATTTCCTTAAAACGTGGTTTTCTGACAAATTTTGACGAAAGAAAACTCTCCTGTGGGTTCTCCTTTGAGGCTACACGTTTAGTCGTTCACGCCACACCAAATCTTTTCGAGTTACAACGTGTTGTTTAGGAGATACAAGCTAAGTTTGCATGATGCGTTATTTCTTTTCGTAAAGTGTTTCCAATAAGTACATATTTGTCTATACTCTGCAACACTGTATTTCCTTATAACGTGGTATTCTTACATATTCTTTCGAGAGAAAACTATCCCTTGGGTTCTCTTTGGAGGCTACACGCTTAGACATACACGCACCACCAAAGCTTTTCGAGTTACAACGTGTTGATTAGGAAAAACAAGATAATTTCCCACGATGCGGGATTTCCTTAAAAAGTGGTTTTCTGACAAATTTTGACGTAAGAAAATTCTTCTGTGGGTTCTCTTTTGAGGCTACACATTTAGACGTGCACGCCACACCAAATCTTTTTGAGTTACCACGTGTTGTTTAGGAGATACAAGCAAATTTTGTACCATGCATTATTTCTTCTCATAATATGTTTCCAATACGTATGTATTTGTCTTTACTCTGCAGCAATATATTTCCTTATAACGTGGTATTCTTACATATTCTTTCGAGAGAAAACTCTCCTGTGCATTCTCTTTTGAGGCTACACGCTTACACATACACCCAACACCAAAGCTTTTCGAGTTACAATGTTTTGTTTATGAAAAACAAGATAATTGTGCACGATGCGGAATTTCCTTAAAACGTGGTTTTCTGACAAATTTTGACGAAAGAAAATTCTCCTGTGGGTTCTCTTTTGAGGCTACATGTTTAGACGTACATGCCACACCAAATCTTTTCGAGTTACAACGTGTTGTTTAGGAGATACAAGCTAATTTTGTACGATGCGTTATTTCTTCTCCTAAAGTGTTTCCAATATGTACGTATTTGTCTTTATTCTACAACACTGTATTTCCTTATAACATGGTATTCGTACATATTCTTTCGAGAGAAAACTCTCCTGTGCATTCTCTTTTGAGGCTACACGCATAGACATACACGCAACACCAAAGCATTTCGAGTTAGAACGTGTTGTTTAGGAAAAACAAGATAATTTCTCATGATGCGGGAATTCCTTAAAACGTGGTTTTCTGACAAATTTTGAGGAAAGAAAATTCTCCTGTGGGTTTTCATTTGAGGCTAAATGTTTAGACGTACACGCCACACCAAATGTTTTCGAGTTTCAACGTGTTCTTTAGGAGATACAAGCTAATTTTTTACGATGCTTTATATCTTCTTGTAAAGTTTAAGTGTTTCCAAAAGGAACGTAGTTATCTTTAATTTGCCACAATGTATTTCCTTATAACGTGGTATTCTTACATACTCGTTCGAGAGAAATCTCTACTGTGCGTTCTCTTTTGAGGCTACATGCTTAGACATACACGCAACACCAAAGATTTTCGAGTTCCAATGTGTTGTTTAGGAAAAACAAGATAGTTTCGCATGATGCGGGATTTCCTTAATAAGTGGTTTTCTGACAAATTTTGAAGAAAGAAAATTCTCCTGTGGGTTCTCTTTTGAGGCTACACGTTTAGACGTACACGCCACACCAAATCCTTTCGAGTTATAACGTGTTGTTTAGGATATACAAGCTAATTTTTTACTATGTGTTATTTCTTCTCGTAAAGCTTAAGTGTTTCCAATAAGTATGTATTTGTCTTTACTCTGCAACACTGTATTTCCTTATAACGTGGTATTCCTACATATTCTTTCGGAAGAAAACTCTCCTGTGCGTTCTCTTTTGAGGCTACACGCTTAGACATACACGCAACACCAAAGCTTTTCGAGTTACAACGTGTTGTTTAGGAAAAATAAGATAATTTCGCATGATGCGTGATTTCCTTCAAACGTGGTTTTCTGACAAATATTGATGAAAGAAAATTCTCCTGTGGGTTCTCTTTTGAGGCTACACGTTTAGACGTACAAGCCACACCTAATCCTTTCAAGTTAAAACGTGTTGTTTAGGATATACAAACTAATTTTTACTATGTGTTATTTCCTCTCGTAAAGCTTAAGTGTTTCCAATAAGTATGCATTTGTCTTTACTCTGCAACACTGTATTTCCTTATAACGTAGTATTCCTACATATTCTTTTGGGAGAAAACTCTCCTGTGCGTTCTCTTTTGAGGCTACACGTTTAGACGTACACGCCACACCAAATCTTTTTGAGTTACAACTTGTTGTTTAGGAGGTACAAGCTTATTTTTTAACGATGAATTATTTCTTCTCTTAAAGTTTAAGTGTTTCCAATATGTATATATTTGCCTCTACTCTGCAACACTGTATTTCCTTATAACGTGGTATTCCTACATATTCTTTCGGAAGAAAACTCTCCTGTGCGTTCTCTTTTGAGGCTACACGCTTAGACATACACGCACCAAGAAAGCTTTTCGTGTTACATGTTGTTTAGGAAAAACAAGATAATTTCGCACGATGCGGTATTTCCTTAAAACGTGGTTTTCTGACAAATTTTGACGAAAGAAAACTCTCCTGTGTGTTCTCTTTTGAGGCTACACGTTTAAACATACACGCCACACCAAAACTTGTCGAGTTACAACGTGTTGTTTAGGAGATACAAGCTAATTTTGCATGATGCGTTATTTCTTCTCGTAAAGTGTTTCCAATAAGTACATATTTGTCTAAATTCTGCAACACTGTATTTCCTTATAACGTGGTATTCTTACATATTCTTTCGAGAGAAAACTATCCTGTGCATTCTCTTTGGAGGCTACACGCTTAGACATAGAAGCACCACCAAAGATTTTCGAGTTACAACGTGTTGATTAGGAAAAACAAGATAATTTCCCACGATGAGGGATTTCCTAAAAACGTGGTTTTCTAACAAATTTTGACGAAAGAAAACTCTCCTGTGGGTTCTCTTTTGAGGCTACACTTTTAGACGTACACGCCACACCAAATCTTTTCGAGTTACAACGTGTTGTTTAGGACATACAAGCTAGTTTTGCAAGATGCGTTATTTCTCTCATAAAGTGCTCCCATTACTTACGTATTTTCTTTACTCTGCCACACTGTATTTCCTTATAACGTGGTATTCTTACATATTCTTTCGAGAGAAAACTCTCCTGTGCGTTCTCTTTTGAGGCTACATGCTTAGACATTCACCCAACACCAAAGCTTTTCGAGTTACAACGTGTTGTTTAGGAAAAAGAAGATAATTTCGCATGATGCGGGATTCCCTTAAAACGTGGTTTTCTGAAAAGTGTTGACGAAAGAAAATTCTCCTGTGGGTTCTCTTTTGAGGCTACACGTTTAGATGTACACGCCACACCAAATCCTATCGAGTTATAACCTGTTGTTTAGGATATACAAGCTAATTTTGTACTATGTGTTATTTCTTCTCGTAAAGCTTAACTGTTTCCAATAAGTATGTATTTGTCTTTACTCTGCAACACTGTATTTCCTTATAACGTGGTATTCCTACAAATTCTTTCGGGAGAAAACTCCCCTGTGCGTTCTCTTTTGAGGCTACACTTTTAGACGTACACGCCACACCAAATCTTTTTGAGTTACAACTTGTTGTTTAGGAGATACAAGCTAATTTTTTTACGATGAATTATTTCTTCTCGTAAAGTTTAAGTGTTTCCAATACGTATGTACTTGCCTCTACTCTGCCACACTGTATTTCCTTATAACGTGATATTCTTACATATTCTTTCGAGAGAAAACTCTCCTGTGCGTTCTCTTTGGAGGCTACACGCTTAGACATTCACCCAACACCAAAGCTTTTCGAGTTACATCGTGTTGTTTAGGAAAAACAAGATAATTTCGCATGATGCGGGATTTCCTTAAAACGTGGTTTTCTGACAAATTTTGACGAAAGAAAATTCTCCTGTGGGTTCTCTTTTGAGGCTACACGTTTAGTCGTACACGCCACACCAAATCCTTTCGAGTTATAACGTGTTGTTTAGGATATACAAGCTAATTTTGTACTATGTGTTATTTCTTCTCGTAAAGCTTAAGTGTTTCCAATAAGTATGTATTTGTCTTTACTCTGCAACACTGTATTTCCTTATAACGTGGTATTCCTACATATTCTTTCGGAAGAAAACTCTCCTGTGCGTTCTCTCTTGAGGCTACACGCTTAGACATACACGCACCACCAAAGCTTTTCGAGTTACAACATGTTGTTTAGGATAAACAAGATAATTTCGCACGATGCGGTATTTCCTTAAAACGTGGTTTTCTGACAAATTTTGACGAAAGAAAACTCTCCTGTGGGTTCTCTTTTGAGGCTACACGTTTAGACATACATGCCACACCAAATCTTGTCGAGTTACAACGTGTTGTTTAGGAGATACAAGCTAATTTTACATGATGCGTTATTTCTTCTCCTAAAGTGTTTCCAATAAGTACATATTTGTCTATACTCTGCAACACTGTATTTCCTTATAACGTGGTATTCTTACATATTCTTTCGAGAGAAAACTATCCTGTGCGTTCTCTTTGGAGGCTACACGCTTAGACATACACGCACCACCAAAGCTTTTCGAGTTACAACGTGTTGATTAGGAAAAACAAGATAATTTCGCATGATGCGGGATTTCCTTAAAACGTGGTTTTCTGACAAATTTTGACGTAAGAAAATTCTCCTGTGGGTTCTCTTTTGAGGCTACACGTTTAGATGTACACACCACACCAAATATTTTTGAGTTACCACGTGTTGTTTCGGAGATACAAGCTAATTTTGTACCATGCGTTATTTCTTCTCTTAATGTGTTTCCAAAACGTATGTATTTGTCTTTACTCTGCAGCAATATGTTTCCTTATAACATGGTATTCTTACATATTCTTTCGAGAGAAAACTCTCCTGTGCATTCTCTTTTGAGGCTACATGCTTAGACATACACGCAAAACCAAATCCTTTCGAGTTATAACGTGTTGTTTAGGAGATACAAGCTAAGTTTGCATGATGCGTTATTTCTTTTCGTAAAGTGTTTCCAATAAGTACATATTTGTCGATACTCTGCAACACTGTATTTCCTTATAACGTGGTATTCTTACATATTCTTTCGAGAGAAAACTATCCCTTGGGTTCTCTTTGGAGGCTACACGCTTAGACATACACGCACCACCAAAGCTTTTCGAGTTACAACGTGTTGATTAGGAAAAACAAGATAATTTCCCACGATGCGGGATTTCCTTAAAAAGTGGTTTTCTGACAAATTTTGACGTAAGAAAATTCTCCTGTGGGTTCTCTTTTGAGGCTACACATTTAGACGTGCACGCCACACCAAATCTTTTTGAGTTACCACGTGTTGTTTAGGAGATACAAGCAAATTTTGTACCATGCATTATTTCTTCTCATAATATGTTTCCAATACGTATGTATTTGTCTTTACTCTGCAGCAATATATTTCCTTATAACGTGGTATTCTTACATATTCTTTCGAGAGAAAATTCTCCTGTGCATTCTCTTTTGAGGCTACACGCTTACACATACACCCAACACCAAAGCTTTTCGAGTTACAATGTTTTGTTTATGAAAAACAAGATAATTGCGCACGATGCGGAATTTCCTTAAAACGTGGTTTTCTGACAAATTTTGACGAAAGATAATTCTACTGTGGGTTCTCTTTTGAGGCTACATGTTTAGACGTACACGCCACACCAAATCTTTTCGAGTTACAACGTGTTGTTTAGGAGATACAAGCTAATTTTGTACGATGCGTTATTTCTTCTCCTAAAGTGTTTCCAATATGTACGTATTTGTCTTTACTCTACAACACTGTATTTCCTTATAACATGGTATTCGTACATATTCTTTCGAGAGAAAACTCTCCTGTGCATTCTCTTTTGAGGCTACACGCTTAGACATACACGCAACACCATAGCATTTCGAGTTAGAACTTGTTGTTTAGGAAAAACAAGATAATTTCGCACGATGCGGGAATTCCTTAAAACGTGGTTTTCTGACAAATTTTGAGGAAAGAAAATTCTCCTGTGGGTTTTCATTTGAGGCTAAATGTTTAGACGTACACGCCACACCAAATTTTTTCGAGTTACAACGTGTTCTTTAGGAGATACAAGCTAATTTTTTATGATGCTTTATATCTTCTTGTAAAGTTTAAGTGTTTCCAAAAGGAACATATTTATCTTTAATTTGCCACAATGTATTTCCTTATAACGTGGCATTCTTACATACTCGTTCGAGAGAAATCTCTACTGTGCGTTCTCTTTTGAGGCTACATGCTTAGACATACACGCAACACCAAAGATTTTCGAGTTCCAATGTGTTGTTTAGGAAAAACAAGATAGTTTCGCATGATGCGGGATTTCCTTAATAAGTGGTTTTCTGACAATTTTGAAGAAAGAAAATTCTCCTGTGCGTTCTCTTTTGAGGCTACACGTTTAGACGTATACGCCACACCAAATCCTTTCGAGTTATAACGTGTTGTTTAGGATATACAAGCTAATTTTTTACTATGTGTTACTTCTTCTCGTAAAGCTTAAGTGTTTCCAATAAGTATGTATTTGTCTTTACTCTGCAACACTGTATTTCCTTATAACGTGGTATTCCTACATATTCTTTGGGAAGAAAACTCTCCTGTGCGTTCTCTTTTGAGGCTACGTGCTTAGACATACACGCAACACCAAAGCTTTTCGAGTTACAACGTGTTGTTTAGAAAAAACAAGATAATTTCGCATGATGCGTGATTTCCTTAAAACGTGGTTTTCTGACAAATATTGATGAAAGAAAATTCTCCTGTCGGTTCACTTTTGAGGCTACACGTTTAGACATGCATGCCACACCAAATCTTGTCGAGTTACAACGTGTTGTTAAGGAGATACAAGCTAATTTTACATGATGCGTTATTTCTTCTCCTAAAGTGTTTCCAATAAGTACATATTTGTTTAAATTCTGCAACACTGTATTTCCTTATAACGTGGTATTCTTACATATTCTTTCGAGAGAAAACTATCCTGTGCGTTCTCTTTGGAGGCTACACGCTTAGACATACACGCACCACCAAAGCTTTTCTAGTTACAACATGTTGATTAGGAAAAACAAGATAATTTCGCACGATGCGGGATTTCCTTAAAACGTGGTTTTCTGACAAATTTTGACGTAAGAAAATTCTCCTGTGGGTTCTCCTTTGAGGCTACACGTTTAGATGTACACGCCACACCAAATATTTTTGAGTTACCACGTGTTGTTTCGGAGATACAAGCTAATTTTGTACCATGCGTTATTTCTTCTCTTAATGTGTTTCCAAAACGTATGTATTTGTCTTTACTCTGCAGCAATATGTTTCCTTATAACATGGTATTCTTACATATTCTTTCGAGAGAAAACTCTCCTGTGCATTCTCTTTTGAGGCTACATGCTTAGACATACACGCAACACCAAATCCTTTCGAGTTATAACGTGTTGTTTAGGATATACAAGCTAATTTTGTACTATGTTTTATTTCTTCTCGTAAAGTTTAAGTGTTTCCAATAAGTATTTATTTGTCTTTACTCTGCAACACTGTATTTCCTGATAAAGTGGTATTCCTACATATTCTTTCGGGAGAAAACTCTCCTGTGCGTTCTCTTTTGAGGCTACACGCTTAGACATATACGCAACACCAAAGCTTTTCGAGTTACAACATGTTGTTTAGGAAAAACAAGATAATTTCGCAGGATGCAGGATTTCCTTAAAACGTGGTTTTCTGACAAATTTTGACGAAAGAAAACTCTCCTGTGGGTTCTCCTTTGAGGCTACACGTTTAGTCGTTCACGCCACACCAAATCTTTTCGAGTTACAACGTGTTGTTTAGGAGATACAAGCTAAGTTTGCATGATGCGTTATTTCTTTTCGTAAAGTGTTTCCAATAAGTACATATTTGTCTATACTCTGCAACACTGTATTTCCTTATAACGTGGTATTCTTACATATTCTTTCGAGAGAAAACTATCCCTTGCGTTCTCTTTGGAGGCTACACGCTTAGACATACACGCACCACCAAAGCTTTTCGAGTTACAACGTGTTGATTAGGAAAAACAAGATAATTTCCCACGATGCGGGATTTCCTTAAAAAGTGGTTTTCTGACAAATTTTGACGTAAGAAAATTCTCCTGTGGGTTCTCTTTTGAGGCTACACATTTAGACGTGCACGCCACACCAAATCTTTTTGAGTTACCACGTGTTGTTTAGGAGATACAAGCAAATTTTGTACCATGCATTATTTCTTCTCATAATATGTTTCCAATACGTATGTATTTGTCTTTACTCTGCAGCAATATATTTCCTTATAACGTGGTATTCTTACATATTCTTTCGAGAGAAAACTCTCCTGTGCATTCTCTTTTGAGGCTACATGCTTACACATACAGCCATCACCAAAGCTTTTCGAGTTACAATGTTTTGTTTATGAAAAACAAGATAATTGCGCACAATGCAGAATTTCCTTAAAACGTGGTTTTCTGACAAATTTTGAACGAAAGAAAATTCTCCTGTGGGTTCTCTTTTGAGGTTACATGTTTAGACGTACACGCCACACCAAATCTTTTCGAGTTACAACGTGTTGTTTAGGAGATACAAGCTAATTTTGTACGATGCGTTATTTCTTCTCCTAAAGTGTTTCCAATATGTACGTATTTGTCTTTACTCTACAACACTGTATTTCCTTATAACATGGTATTCGTACATATTCTTTCGAGAGAAAACTCTCCTGTGCATTCTCTTTTGAGGCTACACGCTTAGACATACACGCAACACCAAAGCATTTCGAGTTAGAACGTGTTGTTTAAGAAAAACAAGATAATTTCTCATGATGCGGGAATTCCTTAAAACGTGGTTTTCTGACAAATTTTGAGGAAAGAAAATTCTCCTGTGGGTTTTCATTTGAGGCTAAATGTTTAGACGTACACGCCACACCAAATGTTTTCGAGTTACAACGTGTTCTTTAGGAGATACAAGCTAATTTTTTACGATGCTTTATATCTTCTTGTAAAGTTTAAGTGTTTCCAAAAGGAACGTAGTTATCTTTAATTTGCCACAATGTATTTCCTTATAACGTGGTATTCTTACATACTCGTTCGAGAGAAATCTCTCCTGTGCGTTCTCTTTTGAGGCTACATGCTTAGACATACACGCAACACCAAAGATTTTCGAGTTACAATGTGTTGTTTAGGAAAAACAAGATAGTTTCGCATGATGCGGGATTTCCTTAATAAGTGGTTTACTGACAAATTTTGAAGAAAGACAATTCTCCTGTGGGTTCTCTTTTGAGGCTACACGTTTAGACGTACATGCCACACCAAATCTTTCGAGTTACAACGTGTTGTTTAGGAGATACAAACTAATCTTTTACGATGCGTTATTTCTTCTCATAGAGTGTTTCAAATACATACGTATTTGTCTTTACTCTGCAAAACTGTATTTCCTTATAATGTGGTATTCTTACATGTTCTTTCGAGAGAAAACTCTCCTGTGCGTTCTCTTTTGAGGCTACACGCTTAGACATACACGCAACATCAAAGCTTTTCGAGTTACAACGTGTTGTTTAGGAAAAACAAGATAATTTCGCACGATGAGTAATTTCCTTAAAACATGGATTTCTGACAAATTTTAACAAACAAAAATTCTCCTGTGGGTTCTCTTTTGAGGCTACACGTTTAGACGTACACGCCACACCAAATCTTTTCGAGTTACAATGTGCTGTTTAGGAGATCAAGCTAATTTTGTACGATGCCTTATTTCTTCTCGTAAAGTGTTTCCAATACGTATGTATTTGCCTTTAGTCTGCAACACTGTATTTCCTTATAACGTGGTATTCTTACATATTCTTTCGAGAGAAAACTCTCCTGTGCGTCCTCTTTTGAGGCTACACGCTTAGACATACACGCAACACCAAAGCTTTTCGCATTACAACGTGTTGTTTAGGAAAAACAAGATAATTTCGCACGATGAGGGATTTCCTTAATACGTGGTTTTCTGACAAATTTTGACAAAAGAAATTTCTCCTATTGGTTCTCTTTTGAGACTACACGTTTAGACGTACAGGCCACACCAAATCTTTTTAAGTTTCAACGTGTTGTTTAGGAGATACAGGCTAATTTGGTACGATGCGTTATTTCTTCTCATAAAGTTTTTCCAATAAGTAAGTATTTGTCTTTACTCTGCAACACTGTATTTCCTTATAAGGTGGTATTCTTACATATTTTTTCGAGAGAAAACTCTCCTGTGCATTCTCATTTGAGGCTACACGCTGAGACATAGATGGAACACCAAAGCTTTTTGAGTTACAACGTGTTGTTTAGGAAGAACAAGATAATTTCTCACGATGCTGGATTTCCTTAAAACGTGGTTTTCTGACGAATTTTGACGAAAGAAAATTCTCCTGTGGGTTCTCTTTTGAGGCTAAACATTTAGACGTACACGCCACACCAAATCTTTTTGAGTTACAACTTGTTGTTTAGGAGATACAAGCTAATTTTTTAATGATGAATTATTTCTTCTCGTAAAGTTTAAGTGTTTCCAATACGTATGTATTTGCCTCTACTCTGCAACACTGTATTTCCTTATAACGTGGTATTCTTACATATTCTTTCGAGAGAAAACTCTCCTGTGCGTTCTCTTTGGAGGCTACACACTTAGACATTCACGCAACACCAAAGCTTTTCGAGTTACAACGTGTTGTTTAGGAAAAACAAGATAATTTCGCATGATGGGGATTTCCATAAAACGTGGTTTTCTGACAAATTTTGACGAAAGAAAATTCTCCTGTGGGTTCTGTTTTGAGGCTTCACGTTTAGACGTACACGCCACACCAAATCCTTTCGAGTTCTAACGTGTTGTTTAGTATATACAAGCTAATTTTGTACTATGTGTTATTTCTACTCATAAAGTTTAAGTGTTTCCAATAAGAATGTATTTGTCTTTACTCTGCAACACTGTATTTCCTTATAACGTAGTATTCCTACATATTCTTTCGGGAGAAAACTCTCCTGTGCGTTCTCTTTTGAGGCTTCACGTTTAGACGTACATGCCACACCAAATCTTTTTGAGTTACAACTTGTTGTTTAAGAGATACAAGCTTATTTTTTAACGATGAATTATTTCTTCTCTTAAATTTTAAGTGTTTCCAATATGTATATATTTGCCTCTACTCTGCAACACTGTATTTCCTTATAACGTGGTATTCTTACATATTCTTTCGAGAGAAAACTCTCCTGTGTGTTCTCTTTGGAGGGTACACGCTTAGACATTCATGCAACACCAAAGCTTTTCGAGTTACAACGTGTTGTTTAGGAAAAACAAGATAATTTCGCATGATGCGGGATTTCCTTAAAACGTGGTTTTCTGACAAATTTTGATGAAAGAAAATTCTTCTGTGGGTTCTCTTTTGAGGCTACACGTTTAGACGTACACGCCACACCAAATCCTTTCGAGTAATAACGTGTTGTTTAGGATATATAAACTAATATTTACTATGTGTTATTTCTTCTCGTAAAGCTTAAGTGTTTCCAATAAGAATGCATTTGTCTTTACTCTGCAACACTGTATTATCTTATAACGTGGTATTCCTACATATTTTTTTGGAAGAAAACTCTCCTGTGCATTCTCTTTTGAGGCTACACGCTTAGACATACACGCAACACCAAAGCTTTTCGAGTTACAACGTGTTGTTTAGGAAAAACAAGATAATTTCGCATGATGCGTGATTTCCTTAAAACGTGGTTTTCTGACAAATATTGATGAAAGAAAATTCTTCTGTGGGTTCTCTTTTGAGGCTACACGTTTAGACGTACACGCCACATCTAATCCTTTCAAGTTATAACGTGTTGTTTAGGATATACAAACTAATTTTTACTATGTGTTATTTCCTCTCGTAAAGCTTAAGTGTTTCCAATAAGTATGCATTTGTCTTTACTCTGCAACACTGTATTTCCTTATAACGTAGTGTTCCTACATATTCTTTCGGGAGAAAACTCTCCTGTGCGTTCTCTTTTGAGGCTACACGTTTAGACATACACGCCACACCAAAACTTTTTGAGTTACAACTTGTTATTTAGGAGGTACAAGCTTATTTTTTAACGATGAATTATTTCTTCTCTTAAAGTTTAAGTGTTTCCAATATGTATATATTTGCCTCTACTCTGCAACACTGTATTTCCTTATAACGTGGTATTCTTACATATTCTTTCGAGAGAAAACTCTCCTGTGCGTTCTCTTTGGAGGCTACACGCTTAGACATTCACGCAACACCAAAGCTTTTCGAGTTACAACGTGTTGTTTAGGAAAAACAAGATAATTTCGCATGATGCGGGATTTCCTTAAAACGTGGTTTTCTGACAAATTTTGATGAAAGAAAATACTTCTGTGGGTTCTCTTTTGAGGCTACACGTTTAGACGTACACGCCACACCAAATCCTTTCGAGTTATAACGTGTTGTTTAGGATATACAAACTAATATTTACTATGTGTTATTTCTTCTCGTAAAACTTAAGTGTTTCCAATAAGAATGCATTTGTCTTTACTCTGCAACACTGTATTTCCATATAACGTGGTATTCCTACATATTCTTTTGGAAGAAAACTCTCCTGTGCGTTCTCTTTTGAGGCTACACGCTTAGACATACACGCAACACCAAAGCTTTTCGAGTTACAACGTGTTGTTTAGGAAAAATAAGATAATTTCGCATGATGCGGGATTTCCTTAAAACGTGGTTTTCTGACAAATATTGATGAAAGAAAATTCTCCTGTGGGTTCTCTTTTGAGGCTACACGTTTAGACGTACACGCCACACCTAATCTTTTCAAGTTATAACGTGTTGTTTAGGATATACAAACTAATTTTTACTATGTGTTATTTCCTCTCGTAAAGCTTAAGTGTTTCCAATAAGTATGCATTTGTCTTTACTCTGCAACACTGTATTTCCTTATAACGTGGTATTCCTACATATTCTTTCGGAAGAAAACTCTCCTGTGCCTTCTCTTTTGAGGCTACATGCTTAGACATACACGCAACACCAAAGCTTTTCGAGTTACAACATGTTGTTTAGGAAAAACAAGATAATTTCGGACGATGCGGTATTTCCTTAAAACGTGGTTTTCTGACAAATTTTGACCAATGAAAACTCTCCTGTGGGTTCTCTTTTGAGGCTACACCTTTAGACATACACGCCACACCAAATCTTGTCGAGTTAAAACGTGTTGTTTAGGAGATACGAGCTAATTTTGCATGATGCGCTATTTCTTCTCCTAAAGTGTTTCCAATAAGTACATATTTGTCTAAATTCTGCAACATTGTATTTCCTTATAACGTGGTATTCTTACATATTCTTTGAGAGAAAACTATCCTGTGCGTTCTCTTTGGAGGCTACACGCTTAGACATACACGCACCACCAAAGCTTTCGAGTTACAACGCGTTGATTAGGAAAAACAAGATAATTTTGCACGATGCAGGATTTCCTTAAAACGTGGTTTTCTGACAAATTTTGACGAAAGAAAACTCTCCTGTGGGTTCTCTTTTGAGGCTACACTTTTAGACGTACAGGCCACACCAAATCTTTTCGAGTCACAACGTGTTGTTTAGGACATACAAGCTAATTTTGCAAGATGCGTTATTTCTCTCATAAAGTGCTTCCATTACGTACATATTTTACTTTACTCTGCCACACTGTATTTCCTTATAACGTGGTATTCTTACATATTCTTTCGAGAGAAATCTCTCCTGTGCGTTCTCTTTGGAGGCTATACGCTTAGATATTCACGCAACACCAAAGCTTTTCTAGTTACAACATGTTGTTTTGGAAAAGCAAGATAATTTCGCATGATGCGGGATTCCCTTAAAACGTGGTTTTCTGAAAAGTGTTGAGGAAAGAAAATTCTCCTGTGGGTTCTCTTTTGAGGCTGCACGTTTAGACGTACATGCCACACCAAATCTTTTTGAGTTACAACGTGTTGTTTAGGAGATACAAACTAATTTTTTACGATGCGTTATTTCTTCTCATAGAGTGTTTCAAATACATATGTATTTGTCTTTACTCTGCAAAACTGTATTTCCTTATAATGTGGTATTCTTACATGTTCTTTCGAGAGAAAACTCTCCTGTGCGTTCTCTTTTGAGGCTACACGCTTAGACATACACGCAACATCAAAGCTTTTCGAGTTACAACGTGTTGTTTAGGAAAAACAAGATAATTTCGCACGATGAGTGATTTCCTTAAAACATGGATTTCTGACAAATTTTACGAACAAAAATTCTCCTGTGGGTTCTCTTTTGAGGCTACACGTTTAGAAGTACACGCCACACCAAATCTTTTCGAGTTACAATGTTTTGTTTAGGAGATACAAGCTAATTTTGTATGATGCGTTATTTCTTCTCATAAAGTTTTTCCAATAAGTATTTGTCTTTACTCTGCAACACTGTATTTCCTTAAAACGTGGTATTCTTACATATTTTTTCGAGAGAAAACTCTCCTGTGCGTTCTCATTTGAGGCTACACGCTGAGACATACATGCAACAGCAAACCTTTTCGAGTTACAACTTGTTGTTTAGGAAGAACAAGATAATTTCTCACGATGCGGGATTTCCTTAAAACGTGGTTTTCTGACAAATTTTGACGAAAGAAAATTCTCCTGTGGGTTCTCTTTTGAAGCTAAACGTTTAGACGTACACACCACACCAAATCTTTTTGAGTTGCAACTTGTTGTTTAGGAGATACAAGCTAATTTTTTTACAATGAATTATTTCTTCTCGTAAAGGTTAAGTGTTTCCAATACGTATGTATTTGCCTCTACTCTGCAACACTGTATTTCCTTATAACGTGGTATTCTTAAATATTCTTTCGAGAGAAAACTCCCCTGTGCGTTCTCTTTGGAGGCTACACACTTAGACATTCAGGCAACACGAAAGTTTTTCGAGGTACAACGTGTTGTTTAGGAAAAACAAGATAATTTCGCATGATGCGGGATTTCCTTAAAACGTGGTTTTCTGACAAATTATGACGAAAGAAAATTCTCCTGTGGGTTCTCTTTTGAGGCTTCATGTTTAGACATACACGCCACACCAAATCCTTTCGAGTTCTAACGTGTTGTTTAGGATATACAAGCTAATTTTGTACTATGTGTTATTTCTTCTCGTAAAGCTTAAGTGTTTCCAATATGTATGTATTTGTCTTTACTCTGCAACACTGTATTCCCTTATAACGTAGTATTCCTACATATTCTTTCAGGAGAAAACTCTCCTGTGCGTTCTCTTTTGAGGCTACACGTTTAGACGTACACGCCACACCAAATCTTTTTGAGTTACAACTTGTTGTTTCGGAGATACAAGCTAATTTTTTAACGATGAATTATTTCTTCTCGTAAAGTTTAAGTTTTTCCAATATGTATATATTTGCCTCTACTCTGCAACACTGTATTTCCTTATAACGTGGTATTCTTATATATTCTTTCGAGAGAAAACTCTCCTGTGTGATCTCTTTGGAGGCTACATGCTTAGACATTAACGCAACACCAAAGCTTTTCGAGTTACAACGTGTTTTTTAGGAAAAACAAGATAATTTCGCATGATGCGGGATTTCTTTAAACGTGGTTTTCTGACAAATTTTGATGAAAGAAAATTCTCCTGTGGTTTCTCTTTTGAGGCTACACATTTAGACGAACACGCCACACCAAATCCTTTCGAGTTATAACGTGTTGTTTAGGGTATACAAACTAAATTTTACTATGTGTTATTTCGTCTCCTAAAGCTTAAGTGTTTCCAATAAGTATGCATTTGTCTTTACTCTGCAACACTGTATTTCCTTATAACGTTGTATTCCTACATATTCTTTCGGAAGAAAACTCTCCTGTGCATTCTCTTTTGAGGCTACACGCTTAGACATACACGCACCACCAAAGCTTTTCGAGTTACATGTTGTTTAGGAAAACAAGATAATTTCGCACGATGAGGTATTTCCTTAAAACGTGGTTTTCTGACAAAATTAGACGAAAGAAAAGTCTCCTGTGCTTTCTCTTTTGAGGCTACACGTTTAGACATACACGCCACACCAAATCTTGTCGAGTTACAACGTGTTGTTTAGGAGATACAAGCTAATTTTGCATGATGTGTTATTTCTTGTCCTAAAGTGTTTCCAATAAGTACATATTTGTCTAAATTCTGCAACACTGTATTTCCTTATAACGTGGTATTCTTACATATTCTTTCGAGAGAAAACTATCCTGTGCGTTCTCTTTGAAGGCTACACGCTTAGACATACACGCACCACCAAAGCTTTTCGAGTTACAACGTGTTGATTAGGAAAAACAAGATAATTTCCCACGATGTGGGATTTCCTTAAAACGTGGTTTTCTGACAAATTTTGACGAAAGAAAACTCTCCTGTGGGTTCTTTTTTGAGGCTACACTTTTAGACGTACACGCCACACCAAACCTTTTCGAGTTACAACGTGTTGTTTAGGACATACAAGCTAATTTTGCAAGATGCGTTATTTCTCTCATAAAGTGCTTCCATTACATACGTATTTGTCTTTACTCTGCCACACTGTATTTCCTTATAACGTGGTATTCTTACATATTCTTTCGAGAGAAAACTCTCCTGTGCGTTCTCTTTGGAGGCTGCACGGTTAGACATTCACGCAACACCAAAGCTTTTCGAGTTACAACGTGTTGTTTAGGAAAAACAAGATAATTTCACATGATGCGGGATTCCCTTAAAACGTGGTTTTCTGAAAACTTTTGACGAAAGAAAATTCTCCTGTGGGTACTCTTTTGAGGCTACACGTTTAGATGTACACGCCACACCAAATCCTATCGAGTTATAACGTGTTGTTTAGGATATATAAGCTACTTTTGTACTATGTGTTATTTCTTCTCGTAAAGCTTAACTGTTTCCAATAAGTATGTATTTGTCTTTATTCTGCAACACTGTATTTCCTTATAACGTGGTATTCCTACATATTCTTTCTGGAGAAAACTCCCCTGTGCGTTCTCTTTTGAGGCTACACGTTTAGACGTACACGCCACACCAAATCTTTTTGAGTTCCAACTTGTTGTTTAGGAGATACAAGCTAATTTTTTTACGATGAATTATTTCTTCTCGTAAAGTTTAAGTGTTTACAATACGTATGTACTTGCCTCTACTCTGCCACACTGTATTTCCTTATAACGTGATATTCTTACATATTCTTTCAAGAGAAAACTCTCCTGTGCGTTCTCTTTGGAGGCTACGCGCTTAGACATTCAGCCAACACCAAAGCTTTTCGAGTTACAACGTGTTGTTTAGGAAAAACAAGATAATTTCGCATGATGCGGGATTTCCTTAAAACGTGGTTTTCTGACAAATTTTGACGAAAGAAAAATCTCCTGTGGGTTCTCTTTTGAGACTACACGTTTAGACGTACACGCCACACCAAATCCTTTCGAGTTATAACGTGTTGTTTAGGAGATACAAGCTAATTTTGTACTATGTGTTATTTCTTCTCATAAAGCTTAAGTGTTTCCAATAAGTATATATTTGTCTTTACTCTGCAACACTGTATTTCCTTATAACGTGGTATTCCTACATATTCTTTCGGAAGAAAACTCTCCTGTGCGTTCTCTTTTGAGGCTACACGCTTAGACATACACGCACCACCAAAGCTTTTCGAGTTACAACATGTTTAGGATAAACAAGATAATTTCGCGTGATGCTGTATTTCCTTAAACGTGGTTTTCTGTCAAATTTTGACGAAAGAAAACTCTCCTGTGGGTTCTCTTTTGAGGCTACACGTTTAGACATACACGCCACACCAAATCTTGTCGAGTTACAACGTGTTGTTTAGGAGATACAAGCTAATTTTACATGATGCGTTATTTCTTCTCCTAAAGTGTTTCCAATAAGTACATATTTGTCTATACTCTGCAACACTGTATTTCCTTATAACGTGGTATTCTTACATATTCTTTCGAGAGAAAACTATCCTGTGCGTTCTCTTTGGAGGCTACATGCTTAGACATACACGCACCACCAAAGCCTTTCGAGTTACAACGTGTTGTTTAGGAAAAACAAGATAATTTCGCACGATGCGGGATTTCCTTAAAACATGGTTTTCTGACAAATTTTGACGAAAGAAAATTGTACTGTGGGTTCTCTTTTGAGGCTACACGTTTAGATGTGCACGCCACACCAAATCTTTTTGAGTTACCACGTGTTGTTTCAGAGATACAAGCTAATTTTGTACCATGCGTTATTTCTTCTCATAATGTGTTTCCAAAACGTATGTATTTGTCTTTACTCTGCAGCAATATGTTTCCTTATAACGTGGTATTCTTACATATTCTTTCGAGAGAAAACTCTCCTGTGCATTGTCATTTGAGGCTACATGTTTAGACATACACGCAACACCAAATCCTGTCGAGTTATAACGTGTTGTTTAGGATTTACAAGCTAATTTTGTACTATGTCTTATTTCTTCTCGTAAAGTTTATGTGTTTCCAATAAGTATTTATTTGTCTTTACTCTGCAACACTGTATTTCCTTATAACGTGGTATTCCTACATATTCTTTCGGGAGAAAACTCTCCTGTGCGTTCTCTTTTGAGGCTACACGCTTAGACATATACGCCACACCAAAGCTTTTCGAGTTACAACATGTTGTTTAGGAAAAACAAGATAATTTCGCACAATGCAGGATTTCCTTAAAACGTGGTTTTCTGACAAATTTTGACGAAAGAAAGCTCTCCTGTGGGTTCTCCTTTGAGGCTACACGTTTAGTCGTTCACGCCACACCAAATCTTTTCGAGTTACAACGTGTTGTTTAGGAGATACAAGCTAAGTTTGCATGATGCGTTATTTCTTTTCGTAAAGTGTTTCCAATAAGTACATATTTTTCTATACTCTGCAACACTGTATTTCTTTATAACGTGGTATTCTTACATATTCTTTCGAGAGAAAACTATCCTGTGCGTTCTCTTTGGAGGCTACACGCTTAGACATACATGCACCACCAAAGCTTTTCAAGTTACAACGTGTTGATTAGGAAAAACAAGATAATTTCCCACGATGCGGGATTTCCTTAAAAAGTGGTTTTCTGACAAATTTTGACGTAAGAAAATTCTCCTGTGTGTTCTCTGTTGAGGCTACACATTTAGACGTGCACGCCACACCAAATCTTTTTGAGTTACCACGTGTTGTTTAGGAGATACAAGCTAATTTTGTACGATGCTTTCTTTCATCTCGTAAAGTTTATGTGTTTCCAATACTTACGTATTTGTCTTTATTCTGCAACACTGTATTTCCTTATAACGTGGTATCCTTACAAATTCTATCGAGAAAAAACTCTCCTGTGCGTTCTCTTTTGAGGCTACACACTTAAACATACACGCAACACCACAGCTTATCGAGTTACAACATGTTGTTTAGGATTTCCTTAAAGCGGGATTTCCTTAAAACGTGGTTTTCTGAAAAATTTTGACGAAAGAAAATTCTCCTGTGGGTTCTTTTTTGAGGCTACACGTTTAGACGTACAGGCCACACCAAATCTTTTCGAGTTACAACGTGTTGTTTAGGAGATACAAGCTAATTTTGTACGTTGCGTTATTTCTTCTCGTAAAGTGTTTCCAATACGTATGTATTTGCCTTTACTCTGCGACACTGTATTTCCTTATAAAGTGGTATTCTTACATTCTCTTTCGAGAGAAAACTCTTTTGTGCGTTCTTTTTTGAGGCTACACGCTTAGACATACACGCAACACCAAAGCTTTTCGAGTTAAAACGTGTTGTTTAGGAAAAAGAAGATAATTGCGCACGATGCGGGATTTCCTTAAAACATGGGTTCTCTTTTGAGGGTACACGTTTAGACGTACAGGCCACACCAAAACCTTTCGAGTTATAACGTGTTGTTTAGGAGATACAAGCTAATTTTGTACTATTTGTTATTCCACGTTATATGGAAAAACAGTGTTGCAGAGTAAAGACAAATATGTACGTATTGGAAACACTTTACGAGAAGAAATAACACATGGTAAAAAATTAGCTTGTATCTCCTAAACAACACGTTGTAACTCAAAAGGATTTGGTGTGGTGTTTATCTAAAGGTGTAGCCTCAAAGGAGAACCCACAGGAGAATTTTCGTTGGTCAAAATTTTTTCAGAAAACCACATTTTATGGAAATCCCGCATCGTGCGAAATTATCTTGTTTTTCCTAAATAACACGTTGTAACTCGAAAAGCTTTGGTTTTGCATGTATGTCTAAGCGTGTAGCCTCAAAAGAGAACGCACAGGAGAGTATTCTCTCGAAAGAATATGTAAGAATACCACGTTATAAGGACATACAGTGTTGCACAGTAAAGACAGATACATACATATTGGAAACACTTTACGAGAAGGAATAATACATCATACAAAATTAGCTTGTATTTCGTAAACAACACGGTGTAACGCGAAAAGATTTTGTGTGGCGTGTACGTTGAAACGTGTAGCCTCAAAAGAGAACCCACAGGAGAATTTTCTTTCGTCAAAATATGTCGGAAAACCACGTTTTAATGAAATCCCGCATCGTGCGAAATTATCTTGTTTTTCCTAAACAACACGTTGTAACTCGAAAAGCTTTGGTGTAACCAACACGTTGTAACTCGAAAATATTTGGTGTGGTGTTTACATCTAAATGCGTAGCCTCAAAAGAGAACCCACAGGAGAATTTTCTTTGGTCAAAATTTTTTCAGAAAACCACGTTTTAAGGAAGTCCTGCATCATGAGAATTATCTTGTTTTTCCTAAACAACACGTTGTAACTCGAAAAGCTTTGGTGTTGCGTGTATGTCTAAGCATGTAGCCTCAAAAGAGAATGCACAGTAGAGTATTCTCTCGAAAGAATATGTAAGAATACCACGTTATAAGGAAATACAGTGTTGCAGAGTAAAGACAGATACTTACTTATTGGAAACACTTTGCGAGAAGGAATAATACATCGTACAAAATTAGCTTGTATTTCCTAAACAAAACGTTGTAACTCGAAGGATTTGGTGTGACGTGTAAGTTGAAACGTGTAGCCTCAAAAGAGAACCCACAGGATAATTTTCTTTCGTCAAAATTTGACAGAAAACCACGTTTTAAGGAAATCCCGCATTGTGCGAAATTATCTTGTTTTTCCTAAACAACACATTGTAACTCGAAAAGCTTTGGTGTTGCGTGTATGTCTAAACGTGTGGCCTCAAAAGATAACGCACAGGAGAGTTTTCTCTCGAAAGAATATATAAGAATACCACGTTATATGGAAATACAGTGTTGCAGAGTAAAGACAAATACGTATATATTGGAAACACTTTACGAGAAGAAATAACGCATCGTACAAAATTAGCTTGTATCTCCTAAACAACACGATGTAACTCGAAAAGATATGGTGTGGCGTGTACGTCTAAACGTGTAGCCTCAAAAGTGAACTTACAGGAGTATTTTCTTTCGTCAAAATTTGTCAGAAAACCACGTTTTATGGAAATACCGCATCGTGGAAATTATCTTGTTTTTCCTAAACAACACGTTGTAACTCGAAAAGCTTTGGTGCTGCGTGTATGTCTAAGCGTGTAGCCTCAAAAGAGAACGCACAGGAGAGTTTTCTCTCGAAAGAATATGTAAGAATACCGCGTTATAAGGAAATACAGTGTTGCAGAGTAAAGACAAATAAGTAAGTATTGGACACAATTTATGAGAAGAAGTAACGCATCGTAAAAAATAAGCTTGTATCTCCTAAACAACACGTTGTAACTCGAAAAGATTTGGTGTGACATGTACGTCTAAACATGTACCCTCAAAAGAGAACTCACAGGAGAATTTTCTTTCATCAAAATTTGTCAGAAAACACGGTTTAAAGAAATCTCGCATCGTGCAAAATTATCTTGTTTTTACTAAACAACACGGTGTAACTCGAAAAGCTTTGGTGTTGAGTGTTTGTCTAAGCGTGTAGCCTCAAAAGAGAATGCACAGGAGAGTTTTCTCTCGAAAGAATATGTAAGAATACCACGTTATAAGGAAATACAGTGTTGCAGAGTAAAGACAAATAAGTATATATTGGAAACACTTTAGGAGAAGAAATAACGCATCGTAAAAAATTTGCTTGTATCTCGTAAACAACACGTTGTAACTCGAAAAGATTTGGTGTGGCTCATACGTCTAAACGTGTAGCCTCAAAAGAGAACCCACAGGAGAACTTTCTTTCGTCATAATTTGTCAGAAAACCACGTTTTAAGGATATCCCGCATCGTGCAAAATTATCTTGTTTTTCCTAAACAACTCGTTGTAACTCGAAAAGCTTTGGTGCTGCGTGTATGTCTATGCGTGTAGCCACTTAAGAGAAGGTACAGGAGATTTTTCTCTCGAAAGAACATGTAAGAATACAACGTTATAAGGAAATACAGTGTTGCAGAGTAAAGACAAATACGTACTTATTGGAAACACTTTACGAGAAGAAATAATACATCGTAAAAAATTACCTTGTATCTCCTAAACAACACGTGGTAACTCGAAAAGATTTGGTGTGGCGTGCACGTCTAAACGTGTAGCCTCAAAAGAGAACCAACAGGAGAATTTTCTTTCGTCAAAATTTGTCAGAACACCACGTTTTAAGGAAATCCCACATCGTGTGAACTTATCTAGTTTTTCATAAACAACACATTGTAACTCGAAAGGTTTTGGTGTTGCTTGTATGTCTAAGTGTGTAGCCTCAAAAGGGAACGCATAGGATAGTTTTCTCTCGACAGAATATGTAAGAATACCACGTTATAAGGAAATACAGTGTTGCAGAGTAAAGACAAATACGTACGTATTGGAAACACTTTATGAGAAGAAATAACGCAGCGTACAAAATTAGCTTGTATCTCCTAAACAACACGTGGTAACTCGAAAGGATTTCGTGTGGCGTGCACGTCTAAACGTGAAGCCTCAAAAGAGAACCCACAGGATAATTTTCTTTCGTCAAAATTTGTCAGAAAACCACGTTTTAAGGAAATCCCGCATCGTGCGAAATTATCTTGTTTTTCATAAACATCATGTTGTAACTCGAAAAGCTTTGTTGTTGCCTGTATGTCTAAGTATGTAGACTCAAAAGGGAATGCACAGGATAGTTTTCTCTTGAAAGAATATGTAAGAAAACCACGTTTTAAGAAATACAGTGTTGCAGAGTAAAGACAAATATGTACGTATTGGAAACACTTTACGAGAAGAATTAACGCATTGTATAAAATTAGCTTGTATCTCCTAAACAATACGTTGTAATTCAAAAACATTTGGTGTGGCGTGTACGTCTAAATATGTAGCCTCAAAAGAGAACACACAGGAGAATTTTCTTTCGTCAAAATTTGTCAGAATCCACGTATTAAGGAAATCCCGCATTGTGCGAAATTATCTTGTTTTTCCTACACAACACTTCGTAACTCGGAAAGCTTTGGTGCTGCGTGTATGTCTAAGCGTGTAGCCTCAAAAGAGAACGCACAGGAGAGTTTTCTCTTGAAAGAATATGTAAGAATACCACGTTATAAGGAAATACAATGTTGCCAGAGTAAAGACAAATAAGTACGTATTGGACACATTTTACGAGAAGAAATAACGCATCGTAAAAAATTAGCTTGTATCTCCTAAACAACACGTTGTAACTCGAAAAAATTTGGTGTGACGTGTACGTCTAAACGTGTAGCCTCAAAAGGGAACTCACAGGAGAATTTTCTTTCAACAAAATTTGTCAGAAAACACGTTTTAAGGAAATCTCGCATCGTGCAAAATTATCTTGTTTTTCCTAAACAACACGGTGTAACTCGAAAAGCTTTGGTGTTGAGTGTTTGTCTAAGCGTGTAGCCTCAAAAGAGAATGCACAGGAGAGTTTTCTCTCAAAAGAATATGTAAGAATACCACGTTATAAGGAAATACAGTGTTGCAGAGTAAAGACAAATAAGTACATATTGGAAACACTTTAGGAGAAGAAGTAACGCATCGTAAAAAATTTGCTTGTATCTCCTAAACAACACGTTATAACTCGAAAAGATTTGGTGTGGCGTGTACGTCTAAACCTGTAGCCTCAAAAGACAACGCACAGGAGAACTTTCTTTCGTTAAAATTTGTCAGAAAACCACGTTTTAAGGATATCCAGCATCGTGAAAATTATCTTGTTTTTCCCAAACAACACGTTGTAACTCGCAAAGCTTTGGTATTGCGTGTATGTCTATGCGTGTAGCCACTTAAGAGAACGCACAGGAGATTTTTCTCTCGAAAGAACATGTAAGAATACAACGTTATAAGGAAATAAAGTGTTGCAGAGTAAAGACAAATACATACTTTTTGGAAACACTTTATGAGAAAAAATAACGCTTCGTAAAAAATTAGCTTGTATCTCCTAAACAACACGTGGTAACTCGAAAAGATTTGGTGTGGCGTGCACGTCTAAACGTGTAGCCTCAAAAGAGAACCAACAGGAGAATTTTCTTTCGTCAAAATTTGTCAGAACACCACTTTTTACGGAAATCCCGCATCGTGCGAAATTATCTTGTTTTTCATAAACAACACGTTGTAACTCGAAAAGTTTTGGTGTTGCCTGTATGTCTAATTCTGTAGCCTCAAAAGGGAATGCACAGGATAGTTTTCTCGCGACAGAATATGTAAGAATACCACGTTATAAGGAAATACAGTGTTGCAGAGTAAAGAAAAATATGTACGTATTGGAAACACTTTATGAGAAGAAATAACGCATCGTACAAATTTAGCTTGTATCTCCTAAACAACACGTGGTAACTCGAACGGATTTGGTGTGGCGTCCACGTCTAAATGTGAAGCCTCAAAAGAGAACCCACAGGAGAATTTTCTTTCGTCAAAATTTGTCAGAAAACCACGTTTTAAGGAAATCCCGCATCGTGCGAAATTATCTTGTTTTTCATAAACAACACGTTGTAACTCGAAAAGTTTTGGTGTTACCTGTATGTCTAAGTGTGTAGCCTCAAAAGGGAATGCACAGGATAGTTTTCTCTCGAAATAATATGTAAGAAAACCACGTTTTAAGGAAATACAGTGTTGCAGAGTAAAGATAAATACGTACATATCGGAAACACTTTACGAGAAGAATTAACGCATTGTACAAAATTAGCTTGTATCTCCTAAACAACACGTTGTAATTCGAAAAGATTTGGTGTGGCATGTACGTCTAAATATGTAGCCTCAAAAGAGAACACACAGGAGAATTTTCTTTCGTCAAAATTTTTCAGAAAACCACGTTTTAAGCTAATCCCGCATCTTGCAAAATCATCTCCTTTTTCCTAAACAACATGTTGTAACTCGAAAAGCTTTGGTGTTGCGTGTATGTGTAAGGATGGAGCCTCAAAAGAGAAGGCACAGGAGAGTTTTCCCTCGAAAGAATATGTAATAATACCATGTTATAAGGAAATACAATTTTGCAGAGTAAAGACAAATAAGTACATATTGTAAACACTTTACGAGAAGTAATAACGCATCGTACAAAATTAACTTGTGTCTCCTAAACAATACGTTGTAACTCGAAAAGATTTGGCGTCACGTGTATGTCTAAATGTGTAGCCTCAAAAGAGAACCCGCAGGAGAATTTTCTTTCATCAAAATTTGTCAGAAACCACGTTTTACGGAAATCTCGCATCGTGCGAAATTATCTTGTTTTTCCTAAACAACATGTTGTAATTTGAAAAGCTTTGGTGTTGCGTGTATGTCTAAGCTTGTAGCCTCAAATGAGATTGCACAGGACAGTTTTCTCTCGAAAGAATATGTAAGAATACCACGTTATAGGCAAATATAGTGTTGCAGAGTAAAGACAATTAAGTACGTATTGGAAACATTTTAAGTGAAGAAATAACGCATCGTTCTAAATTAGCTTGTATCTCCTAAACAACACGTTGTAACTCGAAAGGATTTGGTGTGGCTCATACCCCTACACGTAGAGCCTCAAAAAGAACCCACAGGAGATCTTTCTTTCGTAAAAATTTTTCAGAAAACCACGTTTTATGGAAATCTCGCATCATGCGAAATTATCTTGTTTTTCCTAAACAACACGTTGTAACTCGAAAAGCTTTGGCGTTGCGTGTATGTCTAAGCATGTACCCCAAAAGAGAACGCACAGGAGAGGTTTCCCTCGAAAGAATATGTAAGAATACAACGTTATAAGGAAATACAGTGTTGCAGAGTAAAGACAATTAAGTACGTTTTGGACACACTTTACAAGAAGAAATAACGCATCGAAAAAAATTTGCTTGTATCTCCTAAACAACAAGTTATAACTCGAAAAGATTTGGTGTGGCGTGTACGTCTAAACCTGTAGCCTCAAAAGACAACGCAAAGGAGAACTTTCTTTCGTTAAAATTTGTCAGAAAACCACGTTTTAAGGAAATCCCGCATCGTGCGAAATTATCTTGTTTTTCATAAACAACACGTTGTAACTTGAAAAGCTTTGGTGTTGCCTGTATGTCTAAGTGTGTAGCCTCAAAAGGGAACGCACAAGATAGTTTTCTCTCGAAAGAATATGTAAGAATACCACGTTATAAGGAAATACAGTGTTGCAGAGTAAAGACAAATACGTACGTATTGGACACACTTTACGAGAAGAAATAAAGCATCGTACAAAATTAGCTTGTATCTCCTAAACAACACGTGGTAACTCGAAAAGATTAGGTGTGGCGTGCACGTCTAAACATGAAGCTTCAAAAGAGAACCAACAGAATAATTTTCTTTTGTCAAAATTTGTCAGAAAACCATGTTGTAAGGAAATCCAGCATCGTGCGAAATTATCTTGTTTTTTTTTAAAAACAACACGTTGTAACTCAAAAAGCTTTGGTGTTGCCTCTTTGTCTAAGTGTTTAGCCTCAAATGGGAATGCACAGGATAGTTTTCTCTTAAAAGAATATGTAAGAATACCACGTTATAAGGAAATACAGTGTTGCAGAGTAAAGACAAATACGTACGTATTGGAAACACTTTACGAGAATTAACGCATTATAAAAAATTAGCTTGTATCTCCTAAACAACACGTTGTAACTCGAAAAGATTTGGTGTGACGTGTACGTCTGAATATGTAGCCTCAAAAGAGAACCCAAAGGAGAATTTTCTTTCGTCAAAATTTTTCAGAAAACCAGGTTTTTAGGAAATCCCTCATCGTGCGAAATCATCTTCTTTTTCCTAAACAACATGCTGTAACTCGAAAAGCTTTGGTGTTGCGTGCTTCTCTAATCGTGTAGCCTCAAAAGAGAATGCACAGGACAGTTTTCCCTCGAAAGAATATGTAAGAATACCATGTTATAAGGAAATACAGTGTTGCAGAGTAAAGACAAATATGTACGTATTGGAAACATTTTACGAGAAGAAATAGTGCATCGTAAAATATTTGCTTGTATCTCCTAAACAACACGCTGTAACTCAAAAATATTTGGTGTGGCTCGTACGGCTACACGTGTAGCCTCAAAGGAGAACCCACAGGAGAACTTTCTTTCGTCAAAATTTGTCAGAAAACCACGTTTTAAGGAAATCCCGCATCGTGCAAAATTATCTTGTTTTTCCTAAACAACACGTTGTAACTCGAAAAGCTTTGGTGTTGCGTGTATGTCTGAGCATGTAGCCTCTAAAGAGAATGCACAGGAGAGTTTCTCTCGAAAAAACATGTAAGAATACAACGTTATAAGGAAATACAGTGTTGCAGAGTAAAGACAAATACATACGTATTGGAACCACTTTACGAAAAGAAATAACGCATCATACAAAATTAGCTTGTATCTTTTAAACAACACGTGGTAACTCGAAAGGATTTGGTGTGGCGTGCACGTCTAAATGTGTAGCCTCAAAAGAGAAGCCACAGGAGAATTTTCTTTTGTCAAAATTTGTCAGAAAACCACGTTTTAAGGAAATCCCGCATCGTGCAAAATTATCTTGTTTTCCATAAACAACACGTTGTAACTCGAAAAGCTATGGTGCTGCCTGTATGTCTAAGCGTGGAGCCTCAAAAGAGAAGGAAGAGGAGAGTTTTCTCTCGAAAGAATATGTAAGTATACCACGTTATAAGGAAATATAATGTTGCAGAGTACAGACAAATACTATTGGAAACACTTTAAGAGAAGAAATAATGCATCATACAAAATTAGCTTGTATCTCCTAAACAACACGTTGTAACTCGAAAAAATTTGGTGTGGCTCTTACCTCTACACGTGTAGCCTCAAAAGAGAACCCACAGGAGAACTTTATTTCGTCAAAAATTTTCAGACAACCACGTTTTATGGAAATCTCGCATCGTGCGAAATTATCTTGTTTTTCCTAAACGACACATTGTAACTCAAAAAGCTTTGGCGTTGCGTGTATGTCTAAGCATGTAGCCTGTAAAGAGAACGCACAGCAGAGTTTTCTCTCGAAAGAATATGTAAGAATACAACGTTATAAGGAAATACAGTGTTGCAGAGTAAAGACAAATAAGTACGTATTGGAAAACTTTACGAGCAGAAGTAACGCATCTTACAAAATTAGCTTGTACCTCCGAAACAACATGTTGTAACTCGAAAAGATTTGGTGTGCCGTGTATGTCTAAATGTGTAGCCTTAAAAGAGAACCCACAGGAGAATTGTCTTTCTTCAAAATTTTTCAGAAAACCACGATTTAAGGAAATCCCGCATCGTGCGAAATCATCTTCTTTTTCCTAAGCAACATGTTGTAACATGAAAAGCTTTGGTGTTGCGTGTATGTGTAAGCGTGGAGCCTCAAAAGAGAAGGCATAGGAGAGTTTTCTCTCGAAAGAATATGTAAGAATACCACGTTATAAGGAAATACAATTTTGCAGAGTAAAGACAAATAAGTACTTATTGGAAACACTTTATGAGAAGAAATAACACATCGTAAAAAATTAGCTTGTATCTCCTAAACAACACGTTGTAACTCAAAAAGATTTGGTGTGACGTGTACGTCTAAACATGTAGCCTCAAAAGAGAACCCACAGGAGAACTTTCTTTCGTCAAAATTTTTCAGAAAACCACGTTTTATGGAAATCTCGCATCATGCGAAATTATCTTGTTTTTCCTAAACAACACGTTGTAACTCGAAAAGCTTTGGTGTTGCGTGTATGTCTAAGCATGTAGCCCAAAAGAGAACGCACAGGAGACGTTTCCCTCGAAAGAATATGTAAGAATACCACGTTATAAGGAAGTACAGTGTTGCAGAGTAAAGACAATTAAGTACGTATTAGACACACTTTACAAGAAGAAATAACGCATCGAACAAAATTTGCTTGTATCTCCTAAACAACAAGTTATAACTCGAAAAGATTTGGTGTGGCGTGTACGTCTAAACCTGTAGCCTCAAAAGACAACGCACAGGAGAACTTTCTTTCGTTAAAATTTGTCAGAAAAACACGTTTTAAGGATATCCCGCATCGTGCAAAATTATCTTGTTTTTCCTAAACAACACGTTGTAACTCGAAAAGCTTTGGTGTTATGTGTATATCTAAGCGTGTAGACTCTAAAGAGAACGCACAGGAGAGTTTTCTCTCGAAAGAACATGTAAGAATACAATGTTATAAGGAAATACAGTGTTGCAGAGTAAAGACAAATACATACATATAGGAAACACTTACGAGAAGAAATAACGCATCGTACACAATTAGATTGTATCTCCAAAACAACACGTGATAATTCGAAAGATTTCGTGTGGCGTGCACGGCTAAACATGTAGCCTCAAAAGAGAACCCACAGGAGAATTTTCTTTAGTCAAAATTTGTCAGAAAACCACGTTTTAAGGAAATCCCGCATCGTGCAAAATTATCTTGTTTTCCATAAACAACACGCTGTAACTCGAAAAGCTTTGGTGTTGCCTGTATGTCTAAGCGTGGAGCCTAAAAACAGAAAAGGCACAGGAGAGTTTTCTCTCGAAAGAATATGTAAGAATGCCACGTTATAAGGAAATATAATGTTGCAGAGTACAGACAAATACTATTGGAAACACTTTAAGAGAAGAAATAATGCATCGTACAAAATTAGCTTGTATCTCCTAAACAACACGTTGTAACTAGAAAAGATTTGGTGTGGCTCTTACCTCTACACGTGTAGCCTCAAAAGAGAACCCACAGGAGAACTTTCTTTCGTCAAAATTTTTCAGACAACCATGTTTTATGGAAATCTCGCATCGTGCGAAATTATCTTGTTTTTCCTAAACGACACATTGTAACTCAAAAAGCTTTGGCGTTGCGTGTATGTCTAAGCGTGTAGCCTCTAAAGAGAACGCACAGGAGAGTTTTCTCTCAAAAGAAAATGTAAGAATACAACGTTATAAGGAAATACAGTGTTGCAGAGTAAAGACAGATAAGTACGTATTGGAAAACTTTACGAGCAGAAGTAACGCATCTTACAAAATTAGCTTGTATCTCCGAAACAACACGTTGTAACTCAAAAAGATTCGGTGTGCCGTGTACGTCTAAACGTGTAGCCTCAAAAGATAACCCACAGGAGAATTTTCATTCTTCAACATTTTTCAGAAAACCACGTTTTAAGGAAATCCCGCATCGTGCGAAATCATCTTCTTTTTCCAAAGCAACATGTTGTAACTCGAAAAGCTTTGGTGTTGCGTGTATGTGTAAGCGTGGAGCCTCAAAAGAGAAGGCACAGGAGAGTTTTCTCTCAAAAGAATATGTAAGAATACCACGCTATAAGGAAATACAATTTTGTAGAGTAAGGACAAATAAGTACTTATTGGAATCACTTTATGAGAAGAAATAACGCATCGTACAAAATTAGCTTATATCTCCTAAACAACAGGTTGTAACTCGAAAAGATTTGGTGTGACGTGTACGTCTAAACATGTAGCCTCAAAAGAGAACCCACAGGAGAACTTTCTTTCGTCAAAATTTTTCAGAAAACCACGTTTTATGGAAATCTAGCATCATGCACAATTATCTTGTTTTTCCTAAACAGCATGTTGTAACTCGAAAAGCTTTGGCATTGAGTGTATGTCTAAGCGTGTAGCCCAAAAGAGAACGCACAGGAGACGTTTCCCTCGAAAGAATATGTAAGAATACCACGTTATAAGGAAATACAGTGTTGCAGAGTAAAGGCAATTAAGCACGTATTGGACACACTTTACAAGAAGAAATAGCGCATCGAACAATATTTGCTTGTATCTCCTAAACAACAAGTTATAACTCGAAAAGATTTGGTGTGGCGTGTACGTCTAAACCTGTAGCCTCAAAGGACAACGCACAGGAGAACTTTCTTTCGTTAAAATTTGTCAGAAAATCACGTTTTAAGGATATCCCGCATCGTGCAAAATTATCTTGTTTTTCCTAAACAACACGTTGTAATTCGAAAAGCTTTGGTGTTACGTGTATATCTAAGCGTGTAGCCTCTAAAGGGAATGCACAGGAGAGTTTTCTCTCGAAAGAACATGTAAGAATACAATGTTATAAGGAAATACAGTGTTGCAGAGTAAAGACAAATACCTACATATTGGAAACACTTTACTAGAAGAAATAACGCATCGTACAAAATTAGCTTATATCTCCTAAACAACACGTGATAATTCGAAAGGATTTCATGTGGCATGCACGTCTAAACATGTAGCCTCAAAAGAGAACCCACAGGAGAATTTTCTTTCGTCAAAATTTGTCAGAAGACCAAGTTTTAAGGAAATCCCGCATCGTGCAAAATTATCTTGTTTTTCATAAACAACACGTTGTAACTTGAAACGCTTTGGTGTTGACTGTATGTCTAAGTGTGTAACCTCAAACGGGAACGCACAAGATAGTTTTCTCTCGAAAGAATGTGTAAGAATACCACGTTATAAGGAAATACAGTGTTGCAGAATAAAGACAAATACGTACGTATTGGACACACTTTACGAGAAGAAATAAAGCATCGTACAAAATTAGCTTGTATCTCCTAAACAACACGTGTAACTCGAAAGGATTAGGTGTGGCGTGCACATCTAAACGTGAAGCTTCAAAAGAGAACCAACAGAATAATTTTCTTTCGTCAAAATTTGTCAGAAAACCGTGTTGTAAGGAAATCCAGCATCGTGCGAAATTATGTTGTATTTTAAAAACAACACGTTGTAACTCAAAAAGCTTTGGTGTTGCCTGCATGTCTAAGAGTTTAGCCTCAAAAGGCAATGCACAGGATAGTTTTCTCTCGAAAGAATATGTAAGAATACCACGTTATAAGGAAATACAGTGTTGCAGAGTAAAGACAAATACGTACGTATTGGAAACACTTTACGAGAATTAATGCATTATAAAAAATTAGCTTGTATCTCCTAAACAACACGTTGTAACTCGAAAAGATGTGGTGTGACCTGTACGTCTAAATATGTAGCCTCAAAAGAGAACCCAAAGGAGAATTTTCTTTCGTCAAAATTTTTCAGAAAACCAGGTTTTTAGGAAATCCCCCATCGTGCGAAATCATCTTCTTTTTCCTAAACAACATGTTGTAACTCGAAAAGCTTTGGTGTTGCTTGCTTGTCTAATCGTGTAGCCTCAAAAGAGAATGCACAGGAGAGTTTTCCCTCGAAAGAATATGTAAGAATACCATGTTATAAGGAAATACAGTGTTGCAGAGTAAAGACAAATATGTATGTATTGGAAACACTTTACGAGAAGAAATAGCGCATCGTACAATATTTGCTTGTATCTCCTAAACAACACGTTGTAACTCAAAAATATTTGGTGTGGCTCGTACGGCTACACGTGTAGCCTCAAAAGAGAACCCACAGGAGAACTTTCTTTCGTCAAAATTTGTCAGAAAACCACGTTTTAAGGAAATCCCGCATCGTGCAAAATTATCTTGTTTTTCCTAAACAACACGTTGTAACTCGAAAAGCTTTGGTGTTGCGTGTATGTCTGAGCATGTAGCCTCTAAAGAGAATGCACAGGAGAGTGTTCTCTCGAAAGAACATGTAAGAATACAACGTTATAAGGAAATACAGTGTTGCAGAGTAAAGACAAATACATACGTATTGGAACCACTTTATGAAAAGAAATAACGCATCATACAAAATTAGCTTGTATCTCTTAAACAACACGTGGTAACTCGAAAGGATTTGGTGTGGCGTGCACGTCTAAACGTGTAGCCTCAAAAGAGAAGCCACAGGAGAATTTTCTTTAGTCAAAATTTGTCAGAAAACCACGTTTTAAGGAAATCCCGCATCGTGCAAAATTATCTTGTTTTCCATAAACAAAACGCTGTAACTCGAAAAGCTTTGGTGTTGCCTGTATGTCTAAGCGTGGAGCCTAAAAACAGAAAAGGCACAGGAGAGTTTTCTCTCGAAAGAATATGTAAGAATGCCACGTTATAAGGAAATATAATGTTGCAGAGTACAGACAAATACTATTGGAAACACTTTAAGAGAAGAAATAATGCATCGTACAAAATTAGCTTGTATCTCCTAAACAACACATTGTAACTAGAAAAGATTTGGTGTGGCTCTTACCTCTACACGTGTAGCCTCAAAAGAGAACCCACAGGAGAACTTTCTTTCGTCAAAATTTTTTAGACAACCACGTTTTATGGAAATCTCGCATCGTGCGAAATTATCTTGTTTTTCCTAAACAACACATTGTAACTCAAAAAGCTTTGGCGTTGCGTGTATGTCTAAGCGTGTAGCCTCTAAAGAGAACACACAGGAGAGTTTTCTCTCAAAAGAATATGTAAGAATACAACGTTATAAGGAAATACAGTGTTGCAGAGTAAAGACAGATAAGTAAGTATTGGAAAACTTTATGAGCAGAAGTAACACATCTTACAAAATTAGCTTGTATCTCCGAAACAACACGTTGTAACTCGAAAAGATTCGGTGTGCCGTGTACATCTAAACGTGTAGCCTCAAAAGAGAACCCACAGGAGAATTTTCTTTCTTCAAAATTTTTCAGAAAACCACGTTTTAAGGAAATCCCGCATCGTGCGAAATCATCTTCTTTTTCCAAAGCAACATGTTGTAACTCGAAAAGCTTTGGTGTTGCGTGTATGTGTAAGCGTGGAGCCTCAAAAGAGAAGGCACAGGAGAGTTTTCTCTCAAAAGAATATGTAAGAATACCACGTTATAAGGAAATACAATTTTGCAGAGTAAGGACAAATAAGTACTTATTGGAATCACTTTATGAGAAGAAATAACGCATTGTACAAAATTAGCTTATATCTCCTAAACAACACGTTGTAACTCGAAAAGATTTGGTGTGACGTGTACGTCTAAACATGTAGCCTCAAAAGAGAACCCACAGGAGAACTTTCTTTCGTCAAAATTTTTCAGAAAACCACGTTTTATGGAAATCTAGCATCATGCGAAATTATCTTGTTTTTCCTAAACAACATGTAACTCGAAAAGCTTTGGCATTGCGTGTATGTCTAAGCGTGTAGCCCAAAAGAGAACGCACAGGAGACGTTTCCCTCGAAAGAATATGTAAGAATACCACGTTATAAGGAAATACAGTGTTGCAGATTAAAGACAATTAAGCACGTATTGGACACACTTTACAAGAAGAAATAACGAATCGAACAATATTTGCTTGTATCTCCTAAACAACAAGTTATAACTCGAAAAGATTTGGTGTGGCGTGTACGTCTAAACCTGTAGCCTCAAAGGACAACGCACAGGAGAACTTTCTTTCGTTAAAATTTGTCAGAAAACCACGTTTTAAGGATATTCCGCATCGTGCAAAATTATCTTCTTTTTCCTAAACAACACGTTGTAACTCGAAAAGCTTTGGTGTTACGTGTATATCTAAGCGTGTAGCCTCTAAAGAGAATGCACAGGAGAGTTTTCTCTCGAAAGAACATGTAAGAATACAATGTTATAAGGAAATACAGTGTTGCAGAGTAAAGACAAATACGTACATATTGGAAACACTTTACGAGAAGAAATAACGCATCGTACAAAATTAGCTTGTATCTCCTAAACAACACGTGATAATTCGAAAGGATTTCATGTGGCATGCACGTCTAAACATGTAGCCTCAAAAGAGAACCCACAGGAGAATTTTCTTTCATCAAAATTTGTCAGAACACCAAGTTTTAAGGAAATCCCGCATCGTGCGAAATTATCTTGTTTTTCATAAACAACACGTTGTAACTTGAAAAGCTTTGGTGTTGCCTGTATGTCTAAATGTGTAGCCTCAAAAGGGAACGCACAAGATAGTTTTCTCTCGAAAGCATGTGTAAGAATACCACGTTATAAGGAAATACAGTGTTGCAGAGTAAAGACAAATATGTACGTATTGGAAACACTTTACGAGAATTAATGCTATATAAAAAATTAGCTTGTATCTCCTAAACAACACGTTGTAACTCGAAAAGATTTGGTGTGACCTGTACGTCTAAATATGTAGCCTCAAAAGAGAACCCAAAGGAGAATTTTCCTTACCCAATGCATGTGTAAGAATACCACGTTATAAGGAAATACAGTGTTGCAGAATAAAGACAATTACGTACGTATTGGACACACTTTACGAGAAGAAATAAAGCATCGTACAAAATTAGCTTGTATCTCCTAAACAACACGTGGTAACTCGAAAGGATTAGGTGTGGCGTGCACATCTGAACGTGAAGCTTCAAAAGAGAACCAACAGAATAATTTTCTTTCGTCAAAATTTGTCAGAAAACCATGTTGTAAGGAAATCCAGCATCGTGCGAAATTATCTTGTATTTTAAAAACAACACGTTGTAACTCAAAAAGCTTTGGTGTTGCCTGTATGTCTAAGTGTTTAGCCTCAAAAGGCAATGCACAGGATAGTTTTCTCTCGAAAGAATATGTAAGAATACCACGTTATAAGGAAATACAGTGTTGCAGAGTAAAGACAAATACGTACGTATTGGAAACACTTTACGAGAATTAATGCATTATAAAAAATTAGCTTGTATCTCCTAAACAACACGTTGTAACTCGAAAAGATTTGGTGTGACCTGTACGTCTAAATATGTAGCCTCAAAAGAGAACCCAAAGGAGAATTTTCTTTCGTCAAAATTTTTCAGAAAACCAGGTTTTTAGGAAATCCCTCATCGTGCGAAATCATCTTTTTTTTCCTAAACAACATGTTGTAACTCGAAAAGCTTTGGTGTTGCGTGCTTGTCTAATCGTGTAGCCTCAAAAGAGACTGCACAGGACAGTTTTCCCTCGAAAGAATATGTAAGAATACCATGTTATAAGGAAATACAGTGTTGCAGAGTAAAGACAAATATGTAAGTATTGGAAACACTTTACGAGAAGAAATAGCGCATCGTACAATATTTGCTTGTATCTCCTAAACAACACGTTGTAACTCAAAAATATTTGGTGTGGCTCGTACGGCTACACGTGTAGCCTCAAAAGAGAACCCACAGGAGAACTTTCTTTCGTCAAAATTTGTCAGAAAACCACGTTTTAAGGAAATCCCGCATCGTGCAAAATTATCTTGTTTTTCCTAAACAACACGTTGTAACTCGAAAAGCTTTGGTGTTGCGTGTATGTCTGAGCATGTAGCCTCTAAAGAGAATGCACAGGAGAGTGTTCTCTCGAAAGAACATGTAAGAATACAACGTTATAAGGAAATACAGTGTTGCAGAGTAAAGACAAATACATACGTATTGGAACCACTTTATGAAAAGAAATAACGCATCATACAAAATTAGCTTGTATCTCTTAAACAACACGTGGTAACTCGAAAGGATTTGGTGTGGCGTGCACGTCTAAACGTGTAGCCTCAAAAGAGAAGCCACAGGAGAATTTTCTTTAGTCAAAATTTGTCAGAAAACCACGTTTTAAAGAAATCCCGCATCTTGCAAAATTATCTTGTTTTCCATAAACAACACGATGTAACTCGAAAAGCTTTGGTGTTGCCTGTATGTCTAAGCGTGGAGCCTCAAAAGAGAAGGCACAGGAGAGTTTTCTCTCGAAAGAATATGAAAGAATACCACGTTATAAGGAAATATAATGTTGCAGAGTACAGACAAATACTATTGGAAACACTTTAAGAGAAGAAATAATGCATCGTACAAAATTAGCTTGTATCTCCTAAACAACACGTTGTAACTCGAAAAGATTTGGTGTGGCTCGTACCTCTACCCGTGTAGCCTCAAAAGAGAACCCACAGGAGAACTTTCTTTCGTCAAAATTTTTCAGACAACCACGTTTTATGGAAACCTCGCATCGTGCGAAATTATCTTGTTTTTCCTAAACGACACATTGTAACTCAAAAAGCTTTGGCGTTGCGTGTATGTCTAAGCGTGTAGCCTGTAAAGAGAACGCACAGGAGAGTTTTCTCTCGAAAGAATATGTAAGAATAAAACGTTATAAGGAAATACAGTGTTGCAGAGTAAAGACAAATAAGTACGTATTGGAAAACTTTACGAGCAGAAGTAACGCATCTTACAAAATTAGCTTGTATCTCCGAAACAAAACGTTGTAACTCGAAAAGATTTGGTGTGCCGTGTACGTCTAAACGTGTAGCCTCAAAAGAGAACCCACAGGAGAATTTTCTTTCTTCAAAATTTTTCAGAAAACCACGTTTTAAGGAAATCCCGCATCGTGCGAAATCATCTTCTTTTTCCTAAGCAACATGTTGTAACTCGAAAAGCTTTGGTGTTGCGTGTATGTGTAAGCGTGGAGCCCCAAAAGAGAAGGCACAGGAGAGTTTTCTCTAGAAAGAATATGTAAGAATACCACGTTATAAGGAAATACAATTTTGCAGAGTAAAGACAAATAAGTACATATTGGAAACACTTTACAAGAAGAAATAACGCATCGTAAAAAATTAGCTTGTATCTCCTAAACAACACGTTGTAACTCGAAAAGATTTGGCGTGACGTGTACGTCTAAGCGTGTAGCCTCAAAAGGGAACCCACAAGAGAATATTCTTTTATCAAAATTTGTCAGAAACCACGTTTTAAGGAAATATCGCATCGTGCGAAATTATCTTGTTTTTCCTAAATAACACGTTATAACTCAAAAATCTTTGGTGTTGCGTGTATGTCTAAGTGTGTAACCTCAAAAGAGAACGCACAGGATAGTTTTATCTCGAAAGAATATGTAAGAATACCACGTTATAAGGAAATACAATGTTGCAGAGTAAAGACAAATACGTACTTATTGGAAACACTTTAAGAGAAGAATTAACGCACCGTAAATAATTAGCTTGTATCTCCTAAACAACACGTTGTAACTCGAAAAGATTTGGTTTGGCATGTACGTCTAAACGTGTAGCCTCAAAAGAGAACCTACAGGAGAATTTCCTTTCTTCAAAAATTTTCAGAAAACCACGTTTTAAGGAAATCCCGCATCGTGCGAAATCATCTTCTTTTTCCTAAACAACATGTTGTAACTCGAAAAGCTTTGGTGTTGCGTGTATGTGTAAGCGTGGAGCTTCAAAAGAGAAGGCACAGGAGAATTTTCTCTCGAAAGAATATGTAAGAATACCACGTTATAAGGAAATACAATTTTGCAGAGTAAAGACAAATAAGTACATATTGGAAACACTTTACGAGAAGAAATAACGCATCATACAAAATTACCTTGTATCTCCTAAAAAACACGTTGTAACATGAAAAGATTTGGTGTGACGTGTACGTCTAAAAGTGTAGCCTCAAAAGAGAACCCACAGGAGAATTTTATTTCATCAAAATTTGTCAGAAACCACGTTTTAAGGAAATCTCCCATCGTGCGAAATTATCTTGTTTTTCTTAAACAACACGTTGTAACTCGAAAACCTTTGGTGTTGCGTGTATGTCTAAGCGTGTAGCCTCAAAAGAGAACGCACAGGAGAGTTTTCTCTCGAAAGAATATGTAAGAATACCACGTTATAAGGAAATACAGTGTTTCAGAGTAAAGACAAATGCTATTGGAAACACTTTAAGAGAAGAAATAATGCATCGTACAAAATTAGCTTGTATCTCCTAAACAACACGTTCTAACTCGAAAAGATTTGGTGTGGCTCGTACCTCTACATGTGTAGCCTCAAAAGAGAACCCACAGGAGAACTTTCTTTCTTCAACATTTTTCAGACAAACACGTTTTATGGAAATCTCGCATCGTGCGAAATTATCTTGTTTTTCCTATACAGCACATTGTAACTCGAAAAGCTTTGGCGTTGCGTGTATGTCTAAGTGTGTAGCCTCTAAAGAGAACGCACAGTAGAGTTTTCTCTTGAAAGAATATGTAAGAATACAACGTTATAAGGAAATAAAGTGTTGCAGAGTAAAGACAAATACGTACATATTGGAAACACTTTACGAGAAGAAATAACGCATCATACAAAATTAGGTTGTATCTCCTAAACAACACGTGGTAACTCGAAAGGAATTGGTGTGGCATGTACGTCTAAACACGTAGCCTCAAAAGAAAACCCACTGAAGAATTTTCTTTCGTCAAAATTTTTCAGAAAACTACGTTTTAAGGAAATCCAGCATCGTGCGAAATTATCTTGTTTTTCATAAACAACACGTTGTAACTCGAAAAGCTTTGGTGTTGCCTCTTTGTCTAAGTGTGTAGCCGCAAAAGGGAAAGCACGGGACTGTTTTCTCTCGAAAGAATATGTAAGAATACCACGTTATAAGGAAATACAGTGTTGCAGAGTAAAGACAAATACGTAAGTCTTGGAAACACTTTACGAGAATAATTAACACATCCTAAAAAATTAGCTTGTATCTCCTAAACAACACGTTGTAACTCGAAAAGATTTGGTGTGGCATGTTCGTCTAAACGTGTAGCCTCAAAAGAGAACCCACAGGAGAATTTTCTTTCGTTAAAATTTTTCAGAAAACCACGTTTCAAGGAAATCCCGCATCGTGCGAAATCATCTACTTTTTCCTAAACAACATGTTGTAACTCAAAAAGCTTTGGTGTTGCGTGTATGTGTACGCGTGTAGCCCCAAAAGAGAAGGCACAGGAGAGTTTTCTCTTGAAAGATTATGTAAGAATACCACGTTATAAGGAAATACAATTATGCAGAGTAAAGACAAATAAGTACATATTGGAAACCCTTTATGAGAAGAAATAACACATCGTACAAAATTAGCTTGTATCTCCTAAACAACACGTTGTAACTCTAAAAGATTTGGTGTGACATGTACGTCTAATCGTGTAGCCTCAACAGAGAACCCACAAGAGAATTTTCTTTCATCAAAATTTGTCAGAAACCAGGTTTTAAGGAAATCTCGCATCGTGCGAAATTATCTTGTTTTTCCTAAACAACACGTTGTAACTCGAAAAGCTTTGGTGTTGCGTGTGTGTCTAAGCGTGTAACCTCAAAAGAGAATGCACAGGATAGTTTTATCTCGAAAGAATATGTAAGAATACCACGTTATAAGGAAATACAATGTTGCAGAGTAAAGACAAATACTTACATACTGGAAACACTTTACGAGACGAATTAACGCATCGAAAAAAATTAGCTTGTATCTCCTAAACAACACGTTGTAACTCGAAAAGATTTGGTATGGCATGTACGTCTAAACGTGTAGCCTCGATAGAGAACCCACAGGAGAATTTTCTTTCTTCAAAATATTTCAGAAAACCAAGTTTTAAGGAAATCCCGCATCATGCGAAATCATCTTCTTTTTCCTAAACAACATGTTGTAACTCGAAAAGCTTTGGTGTTGCGTGTATATGTAAGTGTGGAGCCTCAAAAGAGAAGGCACAGGAGAGTTTTCTCTCGAAAGAATATGCAAGAATACCACGTTATAAGGAAATACAATTTTGCAGAGTAAAGACAAATAAGTACTTATTGGAAACACTTTATGAGAAGAAATAACGCATCGTACAAAATTAGCTTGTATCTCCTAAACAACACGTTGTAACTTGAAAAGATTTGGTGTGACGTGTATGTCTCAACGTGTAGCCTCAAAAGAGAACCCACAGGAGAACTTTCTTTCGTCAAAATTTTTCAGAAAACCACGTTTTATGGAAATCTCGCATCGTGCGAAATTATCTTGTTTTTCCTAAACAACACGTTGTAACTCGAAAAGCTTTGGCGTTGCGTGTATGTCTAAGCGTGTAGCCCAAAAGAGAACGCACAGTAGAGTTTTCTCTCGAAAGAATATGTAAGAATACCACGTTATAAGGAAATACAGTGTTGCAGAGTAAAGACAATTAAGTACATATTGGAAACACTTTACGACAAGAAATAACGCATCGTACAAAATTAACTTGTATCTCCTAAACAACACGTTGTAACTCGAAAAGCTTTGGTGTTGCGTGTATGTCTAAGCGTGTAGCCTCAAAAGAGAACTCACAGGAGAGTTTTCTCTTGAAAGAATATGTAAGAATACCACGTTATAAGGAAATACATTGTTGTAGAATAAAGACAAATACTTACATATTGGAAACACTTTACAAGAAGAAATAACGCATCGAAAAAATTTGCTTGTATCTCCTAAACAACAAGTTGTAACTCGAAAAGATTTGGTGTGGCGTGTACGTCTAAACCTGTAGCCTCAAAAGGCAATGCACAGGAGAACTTTCTTTCGTCAACATTTGTCAGAAAACCACGTTTTAAGGATATCTGGATCGTGCAAAATTATCTTTTTTTTTCCTAAACAACACGTTGTAACTCGAAAAGCTTTGGTGTTGCGTGTATGTCTGAGCATGTCGCCTCTAAAGAGAATGCACAGGAAAGTTCTCTCGCAAGAACATGTAAGAATTCAACATTGTAAGGAAATACAGTGTTGCAGAGTAAAGACAAATACGTAAGTTTGGAAACACTTTAAGAGAAGAAATAAAGCATCGTACAAAATTAGCTTGTATCTCCTAAACAACACGTGGTAACTCAAAAGGATTTGGTGTGGCGTGTACCTCTAAACGTGTAGCGTCAAAAGAGTACCCACAGGAGAATTTTCTTTCGTCAAAATTTGTAAGAATACCACGTTTTAAGGAAATCCCGCATCGTGTGAAATTATCTTATTTTTCATAAACAACACATTGTAACTCGAAAAGCTTTGGTGTTGCCTGTATGTCTAAGTGTGTAGCCTCAAAATGGAACGCACAGGATAGTTTTCTATCGAAAGAATATGTAAGAATACCACGTTATAAGGATATACAATGTTGCAGAGTAAAGACAAATACGTATGTGTTGGAAACACTTTACGAGAAGAATAAACACATCGTGCAAAATTAGCTTGTATCTCCTAAACAACACGTTGTAACTCGAAAAGATTTGGTGTGGCATGTACGTCTAAACGTGTAGCCTCAAAAGAGAACCCACAGGAGAATTTTCTTTTGTCAAAATTTTTCAGAAAACCACGTTTTAAGGATATCCCGCATCATGCGAAATCATCTTCTTTTTCCTAAACAACATGTTGTAACTCGAAAAGCTTTGGTGTTGCGTGTATGTGTAAGTGTGGAGCCTGAAAAGAGAAGGCACAGGAGAGTTTTCTCTCGAAAGAATATGTAAGAATACCACGTTATAAGGAAATACAATTTTGCAGGGTAAAGACAAATAAGTACTTATTGGAAACACTTTATGAGAAGAAATAACGCATCGTACAAATTCAGCTTTATCTCCTAAACAACACGTTGTAACTCGAAAAGATTTGGTGTGACGTGTACGTCTAAACATGTAGCCTCAAAAGAGAACCCACAGGAGAACTTTCTTTCGTCACAAATTTTCAGAAAACCACGTTTTATGGAAATCTTGCATTGTGCGAAATTATCTTGTTTTTCCTAAACAACACGTTGTAACTCGAAAAGCTTTGGCGTTGCGTGTATGTCTAAGCGTGTAGCCCAAAAGAAAACGCACAGGAGAGTTTTCCCTCGAAAGAATATGTAAGAATACCACGTTATAAGGAAATACAGTGTTGCAGAGTAAAGACAATTAATTACGTATTGGACACACTTTACAAGAAGAAATAACGCTTCATAAAAAATTAGCTTGTATCACCTAAACAACAAGTTGTAACTCGAAAAGATTTGGTGTGGCGTGTACTTCTAAACCTGTAGCCTCAAATGGCAATGCACAGGAGAACTTTCTTTAGTCAAAATTTGTCAGAAAACCACGTTTTATGGAAATCCCGCATCGTGCGAAATTATCTTGTTTTTCTGAAACAACACGTTGTAACTCGAAAAGCTTTGTTGTTGCGTGTATGTCTAAGCGTGTAGCCTCAAAAGAGAATGCAAAGGAGAGTTTTTTCTCGAAAGAATATGTAAGAATACCACGTTATTATGAAACACAGGGTTGCAAAGACAAATACTTATGTATTGGAAAAACTTTACGAGAAGAAATAACGCATCGTACAAAATTAGCTTGTATCTCCTAAACAACACGTTGTAACTTAAAAAGATTTGGTGTGGCCTGTACGTCTAAACGTGTAGCCTCAAAAGAGAACCCACAGGAGAATTTTATTTCGTCAAAATTTTTCAGAAAACCACGTTTTAAGGAAATCCCGCATCGTGCGAAATTATCTTGTTTTTCCTAAACAACATGTTGTAACTCGAAAAGCTTTGGTGTTGCGTGTATGTCTAAGCGTGTAGCCTCAAAAGAGAACACACAGGAGAGTTGTATCTCGATAGAATTTGTAAGAATACCACGTTAAAAGGAAATACAGTGTTGCAAAGTAAAGACAAACACATATGTATTGGAAACCCATAAACTTTACGAGATGAAATAAAGCATCGTACAAAATTAGCTTGTATCTCCTAAACAATACACCACACCAAATCTTTTCGAGTTACAACGTGTTGTTTAGGAGATACAAGCTAATTTTGTACGATGTGTTATTTCTTCTCTTAAAGTGTTTCCAATACGTACGTATTTGTCTTTACTCTGCAACACTGTATTTCCTTATAACGTAGTATTCTTACATATTCTTTCGAGAGAAAACTCTCCTGGGTGTTCTCTTTTGAGGCTACATGCTTAGACATACACGCAACAGCAAAGGTTTTCGAGTTACAATGTGTTGTTTAGGAAAAATAAGATAATTTCGCACGATGCGAGATTTCCTTAAAACGTGGTTTCTGACAAATTTTGATGAAAGAAAATTCTCCTGTGGGTTCTCTTTTGAGGCTACACGTTTAGACGTACACGTCACACCAAATCTTTTCGAGTTATAACGTGTTGTTTAGGAGATACAAGCTAATTTTGTATGATGCGTTACTGCTTCTACTAAAGTGTTTCCAATACATATGTATTTTTGTTGACTCTACAACACTGTATTTCCTTATAACGTGGTATTCTTACCTATTCTTTTGAAAGAAAACTCTCCTGTGCCTTCTCTATTGAGGCTCCACGCTTAGACATACACGCAACACTAAAGCTTTTCGAGTTACAACATGTTGTTTAGGAAAAAGAAGATGATTTCGCACGATGCGGGATTTCCTTAATACGTGGTTTTCTGAAAAATTTTAACGAAAGAAAATTCTCCTGTGGGTTCTCTTTTGAGGCTACACGTTTAGACGTACACGCCACATCAAATCTTTTCGAGTTACAATGTGTTGTTTAGGAGATACAAGCTAATTTTGTTTGATGCGTTAATTCTTCTCATTAAGTGATTCCAATACGTATGTATTTGCCTTTACTCTGCAATACTGTATTTCATTATAATGTGGTACTCTTAGGTATTCTTACTAGAGAAAACTATCCTGGGCATTCCCTTTTGAGGCTACACACTTAGACATACAGGCAACACCAAAGCGTTTCGAGTTACAACGTGTTGTTTACGAAAAAGAAGATAATATTGCACCTTGCGGGATTTCCTTAAATCGTGGTTTTCTGACAAATTTTGACGAAAGAAAATTCTCCTGTGGGTTCTCTTTTGAGGCTACACGTTTAGACGTACACACCACACCAAATCCTTTCGAGATACCACGTGTTGTTTAGGAGATACAAGATAATTTTGTAAGATGCATTATTTCTTCTCGTAAAGTGTTTCCAATACATACGTATTTGTCTTTACACTGCAAAACTGTATTTTCTTATAACGTTGTATTCTTACATGTTCTTTCGAGAGAAAACTCTCCTGTGCGTTCTCTTTAGAGGCTACACGCTTAGACATACACGCAACACCAAAGCTTTTCGAGTTACAACGTGTTGTTTAGGAAAAACAAGATAATATTGCACGATGCGGGATTTCCTTAAAACGTGGTTTTCTGACAAATTTTGACGAAAGAAAGTTCTCCTGTGGGTTCTCTTTTGAGGCTACACGTGTAGACGTACGAGCCTCACCAAATCTTTTCGAGTTCCAACGTGTTGTTTAGGAGATACAAGCTAATTTTGTACGACACGTTATTTCTTCTCTTAAAGTGTTTCCAATACGTACGTATTTGTCTTTACTCTGCAACACTGTATTTCCTTATAACGTAGTATTCTTACATATTCTTTCGAGAGAAAACTCTCCTGGGTGTTCTCTTTTGAGGCTACATGCTTAGACATACACGCAACAGCAAAGGTTTTCGAGTTACAATGTGTTGTTTAGGAAAAATAAGATAATTTCGCACGATGCGAGATTTCCTTAAAACGTGGTTTCTGACAAATTTTGATGAAAGAAAATTCTCCTGTCAGTTCTCTTTTGAGGCTACACGTTTAGACATACACCTCACACCAAATCTTTTCGAGTTACAACGTGTTGTTTAGGAGATACAAGCTAATTTTTTACGATGCGTTATTTCATCCCGTAAAATATTTCCAATTTGTACTTATTTGCCTTTACTCTGCAAAATTTTATTTCCTTATAATGTGGTATTCTTACATATTCTTTCGAGAGAAAACTCTTCTGTGCCTTCTCTTTTCAGGCTCCACACTTAGACATACACGCAACACCAAAGCTTTTCGAGTTACAACATGTTGTTTAGGAAAAAGATGATTTCGCACGATGCGGGATTTCCTTAAAACGTGGTTTTCTGAAAAATTCTGACGAAAGAAAATTTTCTTGTGGGTTCTCTTTTGAGGCTACACGTTTAGACGTACACGCTACAGCAAATCTTTTCGAGTAACAATGTGTTGTTTAGGAGATTCAAGCTAATTTTGTACTATGCGTTAATTCTTCTCGTAAAGTTTTTCCAATATGTAAGTATTTGTCTTTACTCTGCAACACTGTATTTCCTTATAACGTGGTATTCTTACATATTCTTTCGAGAGAAAACTATCCTGTGCGTTCCCTTTTGAGGCTACACACTTAGATATACAGGCAACACCAAAGCTTTTCGAGGTACAACGTGTTGTTTATGAAAAACAAGATAATTTCGCACGATGCGGGATTTCCTTAAAACATGGTTTTCTGACAAATTTTGAAGAAAGAAAATTCTCCTGTGGGTTCTCTTTTGAGGCTGCACGTGTAGACGTACGAGCCTCACCAAATCTTTTCGAGTTCCAACGTGGTGTTTAGGAGATACAAGCTAATTTTGTACGACACGTTATTTCTTCTCTTAAAGTGTTTCCAATACGTACGTATTTGTCTTTACTCTGCAACACTGTATTTCCTTATAACGTAGTATTCTTACATATTCTTTCGAGAGAAAACTCTCCTGGGTGTTCTCTTTTGAGGCTACATGCTTAGACATACACGCAACAGCAAAGGTTTTCGAGTTACAATGTGTTGTTTAGGAAAAATAAGATAATTTCGCACGATGCGAGATTTCCTTAAAACGTGGTTTCTGACAAATTTTGATGAAAGAAAATTCTCCTGTGGGTTCTCTTTTGAGGCTACACGTTTAGACGTACACCTCACACCAAATCTTTTCGAGTTACAACGTGTTGTTTAGGAGATACAAGCTAACTTTGTACGATGCGTTATTTCTTCCCGTAAAATATTTCCAATTTGTACTTATTTGTCTTTACTCTGCAAAATTGTATTTCCTTATAATGTGGTATTCTTACATATTCTTTCGAGAGAAAACTCTTCTGTGCCTTCTCTTTTCAGGCTCCACACTTAGACATACACGCAACACCACAGCTTTTCGAGTTACAACATGTTGTTTAGGAAAAAGATGATTTCGCACGATGCGGGATTTCCTTAAAACGTGGTTTTCTGAAAAATTCTGACGAAAGAAAATTTTCTTGTGGGTTCTCTTTTGAGGCTACACGTTTAGACGTACACGCTACAGCAAATCTTTTCGAGTAACAATGTGTTGTTTAGGAGATTCAAGCTAATTTTGTACTATGCGTTAATTCTTCTCGTAAAGTTTTTCCAATATGTAAGTATTTGTCTTTACTCTGCAACACTGTATTTCCTTATAACGTGGTATTCTTACATATTCTTTCGAGAGAAAACTATCCTGTGCGTTCCCTTTTGAGGCTACACACTTAGATATACAGGCAACACCAAAGCTTTTCGAGGTACAACGTGTTGTTTATGAAAAACAAGATAATTTCGCACGATGCGGGATTTCCTTAAAACATGGTTTTCTGACAAATTTTGAAGAAAGAAAATTCTCCTGTGGGTTCTCTTTTGAGGCTGCACGTGTAGACGTACGAGCCTCACCAAATCTTTTCGAGTTCCAACGTGGTGTTTAGGAGATACAAGCTAATTTTGTACGACACGTTATTTCTTCTCTTAAAGTGTTTCCAATACGTACGTATTTGTCTTTACTCTGCAACACTGTATTTCCTTATAACGTAGTATTCTTACATATTCTTTCGAGAGAAAACTCTCCTGGGTGTTCTCTTTTGAGGCTACATGCTTAGACATACACGCAACAGCAAAGGTTTTCGAGTTACAATGTGTTGTTTAGGAAAAATAAGATAATTTCGCACGATGCGAGATTTCCTTAAAACGTGGTTTCTGACAAATTTTGATGAAAGAAAATTCTCCTGTGGGTTCTCTTTTGAGGCTACACGTTTAGACGTACACCTCACACCAAATCTTTTCGAGTTACAACGTGTTGTTTAGGAGATACAAGCTAACTTTGTACGATGCGTTATTTCTTCCCGTAAAATATTTCCAATTTGTACTTATTTGTCTTTACTCTGCAAAATTGTATTTCCTTATAATGTGGTATTCTTACATATTCTTTCGAGAGAAAACTCTTCTGTGCCTTCTCTTTTCAGGCTCCACACTTAGACATACACGCAACACCACAGCTTTTCGAGTTACAACATGTTGTTTAGGAAAAAGATGATTTCGCACAATGCGGGATTTCCTTAAAACGTGGTTTTCTGAAAAATTTTGACGAAAGAAAATTCTCCTGTGGGTTCTCTTTTGAGGCTACACGTTTAGACGTACACGCTACAGCAAATCTTTTCGAGTAACAATGTGTTGTTTAGGAGATTCAAGCTAATTTTGTACTATGCGTTAATTCTTCTCGTAAAGTATTCCAATATGTAAGTATTTGTCTTTACTCTGCAACACTGTATTTCCTTATAACGTGGTATTCTTACATATTCTTTCGAGAGAAAACTATCCTGTGCGTTCCCTTTTGAGGCTACACACTTAGATATACAGGCAACACCAAAGCTTTTCGAGGTACAACGTGTTGTTTATGAAAAACAAGATAATTTCGCACGATGCGGGATTTCCTTAAAACGTGGTTTTCTGACAAATTTTGAAGAAAGAAAATTCTCCTGTGGGTTCTCTTTTGAGGCTGCACGTGTAGACGTACGAGCCTCACCAAATCTTTTCGAGTTCCAACGTGTTGTTTAGGAGATACAAGCTAATTTTGTACGACACGTTATTTCTTCTCTTAAAGTGTTTCCAATACGTACGTATTTGTCTTTACTCTGCAACACTGTATTTCCTTATAACGTAGTATTCTTACATATTCTTTCGAGAGAAAACTCTCCTGGGTGTTCTCTTTAGAGGCTACATGCTTAGACATACACGCAACAGCAAAGGTTTTCGAGTTACAATGTGTTGTTAGGAAAAATAAGATAATTTCGCACGATGCGAGATTTCCTTAAAACGTGGTTTCTGACAAATTTTGATGAAAGAAAATTCTCCTGTGGGTTCTCTTTTGAGGCTACACGTTTAGACGTACACCTCACACCAAATCTTTTCGAGTTACAACGTGTTGTTTAGGAGATACAAGCTAATTTTATACGATGCGTTATTTCTTCCCGTAAAATATTTCCAATTTGTACTTATTTGTCTTTACTCTGCAAAATTGTATTTCCTTATAATGTGGTATTCTTACATATTCTTTCGAGAGAAAACTCTTCTGTGCCTTCTCTTTTCAGGCTCCACACTTAGACATACACGCAACACCTAAGCTTTTCGAGTTACAACATGTTGTTTAGGAAAAAGATGATTTCACACAATGCGGGATTTCCTTAAAACGTGGTTTTCTGAAAAATTTTGACGAAAGAAAATTCTCCTGTGGGTTCTCTTTTGAGGCTACACGTTTAGACGTGCACGCTACAGCAAATCTTTTCGAGTAACAATGTGTTGTTTAGGAGATTCAAGCTAATTTTGTACTCTGCGTTAATTCTTCTCGTAAAGTTTTTCCAATATGTAAGTATTTGTCTTTACTCTGCCACACTGTATTTCCTTATAACGTGGTATTCTTACATATTCTTTCGAGAGAAATCTATCCTGTGCGTTCCCTTTTGAGGCTACACACTTAGATATACAGGCAACACCAAAGCTTTTCGAGGTACAACGTGTTGTTTATGAAAAACAAGATAATTTCGCACGATGCGGGATTTCCTTAAAACGTGGTTTTCTGACAAATTTTGAAGAAAGAAAATTCTCCTGTGCTTTCTCTTTTGAGGCTACACGTTTAGACGTACACACCACACCAAATCCTTTCGAATTACCACATGTTGTTTAGGAGATACAAGCAAATTTTGTACGATGCAATATTTCTTCTCGTAAATTTTTCCAATACTTACGTATTTGTCTTTACTCTGCAACACTGTATTTCTTTATAACGTTGTATTCTTACATGTTCTTTCGAGAGAAAACTCTCCTGTGCGTTCTCTTTAGAGGCTCCATGCTTACACATACACGCAACACCAAAGCTTTTCGAGGTATAACGTTTTGTTTAGCAAAAAGAAGATGATTTCGCACGATACGGGATTTCCTTAAAACGTGGTTTTCTGACAAATTTTGAAGAAAGAAAATTCTCCTGTGGGTTCTCTTTTGAGGCTACATGTTTAAATGAACACGCCACACCAAATCTTTTCGAGTTACAATGTGTTGTTTTGGAGATACAAGCTAATTTTGTACGATGCGTTAATTCTTCTCCTAAAGTGTTTCCAATATGTACTTATTTGTCTTTACTCAGCAAAATTGTATTTCCTTATAACGTGGTATTCTTACATATTCTCTCGAGAGAAAACTCTCCTGTGCCTTCTCTTTTGAGGCTCCACGCTTACACATACACGCAACACCAAAACTTTTCGAGGTACAAGGTATTGTTTAGGAAAAACAAGATAATTTCGCACGATGCGGGATTTCCATAAAACGTGGTTTTCTGGAAAATTTTGACGAAAGAAAATTCTCCTGTGGGTTCACTTTTGTAGCCTCAGAAGAGAACGCACAGAAGAGTTTGCTCTTGAAAGAATATGTAAGAATACCACGTTATAAGGAAATACAGTGTTGCAGAGTAAAGACAAATAGGTACTTATTGGAAACACTTTACGAGAAGAAATAATGTATCGTACAAAATTAGCTTGTATCTCCTAAACAACACGTTGTAACTCGAAAAGATTTGGTGTGGCGTGTACGTCTAAACATGTAGCCCCAAAAGGGAACCCACAGGAGAATTTTCTTTCGTCAAAATTTGTCAGAAAACCACGTTTTAAGGAAATCCCTCATCGTGCGAAATTATCTTGTTATTCCTAAACAACACGTTCTTACTCGAAAAGCTTTGGTGTTGCGTGTATGTCTAAGCGTGTAGCCTCAGAAGAGAATGCACAGGAGAGTTTTCTCTCGAAAGAATATGTAAGAATACCACGTTATTTGGAAATACAGTGTTGCAGAGTAAAGACCAATATGTATATATTGGAAACACTTTATGAGAAGAAATAACGCATGGTAAAAAATTAGCTTGTATCTCCTAAACAACACGTTGTAACTCGAAAAGGTTTGGTGTGGTGTTTACATCTAAACGTGTAGCCTCAAAAGAGAACCCACAGGAGAATTTTCTTTCGTCAAAATTTTTTGAGAAAACCACGTTTTAAGGAAATCCTGCATCATGCGAAATTATCTTGTTTTTCCTAAACAACACGTTGTAACTCGAAAAGCTTTTGGGTTGCGTGTATGTCTAAACGTGTGGCCTCTAAAGAGAATGCACAGGAGAGTTTTCTCTCGAAAGAATATGTAAGAATACCACGTTATAAGGTAATACAGTGTTGCAGAGTAAAGACAAATACATACGTATTGGAAACACTTAACGAGAAGAAATAACGCATCTACAAAATTAGCTTGTATCTCCTAAACAACACGTTGTAACTGGAAAAGATTTCATGTGGCGTGTACGTCTAAACATGTAGCCTCAAAAGAGAACCCACAGGAGAATTTTCTTTCGTCAAAATTTGTCAGACAACCACGTTTTAAGGAAATCCCGCATCGTGCGAAATTATTTTGTTTTTCCAAAACAACACGTTGTAACTCGACAAGCTTTGGTGTTGCGTGTATGTCTAAGCATGTAGCCTCAAAAGAGAACGCACAGGAGAGGTTTCTCTCGAAAGAATATGTAAGAAAACCACGATATATGGAAATACAGTGTTGCAGAGTAAAGACAAATATGTACGTATTGGAAACTCTTAACGAGAAGAAATAACGCATCTACAAAATTAGCTTGTATCTCCTAAACAACACGTTGTGACTCAAAAGGATTTCGTGTGGCATGTACGTCTAAACGTGTAGCCTCAAAAGAGAACCCACAGGAGTATTTTCTTTCGTCAAAATTTTTCAGAAAACCACGTTTTAAGGAAATCCCGCATCGTGAGAAATTATTTTGTTTTTCCAAAACAACACGTTGTAACTCGAAAAGCTTTGGTGTTGCGTGTATGTCTAAGCATGTAGCCTCAAAAGAGAACGCACAGGAGAGGTTTCTCTCGAAAGAATATGTAAGAAAACCACGATATATGGAAATACAGTGTTGCAGAGTAAAGACAAATATGTACGTATTGGAAACACTTTACGAGAAGAAATAACGCATGGTATAAAATTAGCTTGTATCTCCTAAACAACACGTTGTGACTCAAAAGGATTTGATGTGGTGTTTACATCTAAACGTGTAGCCTCAAAAGAGAACCCACAGGAGTATTTTCTTTCATCAAAATTTTTTCAGAAAACCACGTTTTAAGGAAATCCCGCATCGTGCGAAATTATTTTGTTTTTGCTAAACAACACGTTGTAACTCGAAAAGCTTTGGTGTTGCGTGTATGTCTAAGCGTGTAGCCTCAAAAGAGAATGCACAGTAGAGTATTCTCTCGAAAGAATATGTAAGAATACCACGTTATAAGGAAATACAGTGTTGCAGAGTAAAGACAGATACATACGTATTGGAAACACTTTACGAGAAGGAATAATACATCGTACAAAATTAGCTTGTATTTCCTAAACAACACGCTGTAACTCGAAATGATTTGGTGTGGCATGTACGTTGAAATGTGTAGCCTCAAAAGAGAACCCACAGGAGAATTTTCTTTCGTCAAAATTTGTCAGAAAACCACGTTTTAAGGAAATCCCGCATCGTGCGAAATTATCTTGTGTTTCCCTAACAACACGTTTTAACTCGAAAAGCTTTGGTGTTGCGTGTATGTCTAAACGTGTCAGCTCAAAGAGAAAGCACAGGAGAGTTTTCTCTCGAAAGAATATATAAGAATACCACGTTATAAGGAAATACAGTGTTGCAGAGTAAAGACAAATACGTATGTATTGGAAACACTTACGAGAAGAAATAACGCATCGTACAAAATTAGCTTGTATCTCCTAAACAAGGCGTTGTAACTCGAAAAGATCTGGTGTGGCGTGTAGCCTCAAAAGAGATCCCACAGGAGAATTTTCTTTCGTCAAAATTTGTCAGAAAACCACGTATTAAGGAAATCCCCCATCGTGCGAAATTATCTTGTTTTTCCTAAACAACACGTTGTGACTCAAATAGCTTTGGTTCTGCGTGTATGTCTAAGCGTGTAGCCTCAAAAGTGAACGCACAGGAGAGTTTTCTCTAGAAAGAATATGAAAGAATACCACGTTATAAGGAAATACAGTGTTGCAGAGTAAAGACAGATGCATACATATTGGAAACACTTTACGAGAAGAAATAATGCATCGTACAAAATTAGCTTGTATTTACTAAAAAGCACGTTGTAACTCGAAAAGATTTGGTGTGGCATGTACCTCTAAACGTGTAGCATCTAAAGAGAATACACTGGAGAATTTTCTTTGGTCAAAATTTGTCAGAAAACCACATTTTAAGGTAATCCCGCATCGTGCGATATTATCTTGTTTTTCCTAAACAACAAGTTGTAACTCGAAAAGCTTTGGTGTAGCGTGTAAGTCTAAGCGTGTAGCCTCAAAAGAGAACGCACAGGAGAGTTTTCTCTCGAAAGAATATGTAAGAATACCAAGTTATAAGGAAATACAGTGTTGCAGAATAAAGACAATTACATATGTATTGGAAACACTTTACCAGACGAAATATTGCATCGTACAAAATTAGCTTGTTTCTCCTAAACAACACGTCGTAACTCGAAAAGATTTGGTGTGGCGTGTACGTCTAAAAGTGTAGCCTTATAAGAGAACCCACAGTAGAATTTTCTTTGGTCAAAATTTGTCAGAAAACCACGTTTTAAGGAAATCCCACATCGTGCGAAATTATCTTGTTTTTCCTAAACAACACGTTGTAACTCAAAAAGCTTTGGTATTGGGTGTATGTCTAAGAATGTAGCCTCAAAAGAGAACGCACAGGAGAGTTTTCTCTCGAAAGAATATGTAGGAATACTACGTTATATGGAAAAACAGTGTTACAGAGTAAAGACAATTATGTACGTATTTGAAACACTTTACGAGAAGAAATAATGCATGGGAAAAAATTAGCTTGTATCTCCTAAACAACACGTAGTAACTCGAAAGGATTTGGTGTGGTGTTTACATCTAAAGGTGTAGCCTCAAAAGAGAACCCACAGGAGTATTTTCTTTCGTCAAAATTTTTTCAGAAAACCACGTTTTAAGGAAATCCGGCATCGTGTGAAATTATCTGGTTTTTCCTAAACAACACGTTGTAACTCGAAAAGCTTTGGTTTTGCATGTATGTCGAAGCGTGTAGCCTCAAAAGAGAACGCACAAGAGAGTATTCTCTCGAAAGAATATGTAAGAATACCACGTTATAAGGACATACAGTGTTGCAGAGTAAAGACAGATACATACATATTGGAAACACTTTACGAGAAGGAATGATACATCGTACAAAATTAGCTTGTATTTCCTAAACAACACGTTGTAACGCGAAAAGATTTTGTGTGGCATGTACGTTGAAACGTGTAGCCTCAAAAGAGAACCTACAGGAGAATTTTCTTTCGTCAAAATATGTCAGAAAACCACGTTTTAAGGAAATCCCGCATCGTGCGAAATTATCTTGTTTTTCCTAAACAACACGTTGTAACTCGAAAAGCTTTGGTGTAAACAACACGTTGTAACTCGAAAAGATTTGGTGTGGTGTTTACATCTAAACGTGTAGCATCAAAAGAGAACCCACAGGAGAATTTTCTTTGGTCAAAATTTTTTCAGAAAACCATGTTTTAAGGAAGTCCTGCATTGTGCGAAATTATTTTGTTTTTCCTAAACAACACGTTGTAACTCGAAAAGCTTTGGTGCTGCGTGTATGTCTAAGCGTGTAGCCCAAAAGAGAACGCACAGGAGAGTTTTTCCTCGAAAGAATATGTAAGAATATCACGTTATAAGGAAATACAGTGTTGCAGAGTAAAGACAATTAAGTACATATTGGACACACTTTACAAGAAGAAATAACGCATCGAACAAAATTTGCTTGTATCTCCTAAACAACAAGTTGTAACTCGAAAAGATTTGGTGTGGCGTGTACGTCTAAACCTGTAGCCTCAAAAGACAACGCACAGGAGAACTTTCTTTCGTCAAAATTTGTCAGAAAACCACGTTTTAAGGATATCCCGCATCGTGCAAAATTATCCTGTTTTTCCTAAACAACACGTTGTAACTCGAAAAGCTTTGGTGTTGCGTGTATGTCTAAGCGTGTAGCCTCTAAAGAGAACGCACTGGAGAGTTTTCTCTCGAAAGAACATGTAAGAATACAATGTTATTAGGAAATACAGTGTTGCAGAGTAAAGACAAATACGTAAATATTGGAAACACTTTACGAGAATAAATAATGCATCGTACAAAATTAGCTTGTATCTCCTAAACAACACGTGGTAATTCAAAAGGATATGGTGTGGCGTGCACGTCTAAACGTGTAGCCTCAAAAGAGAACCCACAGGAGAATTTTCTTTCGTCAAAATTTGTCAGAACACCAAGTTTTAAGGTAATCACGCATCGTGCGAAATTATCTTCTTTTTCATAAACAACACGTTGTAACTTGACAAGCTTTGGTGTTGCCTGTATGTCTAAGTGTGTAGCCTCAAAAGGGAACGCACAGGATAGTTTTCTCTCGAAAGAATGTGTAAGAATACCACGTTATAAGGAAATACAGTGTTGCAGAGTAAAGACAAATACGTACGTATTGGAAACACTTTACGAGAAGAAATAAAGCATCGTACAAAATTAGCTTGTATGTCCTAAACAACACGTGGTAACTCGAAAGGATTAGGTGTGACGTGCACGTCGAAACGTGAAGCCTCAAAAGAGAACCAAAAGAATAATTTTCTTTCTTCAAAATTTGTCAGAAAACCATGTTTTAAGGAAATCCGGCATCGTGCGAAAGTATCTTGTTTTTTATAAACAACACGTTGTATCTCAAAAAGCTTTGGTGTTGCCTGTATGTCTAAGTGTTTAGCCTCAAAAGGGAATGCACAGGATAGTTTTCTCTCGAAAGAATATGTAAGAATACCACGTTATAAGGAAATACAGTGTTGCAGAGTAAAGACAAATACGTACGTATTGGAAACACTTTACGAGAATTAACGCATTATAAAAAATTAGCTTGTATCTCCTAAACAACACAATGTAACTCGAAAAGATTTGGTGTGACGTGAACATCTAAATATGTAGCCTCAAAAGTGAACCCACAGGAGAATTTTCTTTCGTCAAAATTTTTCAGAAAACCAGGTTTTTAGGAAATCCCGCATCATGCGAAATCATCTTCTTTTTCCTAAACAACACGTTGTAACTCGAAAAGCTTTGGTGTTGCGTGTTTGTCTAATCGTGTAGCCTCAAAAGAGAATGCACAGGAGAGTTTTCCCTCGAAAAAATATGTAAGAATACCATGTTATAAGGAAATACAGTGTTGCAGAGTAAAGACAAATATGTACGTATTGGAAACACTTTACGAGAAGAAATAACGCATCATACAATATTTGCTTGTGTCTCCTAAACAACACGTTGTAACTGAAAAATATTTGGTGTGGCTCGTACGTCTACACGTGTAGCCTCAAAAGAGAACCTACAGGAGAACTTTCTTTCGTCAAAATTTGTCAGAAAACCACGTTTTAAGGAAATCCCGCTTCGTGCAAAATTATCTTGTTTTTCCTAAACAACACGTTGTACCTCGAAAAGCTTTGGTGTTGCATGTATGTCTGAGCATGTAGCCTCTAAAGAGAATGCACAGGAGAGTTTTCTCTCGAAAGAACATGTAAGAATACAACGTTATAAGGAAATACAGTGTTGCAGAGTAAAGACAAATACATATGTATTGGAACCACTTTGCGAAAAGAAATAACGCATCATACAAAATTAGCTTGTATCTCTTAAACAACATGTTGTAACTCGGAAGGATTTGGTGTGGCGTGCACGTCTAAACGTGTAGCCTCAAAAGAGAAGCCACAGGAGAATTTTCTTTCGTCAAAATTTGTCAGAAAACCACGTTTTAAGGAAATCCCGCATCGTACAAAATTATATTGTTTTCCATAAACAACACGTTGTAACTCGAAAAGCTTTGGTGTTGCCTGTATGTCTAAGTGTGTAGCCTCAAAAGGGAACGCACAGGATAGTTTTCTCTCGAAGGAATATGTAAGAATACCACGTTATAAGGAAATATAATGCTGCAGTGTAAAGACAAATATGTACTTATTGGAAACACTTTATGAGAAGAATTAACGCATCGTAAAAAATTAGCTTATATCTCCTAAACAACACGTTGTAATTCGAAAAGATTTGGTGTGGCTCATACCTCTACACGTGTAGCCTCAAAAGAGAACCCACAGGAGAACTTTCTTTCGTCAAAATTTTTCAGAAAACCACGTTTTATGGAAATCTCGCATCGTGCTAAATTATCTTGTTTTTCCTAAACAACACATTGTAACTCGAAAAGCTTTGGCGTTGCATGTTTGACTAAGCGTGTCCCCTCAAAAGAGAACGCACAGGAGAGTTTTCCCTCGAAATAATATGTAAGAATACCATGTTATAAGGAAATACAGTGTAGCAGATTAAAGACAAATAAGTACGTATTGGAAACACTTTACGAGAAGAAATAATGCTTCGTACAAAATTAGCTTGTATCTCCTAAACAACACGTGGTAACTTGAAAGGATTTGGTGTGGCGTGTACGTCTAAACGTGTAGCCTCAAAAGAGAACCCACAGGAGAATTTTCTTTATTCAAAATTTTTCAGAAAACCACATTTTAAGGAAATCCCGAATCGTGCGAAATCATCTTCTTTTTCCTAAACAACATGTTGTAACTCGAAAAGCTATGGTGTTGCGTGTATGTGTAAGCGTGGAGCCACAAAAGAGAAGGCACTGGAGAGTTTTCACTCCAAAGAATATGTAAGAATACCACGTTATAAGGAAATACAATTTTGCAGAGTAAAGACAAATAAGTACATATTGGAAACACTTTACGAGAAGAAATAACACATCTTACAAAATTATCTTGTATCTCCTAAACAACACGTTGTAACTCGAAAGGATTTGGTGTGACGTGTACGTCTAAAAGTGTAGCCTCAAACGAGAACACACAGGAGAATTTTCTTTCATCAAAATTTGTCAGAAACCACGTTTTAAGGAAATCTCGCATCGTGCGAAATTATCTTGTTTTTCCTAAACAACACGTTGTAACTCGAAAAGCTTTGGTGTTGCGTGTATGTCTAAGCGTGTAGCCTCAAAAGAGAATGCACAGGAGAGTTTTCTCTCGAAAGAATATGTAAGAATACCACGTTATAAGGAAATAAAGTGTTGCAGAATAAAGACAACTACGTACGTATTGGAAACACTTTAAGAGAAGAAATAACACATCGTACAAAATTAGCTTGTATCTCCTAAACAACACGTTGTAACTCGAAAAGATTTGGTGTGGCTCGTACCTCTACACGTGTAGCCTCAAACGAGAACCCACAGGATAACTTTCTTTCGTCAAAATTTTTCAGACAACCACGTTTTATGGAAATCTCGCAACGTGCAAAATTATCTTGTATTTCCTAAACGACACATTGTAACTCGAAAAGCTTTGGCGTTGCGTGTATGTCTAAGCGTGTAGCATCTAAAGAGAACGCACAGGAGAGTTTTCTCTCGAAAGAATATGTAAGAATACAACGTTATAAGGAAATACACTGTTGTAGAGTTAAGACAAATAAGTACTTATTGGAAAACTTTACGAGCAGAAGTAACACATCTTACAAAATTAGCTTGTATCTCCGAAACAACACGTGGTAACTCGAAAAGATTTGGTGTGCCGTGTACGTCTAAACGTGTAGCCTCAAAAGAGAACCCACAGGAGAATTTTCTTTCGTCAAAATTTTTCAGAAAACCACATTTTAAGGAAATCCTGCATCGTGCGAAATCATCTTCTTTTTCCTAAACAACATGTTGTAACTCGAAAAGCTTTGGTGTTGCGTGTATGTGTAAGCATGAAGCCTCAAAAGAGAAGGCACAGGAGAGTTTTCTCTCGAAAGATTATATAAGAATACCACGTTATAAGGAAATACAATTTTGCAGAGTAAAGACAAATAAGTACATATTGGAATGACTTTACAAGAAGAAATAACGCATCGTAAAAAAGTAGCTTGTATCTCCTAAACAACACGTTGTAACTCGAAAAGATTTGGTGTGACGTGTACGTCTAAGCATGTAGCCTCAAACGGGAACCCACAAGAGACTTTTCTTTCATCAAAATTTGTCAGAAACCACGTTTTAAGGAAATCTCGCATCATGCGAAATTATCTTGTTTTTCCTAAATAACACGTTATAACTCAAAAAGCTTTGATGTTGCCTGTATGTCTAAGTGTGTAACCTCAAAAGAGAATGCACAGGATAGTTTTCTCTTGAAAGAATATGTAAGAATACCATGTTATAAGGAAATACAATGTTGCAGAGTAAAGACAAATACGTACGTATTGGAAACACTTTACGAGAAGAATTAACGCATCTTAAAAAATTAGCTTGTATCTCCTAAACAACACGTTGTAACTCGAAAAGATTTGGTGTGGCATGTACGTCTAAACGTGTAGCCTCAAAAGAGAACCTACAGGAGAATTTTCTTTCTTCAAAATTTTTCAAAAAACCACGTTTTAAGGAAATCCCGCATCGTGTCAAATCATCTTCTTTTTCCTAAACAACATGTTGTAACTTGAAAAGCATTGGTGTTTCGTGTATGTGTAAGCGTGGAGCCTCAAAAGAAAAGGCACAGGAGAATTTTCTCTCGAAAGAATATGTAAGAATACCACGTTATACGGAAATACAATTTTGCAGAGTATAGACAAATAAGTACATATTGGAAACACTTACAAGAAGAAATAACGCATCGTACAAAATTAGCTTGTATCTCCTAAACAACACGTTGTAACTCGAAAAGATTTGGTGTGGCGTGTATGTCTAAAAGTGTAGCCTCAAAAGAGAACCCACAGGAGAATTTTATTTCATCAAAATTTGTCAGAAACCAGGTTTTAAGGAAATCTCGCATCGTGCGAAATTATCTTGTTTTTCCTAAACAACACGTTGTAACTCGAAAAGCTTTGGTGTTGCGTGTATGTCTAAGCGTGTAGCCTCAAAAGAGAACGCACAGGATAAAATTCTCCTGTGGGTTCTCTTTTGAGGGTACACGTTTAGACGTACACGCGACAACAAATCCTTTCGAGTTATAACGTGTTGTTTAGGAGATACAAGCTAATTTTGTACTATGTGTTATTTCATCTCGCAAAGTTTAAGTGTTTCCAATAAGTATGTATTTGTCTTTACTCTGCAACACTCTATTTCCTTAAAACGTGGTATTCCTACATATTCTTTCTGGAGAAAACTCTCCTGTGCATTCTCTTTTGAGGCTACACGATTAGAAATACACGCAACACCAAATCCTTTCGAGTTACAAAGTGTTGTTTAGGAAAAACAAGATATTTTCGCACGGTGCGGGATTTCCGTAAAAAGTGGTTTTTGACAAATTTTGACCAAAGAAAAGTCTCCTGTGGGTTCTCTTTTGAGGCTACACGTTTAGACGTACACACCACACCAAATCTTTTCCAGTTACAACGTGTTCTTTAGGAGATACAAGCTAATTTTGCATGATGCTTTATTTCTTCTCGTAAAGTGTTTCCAATAAGTACGTATTTGTCTATATTCTGCTTCACTGTATTTCCTTATAACGCGGTATTCTTACATATTCTTTCGAGAGAAAACTCTCCTGTGCGTTCCCCGTTGAGGCTACGCACTTAGACATACACGCAACACCAAAGCTTTTCAAGTTACAACGTGTTGTTTAGGAAAAACAAGATAATTACGCACGATGCGGGATTTCCTTAATAAGTGGTTTTCTGACAAATTTTGACCAAGGAAAATTCCTCTATGGGTTCTCTTTTGAGGCTACACGTTTAGACGTACAGGCCACACCAAATCTTTTTAAGTTACACCGTGTTGTTTAGGAGATACAAGCTAATTTTGTACGATGCGTTATTTCTTCTCCTAAAGTGTTTCCAATAAGTAAGTATATGTCTTTATTCTGCAACACTGTATTTCCTTATAATGTGGTATTCTTACATATTCTTTCAAGAAAAAACTCTCCTGTGCGTTCACATTTGAGGCTACACGCTTAGACATATACGCAACACCAAAGCTTTTCGAGTTACACCGTGTTGTTTAGGAAGAACAAGATAATTTTGCAAGATGCGGGATTTCCTAAAAACTAGGTTTTCTGACAAATTTTGACGAAAGAAAATTCTCCTGTGGGTTCTCTTTTGAGGCTACACATTTAGATGTACACGCAACACCAAATCTTTTTGAGTTTCAACGTGTTATTTAGGAGATACAAGCTAATTTTTTAAGATGCGTTATTTCTTCTCGTAAAGTGTGTCCAATACGTACTTATTTGTCTTTACTCTGCAACACTGTATTTCCTTATAACGTGGTATTCTTACATATTCTTTCGAGAGAAAACTCTCTTGTGTGTTCTCTTTTGAGGCTACACGCTTAGACATACACGCAGCACCAAAGCTTTTCGAGTTACAACGTGTTGTTTAGGAAAAACAAGATAATTTCCACGATGCGGGATTTCCATAAAACGTGGTTTTCTGACAAATTTTGACGAAAGAAAATTCTCCTGTGAGTTCTCTTTTGAGGCTGTACGTTTAGACGTACACGCCACACCAAATCTTTTCGAGTTACATCGTGTTGTTTAGGAGATACAAGCTAATTTTGTACGATGCGTTATTTCTTCTCGTAAGTGTTTCCAATACATACGTAATTGTCTTTACTCTGCAACACTGTATTTCCTTATAACGTGGTATTCTTATATATTCTTTCGAGAGAAAACTCTCCTGTGCGTTCTCTTTTGAGGCCACACGTTTAGACATACACGCAACACCAAAGCTTTTCGAGTTACAATGTGTTGTGTCGGAAAAACAAGATAATTTCGCACAATGCGGGATTTATTTAAAACAGGTTGTAATTCGAAAAGCTTTGGTGTTGCGTGTATGTCTAAGCATGTAGCCTCTAAAGAGAACGCACAGGAGAGTTTTTCTCTCGAAAGAATATGCAAGATTACCACGTTATAAGGAAATACAGTGTTGCAGAGTAAAGGCAAATACATACGTATTGGAAACATTTAACCTTTACGAGAAGAAATAACGCATCTTAAAAAATTCGCTTGTATCTCCTAACCAACACGTTGTAACTCGAAAGGATTTGGTGTGGCGTGTAAGTCTAAATGTGTAGCCTCAAAAGAGAACCCACAGGAGAATTTTCTTTCTTCAAAATTTGTCAGAAAACCACGTTTTATGGAAATCCCGCATCGTGCGAAATTATCTTGTTTTTTCGAAACAACACGTTGTAACTCAAAAAGCTTTGTTGTTGCGTGTATGTCTAAGCGTGTAGCCTCAAAAGAGAATGCAAAGGAGAGTTTTTTTCTCGAAAGAATATGTAAGAATACCACGTTATTATGAAACACAGTGTTGTAGAGTAAAGACAAATACGTATTGGAAAAACTTTAGGAGAAGAAATAACGCATCGTAAAAAATTAGCTTGTATCTCCCAAACAACACGTTGTAACTTAAAAAGATTTGGTGTGTAGCCTGTACATCTAAACGTGTAGCCTCAAAAGAGAACCCACAGGAGAATTTTCTTTCGTCAAAATTTTCCAGAAAACCACGTTTTAAGGAAATCCCGCATCGTGCGCAATTATCTTGTTTTTCCTAAACAACACGTTGTAACTCGAAAAGCTTTGGTGTTTGGTGTATGTCTAAGCGTGTAGCCCCAAAAGAGAACGCACAGGAGAGTTTTCTCTCGAAAGAATATGTAAGAATACCACGTTATAAGGAAATACAGTGTGGCAGAGTAAAGACAAATACGTACGTATTGGAAGCACTTTATGAGAGAAATAACGCATCTTGCAAAATTAGCTTGTATGTCCTAAACAACACGTTGTAACTCAAAAAGATTTAGTGTGGCGTGTTCGTCTAAAAGTGTAGCCTCAAAAGAGAACCCACAGGAGAGTTTTCTTTCGTCAAAATTTGTCAGAAAACCACGTTTTAAGGAAATCCCGCATCTTGCGAAATTATCTTGTTTTTCCTAAACAACACGTTGTAACTAGAAAAGCTTTGGTGTTGCGTGTATGTCTAAGCATGCAGCCTCAAAAGAGAATGCACAGGAGAGTTTTCTCTCGAAAAAATATGTAAGAATGCCACGTTATAAGGAAATATATTGCTGCAGAGTAAAGACATACACGTACTTAATGGAAACACATTATGAGAAGAAATAACGCATGGTACAAAATTAGCTTGTATCTCCGAAACAACACGTGGTAACTCAAAAAGATTTGGTGTGGCATGTACGTCTGAGAGTGTAGCCTCAGAAGAGAACCCACAGGAGAATTTTCTAACCTCAAAATTTGTCAGAAAACCACGTTTTAAGGAAATCCCGCATCGTGCGTAATTATCTTGTTTTTCCTAATCAACACTTTGTAACTCGAAAAGCTTTGGTGTTGCGTGTATGTCTAAGCGTGTAGCCTCCAAAGAGAACGCACAGGATAGTTTTCTCTCAAAAGAATATGTAAGAAAACCATGTTATAAGGAAATAAAGTGTTGCAGAGTAAAGACAAATACGTACTTATGGGAAACACTTTACGAGAAGAAATAACGCATCATGTAAAATTAGCTTGTATCTCCTAAACAACACGCTGTAACTCGAAAAGATTTGGTGTGGCGTGTAGGTCTAAACGTGTAGCCTCAAAAGAGAACCCACAGGAGAGTTTTCTTTTGTCGAAATTTGTCAAAAACCACGTTTTAAGGAAATCCCGCATCGTGCGAAATTATCTTGTTTTTCCTAAACAACATGTTGTAACTCGAAAAGCATTGGTGTTGCGTGTATGTCTAAGCGTGTAGCCTCAAAAGAGAACGCACAGGAGAGTTTTCTCCCGAAAGAATATGTAGGAATACCACATTATAAGGAAATACAGTGTTGCAGAGTAAAGACAAATACATACTTATTGGAAACACTTAAACTTAACGAGTAGAAATAACACATAGTACAAAATTAGCTTGTATCTCCTAAACAACACGTTATAACTCGAAAGGATTTGGTGTGGCTTGTACGTCTAAATGTGTACCCTCAAAAGAGAACCCACGGGAGAATTTTCTTTCCTTCAAAATTTGTCAGAAAACCAAGTTTTAAGGAAATCGCGCATCATGCGAAATTATCTTGTTTTTCCTAAACAACACGTTGTAACTCGAAAAGCTTTGGTGTTGCATGTATGTCTAAGCGTGTAGCCTCCAAAGAGAACGCACAGGAGAGTTTTCTCTCGAAAGAATATGTAAGAATACCACGTTATAAAGAAATACAGCGTTGCAGAGTAAAGGCAAATACATACGTATTGGAAATACTTAAACTTTACGAGAAGAAATAACGCATCTAAAAAAATTAGCTTGTATCTCCTAAACAACACGTTGTATCTCAAAAAGATTTGGTGTGGCGTGTACATCTAAACGTGTAGCCTCAAAAGAGAACCCACAGGAGAATTTTCTTTCGTCAAAATTTGTCAGAAAACCACGTTTTATGGAAATCCCGCATCGTGCGAAATTATCTTTTTTTTTCGGAAACAACACGTTGTAACTCGAAAAGCTTTGTTGTTGCATGTATGTCTAAGCGTGTAGCCTCAAAAGAGAATGCAAAGGAGAGTTTTGTCTCGAAAGAATATGTAAGAATACCACGTTATTAGGAAACACAGTGTTGTAGAGTAAAGACAAATACGTATTGGAAAAACTTTACGAGAAGAAATAACGCATAGTACAAAATTAGCTTGTATCTCCTAAACAACACGTTGTAACTTACAAAGATTTGGTGTGGCCTGTACGTCTAAACGTGTAGCTTCAAAAGAGAACCCACAGGAGAATTTTCTTTCGTCAAAATTTTTCAGAAAACCACGTTTTAAGGAAATCCCGCATCTTGCGAAATTATCTTGTTTTTCCTAAACAACACGTTGTAACTAGAAAAGCTTTGGTGTTGCGTGTATGTCTAAGCATGCAGCCTCAAAAGAGAATGCACAGGAGAGTTTTCCCTCGAAAGAATATGTAAGAATGCCACGTTATAAGGAAATATATTGCTGCAGAGTAAAGACATACACGTACTTAATGGAAACACATTATGAGAAGAAATAACGCATGGTACAAAATTAGCTTGTATCTCCGAAACAACACGTGGTAACTCAAAAAGATTTGGTGTGGCATGTACGTCTGAGAGTGTAGCCTCAGAAGAGAACCCACAGGAGAATTTTCTAACCTCAAAATTTGTCAGAAAACCACGTTTTAAGGAAATCCCACATCGTGCGTAATTATCTTGTTTTTCCTAATCAACACGTTGTAACTCGAAAAGCTTTGGTGTTGCGTGTATGTCTAAGCGTGTAGCCTCCAAAGAGAACGCACAGGATAGTTTTCTCTCAAAAGAATATGTAAGAAAACCATGTTATAAGGAAATAAAGTGTTGCAGAGTAAAGACAAATACGTACTTATGGGAAACACTTTACGAGAAGAAATAACGCATCATGTAAAATTAGCTTGTATCTCCTAAACAACACGCTGTAACTCGAAAAGATTTGGTGTGGCGTGTAGGTCTAAACGTGTAGCCTCAAAAGAGAACCCACAGGAGAGTTTTCTTTTGTCAAAATTTGTCAAAAACCACGTTTTAAGGAAATCCCGCATCATGCGAAATTATCTTGTTTTTCCTAAACAACATGTTGTAACTCGAAAAGCATTGGTGTTGCGTGTATGTCTAAGCGTGTAGCCTCAAAAGAGAACGCACAGGAGAGTTTTCTCCCGAAAGAATATGTAGGAATACCACATTATAAGGAAATACAGTGTTGCAGAGTAAAGACAAATACATACTTATTGGAAACACTTAAACTTAACGAGTAGAAATAACACATAGTACAAAATTAGCTTGTATCTCCTAAACAACACGTTATAACTCGAAAGGATTTGGTGTGGCTTGTACGTCTAAATGTGTACCCTCAAAAGAGAACCCACGGGAGAATTTTCTTTCGTTCAAAATTTGTCAGAAAACCAAGTTTTAAGGAAATCGCGCATCATGCGAAATTATCTTGTTTTTCCTAAACAACACGTTGTAACTCGAAAAGCTTTGGTGTTGCATGTATGTCTAAGCGTGTAGCCTCCAAAGAGAACGCACAGGAGAGTTTTCTCTCGAAAGAATATGTAAGAATACCACGTTATAAAGAAATACAGTGTTGCAGAGTAAAGGCAAATACATATGTATTGGAAACACTTAAACTTTACAAGAAGAAATAACGCATCTAAAAAAATTAGCTTGTATCTCCTAAACAACACGTTGTATCTCAAAAAGATTTGGTGTGGCGTATACATCTAAACGTGTAGCCTCAAAAGAGAACCCACAGGAGAATTTTCTTTCGTCAAAATTTGTCAGAAAACCACGTTTTATGGAAATCCCGCATCGTGCGAAATTATCTTTTTTTTTCGGAAACAACACGTTGTAACTCGAAAAGCTTTGTTGTTGCATGTATGTCTAAGCATGTAGCCTCAAAAGAGAATGCAAAGGAGAGTTTTGTCTCGAAAGAATATGTAAGAATACCACGTTATTAGGAAACACAGTGTTGTAGAGTAAAGACAAATACGTATTGGAAAAACTTTACGAGAAGAAATAAAGCATAGTACAAAATTAGCTTGTATCTCCTAAACTACACGTTGTAACTTACAAAGATTTGGTGTGGCCTGTACGTCTAAACGTGTAGCTTCAAAAGAGAACCCACAGGAGAATTTTCTTTCGTCAAAATTTTTCAGAAAACCACGTTTTAAGGAAATCCCGCATCGTGCGCAATTATCTTCTTTTTCCTAAACAACACGTTGTAACTCGAAAAGCTTTGGTGTTGCGTCTGTGTCTAAGCGTGTAGCCTCAAAAGAGAACGCATAGGAGAGTTTTCTCTCAAAAGAGTATGTAAGAATACCACTTTATAAGGAAATACAGTGTTGCAGAGTAAAGGCAAATACGTATGTATTGGAAACACTTTACCAGAAGAAATAACGCAACGTACAAAATTAGCTTGTATCTCCTAAACAACAAGTTGTAACTCGAAAAGATTTGGTGTGGCATGTACGTCTAAACGTGTAGCCTCAAAAGAGAACCCACAGGAGAATTTTTTTCGTCAAAACTTTTCAGAAAACCACGTTTTAAGGAAATCCCGCATCGTGCGAAATTATCTTGTTTTTCCTAAACAACACGTTGTAACTCGAAAAGCTTTGGTGTTGCGTGTATGTCTAAGCGTGTAGCCTCAAAAGAGAACGCACAGGAGAGTTTTTTCTCGATAGAATTTGTAAGGATACCACGTTATAAGGAAATACAGTGTTGCAGAGTAAAGACAAATACGTATGTATTGGAAACCCATAAACTTTACGAGATGAAATAAAACATCGTACAAAATTAGCTTGTATCTCCTAAACAACACGTTGTAACTCGAAAAGATTTGGTGTGGCGTGTAAGTCTAAACGTGTAGCCTCAAAAGAGAACCCACAGGAGAATTTTCTTTCATCAAAATTTTTCAGAAAGCCACGTTTTAAGGAAATACCGCATCGTGAAAAATTATCTTGTTCTTCCTAAAAAACACGTTTTAACTCGAAAAGCTTTGGTGTAGGGTGTATGTCTAAGCGTGCAGCCTCAAAAGAGAATGCACAGGAGAGTTTTCTCTCGAAAGAATATGTAAGAATACCACGTTATAAGGAAACATATTGCTGCAGAGTAAAGACGTATACGTATTTATTGGAAACACATTATGAGAAGAAATAGCACATGGTACAAAATTAGCTTGTATCTCCAAAACAACACGTGGTAACTCAAAAAGATTTGGTGTGGCGTGTACGTCTGAACATGTAGCCTCAAAAGAGAACCCACAGGAGAATTTTCTTACGTCAAAATTTGTCAGAAAACCACGTTTTAAGGAAATCCCGTATCGGGCGAAATTATCTTGTTTTTCCTAATCAACACGTTGTAACTCGAAAAGCTTTGGTGTTGCGTGTATGTCTAAGCGTGTAGCTTTCAAAGAGAACGCACAGGATAGTTTTCTCTCGAAAGAATATGTAAGAATACCACGTGATAAGGAAATACAGTGTTGCAGAGTAAAGACAAATACGTACTTATTGGAAACACTTTACAAGAAGAAATAACGCATCATGCAAAATTAGCTTGTATCTCCTAAACAACACGCTGTAACTCGAAAAGATTTGGTGTGGCGTGTACGTCTAAACGTGTAGCCTCAAAAGACAACCCACAGGAAAGTTTTCTTTTGTCAAAATCTGTCAAAAACCACGTTTTAAGGAAATCCCGCATCGTGCGAAATTATCTTGTTTTTCCTAAACAACATGTTGTAACTCGAAAAGCATTGGTGTTGCGTGTATGTCTAAGCGTGTAGCCTCAAAAGAGAACGCACAGGAGAGTTTTCTCCCGAAAGAATATGTAGGAATACCACCTTATAAGGAAATACAGTGTTGCAGAGTAAAGACAAATACATACTTATTGGAAACACTTAAACTTAACGAGTAGAAATAACACATAGTACAAAATTAGCTTTTATCTCCTAAACAACACGTTATAACTCGAAAGGATTTGGTGTGGCTTGTACGTCTAAATGTGTACGCTCAAAAGAGAACCCACAAGAGAATTTTCTTTCGTCAAATTTGTCAGAAAACCATGTTTTAAGGATATCCCGCATCGTGCGAAATTATCTTGTTTTTCCTAAACAACACGTTGTAACTCGAAAAGCTTTGGTGTTGCGTGTATGTCTATGCGTGTAGCCACTTAAGAGAACGCACAGGAGATTTTTCTCTCCAAAGAACATGTAAGAATACCACGTTATAAGGAAATACAGTGTTTCAGAGTAAAGGCAAATACTTACTTATTGGAAACACTTTACGAGAAGAAATAACGCATCGTAAAAAATTAACTTGTATCTCCTAAACAACACGTGGTAACTCGAAAGGATTTGGTGTGGCATGCACTTCTAAACGTGAAGCCTCAAAAGAGAACCCACAGGAGAATTTTCTTTCGTCAAAATTTGTCAGAAAACCACGTTTTAAGGAAATCCCGCATCGTGTGAAATTATCTTCTTTTTCATAAACAACACGTTGTAACTCGAAAAGCTTTGGTGTTGTGTGTATGTCTAAGAGTGTAGCCCAAAAGAGAACGCACAGCAGACATTTCCCTCAAAAGAATATATAAGAATACCATGTTATAAGGAAATACAGTGTTGCAGAGTAAAGACAAATAAGTACGTATTGGGAAACTTTACGAGCAGAAGTAACACATCTTACAAAATTAGCTTGTATCTCCAAAACAACATGTTGTAACTCGAAAAGATTTGGTGTTCCATGTACGTCTAAATGTGTAGCCTCAAAAGAGAACCCACAGGAGAATTTTCTTTCTTCAAAATTTTTCAGAAAACTACGTTTTAAGGAAATCCCGCATCGTGCGAAATCATCTTCTTTTTCCTAAGCAACATGTTGTAACTCGAAAAGCTTTGGTGTTGCGTGTATGTGTAAGCGTGGAGCCTCAATAGAGAAGGCACAGGAGAGTTCTCTCTTGAAAGAATATGTAAGAATACCACGTTATAAGGAAATACAATTTTGCAGAGTAAAGACAAATAAGTACATATTGGAAACACTTTACAAGAAGAAATAACGCATCGTAAAAAATTAGCTTGTATCTCCTAAACAACACGTTGTAACTCGAAAAGATTTGGTGTGACGTGTACGTCTAAGCGTGTAGCCTCAAAAGGGAACCCACAAGAGAATTTTCTTTCATCAAAATTTGTCAGTAACCACGTTTTAAGGATATATCGCATCGTGCGAAATTATCTTGTTTTTCCTAAATAACACGTTATAACTCAAAAATCTTTGGTGTTGCGTGTATGTCTAAGTGTGTAACCTCAAAAGAGAACGCACAGGATAGTTTTCTCTAGAAAGAATATGTAAGAATACCACGTTATAAGGAAATACAATGTTGCAGAGTAAAGACAAATACGTACGTATTGGAAACACTTCACGAGAAGAATTAACGCATCGTAAAAAATTAGCTTGAATCTCCTAAACAACACGTTGTAACTCGAAAAGATTTGGTGTGGCATGTACGTCTAAACGTGTAGCCTCAAAAGAGAACCTACAGGAGAATTTCATTTCTTCAAAAATTTTCAGAAAATCACGTTTTAAGGAAATCCCGCATCGTGCGAAATCATCTTCTTTTTCCTAAACAACATGTTGTAACTCAAAAAGCTTTGGTGTTGCGTGTATGTGTAAGCGTGGAGCCTCAAAAGAGAAGGCAAAGGAGAGTTTTCTCTCGAAAGAGTATGTAAGAATACCACGTTATAAGGAAATACAATTTTGCAGAGTAAAGACAAATAAATACATATTGGAAACACTTTACGAGAAGAAATAACGCATCGTTCAAAATTACCTTGTATCTCCTAAACAAAACGTTGTAACTTGAAAAGATTTGGTGTGACGTGTACGTCTAAAAGTGTAGCCTCAAAAGAGAACCCACAGGAGAATTTTATTTCATCAAAATTTGTCAGAAACCACGTTTTAAGGAAATCTCGCATCGTGCGAAATTATCTTGTTTTTCCTAAACAACACGTTTTAACTCGAAAACCTTTGGTGTTGCGTGTATGTCTAAGCGTGTAGCCTCAAAAGAGAACTCACAGGAGAGTTTTCTCTCGAAAGAATATGTAAAAATACCACGTTATAAGGAAATACAGTGTTGCAGAGTAAAGACAAATAGTATTGGAAACACTTTAAGAGAAGAAATAATGCATCGTACAAAATTAGCTTGTATCTCCTAAACAACACGTTGTTACTCGAAAAGATTTGGTGTGGCTCGTACCTCTACATGTGTAGCCTCAAAAGAAAATCCACAGGAGAACTTTCTTTCGTCAACATTTTTCAGACAACCACGTTTTATGGAAATCTCACATCGTGCGAAATTATCTTGTTTTTCCTAAACAGCACATTGTAACTCGAAAAGCTTTGGCGTTGCGTGTATGTCTAAGTGTGTAGCCTCTAAAGAGAACGCACAGTAGAGTTTTCTCTCCAAAGAATATGTAAGAATACCACGTTATAAGGAAATAAAGTGTTGCAGAGTAAAGACAAATACGTACATATTGGAAACACTTTACGAGAAGAAATAACGCATCATACAAAATTAGCTTGTATCTCCTAAACAACACGTGGTAACTTGAAAGGAATTGGTGTGGCGTGTACGTCTAAACATGTAGCCTCAAAAGAAAACCCACTGAAGAATTTTCTTTCGTCAAATTTTTCAGAAAACTACGTTTTAAGGAAATCCTGCATCGTGCGAAATTATCTTGTTTTTCATAAACAACACGTTGTAACTCGAAAAGGTTTGGTGTTGCCTCTTTGTCTAAGTGTGTAGCCGCAAAAGTGAAAGCACGGGATAGTTTTCTCTCGAAAGAATATGTAAGAATACCACGTTATAAGGAAATACAGTGTTGCAAAGTAAAGACAAATATGTAAGTCTTGGAAACACTTTATGAGAATAATTAACACATCCTACAAAATTAGCTTGTATCTCTGAAACAACACATTGTAACTCGAAAAGATTTGGTGTGGCATGTTCGTCTAAACGTGTAGCCTCAAAAGAGAACCCACAGGAGAATTTTCTTTCGTCAAAATTTTTCAGAAAACCACACTTCAAGGAAATCCCGCATCGTGCGAAATCATCTTCTTTTTCCTAAACAACATGCTGTAACTCGAAAAGCTTTGGTGTTGCGTGTATGTGTAAGCGTGTAGCCTCAAAAGAGAAGGCACAGGAGAGTTTTCTCTTGAAAGATTATGTAAGAATACCACGTTATAAGGAAATACAATTTTGCAGAGTAAAGACAAATAAGTACATATTGGAAACCCTTTACGAGAAGAAATAACACATCGTACAAAATTAGCTTGTATCTCCTAAACAACACATTGTAACTCGAAAAGATTTGGTGTGAAATGTACGTCTAAAGGTGTAGCCTCAACAGAGAACCCACAAGAGAATTTTCTTTCATCAAAATTTGTCAGAAACCAGGTTTTAAGGAAATCTCGCATCGTGCGAAATTATCTTGTTTTTCCTAAACAACACATTGTAACTCGAAAAGCTTTGGTGTTGCGTGTGTGTCTAAGCGTATAACCTCAAAAGAGAACGCACAGGATAGTTTTATTTCGAAAGAATATGTAAGAATACCACGTTATAAGGAAATACAATGTTGCAGAGTAAAGACAAATACATACTGGAAACACTTTACGAGACGAATTAACGCATCGAAAAAATTAGCTTGTATCTCCTAAACAACACATTGTAACTCAAAAAGATTTGGTATGGCATGTACGTCTAAACGTGTAGCCTCGAAAGAGAACCCACAGGAGAATTTTCTTTCTTCAAAATTTTTCAGAAAACCACGTTTTAAGGAAATCCCGCATCATGCGAAATCATCTTCTTTTTCCTAAATAACAGGTTGTAACTCGAAAAGCTTTGGTGTTGCGTGTATGTGTAAGTGAGGAGCCTCAAAAGAGAAGGCACAGGAAAGTTTTCTCTCGAAAGAATATGCAAGAATACCACGTTATAAGGAAATACAATTTTGCAGAGTAAAGACAAATAAGTACTTATTGGAAACACTTTAGGAGAAGAAATAACGCATCGTACAAAATTAGCTTGTATCTCCTAAACAACACGTTGTAACTTGAAAGGATTTGGTGTGACGTGTATGTCTCAACGTGTAGCCTCAAAAGAGAACCCATGAAGATCCAGAAATGAAACCACACACCTATGGCCACTTGATCCTCGACAAAGAGGCTGAAAACATCCAATGGAAAAAAGATAGCCTTTTCAACAAATGGTGCTGGTTCAACTGGAGGTCAGCATGCAGAAGAATGCGACTTGATCCATCCTTGTCTCCTTGTACTAAGCTCAAATCCAAATGGATCAAGGACCTCCACATAAAGCCAGACACTCTGAAGCTAATAGAAAAGAAACTGGGGAAGACCCTTGAGGACATCGGTACAGGGAGAAAGTTTCTGAACAGAACACCAATAGTGTATGCTCTAAGAGCAAGAATTGACAAATGGGACCTCATAAAGATACAAAGTTTCTGTAAGACAAAGGACACCATCAAGAGGACAAATCGGCAACCAACAAATTGGGAAAAGATCTTCACCAATCCTACATCAGATAGAGGGCTAATATCCAATATATATAAAGAACTCAAGAAGTTAAACTCCAGAAAACCGAACAATCCTATTAAAAAATGGGGTACAGAGTTAAACAAAGAATTCACACCTGAAGAACTTCGGATGGCGGAGAAGCATCTTAAAAAATGCTCAACTTCATTAGTCATTAGGGAAATGCAAATCAAAACAACCCTGAGATTTCATCTTACACCAGTCAGAATGGCTAAGATTAAAAATTCAGGAGACAGCAGGTGTTGGAGAGGGTGTGGAGAAAGAGGAACACTCCTCCACTGCTGGTGGGGCTGCAAATTGGTACAACCACTCTGGAAATCAGTCTGGCGGTTCCTCCGAAAACTGGGCACCTCACTTCCAGAAGATCCTGCTATACCACTCCTGGGCATATACCCAGAGGATTCCCCACCATATAATAAGGATACATGCTCTACTATGTTCATAGCAGCCCTATTTATAATTGCCAGATGCTGGAAAGAACCCAGGTATCCCTCAACAGAAGAGTGGATACAAAAAATGTGGTATATCTACACAATGGAGTACTATTCAGCCATTAGAAACAATGAATTCATGAAATTCTTAGGCAAATGGATGGAGCTAGAGAACATCATACTAAGTGAGGTAACCCAGACTCAAAAGGTGAATCATGGTATGCACTCACTAATATGTGGTTATTAACCTAGAAAACTGGAATACCCGAAACATAATCCACACATCAAATGAGGTACAAGGAGAAAGGAGGACTGGCCCCTGGTTCTGGAGAGACTCAGTGAAACAGTATTCGGCAAAACCAGAACAGGGAAATGGGAAGGGGTGGGTGGGAGGACAGGGAAAGAGAAGGGGACTTAAGGGACTTTCGGGGAGTGGGGGGCTAGAAAAGGGGAAATCATTTGAAATGTAAATAAATTATATCGAATAAAAAAAAAAGAAAAAAAAAGAGAACCCACAGGAGAACTTACTTTCGTCAAATTTTTTCAGAAAACCACGTTTTATGGAAATCTCGCATCGTGCGAAATTATCTTGTTTTTCCTAAACAACACGTTGTAACTCGAAAAGCTTTGGTGTTGCGTGTATGTCTAAGCGTGTAGCCCAAAAGAGAATGCACAGGAGAGTTTTCCCTCGAAAGAATATGTAAGAATACCACGTTATAAGGAAATACAGTGTTGCAGAGTAAAGACAAATACTTATGTATTGGAAACACTTTACGAGAAGAAATAACGCATCGTACAAAATTAACTTGCATCTCCTAAACAACAAGTTGTAACTCAAAAAGATTTGGTGTGGCATGTACGTCTAAACCTGTAGCCTCAAAAGACAATGCACAGGAGAACTTTCTTTCGTCAAAATTTGTCAGAAAACCACGTTTTAAGGATATCTGCATCGTGCAAAATTATCTTGTTTTTCCTAAACAACACGTTGTAACTCGAAAAGCTTTGGTGTTGCGTGTATGTGTGAGCATGTCGCCTCTAAAGAGAATGCACAGGAAAGTTTTCTCTCGCAAGAACATGTAAGAATTCAACATTATAAGGAAATACAATGTTGCAGAGTAAAGACAAATACGTAAGTTTGGAAACACTTTACGAGAAGAAATAAAGCATCGTACAAAATTAGCTTGTATCTCCTAAACAACACGTGGTAACTCGATAGGATTCGGTGTGGCGTGTACCTCTAAACGTGTAGCGTCAAAAGAGTACCCACAGGAGAATTTTCTTTCGTCAAAATTTGTCAGAACACCACGTTTTAAGGAAATCCCGCATCGTGGAAATTATCTTGTTTTTCATAAACAACAAGTTGTAACTCGAAAAGCGTTGATGTTGCCTGTATGTCTAAGTGTGTAGCCTCAAAAGGGAACGCACAGGATAGTTTTTTATCAAAAGAATATGTAAGAATACCACGTTATAAGGATATACAATGTGGCAGAGTAAAGACAAATACGTATGTGTTGGAAACACTTTACGAGAAGAATAAACACATCGTAAAAAATTAGCTTGTATCTCCTAAACAACACGTTGTAACTCGACAAGATTTGGTGTGACATGTACGTCTAAATGTGTAGCCTCAAAAGAGAACCCACAGGAGAATTTTCTTTGGTCAAAATTTTTCAGAAAACGACGTTTTAAGGAAATCCCGCATCATGCGAAATCATCTTCTTTTTCCTAAACAACATGTTGTAACTTGAAAAGCTTTGGTGTTGCGTGTATGTGTAAGTGTGGAGCCGCAAAAGAGAAAGCACAGGAGAGTTTTCTCTCGAAAGAATATGCAAGAATACCACGTTATAAGGAAATACAATTTTGCAGAGTAAAGACAAATAAGTACTTATTGGAAACACTTTATGAGAAGAAATAACGCATCATACAAAATTAGCTTGTATCTCCTAAACAACACGTTGTAACTTGAAAATATTTGGTGTGACGTGTATGTCTCAACGTCTAGCCTCAAAAGAGAACCCACAGGAGAACTTTCTTTCGTCAATTTTTTTCAGAAAACCACGTTTTATGGAAATCTCGCATCGTGCGAAATTATCTTGTTTTTCCTAAACAACACGTTGTAACTCGAAAAGCTTTGGCGTTGCGTGTATGTCTAAGCGTGTAGCCCAAAAGAGAATGCACAGGAGAGTTTTCCCTTGAAAGAATATGTAAGAATACCACGTTATAAGGAAATACAGTGTTGCAGAGTAAAGACAATTAAGTACATATTGGAAACACTTTATGAGAAGAAATAACGCATCGTACAAAATTAACTTGTATCTCCTAAACAACACGTTGTAACTCGAAAAGCTTTGGTGTTGCGTGTATGTCTAAGCGTGTAGCATCAAAAGAGAACTCACAGGAGAGTTTTCTCTTGAAAGAATATGTAAGAATACCACGTTATAAGGAAATACAGTGTTGTAGAGTAAAGACAAATACTTATGTATTGGAAACACTTTACAAGAAGAAATAACGCATCATAAAAAATTTGCTTGTATCTCCTAATCAACAGGTTGTAACTCAAAAAGATTTGGTGTGGCATGTATGTCTAAACCTGTAGCCTCAAAAGACAATGCACAGGAGAACTTTCTTTCGTCAAAATTTGTCAGAAAACCACGTTTTAAGGATATCTGCATCGTGCAAAATTATCTTGTTTTTCCTAAACAACACGTTGTAACTCGAAAAGCTTTGGTGTTGCGTGTATGTGTGAGCATGTAGCCTCTAAAGAGAATGCACAGGAAAGTTTTCTCTCGCAAGAACATGTAAGAATTCAACATTATAAGGAAATACAGTGTTGCAGAGTAAAGACAAATACGTAAGTTTGGAAACACTTTACGAGAAGAAATAAAGCATCGTACAAAATTAGCTTGTATCTCCTAAACAACACGTAGTAACTCGATAGGATTTGGTGTGGCGTGTACCTCTCAACGTGTAGCGTCAAAAGAGTACCCACAGGAGAATTTTCTTTCGTCAAAATTTGTCAGAACACCACGTTTTAAGGAAATCCCGCATCGTGCGAAATTATCTTGTTTTTCATAAACAACACGTTGTAACTCGAAAAGCTTTGATGTTGCCTGTATGTCTAAGTGTGTAGCCTCAAAAGGGAACGCACAGGATAGTTTTCTATCGAAAGAATATGTAAGAATACCACGTTATAAGGATATACAATGTTGCAGAGTAAAGACAAATACGTATGTGTTGGAAACACTTTACGAGAAGAATAAACACATCGTAAAAAATTAGCTTGTATCTTCTAAACAACACGTTGTAACTCAGCAAGATTTGGTGTGGCATGTACGTCTAAACGTGTAGCCTCAAAAGAGAACCCACAGGAGAATTTTCTTTTGTCAAAATTTTTCAGAAAACCACGTTTTAAGGAAATACCGCATCATGCGAAATCATCTTCTTTTTCCTAAACAACATGTTGTAACTCGAAAAGCTTTGGTGTTGCGTGTATGTGTAAGTGTGGAGCCTCAAAAGAGAAGGCACAGGAGAGTTTTCTCTCGAAAGAATATGCAAGAATACCACGTTATAAGGAAATACAATTTTGCAGAGTAAAGACAAATAAGTACTTATTGGAAACACTTTATGAGAAAAAATAACGCATCGTAAAAAATTAGCTTGTATCTCCTAAACAACACGTTGTAACTCGAAAAGATTTGGTGTGACGTGTACGTCTAAACATGTAGCCTTAATAGAGAATCCACAGGAGAACTTTCTTTCCTCAAAATTTTTCAGAAAACCACGTTTTATGGAAATCTCGCATCGTGCGAAATTATCTTGTTTTTCCTAAACAACATGTTGTAACTAGAAAAGCTTTGGCGTTGCGTGTATGTCTAAGCGTGTAGCCCAAAAGAGAACGCACAGGAGAGTTTTCCCTCGAAAGAATATGTAAGAATACCACGTTATAAGGAAATACAGTGTTGCAGAGTAAAGACAATTAATTACGTATTCGACACACTTTACAAGAAGAAATAACGCATCGAAAATAATTGCTTGTATCTCCTAAACAACAAGTTGTAACTCGAAAAGATTTGGTGTGGCGTGTACGTCTAAACCTGTAGCCTCAAAAGACAATGCACAGGAGAACTTTCTTTAGTCAAAATTTGTCAGAAAACCACGTTTTAATGATATCCCGCATCGTGCAAAATTATCTTGTTTTTCCTAAACAACACGTTGTAACTCGAAAAGCTTTGGTGTTGCGTGTATATCTAAGCGTGTAGCTTCTAAAGAGAATGCACAGGAGAGTTTTCTCTCGAAAGAACATGTAAGAATACAATGTTATAAGGAAATACAGTGTTGCAGAGTAAAGACAAATATGTACATATTGGAAACTCTTTACAAGAAGAAATAACGCATCTTAGAAAATTAGCTTTTATCTCCTAAACAACACATGGTAATTCAAAAGGATTTGGTGTGGCGTGCACGTCTAAACGTGTAGCCTCATAAGAGAACCCACAGGAGAATTTTCTTTAGTCAAAATTTGTCAGAACACCAAGTTTTAAGGAAATCCCGCATCATGCGAAATTATCATGTTTTTCATAAACAACACGTTGTAACTTGAAAAGCTTTGGTGTTGCCTGTATGTCTAAGTGTGTAGCCTCAAAAGGGAAGGCACAGGATAGTTTTCTCTCGAAAGAATGTGTAAGAATAGCACATTATAAGGAAATACAGTGTTGCAGAGTAAAGACAAATACGTACGTATTGGAAACAGTTTAGGAGAAGAAATAAAGCATCTTACAAAATTAGCTTGTATCTCCTAAACAACACGTGGCAACTCGAAAGGATTAGGTGTGGCGTGCACGTCTAAACGTGAAGCTTCAAAAGAGAACCAACAGAATAATTTTCGTTCATCAAAATTTGTCAGAAGACCATGTTTTAAGGAAATCAGGCATCGTGCGAAATTATCTTGTTTTTTATAAACAACACATTGTTAACTCAAAAAGCTTTGGTGATGCCTGTATGTCTAAGTGTTTAGCCTCAAAAGGGAATGCACAGAATAGTTTTCTCTCGAAAGAATATGTAAGAATACCACGTTATAAGGAAATACAGTGTTGCAGAGTAAAGACAAATACGTACGTATTGGAAACACTTTACGAGAATTAACGCATTATAAAAAAATTAGCTTGTATGCCCTAAACAACACGTTGTAACTCAAAAAGATTTGGTGTGACGTGTACGTCTAAATATGTAGCCTCAAAAGAGAACCCACAGGAGAATTTTCTTTCGTCAAAATTTTTCAGAAAACCAGGTTTTTAGGAAATCCCGCATCGTGCGAAATCATCTTCTTTTTCCTAAACAACATGTTGTAACTCGAAAAGCTTTGGTGTTGCGTGTTTGTCTAATCGTGTAGCCTCAAAAGAGAATGCACAGGAGAATTATCCCTTGAAAGAATATGTAAGAATACCATGTTATAAGGAAATACAGTGTTGCAGAGTATAGACAAATATGTATGTATTGGAAACACTTTATGAGAAGAAATAGCGCATCGTACAATATTTGCTTGTATCTCATAAAGAACACGTTGTATCTCAAAATTATTTGGTGTGGCTCGTACGGCTACACGTGTAGCCTCAAAAGAGAACCCACAGGAGAACTTTCTTTCGTCAAAATTTGTCAGAAAACCATGTTTTAAGGAAATCCCGCATCGTGCAAAATTATCTTGTTTTTCCTAAACAACACGTGTAACTCGAAAAGCTTTGGTGTTGGGTGTATGTCTGAGCATGTAGCCTCTAAAGAGAATGCACAGGAGAGTTTTCTCTCGAAAGAACATGTAAGAATACAACGTTATAAGGAAATACACTGTTGCAGAGTAAAGACAAATACATACGTATTGGAACCACTTTACGAAAAGAAATAACGCATCATACAAAATTAGCTTGTATCTCTTAAACAACACGTGGTTACTCGAAAGGATTTGGTGTGGCGTGCACGTCTAATCGTGTAGCCTCAAAAGAGAAGCCACAGGAGAATTTTCTTTCATCAAAATTTGTCAGAAAACCACGTTTTAAGGAAATCCCGCATCGTGCAAAATTATCTTGTTTTCCATAAACAACACGTTGTAACTCGAAAAGCTTTGGTGTTGCCTGTATGTCTAAGTGTGTAGCCTCAAAAGGGAACGCACAGGATAGTTTTCCCTCGAAGGAATATGTAAGAATACCACGTTATAAGGAAATATAATGTTGCAGTGTAAAGACAAATATGTACTTATTGGAAACACTTTACGAGAAGAATTAACGCATCGTAAAAAAATTAGCTTATATCTCCTAAACAACACGTTGTAATTCGAAAAGATTTGGTGTGGCTCGTACCTCTACATGAGTAGCCACAAAAGAGAACCCACAGGAGAACTTTCTATCGTCAAAATTTTTCAGAAAACCACATTTTATGTAAATCTCGCATCGTGCTAAATTATCTTGTTTTTCCTAAACAACACATTGTAACTCGAAAAGCTTTGGCGTTGCGTGTTTGTCTAAGCGTGTCCCCTCAAAAGAGAACGCACAGGAGAGTTTTCCCTCGAAATAATATGTAAGAATACTATGTTATAAGGAAATACAGTGTCGCAGATTAAAGACAAATAAGTACGTATTGGAAACACTTTACGAGAAGAAATAATGCATCGTACAAAATTAGCTTGTATCTCCTAAACAACACGTGGTAACTCGAAAGGATTTGGTGTGGCGTGTACGTCTAAACGTGTAGCCTCAAAAGAGAACCCACAGGAGAATTTTCTTTATTCAAAATTTTTCAGAAAACCACGTTTTAAGGAAATCCCGCATCGTGCGAAATCATCTTCTTTTTCCTAAACAACATGTTGTAACTCGAAAAGCTATGGTGTTGCGTGTATGTGTAAGCGTGGAGCCTCAAAAGAGAAGGCACTGGAGAGTATTCTCTCGAAAGAATATGTAAGAATACCACATTATAAGGAAATACAATTTTGCAGAGTAAAGACCAATAAGTACATATTGGAAACACTTTACGAGAAGAAATAGCGCATCTTACAAAATTATCTTGTATCTCCTAAACAACACGTTGTAACTCAAAAAGATTTGTTGTGACGTGTACGTCTAAAAGTGTAGCCTCAAACGAGAACCCACAGGAGAATTTTCTTTCATCAAAATTTGTCAGAAACCACGTTTTAAGAAAGTCTCGCATCGTGCGAAATTATCATGTTTTTCCTAAACAACACATTGTAACTCGAAAAGCTTTGGTGTTGCGTGGATGTCTACGCGTGTAGCCTCAAAGGAGAACGCACAGGAGAGGTTTCTCTCGAAAGAATATGTAAGAATACCACGTTATAAGGAAATACAGTGTTGCAGAGTAAAGACAACTACGTACGTATTGGAAACACTTTAAGAGAAGAAATATCACATCCTAGAAAATTAGCTTGTATCTCCTAAACAACACGTAGTAACTCGAAAAGATTTGGTGTGGCTCGTACCTCTACACGTGCAGCCTCAATAGAGAACCCACAGGAGAACTTTGTTTCGACAAAATTTTTCAGAAAACCACGTTTAATGGAAATCTCGTATCGTGCGAAATTATCTTGTTTTTCCTAAACAACACGTTGTAACTCCAAAAGCTTTGGCGTTGCGTGTTTGTCTAAGCGTGTAACCTCAAAAGAGAATGCACAGGATTGTTTTCCCTCGAAAGAATATGTAAGAATACCACGTTATAAGGAAATACAGTGTTGCAGAGTAAAGACAAATAAGTACGTATTGGAAACACTATATGAGAAGAAATAACGCATTGTACAATATTTGCTTGTATCTCCTAAACAACACGTTGTAACTCAAAAATATTTCGTGTGGCTCGTATGTCTACACGTTTAGCCTCAAAAGAGAACACACAGGAGAACTTTCTTTCTTCAAAATTTGTCAGAAAACCACGTTTAAGGAAATCCCGTATCGTGCAAAATTATCTTGTTTTTCCTAAACAACACGTTGTAACTCGAAAAGCTTTGGTGTTGCGTGTATGTCTGAGCATGTAGCCTCTAAAGAGAATGCACAGGAGAGTTTTCTCTCGAAAGAACATGTAAGAATACAACGTTATAAGGAAATACAGTGTTGCAGAGTAAAGACAAATACGTACATATTGGAAACACTTTACGAGAAGAAATAACGCATCATACAAAATTAGCTTGTATCTCCTAAACAACACGTGGTAACTCGAAAGGATTTGGTGTGGCGTGTACATCTAAACGTGTAGCCTCAAAAGAGAACCCACAGGAGAATTTTCTTTGGTCAAAATTTGTCAGAAAACCACGTTTTATGGAAATCTCGCATCATGCCAAATTATCTTGTTTTTCCTAAACAACACATTGTAACTCGAAAAACTTTGGCGTTGCATGTTTGTCTAAGCGTGTAGCCTCAAAAGAGAACGCACAGGAGAGTTTTCCCTCAAAATAATATGTAAGAATACCACGTTATAAGGAAATACAGTGTTGCAGAGTAAAGACAAATAAGTACGTATCGGAAACACTTTACAAGAAGAAATAACGCATCGTACAAAATTAGCTTGTATCTCCTAAACAACACGTGGTAACTCGAAAGGATTTGGTGTGGCATGTACGTCTAAATGTGTATCCTCAAAAGAGAACCCACAGGAGAATTTTCTTACTTCAAAATTTTTCAGAACACCTCGTTTTAAGGAAATGCCGCATCGTGCGAAATCATCTTCTTTTTCCTAAACAACATGTTGTAACTCGAAAAGCTTTGGTGTTGCGTGTATGTGTAAACGTGTAGCCTCAAAAGAGAAGGCACAGGAGAATTTTCTCTCGAAAGAATATGTAAGAATATCACGTTATAAGGAAATACAATTTTGCAGAGTAAAGACAAATAAGTACATATTGGAAACACTTTACGAGAAGAAATAACACATCGTACAAAATTAGCTTGTATCTCCTAAACAACACGTTGTAACTCGAAAAGATTTGTTGTGACCTGTAAGTCTAAAAGTGTAGCCTCAAATGAGAACCGACAGGAGAATCTTCTTTCATCAAAATTTGTCAGAAACCACGTTTTAAGGAAATCTCACATCGTACGAAATTATCTTGTTTTTCCTAAACAACACTTTGTAACTCGAAAAGCTTTTGTGTTGCGTGTATGTGTAAGCGTGTAGCCTCAAAAGAGAAGGCACAGGAGAATTTTCTCTCGAAAGAAGATGTAAGAATATCACGTTATAAGGAAATACAAATTTGCAGAGTAAAGACAAATAAGTACAAATTGGAAACACTTTACGAGAAGAAATAACGCATCATACAAAATTAGCTTGTATCTCCTAAACAACACGTTGTAACTGGAAAAGATTTGGTGTGACGTGTAAGTCTAAAAGTGTAGCCTCAAACGAGAACCCACAGGAGAATCTTCTTTCATCAAAATTTGTCAGAAACCAAGTTTTAAGGAAATCTCGCATCGTACGAAATTATCTTGTTTTTCCTAAACAACACGTTGTAACTCGAAAAGCTTTGGTGTTGCGTGTATGTCTAAGCGTGTAGCCTCAAAAGAGAGCACACAGGAGAGTTTTCGCTCGAAAGAATATGTAAGAATACCACGTTATAAGGAAATACTGTGTTGCAGAGTAAAGACAAACACTATTGGAAACACTTTAAGAGAAGAAATAAGGCAACAAAAAAATTAGCTTGTATCTCCTAAACAACAAGTTGTAACTCGAAAAGATTTGGTGTGACTCGTACCTCTACACGTGTAGTCTCAAAAGAGAACCCACAGGAGAACTTTGTTTCGTCAAAATTTTTCAGAAAACCACGTTTTATGGAAATCTCGCATCCTGTGAAATTATCTTGTTTTTCCTAAACAACACATTGTAACTCGAAAAGCTTTGGCGTTGTGTGTATGTCTAAGCGTATGGCCTCTAAAGAGAACGCACAGGAGAGTTTTCTCTTGAAAGAATATGTAAGAATACAACGTTATAAGGAAATACAGTGTTGCAGAGTAAAGACAAATACGTACTTATTGGAAACACTTTACGAGAAGAAATAACGAATCATACAAAATTAGCTTGTATCTCCTAAACAACACGTGGTAAATCGAAAGAATTTGGTGTGGCGTGTACGTCTAAACGTGTAGCCTTAAAAGAGAACCCATTGAAGAATTTTCTTTCGTCAAAATGTTTCAGAAAACTACGTTTTAAGGAAATCCCGCATCGTGCGAAATTATCTTGTTTTTCATAAACAACACGTTGTAACTCGAAAAGCTTTGGTGTTGCCTGTATGTCTAAGTGTGTAGCCTAAAAAGGGAACGCACAGGATAGTTTTCTCTTGAAAGAATATATAAGAATACCACGTTATAAGGAAATACAGTGTTGCAGAGTAAAGACAAGTACTTACATATTGGAAACACTTTACGAGAAGAAGTAACGCATCTTACAAAATTATGCTTGTATCTCCGAAACAACATGTTTTAACTCGAAAAGATTTGGTGTGGCATGTATGTCTAAACGTGTAGCCTCAAAAGAGAACCCACAGGAGAATTTTCTTTCGTCAAAATTTTACAGAAAACCTCGTTTTAAGGAAATCCTGCATCGTGCGAAATCATCTTCTTTTTCCTAAACAACATGTTGTAACTCGAAAAGATTTGGTGTTGCGTGTATGGGTAAGCGTGGATCCTCAAAAGAGAAGGCACAGGAGAGTTTTCTCTCGAAAGAATATATAAGAATACCACGTGATAAGGAAATACAATACGTGTTGTTTAAGAGATACAAGCTAATTTTGTATGATGCGTTATTTCTTTTCGTAAAGTGGTTCCAATACGTATGTATTTGTCTTTACTCTGCAACACTGTATTTCCTTATAACGTGGTATTCTTACATATTCTTTCGAGAGAAAACTCTCCTGTGCATTCTCTTTTGAGGCTACACGCTTAGACATTCACGCAACACCAAAGCTTTTCGAGTTACAACGTGTTGTTTAGGAAAAACAAGATAATTTCGCACGATGCGGGAATTCCTTAAAACGTGATTTTCTGAAAAATTTTGACAAAAGAAAATTCTCCTTTGGGTTCTCTTTTGATGCTACACGTTAAGACGTACACGCCACAACAATTCTTTTCGAATTACAACGTGTAGTTTTGGAGATACAAGCTAATTTTGTACGATGCGTTATTTCTTCTAGTAAAGTGTTTCCAATAAGTACGTATTTGTCTTTACTCTGCAAAACTGTATTTCGTTATAACATGGTATTCTTACATATTCTTTCGAGAGAAAACTCTCCTCTGCCTTCTCTTTTGAGGCTACACATTTAGACATATATGCAACATCAAAGCTTTTCGAGTTACAACATGTTGTTTAGGAAAAACAAGATAATTTCGCACGATGCAGGATTTCCTTAAAACGTGGTTTTCTGACAAATTTTGACGAAAGAAAACCCTCCTGTGGATTCTCCTTTGAGGCTACACGTTTAGTCGTACACGCCACAACAAATCTTTTCGAGTTGCAACGTGTTGTTTAGGAGATACAAGCTAAGTTTGCATGATGCGTTATTTCTTCTCGTAAAGTGTTTCCAATAAGTACATATTTGTCTATACTCTGCAACATTGTATTTCCTTATAACGTGGTATTCTTACATATTCTTTCGAGAGAAAACTATCCTGTGCGTTCTCTTTGGAGGCTACACGCTTAGACATACACGCACCACCAAAGCTTTTCGAGTTACAACGTGTTGATTAGGAAAAACAGGATAATTTCGCACGATGCGGGATTTCCTTAAAATGTGGTTTTCTGACAAATTTTGACGTAAGAAAATTCTCCTGTGGGTTCTCTTTTGAGGCTACACATTTAGACGTGCACGCCACACCAAATCTTTTTGAGTTACCACGTGTTGTTTAGGAGATACAAGCAAATTTTGTACCATGCATTATTTCTTCTCATAATATGTTTCCTATACGTATGTATTTGTCTTTACTCTGCAGCAATATATTTCCTTATAACGTGGTATTCCTACATATTCTTTGAGAGAAAACTCTCCTGTGCATTCTCTTTTGAGGCTACACGCTTACACATACACCCAACACCAAAGCTTTTCGAGTTACAATGTTTTGTTTATGAAAAACAAGATAATTGCGCACAATGCGGGATTTCCTTAAAACGTGGTTTTCTGAAAAATTTTGACGAAAGAAAATTCTCCTGTGTGTTCTCTTTTGAGGCTACATGCTTAGACGTACACGCCACACCAAATCTTTTCGAGTTACAACGTGTTGTTTAGGAGATACAAGCTAATTTTGTACGATGCGTTATTTCTTCTCCTAAAGTGTTTCCAATACGTACGTATTTGTCTTTACTCTACAACACTGTATTTCCTTATAACATGGTATTCGTACATATTCTTTCGAGAGAAAACTCTCCTGTGCATTCTCATTTGAGGCTACACGCTTAGACATACACGCAACACCAAAGCATTTCGAGTTAGAACGTGTTGTTTAGGAAAAACAAGATAATTTCGCACGATGCGGGAATTCCTTAAAACGTGGTTTTCTGACAAATTTTGAGGAAATAAAATTCTCCTGTGGGTTTTCATTTGAGGCTAAACGTTTAGACGTACACGCCACACCAAATGTTTTCGAGTTACAACGTGTTCTTTAGGAGATACAAGCTAATTTTTTACGATGCTTTATATCTTCTTGTAAAGTTTAAGTGTTTCCAAAAGGAACGTATTTATCTTTAATTTGCCACAATGTATTTCCTTATAACGTGGTATTCTTACATACTCGTTCGAGAGAAATCTCTCCTGTGCGTTCTCTTTTGAGGCTACATGCTTAGACATACACGCAACACCAAAGATTTTCGAGTTACAATGTGTTGTTTAGGAAAAACAAGATAGTTTCGCATGATGGGGGATTTCCTTAATAAGTGGTTTTCTGACAAATTTTGACGAAAGAAAATTCTCCTGTGGGTTCTCTTTTGAGGCTACACGTTTAGACGTACATGCCATACCAAACCTTTTCGAGTTACAACGTGTTGTTTAGGAGATACAAACTAATTTTTTACGATGCGTTATTTCTTCTCATAGAGTGTTTCAAATACATACGTATTTGTCTTTACTCTGCAAAACTGTATTTCCTTATAATGTGGTATTCTTACATGTTCTTTCGAGAGAAAACTCTCCTGTGCGTTCTCTTTTGAGGCTACACGCTTAGACATACACGCAACATCAAAGCTTTTCGAGTTACAACGTGTTGTTTAGGAAAAGCAAGATAACTTCGCACGATGAGTGATTTCCTTAAAACATGGATTTCTGACAAATTTTACGAACAAAAATTCTCCTGTGGGTTCTCTTTTGAGGCTACACGTTTAGACGTACACGCCACACCAAATCTTTTCGAATTACAATGTGTTGTTTAGGAGATACAAGCTAATTTTGTACGATGCGTTCTTTCTTCTCATAAAGTTTTTCCAATAAGTAAGTATTTGTCTTTACTCTGCAACACTGTATTTCCTTATAACATGGTACTCTTACATATTTTTTCGAGAGAAAACTCTCCTGTGCGTTCTCATTTGAGGCTACACGCTGAGACATACACGCAACAGCAAAGCTTTTCGAGTTACGTGTTGTTTAGGAAGAACAAGATAATTTCTCACGATGCGGGATTTCCTTAAAACGTGGTTTTCTGACAAATTTTGACGAAAGAAAATTCTCCTGTCGGTTCTCTTTTGAGGCTAAACGTTTAGACGTACACGCCACACCAAATCTCTTTGAGTTGCAACTTGTTGTTTAGGAGATACAAGCTAATTTTTTTGCAATGAATTATTTCTTCTCGTAAAGTTTAAATGTTTACAATATGTATGTATTTGCCTCTACTCTGCAACACTGTATTTCCTTATAACGTTGTATTCTTACATATTCTTTCGAGAGAAAACTCTCCTGTGCGTTCTCTTTTGAGGCTACACATTTAGACGTACACGCCACACCAAATCTTTTTGAGTTACAACTTGTTGTTTAGGAGATACAAGCTAATTTTTTTACGATGAATTATTTCTTCTCGTAAAGTTTAAGTGTTTCCAATACGTATGTATTTGCCTCTACTCTGCAACACTGTATTTCCTTATAACGTGATATTCTTACATATTCTTTCGAGAGAAAACTCTCCTGTGCGTTCTCTTTGGAGGCTACACACTTAGACATTCATGCAACACCAAAGCTTTTCGAGTTACAACGTGTTGTTTAGGAAAAACAAGATAATTTCGCATGATGCGGGATTTCCTTAAAACGTGGTTTTCTGACAAATTTTGATGAAAGAAAATTCTCCTGTGGGTTCTCTTTTGAGGCTGCACGTTTAGACGTACACGCCACAACAAATCCTTTCGAGATATAACGTGTTGTTTAGGATATACAAGCTAATTTTTACTATGTGTTATTTCTTCTCGTAAAGCTTAAGTGTTTCCAATAAGTATGTATTTGTCTTTACTCTGCAACACTGTATTTCCTTATAACGTGGTATTCCTACATATTCTTTCAGAAGAAAACTCTCCTGTGCGTTCTCTTTTGAGGCTACACGCTTAGACATACACGCACCACCAAAGCTTTTCGAGTTGCAACATGTTGTTTAGGAAAAACAAGATAGTTTCGCACGATGCGGTATTTCCTTAAAACGTGGTTTTCTGACAAATTTTGACGAAAGAAAACTCTCCTGTGGGTTCTCTTTTGAGGCTACACCTTTAGACATACACGCCACACCAAATCTTGTCGAGTTGCAACGTGTTGTTTAGGAGATACAAGCTAATTTTACATGATGCGTTATTTCTTCTCCTAAAGTGTTTCCAATAAATACAAATTTGTCTATACTCTGCCACACTTTATTTCCTTATAACGTGATATTCTTACATATTCTTTCGAGAGAAAACTCTCCTGTGCGTTCTCTTTGGAGGCTACACGCTTAGACATTCACCCAACACCAAAGCTTTTCGAGTTACAACGTGTTGTTTAGGAAAAACAAGATAATTTCACATGATGCCGGATTTCCTTATACATGGTTTTCTGACAAATTTTGACGAAAGAAAATTCTCCTGTGGGTTCTCCTTTGAAGCTACACGTTTAGATGTACAAGCCACACCAAATCTTTTTGAGTAACCATGTGTTGTTTCAGAGATGCAAGCTAATTTTGTACCATGCGTTATTTCTTCTCATAATGTGTTTCCAAAACGTATGTATTTGTCTTTACTCTGCAGCAATATGTTTCCTTATAACGTGGTATTCTTACATATTCTTTTGAGAGAAAACTCTCCTGTGCATTCTCTTTTGAGGCTACATGCTTAGACATACACGCAACACCAAATCCTTTCGAGTTATAACGTGTTGTTTAGGATATACAAGCTAATTTTGTACTGTTTTATTTCTTTTTTTTTTCATTCTTTTTTTTATTCGATATAATTTATTTACATTTCAAATGATTTCCCCTTTTCTAGCCCCCCCCGCACTCCCCGAAAGTCCCGTAAGCCCCCTTCTCTTCCCCTGTCCTCCCTACCACCCCTTCCCAGTTCCCCGTTCTGGTTTTGCCAAATACTGTTTCACTGAGTCTTTCCAGAAGCAGGGACCACTCCTGCTTTCTTCTTGTATCTCATTTGATGTGTGGATTATGTTTTGGGTATTCCAGTTTTCTAGGTTAATAACCACTTATTAGTTAGTGCATACCATGATTCGCCTTTTGAGTCTGGGTTACCTCACTTAGTATGATGTTCTCTAGCTCGATCCATTTGCCTAAGAATTTCATGAATTCATTGTTTCTAATGGCTGAATAGTACTCCATTGTGTAGATATACCACATTTTTTGTATCCACTCTTCTGTTGAGGGATACCTGGGTTCTTTCCAGCATCTGGCAATTATAAATAGGGCTGCTATGAACATAGTAGAGCATGAATCCTTATTCCATGGTGGGGAATCCTCTGGGTATATGCCCAGGAGTGGTACAGCAGGATCTTCTGGAAGTGAGGTGCCCAGTTTTCAGAGGAACAGCCAGACTGCTTTCCAGAGTGGTTGTACCAATTTGCAACCCCACCAGCAGTGGAGGAGTGTTCCTCTTTCTCCGCACCCTCTCCAACACCTGCTGTCTCCTGAATTTTTAATCTATGTTTTATTTCTTCTCGTAAAGTTTAAGTGTTTCCAATAAGTATTTATTTGTCTTTACTCTGCAACACTGTATTTCCTTATAACGTGGTATTCCTACATATTCTTTCGGGAGAAAACTCTCCTGTGCGTTCTCTTTTGAGGCTACATGCTTAGACATATACGCAACACCAAAGCTTTTCGAGTTACAACATGTTGTTTAGGAAAAACAAGATAATTTCGCAGGATGCAGGATTTCCTTAAAACGTGGTTTTCTGACAAATTTTGATGAAAGAAAACTCTCCTGTGGGTTATCCTTTGAGGGTACACGTTTAGTCGTTCACGCCACACCAAATCTTTTCGAGTTACAACGTGTTGTTTAGGAGATACAAGGTAAGTTTGCATGATGTGTTATTTCTTTTCGTAAAGTGTTTCCAATAAGTACACTCTGCAACACTGTATTTCCTTATAACGTGGTATTCTTACATATTCTTTCGAGAGAAAACTATCCCTTGCGTTCTCTTTGGAGGCTACATGCTTAGACATACACGCACCACCAAAACTTTTCGAGTTACAACGTGTTGATTAGGAAAAACAAGATAATTTCCCACGATGCGGGATTTCCTTAAAAAGTGGTTTTCTGACAAATTTTGACGTAAGAAAATTCTCCTGTGGGTTCTCTTTTGAGGCTACACATTTAGACGTGCACGCCACACCAAATCTTTTTGAGTTAAAACGTGTTGTTTAGGAGATACAAGCAAATTTTGTACCATGCATTATTTCTTCTCATAATATGTTTCTAATACGTATGTATTTGTCTTTACTCTTTAGCAATATATTTCCTTTTAACGTGGTATTCTTACATATTCTTTCGAGAGAAAACTCTCCTGTGCATTCTCTTCTGAGGCTACAAGCTTAGACATACACCCAACACCAAAGCTTTTCGAGTTACAATGTTTTGTTTATGAAAAACAAGATAATTGCGCACAATGCTGGATTTCCTTAAAACGTGGTTTTCTGACAAATTTTGACGAAAGAAAATTCTACTGTGGGTTCTCTTTTGAGGCTACATGTTTAGACGTATACGCCACACCAAATCTTTTCGAGTTACAACGTGTTGTTTAGGAGATACAAGCTAATTTTGTACGATGCGTTATTTCTTCTCCTAAAGTGTTTCCAATATGTACGTATTTGTCTTTACTCTACAACACTGTATTTCCTTATAACATGGTATTCGTACATATTCTTTCGAGAGAAAACTCTCCTGTGCATTCTCTTTTGAGGCTACACGCTTAGATATACACGCAACACCAAAGCATTTCGAGTTAGAACGTGTTGTTTAGGAAAAACAAGATAATTTCGCACGATGCGGGAATTCCTTAAAACGTGGTTTTCTGACAAATTTTGGGGAAATAAAATTCTCCTGTGGGTTTTCATTTGAGGCTAAACGTTTAGACGTACACGCCACACCAAATGTTTTCGAGTTACAACGTGTTCTTTAGGAGATACAAACTAATTTTTTACGATGCTTTATATCTTCTTGTAAAGTTTAAGTGTTTCCAAAAGGAATGTATTTATCTTTAATTTGCCACAATGAATTTCCTTATAACGTGGTATTCTTACATACTCGTTCGAGAGAAATCTTTCCTGTGCGTTCTCTTTTGAGGCTACATGCTTAGACATACACGCAACACCAAAGATTTTCGAGTTACAATGTGTTGTTTAGGAAAAACAAGATAGTTTCGCATGATGCGGGATTTCCTTAATAAGTGGTTTTCTGACAAATTTTGACGAAAGAAAATTCTCCTGTGGGTTCTCTCTTGAGGCTACACGTTTAGACGTACATGCCACACGAAATCTTTTCGAGTTACAACGTGTTGTTTAGGAGATACAAACTAATTTTTTACGATGCGTTATTTCTTCTCATAGAGTGTTTCAAATACATATGTATTTGTCTTTACTCTGCAAAACTGTATTTCCTTATAATGTGGTATTCTTACATGTTCTTTCGAGAGAAAACTCTCCTGTGCGTTCTCTTTTGAGGCTACACGCTTAGACATACACGCAACATCAAAGCTTTTCGAGTTACAACGTGTTGTTTAGGAAAAACAAGATAATTTCGCACGATGAGTGATTTCCTTAAAACATGGATTTCTGACAAATTTTACGAACAAAAATTCTCCTGTGGGTTCTCCTTTGAGGCTACACGTTTAGACGTACACGCCACACCAAATCTTTTCGAGTTACAATGTGTTGTTTAGGAGATACAAGCTAATTTTGTACGATGCGTTATTTCTTCTCATAAAGTTTTTCCAATAAGTATTTGTCTTTACTCTGCAACACTGTATTTCCTTATAACGTGGTATTCTTACCTATTTTTTCGAGAGAAAACTCTCCTGTGCGTTCTCATTTGAGGCTACACGCTGAGACATACACGCAACAGCAAAGCTTTTCGAGTTACAACGTGTTGTTTAGGAAGAACAAGATAATTTCTCACGATGCGGGATTTCCGTAAAACGTGGTTTTCTGACAAATTTTGACGAAAGAAAATTCTCCTGTGGGTTCTCTTTTGAGGCTAAACGTTTAGACGTACACGCCACACCAAATCTTTTTGAGTTGCAACTTGTTGTTTAGGAGATACAAGCTAATTTTTTTACAATGAATTATTTCTTCTTGTAAAGTTTAAGTGTTTCCAATACGTATGCATTTGCCTCTACTCTGCAACACTGTATTTCCTTATAACGTGGTATTCTTACATATTCTTTCGAGAGAAAACTCTCCTGTGCGTTCTTTTTGGAGGCTACACACTTAGACATTCACGCAACACGAAAGCTTTTCGAGGTACAACGTGTTGTTTAGGAAAAACAAGATAATTTCGCATGATGCGGGATTTCCTTAAAACGTGGTTTTCTGACAAATTTGACGAAAGAAAATTCTCCTGTGGGTTCTCTTTTGAGGATTCACGTTTAGACGTACACACTACACCAAATCCTTTTGAGTTCTAATGTGTTGTTTAGGATATACAAGCTAATTTTGTACTATGTGTTATTTCTTCTCGTAAAGCTTAAGTGTTTACAATATGTATGTATTTGTCTTTACTCTGCAACACTGTATTTCCTTATAACGTAGTATTCCTACTTTTCTTTCGGGAGAAAACTCTCCTGTGCGTTCTCTTTTGAGGCTACACGTTTAGACATACACGCCACACCAAATCTTTTTGAGTTACAACTTGTTGTTTAGGAGATACAAGCTAATTTTTTAAGGAAGAATTATTTCTTCTCGTAAAGTTTAAGTGTTTCCAATATGTATATATTTGCCACTACGCTGCAACACTGTATTTCCTTATAACGTGTTATTCTTACATATTCTTTCGAGAGAAAACTCTCCGGTGCGTTCTCTTTGGAGGCTACACGCTTAGACATATACGCAACACATAAGCTTTTCGAGTTACAACGTGTTTTTTAGGAAAAACAAGATAATTTCGCATGATGCGGGATTTCCTTAAAACGTGGTTTTCTGACAAATTTTGATGAAAGAAAATTCTCCTGTGGGTTCTCTTTTGAGGCTACACGTTTAGACATACACGCCACACCAAATCTTGTCGAGTTACAACGTGTTGTTTAGGAGATACAAGATAATTTTGCATGATGCGTTATTTTTTCTCCTAAAGTGTTTCCAATAAGTACATATTTGTCTAAATTCTGCAACACTGTATTTCCTTATAACGTGGTATTCTTACATATTCTTTGGAGAGAAAACTATCCTGTGCATTCTCTTTGGAGGCTACACGCTTAGACATACACGCAACACCAAAGCATTTCGAGTTAGAACGTGTTGTTTAGGAAAAACAAGATAATTTCTCATGATGCGGGAATTCCTTAAAACGTGGTTTTCTGACAAATTTTGAGGAAATAAAATTCTCCTGTGCGTTTTCATTTGAGGCTAAACGTTTAGACGTACACGCCACACCAAATGTTTTCGAGTTACAACGTGTTCTTTAGGAGATACAAGCTAATTTTTTACGATGCTTTATATCTTCTTGTAAAGTTTAAGTGTTTCCAAAAGGAATGTATTTATCTTTAATTTGCCACAATGTATTTCCTTATAACGTGGTATTCTTACATACTCGTTCGAGAGAAATCTCTCCTGTGCGTTCTCTTTTGAGGCTACATGCTTAGACATACACGCAACACCAAAGATTTTCGAGTTACAATGTGTTGTTTAGGAAAAACAAGATAGTTTCGCATGATGCGGGATTTCCTTAATAAGTGGTTTTCTGACAAATTTTGACGAAAGAAAATTCTCCTGTGGGTTCTCTTTTGAGGCTACACGTTTAGACGTACATGCCACACCAAATCTTTTCGAGTTACAACGTGTTGTTTAGGAGATACAAACTAATTTTTTACGATGCTTTATTTCTTCTCATAGAGTGTTTCAAATACATATGTATTTGTCTTTACTCTGCAAAACTGTATTTCCTTATAATGTGGTATTCTTACATGTTCTTTCGAGAGAAAACTCTCCTGTGCATTCTCTTTTGAGGCTACACGCTTAGACATACACGCAACATCAAAGCTTTTCTAGTTACAACGTGTTGTTTAGGAAAAACAAGATAATTTCGCACGATGAGTGATTTCCTTAAAACATGGATTTCTGACAAATTTTACGAACAAAAATTCTCCTGTGGGTTCTCTTTTGAGGCTTCACGTTTAGACGTACACGCCACACCAAATCTTTTCGAGTTACAATGTGTTGTTTAGGAGATAGAAGCTAATTTTTTACGATGCGTTATTTCTTCTCATAAAGTTTTTCCAATAAGTATTTGTCTTTACTCTGCAACACTGTATTTCCTTATAACGTGGTATTCTTACATATTTTTTTGAGAGAAACCTCTCCTGTGCGTTCTCATTTGAGGCTACACGCTGAGACATACACGCAACACCAAAGCTTTTCGAGTTACAACGTGTTGTTTAGGAAGAACAAGATAATTTCTCACGATGCGGGATTTCCTTAAAACGTGGTTTTCTGACAAATTTTGACGAAAGAAAATTCTCCTGTGGGTTCTCTTTTGAGGCTAAACGTTTAGACGTACACGCCACACCAAATCTTTTTAGTTGCAACTCGTTGTTTAGGAGATACAAGCTAATTTTTTTACAATGAATTATTTCTTCTCGTAAAGTTTAAGTGTTTCCAATACGTATGTATTTGCCTCTACTCTGCAACACTGTATTTCCTTATAACGTGGTATTCTTACATATTCTTTCGAGAGAAAACTCTCCTGTGCATTCTTTTTGGAGGCTACACACTTAGACATTCACGCAACACGAAAGCTTTTCGAGGTACAACGTGTTGTTTAGGAAAAACAAGATAATTTCGCATGATGCGGGATTTCCTTAAAACGTGGTTTTCTGACAAATTTGACGAAAGAAAATTCTCCTGTGGGTTCTCTTTTGAGGATTCACATTTAGACGTACACGCCACACCAAATCCTTTTGAGTTCTAACGTGTTGTTTAGGATATACAAGCTAATTTTGTACTATGTGTTATTTCTTCTCGTAAAGCTTAAGTGTTTCCAATATGTATGTATTTGTCTTTACTCTGCAACACTGTATTTCCTTATAACTTAGTATTCCTACTTTTCTTTCAGGAGAAAAGTCTCCCGTGCGTTCTCTTTTGAGGCTACACGTTTAGACGTACACGCCACACCAAATCTTTTTGAGTTACAACTTGTTGTTTAGGAGATACAAGCTAATTTTTTAACGATGAATTATTTCTTCTCGTAAAGTTTCAGTGTTCCAATATGTATATATTTGCCTCTACTCTGCAACACTGTATTTCCTTATAACGTGGTATTCTTACATATTCTTTCGAGAGTAAACTCTCCTGTGCGTTCTCTTTGGAGGCTACACGCTTAGACATATACGCAACACCAAAGCTTTTCGAGTTACAACGTGTTTTTTAGGAAAAACAAGATAATTTCGCATGATGCGGGATTTCCTTAAAACGTGGTTTTCTGACAAATTTTGATGAAAGAAAATTCTCCTGTGGGTTCTCTTTTGAGGCTACACGTTTAGACGTACACGCCACACCAAATCCTTTCGAGTTATAACGTGTTGTTTAGGGTATACAAACTAATTTTTACTATGTGTTATTTCTTCTCGTAAAGCTTAAGTGTTTCCAATAAGTATGCTTTTGTCTTTACTATGCAACACTGTATTTCCTTATAACGTGGTATTCCTACATATACTTTCGGAAGAAAACTCTCCTGTGCGTTCTCTTTTGAGGCTACACGCTTAGACATACACGCACCACCAAAGCTTTTCGAGTTACATGTTGTTTAGGAAAAACAAGATAATTTCGCACGATGCGGTATTTCCTTAAAACGTGGTTTTCTGACAAATTTTGACGAAAGAAAACTCTCCTGTGGGTTCTCTTTTGAGGCTACACGTTTAGACATACACGCCACACCAAATCTCGTCGAGTTACAACGTGTTGTTTAGGAGATACAAGCTAATTTTGCATGATGCGTTATTTCTTCTCCTAAAGTGTTTCCAATAAGTACATATTTGTCTAAAATCTGGAACACTGTATTTCCTTATAACGTGGTATTCTTACATATTCTTTCGAGAGAAAACCATCCTGTGCATTCTCTTTGGAGGCTACACGCTTCGACATACATGCACCACCAAAGATTTTCGAGTTACAACGTGTTGATTAGGAAAAACAAGATAATTTCGCACGATGATGGATTTCCTTAAAACGTGGTTTTCTAACAAATTTTGACGAAAGAAAACTCTCCTGTGGGTTCTCTTTTGAGGCTACACTTTTAGACGTACACGCCACACCAAATCTTTTCGAGTTACAACGTGTTGTTTAGGACATACAAGCTAGTTTTGCAAGATGCGTTATTTCTTTCATAAAGTGCTCCCATTACATACGTATTTTCTTTACTCTGCCACACTGTATTTCTTTATAACGTGGTATTCTTACATATTCTTTCGAGAGAAAACTCTCCTGTGCGTTCTCTTTGGAGGCTACACGCTTAGACATTCATGCAACACCAAAGCTTTTCGAGTTACAACGTGTTGTTTAGGAAAAACAAGATAATTTCACATGATGCGGGATTCCCTTAAAACGTGGTTTTCTGAAAAGTGTTGACGAAAGAAAATTCTCCTGTGCGTTCTCTTTTGAGGCTACACGTTTAGATGTACACGCCACACCAAATCCTATCGAGTTATAACCTGTTGTTTAGGATATACAAGCTACTTTTGTACTATGTGTTATTTCTTCTCGTAAAGCTTAACTGTTTCCAATAAGTATGTATTTGTCTTTACTCTGCAACACTGTATTTCCTTATAACGTGGTATTCCTACATATTCTTTCGGGAGAAAACTCCCCTGTGCGTTCTCTTTTGAGGCTACACTTTTAGAGGTACACGCCACACCAAATCTTTTTGAGTTACAACTTGTTGTTTAGGAGATACAAGCTAATTTTTTTACGATGAATTATTTCTTCTCGTAAATTTTAAGTGTTTCCAATACATATGTGCTTGCCTCTACTCTGCCACACTGTATTTCCTTATAACGTGATATTCTTACATATTCTTTCGAGAGAAAACTCTCCTGTGCGTTCTCTTTGGAGGCTACACGCTTAGACATTCACCCAACACCAAAGCTTTTCGAGTTACAACGTGTTGTTTAGGAAAAACAAGATAATTTCGCATGATGCGGGATTTCCTTAAAACGTGGTTTTCTGACAAATTTGACGAAAGAAAATTCTCCTGTGGGTTCTCTTTTGAGGCTACACGTTTAGACGTACACGCCACACCAAATCCTTTCGAGTTATAACGTGTTGTTTAGGATATAGAAGCTAATTTTGTACTATGTGTTATTTCTTCTCGTAAAGCTTAAGTGTTTCCAATAAGTATGTATTTGTCTTTACTCTGCAACACTGTATTTCCTTATAACGTGGTATTCTTACATATTCTTTCGAGAGAAAACTCTCCTGTGCGTTCTCTTTTGAGGCTACACGCTTAGACATACACGCACCACCAAAGCTTTTCGAGTTACAACATGTTGTTTAGGATAAACAAGATAATTTCGCACGATGCGGTATTTCCTTAAAACGTGGTTTTCTGACAAATTTTGATGAAAGAAAACTCTCCTGTGGATTCTCTTTTGAGGCTACACGTTTAGACATACACGCCACACCAAATCTTGTCGAGTTACAACGTGTTGTTTAGGAGATACAAGCTAATTTTACATGATGCGTTATTTCTTCTCCTAAAGTGTTTCCAATAAGTACATATTTGTCTATACTCTGCAACACTGTATTTCCTTATAACGTGGTATTCTTACATATTCTTTCGAGAGAAAATTATCCTGTGCGTTCTCTTTGGAGGCTACACGCTTAGACATACACACACCAGCAAAGCTTTTCGAGTTACAACGTGTTGATTAGGAAAAACAAGATAATTTCGCACGATGCGGGATTTCCTTAAAACGTGGTTTTCTGACAAATTTTGACGTAAGAAAATTCTCCTGTGGGTTCTCTTTTGAGGCTACACGTTTAGATGTACAAGCCACACCAAATCTTTTTGAGTAACCACGTGTTGTTTGGGAGATACAAGCTAATTTTGTACCATGCGTTATTTCTTCTCATAATGTGTTTCCAAAACGTATGTATTTGTCTTTACTCTGCAGCAATATGTTTCCTTATAGCGTGGTATTCTTACATATTCTTTCGAGAGAAAACTCTCCTGTGCATTCTCTTTTGAGGCTACATGCTTAGACATACACGCAACACCAAATCCTTTCGAGTTATAACCCGTTGTTTAGGATATACAAGCTAATTTTTTACTATGTTTTATTTCTTCTCGTAAAGTTTAAGTGTTTCCAATAAGTATTTATTTGTCTTTACTCTGCAACACTGTATTTCCTTATAACGTGGTATTCCTACATATTCTTTCGGGAGAAAACTCTCCTGTGCGTTCTCTTTTGAGGCTACACGCTTAGACATATACGCAACACCAAAGCTTTTCGAGTTACAACATGTTGTTTAGGAAATACAAGATAATTTCGCATGATGCAGGATTTCCTTAAAACGTGGTTTTCTGACAAATTTTGATGAAAGAAAACTCTCCTGTGGGTTCTCCTTTGAGGGTACACGTTTAGTCGTTCATGCCACACCAAATCTTTTCGAGTTACAACGTGTTGTTTAGGAGATACAAGCTAAGTTTGCATGATGTGTTATTTCTTTTCGTAAAGTGTTTCCAATAAGTACATATTTGTCTACACTCTGCAACACTGTATTTCCTTATAACGTGGTATTCTTACATATTCTTTCGAGAGAAAACTATCCCTTGCGTTCTCTTTGGAGGCTACACGCTTAGACATACACGCACCACCAAAGCTTTTCGAGTTACAACGTGTTGATTAGGAAAAACAAGATAATTTCCCATGATGCGGCATTTCCTTAAAAAGTGGTTTTCTGACAAATTTTGACGTAAGAAAATTCTCCTGTGCGTTCTCTTTTGAGGCTACACATTTAGACGTGCACGCCACACCAAATCTTTTTGAGTTACCACGTGTTGTTTAGGAGATACAAGCAAATTTTGTACCATGCATTATTTCTTCTCATAATATGTTTCCAATACGTATGTATTTGTCTTTACTCTTTAGCAATATATTTCCTTTTAACGTAGTATTCTTACATATTCTTTCGAGAGAAAACTCTCCTGTGCATTCTCTTTTGAGGCTACACGCTTACACATAGAGCCAACACCACAGCTTTTCGAGTTACAATGTTTTGTTTATGAAAAACAAGATAATTGCGCACAATGCGGGATTTCCTTCAAACGTGGTTTTCTGACATATTTTGCCGAAAGAAAATTCTCCTGTGGGTTCTCTTTTGAGGCTACATGTTTAGACGTATACGCCACACCAAATCTTTTCGAGTTACAACGTGTTGTTTAGGAGATACAAGCTAATTTTGTACGATGCGTTATTTCTTCTCCTAAAGTGTTTCCAATATGTACGTATTTGTCTTTACTCTACAACACTGTATTTCCTTATAACATGGTATTCGTACATATTCTTTCGAGAGAAAACTCTCCTGTGCATTCCCTTTTGAGGCTACACGCTTAGATATACACGCAACACCAAAGCATTTCGAGTTAGAACGTGTTGTTTAGGAAAAACAAGATAATTTCTCATGATGCGGGAATTCCTTAAAACGTGGTTTTCTGACAAATTTTGAGGAAATAAAATTCTCCTGTGGGTTTTCATTTGAGGCTAAACGTTTAGACGTACACGCCACACCAAGTGATTTCGAGTTACAACGTGTTCTTTAGGAGATACAAGCTAATTTTTTAATATGCTTTATATCTTCTTGGAAAGTTTAAGTGTTTCCAAAAGGAATGTATTTATCTTTAATTTGCCACAATGTATTTCCTTATAACGTGGTATTCTTACATACTCATTCGAGAGAAATCTCTCCTGTGCGTTCTCTTTTGAGGCTACATGCTTAGACATACACGCAACACCAAAGATTTTCGAGTTACAATGTGTTGTTTAGGAAAAACAAGATAGTTTCGCATGATGCAGGATTTCCTTAATAAGTGGCTTTCTGACAAATTTTGACGAAAGAAAATTCTCCTGTGGGTTCTCTTTTGAGGCTACACGTTTAGACGTACATGCCAAACGAAATCTTTTCGAGTTACAACGTGTTGTTTAGGAGATACAAACTAATTTTTTACGATGCGTTATTTCTTCTCATAGAGTGTTTCAAATACATATGTATTTGTCTTTACTCTGCAAAACTGTATTTCCTTATAATGTGGTATTCTTACATGTTCTTTCGAGAGAAAACTCTCCTGTGCGTTCTCTTTTGAGGCTACACGCTTAGACATACACGCAACATCAAAGCTTTTCGAGTTACAACGTGTTGTTTAGGAAAAACAAGATAATTTCGCACGATGAGTGATTTCCTTAAAACATGGATTTCTGACAAATTTTACGAACAAAAATTCTCCTGTGGGTTCTCCTTTGAGGCTTCACGTTTAGACGTACACGCCACACCAAATCTTTTCGAGTTACAATGTGTTGTTTAGGAGATACAAGCTAATTTTGTATGATGCGTTATTTCTTCTCATAAAGTTTTTCCAATAAGTATTTGTCTTTACTCTGCAAAACTGTATTTCCTTATAACGTGGTATTCTTACATATTTTTTCGAGAGAAAACTCTCCTGTGCGTTCTCATTTGAGGCTACACGCTGAGACATACACGCAACAGCAAAGCTTTTCGGGTTACAACGTGTTGTTTAGGAAGAACAAGATAATTTCTCACGATGCGGGATTTCCTTAAAACGTGGTTTTCTGACAAATTTTGACGAAAGAAAATTCTCCTGTGGGTTCTCTTTTGAGGCTAAACGTTTAGACGTACACGCCACACCAAATCTTTTTGAGTTGCAACTTGTTGTTTAGGAGATACAAGCTAATTTTTTTACAATGAATTATTTCTTCTCGTAAAGTTTAAGTGTTTCCAATACATATGTATTTGCCTCTACTCTGCAACACTGTATTTCCTTATAACGTGGTATTCTTACATATTCTTTCGAGAGAAAACTCTCCTGTGCGTTCTTTTTGGAGGCTACACACTTAGACATTCACGCAACACGAAAGATTTTCGAGGTACAACGTGTTGTTTAGGAAAAACAAGATAATTTCGCATGATGCGGGATTTCCTTAAAACGTGGTTTTCTGACAAATTTGACGAAAGAAAATTCTCCTGTGGGTTCTCTTTTGAGGATTCACGTTTAGACGTACACGCCACACCAAATGCTTTTGAGTTCTAACGTGTTGTTTAGGATATACAAGCTAATTTTGTACTATGTGTTATTTCTTCTCATAAAGCTTAAGTGTTTCCAATATGTATGTATTTGTCTTTACTCTGCAACACTGTATTTCCTTATAACGTAGTATTCCTACTTTTCTTTCGGGAGAAAACTCTCCCGTGCATTCTCTTTTGAGGCTACACGTTTAGATGTACACGCCACAACAAATCTTTTTGAGTTACAACTTGTTGTTTAGGATATACAAGCTAATTTTTTAACGATGAATTATTTCTTCTCGTAAAGTTTGTTTCCAATATGTATATATTTGCCTCTACGCTGCAACACTGTATTTCCTTATAACGTGGTATTCTTACATATTCTTCCGAGAGAAAACTCTCCTGTGCGTTCTCTTTGGAGGCTACACGCTTAGACACGAAAGCTTTTCGAGTTACAACGTGTTTTTTAGGAAAAACAAGATAATTTCGCATGATGTGGGATTTCCTTAAAACGTGGTTTTCTGACAAATTTTGATGAAAGAAAATTCTCCTGTGGGTTCTCTTTTGAGGCTACACGTTTAGACGTACACGCCACACCAAATCCTTTCGAGTTATAACGTGTTGTTTAGGGTATACAAACTAATTTTTACTATGTGTTATTTCTTCTCGTAAAGCTTAAGTGTTTCCAATAAGTATTCATTTGTCTTTACTCTGCAACACTGTATTTCCTTATAACGTGGTATTCCTACATATTCTTTCGGAAGAACACTCTCCTGTGCGTTCTCTTTTGAGGCTACACGCTTAGACATACACGCACCACCAAAGCTTTTCGAGTTACATGTTGTTTAGGAAAAACAAGATAATTTCGCACGATGCGGTATTTCCTTAAAACGTGGTTTTCTGACAAATTTTGACGAAAGAAAACTCTCCTGTGGGTTCTCTTTTGAGGCTACACGTTTAGACATACACGCCACACCAAATCTTGTCGAGTTACAACATGTTGTTTAGGAGATACAAGCTAATTTTGCATGATGCGTTATTTCTTCTCCTAAAGTGTTTCCAATAAGTACATATTTGTCTAAATTCTGCAACACTGTATTTCCTTATAACGTGGTATTCTTACATATTCTTTGGAGAGAAAACTATCCTGTGCATTCTCTTTGGTGGCTACATGCTTAGACATACACGCACCACCAAAGCTTTTCGAGTTACAACGTGTTGATTAGGAAAAACAAGATAATTGTGCACGATGCGGGATTTCCTTAAAACGTGGTTTTCTAACAAATTTTGACGAAAGAAAACTCTCCTGTGGGTTCTCTTTTGAGGCTACACTTTTAGACGTACACGCCACACCAAATCTTTTCGAGTTACAACGTGTTGTTTAGGACATACAAGCTAGTTTTGCAAGATGCTCTATTTCTCTCATAAAGTGCTCCCATTACATACGTATTTTCTTTACTCTGCCACACTGTATTTCCTTATAACGTGGTATTCTTACATATTCTTTCGAGAGAAAACTCTCCTGTGCGTTCTCTTTGGAGGCTACAGGCTTAGACATTCACGCAACACCAAAGCTTTTCGAGTTACAACGTGTTGTTTAGGAAAAACAAGATAATTTCGCATGATGCGGGATTCCCTTAAAACGTGGTTTTCTGAAAAGTGTTGACGAAAGAAAATTCTCCTGTGGGTTCTCTTTTGAGGCTACACGTTTAGATGTACACGCCACACCAAATCCTATCGAGTTATAACCTGTTGTTTAGGATATACAAGCTACTTTTGTACTATGTGTTATTTCTTCTCGTAAAGCTTAACTGTTTCCAATAAGTATGTATTTGTCTTTACTCTGCAACACTGTATTTCCTTATAACGTGGTATTCCTACATATTCTTTCGGGAGAAAACTCCCCTGTGCGTTCTCTTTTGAGGCTACACGTTTAGACGTACACGCCACACCAAATCTTTTTGAGTTACAACTTGTTGTTTAGGAGATACAAGCTAATTTTTTTACGATGAATTATTTCTTCTCGTAAAGTATAAGTGTTTCCAATACGTATGTACTTGCCTCTACTCTCCCACACTGTATTTCCTTATAACGTGATATTCTTACATATTCTTTCGAGAGAAAACTCTCCTGTGCGTTCTCTTTGGAGGCTACACGCTTAGACATTCACCCAACACCAAAGCTTTTCGAGTTACAACGTGTTGTTTAGGAAAAACAAGATAATTTCGCATGATGCGGGATTTCCTTAAAACGTGGTTTTCTGACAAATTTTGACGAAAGAAAATTCTCCTGTGGGTTCTCTTTTGAGGCTACACGTTTAGACGTACACGCCACACCAAATCCTTTCGAGTTATAACGTGTTGTTTAGGATATACAAGCTAATTTTGTACTATGTGTTATTTCGTCTCGTAAAGCTTAAGTGTTTCCAATAAGTATGTATTTGTCTTTACTCTGCAACACTGTATTTCCTTATAACGTGGTATTCCTACATATTCTTTCGGAAGAAAACTCTCCTGTGCGTTCTCTTTTGAGGCTACACGCTTAGACATACACGCACCACCAAAGCTTTTCGAGTTACAACATGTTGTTTAGGATAAACAAGATAATTTTGCACGATGCGGTATTTCCTTAAAACGTGGTTTTCTGACAAATTTTGACGAAAGAAAACTCTCCTGTGGGTTCTCTTTTGAGGCTACACGTTTAGACATACACGCCACACCAAATCTTGTCGAGTTACAACGTGTTGTTTAGGAGATACAAGCTAATTTTACATGATGCGTTATTTCTTCTCCTAAAGTGTTTCCAATAAGTACATATTTGTCTATACTCTGCAACACTGTATTTCCTTATAACGTGGTATTCTTACATATTCTTTGGAGAGAAAACTATCCTGTGCATTCTCTTTGGAGGCTACATGCTTAGACATACACGCACCACCAAAGCTTTTCGAGTTACAACGTGTTGATTAGGAAAAACAAGATAATTTTGCACGATGCGGGATTTCCTTAAAACGTGGTTTTCTAACAAATTTTGACGAAAGAAAACTCTCCTCTGGGTTCTCTTTTGAGGCTACACTTTTAGACGTACACGCCACACCAAATCTTTTCGAGTTACAACGTGTTGTTTAGGACATACAAGCTAGTTTTGCAAGATGCGTTATTTCTCTCATAAAGTGCTCCCATTACATACGTATTTTCTTTACTCTGCCACACTGTATTTCCTTATAACGTGGTATTCTTACATATTCTTTCGAGAGAAAACTCTCCTGTGCGTTCTCTTTGGAGGCTACAGGCTTAGACATTCACGCAACACCAAAGCTTTTCGAGTTACAACGTGTTGTTTAGGAAAAACAAGATAATTTCGCATGATGCGGGATTCCCTTAAAACGTGGTTTTCTGAAAAGTGTTGACGAAAGAAAATTCTCCTGTGGGTTCTCTTTTGAGGCTACACGTTTAGATGTACACGCCACACCAAATCCTATCGAGTTATAACCTGTTGTTTAGGATATACAAGCTACTTTTGTACTATGTGTTAATTCTTCTCGTAAAGCTTAACTGTTTCCAATAAGTATGTATTTGTCTTTACTCTGCAACACTGTATTTCCTTATAACGTGGTATTCCTACATATTCTTTCGGGAGAAAACTCCCCTGTGCGTTCTCTTTTGAGGCTACACGTTTAGACGTACACGCCACACCAAATCTTTTTGAGTTACAACTTGTTGTTTAGGAGATACAAGCTAATTTTTTTACGATGAATTATTTCTTCTCGTAAAGTATAAGTGTTTCCAATACGTATGTACTTGCCTCTACTCTCCCACACTGTATTTCCTTATAACGTGATATTCTTACATATTCTTTCGAGAGAAAACTCTCCTGTGCGTTCTCTTTGGAGGCTACACGCTTAGACATTCACCCAACACCAAAGCTTTTCGAGTTACAACGTGTTGTTTAGGAAAAACAAGATAATTTCGCATGATGCGGGATTTCCTTAAAACGTGGTTTTCTGACAAATTTTGACGAAAGAAAATTCTCCTGTGGGTTCTCTTTTGAGGCTACACGTTTAGACGTACACGCCACACCAAATCCTTTCGAGTTATAACGTGTTGTTTAGGATATACAAGCTAATTTTGTACTATGTGTTATTTCGTCTCGTAAAGCTTAAGTGTTTCCAATAAGTATGTATTTGTCTTTACTCTGCAACACTGTATTTCCTTATAACGTGGTATTCCTACATATTCTTTCGGAAGAAAACTCTCCTGTGCGTTCTCTTTTGAGGCTACACGCTTAGACATACACGCACCACCAAAGCTTTTCGAGTTACAACATGTTGTTTAGGATAAACAAGATAATTTTGCACGATGCGGTATTTCCTTAAAACGTGGTTTTCTGACAAATTTTGACGAAAGAAAACTCTCCTGTGGGTTCTCTTTTGAGGCTACACGTTTAGACATACACGCCACACCAAATCTTGTCGAGTTACAACGTGTTGTTTAGGAGATACAAGCTAATTTTACATGATGCGTTATTTCTTCTCCTAAAGTGTTTCCAATAAGTACATATTTGTCTATACTCTGCAACACTGTATTTCCTTATAACGTGGTATTCTTACATATTCTTTGGAGAGAAAACTATCCTGTGCATTCTCTTTGGAGGCTACATGCTTAGACATACACGCACCACCAAAGCTTTTCGAGTTACAACGTGTTGATTAGGAAAAACAAGATAATTTTGCACGATGCGGGATTTCCTTAAAACGTGGTTTTCTAACAAATTTTGACGAAAGAAAACTCTCCTCTGGGTTCTCTTTTGAGGCTACACTTTTAGACGTACACGCCACACCAAATCTTTTCGAGTTACAACGTGTTGTTTAGGACATACAAGCTAGTTTTGCAAGATGCGTTATTTCTCTCATAAAGTGCTCCCATTACATACGTATTTTCTTTACTCTGCCACACTGTATTTCCTTATAACGTGGTATTCTTACATATTCTTTCGAGAGAAAACTCTCCTGTGCGTTCTCTTTGGAGGCTACAGGCTTAGACATTCACGCAACACCAAAGCTTTTCGAGTTACAACGTGTTGTTTAGGAAAAACAAGATAATTTCGCATGATGCGGGATTCCCTTAAAACGTGGTTTTCTGAAAAGTGTTGACGAAAGAAAATTCTCCTGTGGGTTCTCTTTTGAGGCTACACGTTTAGATGTACACGCCACACCAAATCCTATCGAGTTATAACCTGTTGTTTAGGATATACAAGCTACTTTTGTACTATGTGTTAATTCTTCTCGTAAAGCTTAACTGTTTCCAATAAGTATGTATTTGTCTTTACTCTGCAACACTGTATTTCCTTATAACGTGGTATTCCTACATATTCTTTCGGGAGAAAACTCCCCTGTGCGTTCTCTTTTGAGGCTACACGTTTAGACGTACACGCCACACCAAATCTTTTTGAGTTACAACTTGTTGTTTAGGAGATACAAGCTAATTTTTTTACGATGAATTATTTCTTCTCGTAAAGTATAAGTGTTTCCAATACGTATGTACTTGCCTCTACTCTCCCACACTGTATTTCCTTATAACGTGATATTCTTACATATTCTTTCGAGAGAAAACTCTCCTGTGCGTTCTCTTTGGAGGCTACACGCTTAGACATTCACCCAACACCAAAGCTTTTCGAGTTACAACGTGTTGTTTAGGAAAAACAAGATAATTTCGCATGATGCGGGATTTCCTTAAAACGTGGTTTTCTGACAAATTTTGACGAAAGAAAATTCTCCTGTGGGTTCTCTTTTGAGGCTACACGTTTAGACGTACACGCCACACCAAATCCTTTCGAGTTATAACGTGTTGTTTAGGATATACAAGCTAATTTTGTACTATGTGTTATTTCGTCTCGTAAAGCTTAAGTGTTTCCAATAAGTATGTATTTGTCTTTACTCTGCAACACTGTATTTCCTTATAACGTGGTATTCCTACATATTCTTTCGGAAGAAAACTCTCCTGTGCGTTCTCTTTTGAGGCTACACGCTTAGACATACACGCACCACCAAAGCTTTTCGAGTTACAACATGTTGTTTAGGATAAACAAGATAATTTTGCACGATGCGGTATTTCCTTAAAACGTGGTTTTCTGACAAATTTTGACGAAAGAAAACTCTCCTGTGGGTTCTCTTTTGAGGCTACACGTTTAGACATACACGCCACACCAAATCTTGTCGAGTTACAACGTGTTGTTTAGGAGATACAAGCTAATTTTACATGATGCGTTATTTCTTCTCCTAAAGTGTTTCCAATAAGTACATATTTGTCTATACTCTGCAACACTGTATTTCCTTATAACGTGGTATTCTTACATATTCTTTGGAGAGAAAACTATCCTGTGCATTCTCTTTGGAGGCTACATGCTTAGACATACACGCACCACCAAAGCTTTTCGAGTTACAACGTGTTGATTAGGAAAAACAAGATAATTTTGCACGATGCGGGATTTCCTTAAAACGTGGTTTTCTAACAAATTTTGACGAAAGAAAACTCTCCTCTGGGTTCTCTTTTGAGGCTACACTTTTAGACGTACACGCCACACCAAATCTTTTCGAGTTACAACGTGTTGTTTAGGACATACAAGCTAGTTTTGCAAGATGCGTTATTTCTCTCATAAAGTGCTCCCATTACATACGTATTTTCTTTACTCTGCCACACTGTATTTCCTTATAACGTGGTATTCTTACATATTCTTTCGAGAGAAAACTCTCCTGTGCGTTCTCTTTGGAGGCTACAGGCTTAGACATTCACGCAACACCAAAGCTTTTCGAGTTACAACGTGTTGTTTAGGAAAAACAAGATAATTTCGCATGATGCGGGATTCCCTTAAAACGTGGTTTTCTGAAAAGTGTTGACGAAAGAAAATTCTCCTGTGGGTTCTCTTTTGAGGCTACACGTTTAGATGTACACGCCACACCAAATCCTATCGAGTTATAACCTGTTGTTTAGGATATACAAGCTACTTTTGTACTATGTGTTATTTCTTCTCGTAAAGCTTAACTGTTTCCAATAAGTATTTATTTGTCTTTACTCTGCAACACTGTATTTCCTTATAACGTGGTATTCCTACATATTCTTTCGGGAGAAAAGTCCCCTGTGCGTTCTCTTTTGAGGCTACACGTTTAGACGTACACGCCACACCAAATCTTTTTGAGTTACAACTTGTTGTTTAGGAGATACAAGCTAATTTTTTTACGATGAATTATTTCTTCTCGTAAAGTTTAAGTGTTTCCAATACGTATGTACTTGCCTCTACTCTCCCACACTGTATTTCCTTATAACGTGATATTCTTACATATTCTTTCGAGAGAAAACTCTCCTGTGCGTTCTCTTTGGAGGCTACACGCTTAGACATTCACCCAACACCAAAGCTTTTCGAGTTACAACGTGTTGTTTAGGAAAAACAAGATAATTTCGCATGATGCGGGATTTCCTTAAAACGTGGTTTTCTGACAAATTTTGACGAAAGAAAATTCTCCTGTGGGTTCTCTTTTGAGGCTACACGTTTAGACGTACACGCCACACCAAATCCTTTCGAGTTATAACGTGTTGTTTAGGATATACAAGCTAATTTTGTACTATGTGTTATTTCGTCTCGTAAAGCTTAAGTGTTTCCAATAAGTATGTATTTGTCTTTACTCTGCAACACTGTATTTCCTTATAACGTGGTATTCCTACATATTCTTTCGGAAGAAAACTCTCCTGTGCGTTCTCTTTTGAGGCTACACGCTTAGACATACACGCACCACCAAAGCTTTTCGAGTTACAACATGTTGTTTAGGATAAACAAGATAATTTTGCACGATGCGGTATTTCCTTAAAACGTGGTTTTCTGACAAATTTTGACGAAAGAAAACTCTCCTGTGGGTTCTCTTTTGAGGCTACACGTTTAGACATACACGCCACACCAAATCTTGTCGAGTTACAACGTGTTGTTTAGGAGATACAAGCTAATTTTACATGATGCGTTATTTCTTCTCCTAAAGTGTTTCCAATAAGTACATATTTGTCTATACTCTGCAACACTGTATTTCCTTATAACGTGGTATTCTTACATATTCTTTGGAGAGAAAACTATCCTGTGCATTCTCTTTGGAGGCTACATGCTTAGACATAAACGCACCACCAAAGCTTTTCGAGTTACAACGTGTTGATTAGGAAAAACAAGATAATTTTGCACGATGCGGGATTTCCTTAAAACGTGGTTTTCTAACAAATTTTGACGAAAGAAAACTCTCCTGTGGGTTCTCTTTTGAGGCTACACTTTTAGACGTACACGCCACACCAAATCTTTTCGAGTTACAACGTGTTGTTTAGGACATACAAGCTAGTTTTGCAAGATGCGTTATTTCTCTCATAAAGTGCTCCCATTACATACGTATTTTCTTTACTCTGCCACACTGTATTTCCTTATAACGTGGTATTCTTACATATTCTTTCGAGAGAAAACTCTCCTGTGCGTTCTCTTTGGAGGCTACAGGCTTAGACATTCACGCAACACCAAAGCTTTTCGAGTTACAACGTGTTGTTTAGGAAAAACAAGATAATTTCGCATGATGCGGGATTCCCTTAAAACGTGGTTTTCTGAAAAGTGTTGACGAAAGAAAATTCTCCTGTGCGTTCTCTTTTGAGGCTACACGTTTAGATGTACACGCCACACCAAATCCTATCGAGTTATAACCTGTTGTTTAGGATATACAAGCTACTTTTGTACTATGTGTTATTTCTTCTCGTAAAGCTTAACTGTTTCCAATAAGTATGTATTTGTCTTTACTCTGCAACACTGTATTTCCTTATAACGTGGTATTCCTACATATTCTTTCGGGAGAAAACTCCCCTGTGCGTTCTCTTTTGAGGCTACACTTTTAGACGTACACGCCACACCAAATCTTTTTGAGTTACAACTTGTTGTTTAGGAGATACAAGCTAATTTTTTTACGATGAATTATTTCTTCTCGTAAATTTTAAGTGTTTCCAATACATATGTACTTGCCTCTACTCTGCCACACTGTATTTCCTTATAACGTGATATTCTTACATATTCTTTCGAGAGAAAACTCTCCTGTGCGTTCTCTTTGGAGGCTACACGCTTAGACATTCACCCAACACCAAAGCTTTTCGAGTTACAACGTGTTGTTTAGGAAAAACAAGATAATTTCGCATGATGCGGGATTTCCTTAAAACGTGGTTTTCTGACAAATTTTGACGAAAGAAAATTCTCCTGTGGGTTCTCTTTTGAGGCTACACGTTTAGACGTACACGCCACACCAAATCCTTTCGAGTTATAACGTGTTGTTTAGGATATAGAAGCTAATTTTGTACTATGTGTTATTTCGTCTCGTAAAGCTTAAGTGTTTCCAATAAGTATGTATTTGTCTTTACTCTGCAACACTGTATTTCCTTATAACGTGGTATTCTTACATATTCTTTCGAGAGAAAACTCTCCTGTGCGTTCTCTTTTGAGGCTACACGCTTAGACATACACGCACCACCAAAGCTTTTCGAGTTACAACATGTTGTTTAGGATAAACAAGATAATTTCGCACGATGCGGTATTTCCTTAAAACGTGGTTTTCTGACAAATTTTGATGAAAGAAAACTCTCCTGTGGATTCTCTTTTGAGGCTACACGTTTAGACATACACGCCACACCAAATCTTGTCGAGTTACAACGTGTTGTTTAGGAGATACAAGCTAATTTTACATGATGCGTTATTTCTTCTCCTAAAGTGTTTCCAATAAGTACATATTTGTCTATACTCTGCAACACTGTATTTCCTTATAACGTGGTATTCTTACATATTCTTTCGAGAGAAAATTATCCTGTGCGTTCTCTTTGGAGGCTACACGCTTAGACATACACACACCAGCAAAGCTTTTCGAGTTACAACGTGTTGATTAGGAAAAACAAGATAATTTCGCACGATGCGGGATTTCCTTAAAACGTGGTTTTCTGACAAATTTTGACGTAAGAAAATTCTCCTGTGGGTTCTCTTTTGAGGCTACACGTTTAGATGTACAAGCCACACCAAATCTTTTTGAGTAACCACGTGTTGTTTGGGAGATACAAGCTAATTTTGTACCATGCGTTATTTCTTCTCATAATGTGTTTCCAAAACGTATGTATTTGTCTTTACTCTGCAGCAATATGTTTCCTTATAGCGTGGTATTCTTACATATTCTTTCGAGAGAAAACTCTCCTGTGCATTCTCTTTTGAGGCTACATGCTTAGACATACACGTAACACCAAATCCTTTCGAGTTATAACCCGTTGTTTAGGATATACAAGCTAATTTTTTACTATGTTTTATTTCTTCTCGTAAAGTTTAAGTGTTTCCAATAAGTATTTATTTGTCTTTACTCTGCAACACTGTATTTCCTTATAACGTGGTATTCCTACATATTCTTTCGGGAGAAAACTCTCCTGTGCGTTCTCTTTTGAGGCTACACGCTTAGACATATACGCAACACCAAAGCTTTTCGAGTTACAACATGTTGTTTAGGAAATACAAGATAATTTCGCATGATGCAGGATTTCCTTAAAACGTGGTTTTCTGACAAATTTTGATGAAAGAAAACTCTCCTGTGGGTTCTCCTTTGAGGGTACACGTTTAGTCGTTCATGCCACACCAAATCTTTTCGAGTTACAACGTGTTGTTTAGGAGATACAAGCTAAGTTTGCATGATGTGTTATTTCTTTTCGTAAAGTGTTTCCAATAAGTACATATTTGTCTACACTCTGCAACACTGTATTTCCTTATAACGTGGTATTCTTACATATTCTTTGGAGAGAAAACTATCCTGTGCATTCTCTTTGGAGGCTACATGCTTAGACATAAACGCACCACCAAAGCTTTTCGAGTTACAACGTGTTGATTAGGAAAAACAAGATAATTTTGCACGATGCGGGATTTCCTTAAAACGTGGTTTTCTAACAAATTTTGACGAAAGAAAACTCTCCTGTGGGTTCTCTTTTGAGGCTACACTTTTAGACGTACATGCCACACCAAATCTTTTCGAGTTACAACGTGTTGTTTAGGACATACAAGCTAGTTTTGCAAGATGCGTTATTTCTCTCATAAAGTGCTCCCATTACATACGTATTTTCTTTACTCTGCCACACTGTATTTCCTTATAACGTGGTATTCTTACATATTCTTTCGAGAGAAAACTCTCCTGTGCGTTCTCTTTGGAGGCTACAGGCTTAGACATTCACGCAACACCAAAGCTTTTCGAGTTACAACGTGTTGTTTAGGAAAAACAAGATAATTTCGCATGATGCGGGATTCCCTTAAAACGTGGTTTTCTGAAAAGTGTTGACGAAAGAAAATTCTCCTGTGCGTTCTCTTTTGAGGCTACACGTTTAGATGTACACGCCACACCAAATCCTATCGAGTTATAACCTGTTGTTTAGGATATACAAGCTACTTTTGTACTATGTGTTATTTCTTCTCGTAAAGCTTAACTGTTTCCAATAAGTATGTATTTGTCTTTACTCTGCAACACTGTATTTCCTTATAACGTGGTATTCCTACATATTCTTTCGGGAGAAAACTCCCCTGTGCGTTCTCTTTTGAGGCTACACTTTTAGACGTACACGCCACACCAAATCTTTTTGAGTTACAACTTGTTGTTTAGGAGATACAAGCTAATTTTTTTACGATGAATTATTTCTTCTCGTAAATTTTAAGTGTTTCCAATACATATGTACTTGCCTCTACTCTGCCACACTGTATTTCCTTATAACGTGATATTCTTACATATTCTTTCGAGAGAAAACTCTCCTGTGCGTTCTCTTTGGAGGCTACACGCTTAGACATTCACCCAACACCAAAGCTTTTCGAGTTACAACGTGTTGTTTAGGAAAAACAAGATAATTTCGCATGATGCGGGATTTCCTTAAAACGTGGTTTTCTGACAAATTTTGACGAAAGAAAATTCTCCTGTGGGTTCTCTTTTGAGGCTACACGTTTAGACGTACACGCCACACCAAATCCTTTCGAGTTATAACGTGTTGTTTAGGATATAGAAGCTAATTTTGTACTATGTGTTATTTCGTCTCGTAAAGCTTAAGTGTTTCCAATAAGTATGTATTTGTCTTTACTCTGCAACACTGTATTTCCTTATAACGTGGTATTCTTACATATTCTTTCGAGAGAAAACTCTCCTGTGCGTTCTCTTTTGAGGCTACACGCTTAGACATACACGCACCACCAAAGCTTTTCGAGTTACAACATGTTGTTTAGGATAAACAAGATAATTTCGCACGATGCGGTATTTCCTTAAAACGTGGTTTTCTGACAAATTTTGATGAAAGAAAACTCTCCTGTGGATTCTCTTTTGAGGCTACACGTTTAGACATACACGCCACACCAAATCTTGTCGAGTTACAACGTGTTGTTTAGGAGATACAAGCTAATTTTACATGATGCGTTATTTCTTCTCCTAAAGTGTTTCCAATAAGTACATATTTGTCTATACTCTGCAACACTGTATTTCCTTATAACGTGGTATTCTTACATATTCTTTCGAGAGAAAATTATCCTGTGCGTTCTCTTTGGAGGCTACACGCTTAGACATACACACACCAGCAAAGCTTTTCGAGTTACAACGTGTTGATTAGGAAAAACAAGATAATTTCGCACGATGCGGGATTTCCTTAAAACGTGGTTTTCTGACAAATTTTGACGTAAGAAAATTCTCCTGTGGGTTCTCTTTTGAGGCTACACGTTTAGATGTACAAGCCACACCAAATCTTTTTGAGTAACCACGTGTTGTTTGGGAGATACAAGCTAATTTTGTACCATGCGTTATTTCTTCTCATAATGTGTTTCCAAAACGTATGTATTTGTCTTTACTCTGCAGCAATATGTTTCCTTATAGCGTGGTATTCTTACATATTCTTTCGAGAGAAAACTCTCCTGTGCATTCTCTTTTGAGGCTACATGCTTAGACATACACGCAACACCAAATCCTTTCGAGTTATAACCCGTTGTTTAGGATATACAAGCTAATTTTTTACTATGTTTTATTTCTTCTCGTAAAGTTTAAGTGTTTCCAATAAGTATTTATTTGTCTTTACTCTGCAACACTGTATTTCCTTATAACGTGGTATTCCTACATATTCTTTCGGGAGAAAACTCTCCTGTGCGTTCTCTTTTGAGGCTACACGCTTAGACATATACGCAACACCAAAGCTTTTCGAGTTACAACATGTTGTTTAGGAAATACAAGATAATTTCGCATGATGCAGGATTTCCTTAAAACGTGGTTTTCTGACAAATTTTGATGAAAGAAAACTCTCCTGTGGGTTCTCCTTTGAGGGTACACGTTTAGTCGTTCATGCCACACCAAATCTTTTCGAGTTACAACGTGTTGTTTAGGAGATACAAGCTAAGTTTGCATGATGTGTTATTTCTTTTCGTAAAGTGTTTCCAATAAGTACATATTTGTCTACACTCTGCAACACTGTATTTCCTTATAACGTGGTATTCTTACATATTCTTTCGAGAGAAAACTATCCCTTGCGTTCTCTTTGGAGGCTACACGCTTAGACATACACGCACCACCAAAGCTTTTCGAGTTACAACGTGTTGATTAGGAAAAACAAGATAATTTCCCATGATGCGGCATTTCCTTAAAAAGTGGTTTTCTGACAAATTTTGACGTAAGAAAATTCTCCTGTGCGTTCTCTTTTGAGGCTACACATTTAGACGTGCACGCCACACCAAATCTTTTTGAGTTACCACGTGTTGTTTAGGAGATACAAGCAAATTTTGTACCATGCATTATTTCTTCTCATAATATGTTTCCAATACGTATGTATTTGTCTTTACTCTTTAGCAATATATTTCCTTTTAACGTAGTATTCTTACATATTCTTTCGAGAGAAAACTCTCCTGTGCATTCTCTTTTGAGGCTACACGCTTACACATAGAGCCAACACCACAGCTTTTCGAGTTACAATGTTTTGTTTATGAAAAACAAGATAATTGCGCACAATGCGGGATTTCCTTCAAACGTGGTTTTCTGACATATTTTGCCGAAAGAAAATTCTCCTGTGGGTTCTCTTTTGAGGCTACATGTTTAGACGTATACGCCACACCAAATCTTTTCGAGTTACAACGTGTTGTTTAGGAGATACAAGGTAATTTTGTACGATGCGTTATTTCTTCTCCTAAAGTGTTTCCAATATGTACGTATTTGTCTTTACTCTACAACACTGTATTTCCTTATAACATGGTATTCGTACATATTCTTTCGAGAGAAAACTCTCCTGTGCATTCCCTTTTGAGGCTACACGCTTAGATATACACGCAACACCAAAGCATTTCGAGTTAGAACGTGTTGTTTAGGAAAAACAAGATAATTTCTCATGATGCGGGAATTCCTTAAAACGTGGTTTTCTGACAAATTTTGAGGAAATAAAATTCTCCTGTGGGTTTTCATTTGAGGCTAAACGTTTAGACGTACACGCCACACCAAGTGATTTCGAGTTACAACGTGTTCTTTAGGAGATACAAGCTAATTTTTTAATATGCTTTATATCTTCTTGGAAAGTTTAAGTGTTTCCAAAAGGAATGTATTTATCTTTAATTTGCCACAATGTATTTCCTTATAACGTGGTATTCTTACATACTCATTCGAGAGAAATCTCTCCTGTGCGTTCTCTTTTGAGGCTACATGCTTAGACATACACGCAACACCAAAGATTTTCGAGTTACAATGTGTTGTTTAGGAAAAACAAGATAGTTTCGCATGATGCAGGATTTCCTTAATAAGTGGCTTTCTGACAAATTTTGACGAAAGAAAATTCTCCTGTGGGTTCTCTTTTGAGGCTACACGTTTAGACGTACATGCCAAACGAAATCTTTTCGAGTTACAACGTGTTGTTTAGGAGATACAAACTAATTTTTTACGATGCGTTATTTCTTCTCATAGAGTGTTTCAAATACATATGTATTTGTCTTTACTCTGCAAAACTGTATTTCCTTATAATGTGGTATTCTTACATGTTCTTTCGAGAGAAAACTCTCCTGTGCGTTCTCTTTTGAGGCTACACGCTTAGACATACACGCAACATCAAAGCTTTTCGAGTTACAACGTGTTGTTTAGGAAAAACAAGATAATTTCGCACGATGAGTGATTTCCTTAAAACATGGATTTCTGACAAATTTTACGAACAAAAATTCTCCTGTGGGTTCTCCTTTGAGGCTTCACGTTTAGACGTACACGCCACACCAAATCTTTTCGAGTTACAATGTGTTGTTTAGGAGATACAAGCTAATTTTGTATGATGCGTTATTTCTTCTCATAAAGTTTTTCCAATAAGTATTTGTCTTTACTCTGCAAAACTGTATTTCCTTATAACGTGGTATTCTTACATATTTTTTCGAGAGAAAACTCTCCTGTGCGTTCTCATTTGAGGCTACACGCTGAGACATACACGCAACAGCAAAGCTTTTCGGGTTACAACGTGTTGTTTAGGAAGAACAAGATAATTTCTCACGATGCGGGATTTCCTTAAAACGTGGTTTTCTGACAAATTTTGACGAAAGAAAATTCTCCTGTGGGTTCTCTTTTGAGGCTAAACGTTTAGACGTACACGCCACACCAAATCTTTTTGAGTTGCAACTTGTTGTTTAGGAGATACAAGCTAATTTTTTTACAATGAATTATTTCTTCTCGTAAAGTTTAAGTGTTTCCAATACATATGTATTTGCCTCTACTCTGCAACACTGTATTTCCTTATAACGTGGTATTCTTACATATTCTTTCGAGAGAAAACTCTCCTGTGCGTTCTTTTTGGAGGCTACACACTTAGACATTCACGCAACACGAAAGATTTTCGAGGTACAACGTGTTGTTTAGGAAAAACAAGATAATTTCGCATGATGCGGGATTTCCTTAAAACGTGGTTTTCTGACAAATTTGACGAAAGAAAATTCTCCTGTGGGTTCTCTTTTGAGGATTCACGTTTAGACGTACACGCCACACCAAATGCTTTTGAGTTCTAACGTGTTGTTTAGGATATACAAGCTAATTTTGTACTATGTGTTATTTCTTCTCATAAAGCTTAAGTGTTTCCAATATGTATGTATTTGTCTTTACTCTGCAACACTGTATTTCCTTATAACGTAGTATTCCTACTTTTCTTTCGGGAGAAAACTCTCCCGTGCATTCTCTTTTGAGGCTACACGTTTAGATGTACACGCCACAACAAATCTTTTTGAGTTACAACTTGTTGTTTAGGATATACAAGCTAATTTTTTAACGATGAATTATTTCTTCTCGTAAAGTTTGTTTCCAATATGTATATATTTGCCTCTACGCTGCAACACTGTATTTCCTTATAACGTGGTATTCTTACATATTCTTCCGAGAGAAAACTCTCCTGTGCGTTCTCTTTGGAGGCTACACGCTTAGACACGAAAGCTTTTCGAGTTACAACGTGTTTTTTAGGAAAAACAAGATAATTTCGCATGATGTGGGATTTCCTTAAAACGTGGTTTTCTGACAAATTTTGATGAAAGAAAATTCTCCTGTGGGTTCTCTTTTGAGGCTACACGTTTAGACGTACACGCCACACCAAATCCTTTCGAGTTATAACGTGTTGTTTAGGGTATACAAACTAATTTTTACTATGTGTTATTTCTTCTCGTAAAGCTTAAGTGTTTCCAATAAGTATTCATTTGTCTTTACTCTGCAACACTGTATTTCCTTATAACGTGGTATTCCTACATATTCTTTCGGAAGAACACTCTCCTGTGCGTTCTCTTTTGAGGCTACACGCTTAGACATACACGCACCACCAAAGCTTTTCGAGTTACATGTTGTTTAGGAAAAACAAGATAATTTCGCACGATGCGGTATTTCCTTAAAACGTGGTTTTCTGACAAATTTTGACGAAAGAAAACTCTCCTGTGGGTTCTCTTTTGAGGCTACACGTTTAGACATACACGCCACACCAAATCTTGTCGAGTTACAACATGTTGTTTAGGAGATACAAGCTAATTTTGCATGATGCGTTATTTCTTCTCCTAAAGTGTTTCCAATAAGTACATATTTGTCTAAATTCTGCAACACTGTATTTCCTTATAACGTGGTATTCTTACATATTCTTTGGAGAGAAAACTATCCTGTGCATTCTCTTTGGTGGCTACATGCTTAGACATACACGCACCACCAAAGCTTTTCGAGTTACAACGTGTTGATTAGGAAAAACAAGATAATTGTGCACGATGCGGGATTTCCTTAAAACGTGGTTTTCTAACAAATTTTGACGAAAGAAAACTCTCCTGTGGGTTCTCTTTTGAGGCTACACTTTTAGACGTACACGCCACACCAAATCTTTTCGAGTTACAACGTGTTGTTTAGGACATACAAGCTAGTTTTGCAAGATGCGCTATTTCTCTCATAAAGTGCTCCCATTACATACGTATTTTCTTTACTCTGCCACACTGTATTTCCTTATAACGTGGTATTCTTACATATTCTTTCGAGAGAAAACTCTCCTGTGCGTTCTCTTTGGAGGCTACAGGCTTAGACATTCACGCAACACCAAAGCTTTTCGAGTTACAACGTGTTGTTTAGGAAAAACAAGATAATTTCGCATGATGCGGGATTCCCTTAAAACGTGGTTTTCTGAAAAGTGTTGACGAAAGAAAATTCTCCTGTGGGTTCTCTTTTGAGGCTACACGTTTAGATGTACACGCCACACCAAATCCTATCGAGTTATAACCTGTTGTTTAGGATATACAAGCTACTTTTGTACTATGTGTTATTTCTTCTCGTAAAGCTTAACTGTTTCCAATAAGTATGTATTTGTCTTTACTCTGCAACACTGTATTTCCTTATAACGTGGTATTCCTACATATTCTTTCGGGAGAAAAGTCCCCTGTGCGTTCTCTTTTGAGGCTACACGTTTAGACGTACACGCCACACCAAATCTTTTTGAGTTACAACTTGTTGTTTAGGAGATACAAGCTAATTTTTTTACGATGAATTATTTCTTCTCGTAAAGTATAAGTGTTTCCAATACGTATGTACTTGCCTCTACTCTCCCACACTGTATTTCCTTATAACGTGATATTCTTACATATTCTTTCGAGAGAAAACTCTCCTGTGCGTTCTCTTTGGAGGCTACACGCTTAGACATTCACCCAACACCAAAGCTTTTCGAGTTACAACGTGTTGTTTAGGAAAAACAAGATAATTTCGCATGATGCGGGATTTCCTTAAAACGTGGTTTTCTGACAAATTTTGACGAAAGAAAATTCTCCTGTGGGTTCTCTTTTGAGGCTACACGTTTAGACGTACACGCCACACCAAATCCTTTCGAGTTATAACGTGTTGTTTAGGATATACAAGCTAATTTTGTACTATGTGTTATTTCGTCTCGTAAAGCTTAAGTGTTTCCAATAAGTATGTATTTGTCTTTACTCTGCAACACTGTATTTCCTTATAACGTGGTATTCCTACATATTCTTTCGGAAGAAAACTCTCCTGTGCGTTCTCTTTTGAGGCTACACGCTTAGACATACACGCACCACCAAAGCTTTTCGAGTTACAACATGTTGTTTAGGATAAACAAGATAATTTTGCACGATGCGGTATTTCCTTAAAACGTGGTTTTCTGACAAATTTTGACGAAAGAAAACTCTCCTGTGGGTTCTCTTTTGAGGCTACACGTTTAGACATACACGCCACACCAAATCTTGTCGAGTTACAACGTGTTGTTTAGGAGATACAAGCTAATTTTACATGATGCGTTATTTCTTCTCCTAAAGTGTTTCCAATAAGTACATATTTGTCTATACTCTGCAACATTGTATTTCCTTATAACGTGGTATTCTTACATATTCTTTGGAGAGAAAACTATCCTGTGCATTCTCTTTGGAGGCTACATGCTTAGACATAAACGCACCACCAAAGCTTTTCGAGTTACAACGTGTTGATTAGGAAAAACAAGATAATTTTGCACGATGCGGGATTTCCTTAAAACGTGGTTTTCTAACAAATTTTGACGAAAGAAAACTCTCCTGTGGGTTCTCTTTTGAGGCTACACTTTTAGACGTACACGCCACACCAAATCTTTTCGAGTTACAACGTGTTGTTTAGGACATACAAGCTAGTTTTGCAAGATGCGTTATTTCTCTCATAAAGTGCTCCCATTACATACGTATTTTCTTTACTCTGCCACACTGTATTTCCTTATAACGTGGTATTCTTACATATTCTTTCGAGAGAAAACTCTCCTGTGCGTTCTCTTTGGAGGCTACAGGCTTAGACATTCACGCAACACCAAAGCTTTTCGAGTTACAACGTGTTGTTTAGGAAAAACAAGATAATTTCGCATGATGCGGGATTCCCTTAAAACGTGGTTTTCTGAAAAGTGTTGACGAAAGAAAATTCTCCTGTGCGTTCTCTTTTGAGGCTACACGTTTAGATGTACACGCCACACCAAATCCTATCGAGTTATAACCTGTTGTTTAGGATATACAAGCTACTTTTGTACTATGTGTTATTTCTTCTCGTAAAGCTTAACTGTTTCCAATAAGTATGTATTTGTCTTTACTCTGCAACACTGTATTTCCTTATAACGTGGTATTCCTACATATTCTTTCGGGAGAAAAGTCCCCTGTGCGTTCTCTTTTGAGGCTACACGTTTAGACGTACACGCCACACCAAATCTTTTTGAGTTACAACTTGTTGTTTAGGAGATACAAGCTAATTTTTTTACGATGAATTATTTCTTCTCGTAAAGTTTAAGTGTTTCCAATACGTATGTACTTGCCTCTACTCTCCCACACTGTATTTCCTTATAACGTGATATTCTTACATATTCTTTCGAGAGAAAACTCTCCTGTGCGTTCTCTTTGGAGGCTACACGCTTAGACATTCACCCAACACCAAAGCTTTTCGAGTTACAACGTGTTGTTTAGGAAAAACAAGATAATTTCGCATGATGCGGGATTTCCTTAAAACGTGGTTTTCTGACAAATTTTGACGAAAGAAAATTCTCCTGTGGGTTCTCTTTTGAGGCTACACGTTTAGACGTACACGCCACACCAAATCCTTTCGAGTTATAACGTGTTGTTTAGGATATACAAGCTAATTTTGTACTATGTGTTATTTCGTCTCGTAAAGCTTAAGTGTTTCCAATAAGTATGTATTTGTCTTTACTCTGCAACACTGTATTTCCTTATAACGTGGTATTCCTACATATTCTTTCGGAAGAAAACTCTCCTGTGCATTCTCTTTTGAGGCTACACGCTTAGACATACACGCACCACCAAAGCTTTTCGAGTTACAACATGTTGTTTAGGATAAACAAGATAATTTCGCACGATGCGGTATTTCCTTAAAACGTGGTTTTCTGACAAATTTTGACGAAAGAAAACTCTCCTGTGGGTTCTCTTTTGAGGCTACACGTTTAGACATACACGCCACACCAAATCTTGTCGAGTTACAACGTGTTGTTTAGGAGATACAAGCTAATTTTACATGATGCGTTATTTCTTCTCCTAAAGTGTTTCCAATAAGTACATATTTGTCTATACTCTGCAACACTGTATTTCCTTATAACGTGGTATTCTTACATATTCTTTCGAGAGAAAACTATCCTGTGCATTCTCTTTGGAGGCTACATGCTTAGACATACACGCACCACCAAAGCTTTTCGAGTTACAACGTGTTGATTAGGAAAAACAAGATAATTTTGCACGATGCGGGATTTCCTTAAAACATGGTTTCTGACAAATTTTGACGTAAGAAAATTCTCCTGTGGGTTCTCATTTGAGGCTACACGTTTAGATGTACACGCCACACCAAATATTTTTGAGTTACCACGTGTTGTTTCGGAGATGCAAGCTAATTTTGTACCATGCGTTATTTCTTCTCTTAATGTGTTTCCAAAACGTATGTATTTGTCTTTACTCTGCAGCAATATGTTTCCTTATAACATGGTATTCTTACATATTCTTTCGAGAGAAAACTCTCCTGTGCATTCTCTTTTGAGGCTACATGCTTAGACATACACGCAACACCAAATCCTTTCGAGTTATAACGTGTTGTTTAGGATATACAAGCTAATTTTGTACTATGTTTTATTTCTTCTCATAAAGTTTAAGTGTTTCCAATAATTATTTATTTGTCTTTACTCTGCAACACTGTATTTCCTTATAACGTGGTATTCCTACATATTCTTTCGGGAGAAAACTCTCCTGTGCGTTCTCTTTTGAGGCTACACGCTTAGACATATACGCAACACCAAAGCTTTTCGAGTTACAACATGTTGTTTAGGAAAAACAAGATAATTTCGCAGGATGCAGGATTTCCTTAAAACGTGGTTTTCTGACAAATTTTGACGAAAGAAAGCTCTCCTGTGGGTTCTCCTTTGAGGCTACACGTTTAGTCGTTCACGCCACACATAATCTTTTCGAGTTACAACGTGTTGTTTAGGAGATACAAGCTAAGTTTGCATGATGCGTTATTTCTTTTCGTAAAGTGTTTCCAATAAGTACATATTTGTCTATACTCTGCAACACTGTATTTCCTTATAACGTGGTATTCTTACATATTCTTTCGAGAGAAAACTATCCCTTGCGTTCTCTTTGGAGGCTACACGCTTAGACATACACGCACCACCAAAGCTTTTAGAGTTACAACATGTTGATTAGGAAAAACAAGATAATTTCCCACGATGCGGGATTTCCTTAAAAAGTGGTTTTCTGACAAATTTTGACGTAAGAAAATTCTCCTGTGGGTTCTCTGTTGAGGCTACACATTTAGACGTGCACGCCACACCAAATCTTTTTGAGTTACCACGTGTTGTTTAGGAGATACAAGCAAATTTTGTACCATGCATTATTTCTTCTCATAATATGTTTCCAATACGTATGTATTTGTCTTTACTCTGCAGCAATATATTTCCTTATAACGTGGTATTCTTACATATTCTTTCGAGAGAAAACTCTCCTGTGCATTCTCTTTTGAGGCTACACGCTTACACATACACCCAACACCAAAGCTTTTCGAGTTACAATGTTTTGTTTATGAAAAACAAGATAATTGCGCACAATGCGGGATTTCCTTAAAACGTGGTTTTCTGACAAATTTTGACGAAAGAAAATTCACCTGTGGGTTCTCTTTTGAGGCTACATGTTTAGACGTACACGCCACACCAAATCTTTTCGGGTTACAACGTGTTGTTTAGGAGATACAAGCTAATTTTGTACGATGCGTTATTTCTTCTCCTAAAGTGTTTTCAATATGTACGTATTTGTCTTTACTCTACAACACTGTATTTCCTTATAACATGGTATTCGTACATATTCTTTCGAGAGAAAACTCTCCTGTGCATTCTCTTTTGAGGCTACACGCTTAGACATACACGCAACACCAAAGCATTTCGAGTTAGAACGTGTTGTTTAGGAAAAACAAGATAATTTCTCATGATGCGGGAATTCCTTAAAACGTGGTTTTCTGACAAATTTTGAGGAAAGAAAATTCTCCTGTGGGTTTTCATTTGAGGCTAAATGTTTAGACGTACACGCCACACCAAATGTTTTCGAGTTGCAACGTGTTCTTTAGGAGATACAAGCTAATTTTTTACGATGCTTTATATCTTCTTGTAAAGTTTAAATGTTTCCAAAAGGAACGTATTTATCTTTAATTTGTCACAATGTATTTCCTTATAACGTGGTATTCTTACATACTCGTTCGAGAGAAATCTCTCCTGTGCGTTCTCTTTTGAGGCTACATGCTTAGACATACACGCAACACCAAAGATTTTCGAGTTACAATGTCTTGTTTAGGAAAAACAAGATAGTTTCGCATGATGCGGGATTTCCTTAATAAGTGGTTTACTGACAAATTTTGAAGAAAGAAAATTCTCCTGTGGGTTCTCTTTTGAGGCTACACGTTTAGACGTACATGCCACACCAAATCTTTTCGAGTTACAACGTGTTGTTTAGGAGATACAAACTAATCTTTTACGATGCGTTATTTCTTCTCATAGAGTGTTTCAAATACATATGTATTTGTCTTTACTCTGCAAAACTGTATTTCCTTATAATGTGGTATTCTTACATGTTCTTTCGAGAGAAAACTCTCCTGTGCGTTCTCTTTTGAGGCTACACGCTTAGACATACATGCAACATCAAAGCTTTTCGAGTTACAACGTGTTGTTTAGGAAAAACAAGATAATTTCGCACGATGAGTGATTTCCTTAAAACATGGATTTCTGACAAATTTTAACAAACAAAAATTCTCCTGTGGGTTCTCTTTTGAGGCTACACGTTTAGACGTACACGCCACACCAAAACTTTTCGAGTTACAATGTGTTGTTTAGGAGATCAAGCTAATTTTGTACGATGCGTTATTTCTTCTCGTAAAGTGTTTCCAATACGTACGTATTTGCCTTTAGTCTGCAACACTGTATTTCCTTATAACGTGGTATTCTTACATATTCTTTCGAGAGAAAACTCTCCTGTGCGTCCTCTTTTGAGGCTACACGCTTAGACATACACGCAACACCAAAGTTTTTCGCATTACAACGTGTTGTTTAGGAAAAACAAGATAATTTCGCACGATGAGGGATTTCCTTAATACGTGGTTTTCTGACAAATTTTGACAAAAGAAATTTCTCCTATTGGTTCTCTTTTGAGACTACACGTTTAGACGTACAGGTCACACCAAATCTTTTTAAGTTTCAACGTGTTGTTTAGGAGATACAGGTTAATTTGGTACGATGCGTTATTTCTTCTCATAAAGTTTTTCCAATAAGTAAGTATTTGTCTTTACTTTGCAACACTGTATTTCCTTATAAGGTGGTATTCTTACATATTTTTTCGAGAGAAAACTCTCCTGTGCATTCTCATTTGAGGCTACACGCTGAGACATACACGCAACACCAAAGCTTTTCGAGTTACAACGTGTTGTTTAGGAAGAACAAGATAATTTCTCACGATGCTGGATCTCCTTAAAACGTGGTTTTCTGACGAATTTTGACGAAAGAAAATTCTCCTGTGGGTTCTCTTTTGAGGCTAAACATTTAGACGTACACGCCACACCAAATATTTTTGAGTTACAACTTGTTGTTTAGGAGATACAAGCTAATTTTTTAACGATGAATTATTTCTTCTAGTAAAGTTTAAGTGTTTTCAATACGTATATATTTGCCTCTACTCTGCAAGACTGTATTTCCTTATAACGTGGTATTCTTACATATTCTTTCGAGAGAAAACTCTCCTGTGCATTCTCTTTGGAGGCTACACACTTAGACATTCACGCAACACCAAAGCTTTTCGAGTTACAACGTGTTGTTTAGGAAAAACAAGATAATTTCGCATGATGCGGGATTTCCTTAAAACGTGGTTTTCTGACAAATTTTGACGAAAGAAAATTCTCCTGTGGGTTCTGTTTTGAGGCTTCACGTTTAGACGTACACGCCACACCAAATCCTTTCGAGTTCTAACGTGTTGTTTAGGATATACAAGCTAATTTTTTACTATGTGTTATTTCTTCTCGTAAAGTTTAAGTGTTTCCAATAAGAATGTATTTGTCTTTACTCTACAAGACTGTATTTCCTTATAACGTAGTATTCCTACATATTCTTTCGGGAGAAAACTCTCCTGTGCGTTCTCTTTTGAGGCTACACGTTTAGACGTACACGCCACACCAAAACTTTTTGAGTTACAACTTGTTGTTTAGAAGATACGATCTAATTTTTTAACGATGAATTATTTCTTCTCGTAAAGTATAAGTGTTTCCAATATGTATATATTTGCCTCTACTCTGCAACACTGTATTTCCTTATAACGTGGTATTCTTACATATTCTTTCGAAAGAAAACTCTCCTGTGCGTTCTCTTTGGAGGCTTCACGCTTAGACATTCACGCAACACCAAAGCTTTTCGTGCTACAATGTGTGTTGATTAGCAAAAACAAGATAATTTCGCACGATGCGGGATTTCCTTAAAACGTGGTTTTCTGACAAATTTTGATGTAAGAAAATTCTCCTGTGGGTTCTCTTTTGAAGCTACACGTTTAGATGTACACGCCACACCAAATCTTTTTGAGTTTACACGTGTTGTTTCGGAGATACAAGCTAATTTTGTACCATGCGTTATTTCTTCTCATAATGTGTTTCCAATACGTACGTATTTGTCTTTACTCTGCAGCAATATATTTCCTTATAACGTGGTATTCTTACATATTCTTTCAGGAGAAAACTCTCCTGTGCATTCTCTTTTGAGGCTACACGCTTAGGCATACAAGCAACACCAAAGATTTTCTAGTTTCAACGTGTTGGTTAGGAACAACAAGATAATTTCGCATGTTGCGGGATTTCCTTAAAACGTGGTTTTCTGACAAATTTTGAGGAAAGAAAACTCTCCTGTGGGTTCTCTTTTGAGGCTACACTTTTAGACGTACACGCCACACCAAATCTTTTCGAGTTACAACGTGTTGTTTAGGACATACAAGCTAATTTTGCAAGATGCGTTATTTCTCTCATAAAGTGCTTCCATTACATATGTATTTGTCTTTATTCTGCCACACTGTATTTCCTTATAACGTGGTATTCTTACATATTCTTTCGAGAGAAAACTCTCCTGTGCGTTCTCTTTTGGGGCTACATGCTTACAGATACACCCAACACCAAATCTTTTCAAGTTAAAACGTGTTGTTTAGGAACAACTAGATAATTTCTCACGAAGCGGGATTTCCTTAAAATGTGGTTTTCTGAAAAATTTTGACGAAAGAAAATTCTCCTGTGGGTTCTCTTTTGAGGCTACACATTTAGACGTACACGCCACACCAAATCCTTTCGAGTTACAACGTGTTGTTTAGGAGATACAAGCTAATTTTTTACGATGCTTTTTTTCATCTCTTAAAGTTTATGGGTTTCCAATACATACATATTTGTCTTTACTCTGCAACACTGTATTTCCTTATAACGTGGTATTCTTACATATCCTTTCAAGAGAAAACTCTCCTGTGCGTTCTTTTTTGAGGCTACACGCTTAGATATACACGCAACACCGAAGCTTTTCGCGTTACAACATGTTGTTTAGGAAAAAACAAGATAATTTCGCACGATGAAGGATTTCCTTAATACGTGGTTTTCTGACAAATTTTGACCAAAGAAAATTCTCCTATGGGTTCTCTTTTGAGACTACACGTTTAGATGTACAGGCCACACAAAATCTTTTTAAGTTACAACGTGTTGTTTAGGAAATACAAGCTAATTTTGTACGATGCGTTATTTCTTCTCGTAAAGTTTTTCCAATAAATAAGTATTTGTCTTTACTCTGCAAAACTGTATTTCCTTATAACGTAGTATTCTTACATATTTTTGAGAGAAAACTCTCCTGTGCATTCTCATTTGAGGCTTCACGCTTAGACATACACTCAACAGCAAAGCTTTTCGAGTTACAACGTGTTGTTTAGGAAGAACAAGATAATTTCTCACGATGCGGGATTTCCTTAAAACGTGGTTTTCTGACAAATTTTGACGAAAGAAAATTCTCCTGTGTGTTCTCTTTTGAGGCTACACGTTTAGACGTACACGCCACACCAAATCTTTTCGAGATACAACGTGTTGTTTAGGAGATACAAGCTAATTTTTTATGATGCGTTATTTCTTCTCGTAAAGTGTTTCCAATAAGTACATATTTGTCTATACTCTGCAACACTGTATTTCCTTATATCGTGGTATTCCTACATATTCTTTCGAGAGAAAACTACCCTGTGCGTTCTCTTTGGAGGCTACACGCTTAGACATACATGCAACAACAAAGCTTTTCGAGTTACAACGTGTTGTTTAGGAAAAACAGGATAATTTCTCACGATGCGGGATTTCCTTAAAATGTGGTTTTCTGACAAATTTTGACGTAAGAAAATTCTCCTGTGGGTTCTCATTTGAGGCTACACATTTAGACGTACACGCCACACCAAATCTTTTTGAGTTACCACGTGTTGTTTAGGAGATACAAGCTAATTTTGTACCATGCGTTATTTTTTCTCATAATATGTTTCCAATACGTATGTATTTGTCTTTACTCTGCAGCAATATATTACCTTATAACGTGGTATTCTTACGTATTCTTTCGAGAGAAAGCTCTCCTGTGCATTCTCTTTTGAGGCTACACGCTTACACATACACCCAACACCAAAGCTTTTCGAGTTACAATGTTTTGTTTATGAAAAACAAGATAATTGCGCACAATGCGGGATTTCCTTAAAACGTGGTTTTCTGACAAATTTTGACGAAAGAAAATTCTCCTGTGGGTTCTCTTTTGAGGCTACATGTTTAGACGTACACGCCACACCAAATCTTTTCGAGTTACAACGTGTTGTTTAGGAGATACAAGCTAATTTTGTATGATGCATTATTTCTTCTCCTAAAGTGTTTCCAAAACTTACATATTTGTCTTTACTCTACAACACTGTATTTCCTTATAACATGGTATTCGTACATATTCTTTCGAGAGAAAACTCTCCTGTGCATTCTCTTTTGAGGCTACACGCTTAGACATACACGAAACACCAAAGCATTTCGAGTTAGAACGTGTTGTTTAGGAGAAACAAGATAATTTCGCACGATGCGGGAATTCCTTAAAACGTGATTTTCTGACAAATTTTGAGGAAAGAAAATTCTCCTGTGGGTTTTCATTTGAGGCTAAACGTTTAGACGTACACGCCACACCAAATGTTTTCGAGTTACAACGTGTTGTTTAGGAGATACAAGCTAATTTTTTACGATGCTTTATATCTTCTTGTAAAGTTTAAGTGTTTCCAAAAGGAACTAATTTATTTTTAATTTGTCACAATGTATTTCCTTATAACGTGGTATTCTTACATACTCGTTCGAGAGAAAGCTCTCCGGTGCTTTCTCTTTTGAGGCTACATGCTTAGACATACAAGCAACACCAAAGATTTTCGAGTTACAATGTGTTGTTTAGGAAAAACAAGATAGTTTCGCACGATGCGGGATTTCCTTAATAAGTGGTTTTCTGACAAATTTTGACGAAAGAAAATTCTCCTGTGGGTTCTCTTTTGAGGCTACACATTTAGACATACATGCCACACCAAATCTTTTCGAGTTACAACGTGTTGTTTAGGAGATACAAACTAATATTTTACGATGCGTTATTTCTTCTCATAAAGTGTTTCAAATACATACGTATTTGTCTTTACTCTGCAAAACTGTATTTCCTTATAATGTGGTATTCTTACATGTTCTTTCGAGAGAAAACTCTTCTGTGCATTCTCTTTTGAGGCTACACGCTTAGACATTCACACAACACCAAAGCTTTTCGAGGTACAACGTGTTGTTTAGGAAAAACAAGATAATTTAACATGATGCGGGATTTCCATAAAACATGGTTTTCTGACAAATTTGGCGAAAGAAAATTCTCCTGTGGGTTCTCTTTTGAGGCTACACGTTTAGACGTACATGCCAAACCAAATCTTTTTGAGTTACAACGTGTTGTTTAGGAGATACAAGCTAATTTTTTATGATGCGTTATTTCTTCTCGTAAAGTTTTTCCAATAAATAAGTATTTGTCTTTACTCTGCAAAACTGTATTTCCTTATAACATGGTATCTTACATATTCTTTCGAGAGAAAACTATCCTGTGCGTTCTCTTTGGAGGCTACATGCTTAGACATACACACAACACCAAAGCTTTTCGAGTTACAACGTGTTGATTAGGAAAAACAAGATAATTTCACACGATGCGGGATTTCCTTAAAATGTGCTTTTCTGACAAATTTTGACGTAAGAAAATTCTCCTGTGGGTTCTCTTTTGAGGCTACACATTTAGACGTACACGCCACACCAAATATTTTTGAGTTACCACGTGTTGTTTAGGAGATACAAGCTAATATTGTACCATGCATTATTTCTTCTCATAATATGTTTCCAATACGTATGTATTTGCCTCTACTCTGCAGCAATGTATTTCCTTATAACGTGGTATTCTTACATATTCTTTCGAGAGAAAACTCTCCTGTGCATTCTCTTTTGAGGCCACACACTTGCACATACACCCAACACCAAAGCTTTTAGAGTTACAATGTTTTGTTTATGAAAAACAAGATAATTGCGCACAATGCGGGATTTCCTTAAAACGTGGATTTCTGACAAATTTTGATGAAAGAAAATTCTCCTGTGGGTTCTCTTTTGAGGCTACATGTTTAGACGTACACGCCACACCAAATCTTTTCGAGTTACAACGTGTTGTGTAGGAGATACAAGCTCATTTTGTACGATGATTTATTTCATCTCGTAAAGTTTATGGGTTTCCAATACATACGTATTTGTCTTTATTCTGCAACACTGTATTTCCTTATAACGTGGTATCCTTACAAATTCTATCGAGAAAAAACTCTCCTGTGCATTCTCTTTTGAGGCTACACGCTTAGACATACACGCAACACCAAAGCTTTCGAGTTACAACGTGTTGTTTAGGAAAAACAAGATAATTTCGCATGATGCGGGATTTACTTAAAACGTGGTTTCTGAAAAATTTTGACGAAAGAAAATTCTCCTGTGGGTTCTCTTTTGAGGCTACACGTTTAGACGTACACGCCACACCAAATCTTTTCGAGTTACAACGTGTTGTTTAGGAGATACAAGCTAATTTTGTACGATGCGTTATTTCTTCTAGTAAAGTGTTTCCAATACGTACGTATTTGGCTTTAGTCTGCAACACTGTATTTCCTTATAACGTGGTATTCTTACATATTCTTTCGAGAAAAAACTCTCCTGTGCATCCTTTTTTGAGGCTACACGCTTAGACATACACGCAACACCAAAGCTTTTCGCGTTACAATGTGTTGTTTAGGAAAAACCAGATAATTTCGCACAATGAGGGATTTCCTTAACACGTGGTTTTCTGACATATTTTGACCAAAGAAAATTCTCCTATGGGTTCTCTTTTGAGACTACACGTTTAGACGTACAGGCCAGTCCAAATCTTTTTTAAGTTACAACGTGTTGTTTAGGCGATACAAGCTAATTTTGTACGATGCGTTATTTCTTCTTGTAAAGTTTTTCCAATAAATAAGTATTTGTCTTTACTCTGCAACACTGTATTTCCTTATAACGTGTCATTCTTACATATTCTTTCGAGAAAAAACTCTCCTCTGCCTTCTCTTTTGGGGCTACATGCTTAGACATACACCCAACACCAAAGCTTTTCGAGTTAAAACGTGTTGTTTAGGAAGATCTAGATAATTTCTCACGATGCGTGATTTCCTTAAAACGTGGTTTTCTGACAAAATTTGATGAAAAAAAATTGTCCTATGTGTTCTCTTTTGAGGCTACACGTTTAGACGTACACACCACACCAAATCTTTTCGAGTTACAACGTGTTGTTTAGGAGATACAAGCTAATTTTTTACGAAGCTTTATTTCATCTCGTAAAGTTTATGGGTTTCCAATACATACGTATTTGTCTTTACTCTGCAACAGTGTATTCCCTTATAACGTGGTATTCTTACATATTCTTTCGAGAGAAAACTCTCCTGTGTGTTGTCTTTTGAGGCTACACGCTTAGACATACACGCAATACCAAAGCTTTTCGAGTTACAATGTGTTGTTTAGGAAAAACAACATAATTTCGCACGATGCGGGATTTCCTTAAAACGTGGATTTCTGAAAATTTTTGACGAAAGAAAATTGTCCTGTGTGTTCTCTTTTGAGGCTACACGTTTAAACGTACACGCCACACCAAATCCTTTCGAGTTACAACGTGTTGGTTAGGAGATACAAGCTAATTTTCTATGATGCGTTATTTCTTCTCGTAACGTGTTTCCAATACGTACTTATTTGCCTTTAGTCTGCAACACTGTATTTCCTTATAACGTGGTATTCTTACATATTCTTTCGAGAGAAAACTCTCCTGTGTGTTCCCCTTTGAGGCTACACGCTTAGACATACAGGCAACACCAAAGCTTTTCGCTTTACAACGTGTTGATTAGGAAAAACAATATAATTTCGCGCGATGCGGGATTTCCTTAATAAGTGGTTTTCTGACAAATTTTGACCAAGGAAAATTCTCCTATGGGTTCTCTTTTGAGGCTACACGTTTAGACGTACAGGCCACACCTAATCTTTTTAAGGTACAACGTGTTGTTTAGGAGATACAAGCTAATTTTGTACGATAGGTTATTTCTTCTCGGAATGTTTTTCTAATAAGTAAAAATATGTCTTTACTCTGCAACACTGTATTTCCTTATAACGTGGTATTCTTACATATTCTTTCGAGAGAAAACTCTCCTGTGCGTTCTCATTTGAGGCTACACGCTTAGACATACACGCAACACCAAAGCTTTTCGAGTTACAATGTGTTGTTTAGGAAGAACAAGATAATTTCCCACGATGCGGGATTTCCTTAAAACGTGGTTTTCTGACAATATTGATGAAAGAAAATTCTCCTGTGGGTTCTCTATTAAGGCTACACGTTTAGACGTACACACCACACCAAATCTTTTTGAGTTACAACGTGTTGTTTAGGAAAAACAAGATAGTTTCGCACGATGCGGGATTTCCTTAATAAGTGGTTTTCTGACAAATTTTGACGAAAGAAAATTCTCCTGTGGGTTCTCTTTTGAGGCTACACATTTAGACGTACATGCCACACCAAATCTTTTCGAGTTACAACGTGTTGTTTAGGAGATACAAACTAATTTTTTACGATGCGTTATTTCTTCTCATAAAGTGTTTCAAATACATACGTATTTGTCTTTACTCTGCAAAACTGTATTTCCTTATAATGTGGTTTTCTTACATGTTCTTTCGAGAGAAAACTCTTCTTTGCATTCTCTTTTGAGGCTACACGCTTAGACATTCACACAACACCAAAGCTTTTCGAGGTACAACGTGTTGTTTAGGAAAAACAAGATAATTTAACATGATGCGGGATTTCCATAAAACATGGTTTTCTGACAAATTTGGCGAAAGAAAATTCTCCTGTGGGTTCTCTTTTGAGGCTACACGTTTAGACGTACATGCCAAACCAAATCTTTTTGAGTTACAACGTGTTGTTTAGGAGATACAAGCTAATTTTTTATGATGCGTTATTTCTTCTCGTAAAGTTTTTCCAATAAATAAGTATTTGTCTTTACTCTGCAAAACTGTATTTCCTTATAACATGGTATCTTACATATTCTTTCGAGAGAAAACTATCCTGTGCGTTCTCTTTGGAGGCTACATGCTTAGACATACACACAACACCAAAGCTTTTCGAGTTACAACGTGTTGATTAGGAAAAACAAGATAATTTCACACGATGCGGGATTTCCTTAAAATGTGCTTTTCTGACAAATTTTGACGTAAGAAAATTCTCCTGTGGGTTCTCTTTTGAGGCTACACATTTAGACGTACACGCCACACCAAATATTTTTGAGTTACCACGTGTTGTTTAGGAGATACAAGCTAATATTGTACCATGCATTATTTCTTCTCATAATATGTTTCCAATACGTATGTATTTGCCTCTACTCTGCAGCAATGTATTTCCTTATAACGTGGTATTCTTACATATTCTTTCGAGAGAAAACTCTCCTGTGCATTCTCTTTTGAGGCCACACACTTGCACATACACCCAACACCAAAGCTTTTAGAGTTACAATGTTTTGTTTATGAAAAACAAGATAATTGCGCACAATGCGGGATTTCCTTAAAACGTGGATTTCTGACAAATTTTGATGAAAGAAAATTCTCCTGTGGGTTCTCTTTTGAGGCTACATGTTTAGACGTACACGCCACACCAAATCTTTTCGAGTTACAACGTGTTGTGTAGGAGATACAAGCTCATTTTGTACGATGATTTATTTCATCTCGTAAAGTTTATGGGTTTCCAATACATACGTATTTGTCTTTATTCTGCAACACTGTATTTCCTTATAACGTGGTATCCTTACAAATTCTATCGAGAAAAAACTCTCCTGTGCATTCTCTTTTGAGGCTACACGCTTAGACATACACGCAACACCAAAGCTTTCGAGTTACAACGTGTTGTTTAGGAAAAACAAGATAATTTCGCATGATGCGGGATTTACTTAAAACGTGGTTTCTGAAAAATTTTGACGAAAGAAAATTCTCCTGTGGGTTCTCTTTTGAGGCTACACGTTTAGACGTACACGCCACACCAAATCTTTTCGAGTTACAACGTGTTGTTTAGGAGATACAAGCTAATTTTGTACGATGCGTTATTTCTTCTAGTAAAGTGTTTCCAATACGTACGTATTTGGCTTTAGTCTGCAACACTGTATTTCCTTATAACGTGGTATTCTTACATATTCTTTCGAGAAAAAACTCTCCTGTGCATCCTTTTTTGAGGCTACACGCTTAGACATACACGCAACACCAAAGCTTTTCGCGTTACAATGTGTTGTTTAGGAAAAACCAGATAATTTCGCACAATGAGGGATTTCCTTAACACGTGGTTTTCTGACATATTTTGACCAAAGAAAATTCTCCTATGGGTTCTCTTTTGAGACTACACGTTTAGACGTACAGGCCAGTCCAAATCTTTTTTAAGTTACAACGTGTTGTTTAGGCGATACAAGCTAATTTTGTACGATGCGTTATTTCTTCTTGTAAAGTTTTTCCAATAAATAAGTATTTGTCTTTACTCTGCAACACTGTATTTCCTTATAACGTGTCATTCTTACATATTCTTTCGAGAAAAAACTCTCCTCTGCCTTCTCTTTTGGGGCTACATGCTTAGACATACACCCAACACCAAAGCTTTTCGAGTTAAAACGTGTTGTTTAGGAAGATCTAGATAATTTCTCACGATGCGTGATTTCCTTAAAACGTGGTTTTCTGACAAAATTTGATGAAAGAAAATTGTCCTATGTGTTCTCTTTTGAGGCTACACGTTTAGACGTACACACCACACCAAATCTTTTCGAGTTACAACGTGTTGTTTAGGAGATACAAGCTAATTTTTTACGAAGCTTTATTTCATCTCGTAAAGTTTATGGGTTTCCAATACATACGTATTTGTCTTTACTCTGCAACAGTGTATTCCCTTATAACGTGGTATTCTTACATATTCTTTCGAGAGAAAACTCTCCTGTGTGTTGTCTTTTGAGGCTACACGCTTAGACATACACGCAATACCAAAGCTTTTCGAGTTACAATGTGTTGTTTAGGAAAAACAACATAATTTCGCACGATGCGGGATTTCCTTAAAACGTGGATTTCTGAAAATTTTTGACGAAAGAAAATTGTCCTGTGTGTTCTCTTTTGAGGCTACACGTTTAAACGTACACGCCACACCAAATCCTTTCGAGTTACAACGTGTTGGTTAGGAGATACAAGCTAATTTTCTATGATGCGTTATTTCTTCTCGTAACGTGTTTCCAATACGTACATATTTGCCTTTAGTCTGCAACACTGTATTTCCTTATAACGTGGTATTCTTACATATTCTTTCGAGAGAAAACTCTCCTGTGTGTTCCCCTTTGAGGCTACACGCTTAGACATACAGGCAACACCAAAGCTTTTCGCTTTACAACGTGTTGATTAGGAAAAACAATATAATTTCGCGCGATGCGGGATTTCCTTAATAAGTGGTTTTCTGACAAATTTTGACCAAGGAAAATTCTCCTATGGGTTCTCTTTTGAGGCTACACGTTTAGACGTACAGGCCACACCTAATCTTTTTAAGGTACAACGTGTTGTTTAGGAGATACAAGCTAATTTTGTACGATAGGTTATTTCTTCTCGGAATGTTTTTCTAATAAGTAAAAATATGTCTTTACTCTGCAACACTGTATTTCCTTATAACGTGGTATTCTTACATATTCTTTCGAGAGAAAACTCTCCTGTGCGTTCTCATTTGAGGCTACACGCTTAGACATACACGCAACACCAAAGCTTTTCGAGTTACAATGTGTTGTTTAGGAAGAACAAGATAATTTCCCACGATGCGGGATTTCCTTAAAACGTGGTTTTCTGACAATATTGATGAAAGAAAATTCTCCTGTGGGTTCTCTATTAAGGCTACACGTTTAGACGTACACACCACACCAAATCTTTTGAGTTACAACGTGTTGTTTAGGAAAAACAAGATAGTTTCGCACGATGCGGGATTTCCTTAATAAGTGGTTTTCTGACAAATTTTGACGAAAGAAAATTCTCCTGTGGGTTCTCTTTTGAGGCTACACATTTAGACGTACATGCCACACCAAATCTTTTCGAGTTACAACGTGTTGTTTAGGAGATACAAACTAATTTTTTACGATGCGTTATTTCTTCTCATAAAGTGTTTCAAATACATACGTATTTGTCTTTACTCTGCAAAACTGTATTTCCTTATAATGTGGTTTTCTTACATGTTCTTTCGAGAGAAAACTCTTCTTTGCATTCTCTTTTGAGGCTACACGCTTAGACATTCACACAACACCAAAGCTTTTCGAGGTACAACGTGTTGTTTAGGAAAAACAAGATAATTTAACATGATGCGGGATTTCCATAAAACATGGTTTTCTGACAAATTTGGCGAAAGAAAATTCTCCTGTGGGTTCTCTTTTGAGGCTACACGTTTAGACGTACATGCCAAACCAAATCTTTTTGAGTTACAACGTGGTGTTTAGGAGATACAAGCTAATTTTTTATGATGCGTTATTTCATCTCGTAAAGTTTTTCCAATAAATAAGTATTTGTCTTTACTCTGCAAAACTGTATTTCCTTATAACATGGTATCTTACATATTCTTTCGAGAGAAAACTATCCTGTGCGTTCTCTTTGGAGGCTACACGCTTAGACATACACACAACACCAAAGCTTTTCGAGTTACAACGTGTTGATTAGGAAAAACAAGATAATTTCACACGATGCGGGATTTCCTTAAAATGTGCTTTTCTGACAAATTTTGACGTAAGAAAATTCTCCTGTGGGTTCTCTTTTGAGGCTACACATTTAGACGTACACGCCACACCAAATATTTTTGAGTTACCACGTGTTGTTTAGGAGATACAAGCTAATTTTGTACCATGCATTATTTCTTCTCATAATATGTTTCCAATACGTATGTATTTGCCTCTACTCTGCAGCAATGTATTTCCTTATAACGTGTTATTCTTACATATTCTTTCGAGAGAAAACTCTCCTGTGCATTCTCTTTTGAGGCCACACACTTGCACATACACCCAACACCAAAGCTTTTAGAGTTACAATGTTTTGTTTATGAAAAACAAGATAATTGCGCACAATGCGGGATTTCCTTAAAACGTGGATTTCTGACAAATTTTGATGAAAGAAAATTCTCCTGTGGGTTCTCTTTTGAGGCTACATGTTTAGACGTACACGCCACACCAAATCTTTTCGAGTTACAACGTGTTGTGTAGGAGATACAAGCTCATTTTGTACGATGATTTATTTCATCTCGTAAAGTTTATGGGTTTCCAATACATACGTATTTGTCTTTATTCTGCAACACTGTATTTCCTTATAACGTGGTATCCTTACAAATTCTATCGAGAAAAAACTCTCCTGTGCATTCTCTTTTGAGGCTACACGCTTAGACATACACGCAACACCAAAGCTTTCGGTTTACAACGTGTTGTTTAGGGAAAACAAGATAATTTCGCACGATGCGGGATTTACTTAAAACGTGGTTTCTGAAAAATTTTGACGAAAGAAAATTCTCCTGTGGGTTCTCTTTTGAGGCTACACGTTTAGACGTACACGCCACACCAAATCTTTTCGAGTTACAACGTGTTGTTTAGGAGATACAAGCTAATTTTGTGGGATGCGTTATTTCTTCTAGTAAAGTGTTTCCAATACGTACGTATTTGGCTTTAGTCTGCAACACTGTATTTCCTTATAACGTGGTATTCTTACATATTCTTTCGAGAAAAAACTCTCCTGTGCATCCTTTTTTGAGGCTACACGCTTAGACATACACGCAACACCAAAGCTTTTCGCGTTACAATGTGTTGTTTAGGAAAAACCAGATAATTTCGCACAGTGAGGGATTTCCTTAACACGTGGTTTTCTGACATATTTTGACCAAAGAAAATTCTCCTATGGGTTCTCTTTTGAGACTACACGTTTAGATGTACAGGCCAGTCCAAATCTTTTTTAAGTTACAACGTGTTGTTTAGGCGATACAAGTTAATTTTGTACGATGCGTTATTTCTTCTTGTAAAGTTTTTCCAATAAATAAGTATTTGTCTTTACTCTGCAACACTGTATTTCCTTATAACCTGTCATTCTTACATATTCTTTCGAGAAAAAACTCTCCTCTGCCTTCTCTTTTGGGGCTACATGCTTAGACATACACCCAACACCAAAGCTTTTCGAGTTAAAACGTGTTGTTTAGGAAGATCTAGATAATTTCTCACGATGCGTGATTTCCTTAAAACGTGGTTTTCTGACAAAATTTGATGAAAGAAAATTGTCCTATGTGTTCTCTTTTGAGGCTACACGTTTAGACGTACACACCACACCAAATCTTTTCGAGTTACAACGTGTTGTTTAGGAGATACAAGCTAATTTTTTACGATGCTTTATTTCATCTCGTAATGTTTATGGGGTTCCAATACATACGTATTTGTCTTTACTCTGCAACACTGTATTCCCTTATAACGTGGTATTCTTACATATTCTTTCGAGAGAAAACTCTCCTGTGTGTTCTCTTTTGAGGCTACACGCTTAGACATACACGCAATACCAAAGCTTTTCGAGTTACAATATGTTGTTTAGGAAAAACAACATAATTTCGCACGATGCGGGATTTCCTTAAAACATGGATTTCTGAAAATTTTTGACGAAAGAAAATTGTCCTGTGTGTTCTCTTTTGAGGCTACACGTTTAGACGTACATGCCACACCAAATCCTTTCGAGTTACAACGTGTTGTTTAGGAGATACAAGCTAATTTTCTACGATGCGTTATTTCTTCTTGTAACGTGTTTCCAATACGTACATATTTGCCTTTAGTCTGCAACACTGTATTTCCTTATAACGTGGTATTCTTACATATTCTTTCGAGAGAAAACTCTCCTGTGTGTTCCCCTTTGAGGCTACACGCTTAGACATACAGGCAACACCAAAGCTTTTCGCGTTACAACGTGTTGATTAGGAAAAACAATATAATTTCGCGCGATGCGGGATTTCCTTAATAAGTGGTTTTCTGACAAATTTTGACCAAGGAAAATCCTCCTATGGGTTCTCTTTTGAGGCTACACGTTTAGACGTACAGGCCACACCTAATCTTTTTAAGGTCCAACGTGTTGTTTAGGAGATACAAGCTAATTTTGTACGATAGGTTATTTCTTCTCGGAAAGTTTTTCTAATAAGTAAAAATATGTCTTTACTCTGCAACACTGTATTTCCTTATAACGTGGTATTCTTACATATTCTTTCGAGAGAAAACTCTCCTGTGCGTTCTCATTTGAGGCTACACGCTTAGACATACACGCAACACCAAAGCTTTTCGAGTTACAATGTGTTGTTTAGGAAGAACAAGATAATTTCCCACGATGCGGGATTTCCTTAAAACGTGGTTTTCTGACAAATTTTGATGAAAGAAAATTCTCCTGTGGGTTCTCTATTAAGGCTACACGTTTAGACGTACACACCACACCAAATCTTTTTGAGTTACAACGTGTTGTTTAGGAGATACAAGCTAATTTTTTTTATGATGCCTTATTTCTTCTCGTAAAGTTAAGTGTTTCCAATACGTATGTATTTGCCTTTACTTTGCAACACTGTATTTCCTTATTACGTGGTATTCTTACATATTCTTTCGACAGTAAACTCTCCTGTGCGTTTTCTTTGGAGGCTACACGCCTAGACATACACGCCTAGACATACACGCAACAGCAAAGCTTTTTGAGTTACAACGTGTTGTTTAGGAAAAACAAGATAATTTCGCATGATGCGGGATTTCCTTAAAACGTGGTTTTCTGACAAATTTTGAAGAAAGAAAATTCTCCTGTGGGTTCTTTTTTGAGGGTACACGTTTAGACATACACGCCACACCAAATCCTTTCGAGTTATAACGTGTTGTTTAGGAGATACAAATTAATTTTTTACTATGTGTTATTTCTTCTCGTAAAGTTTAAGTGTTTCCAATAAGTATGTATTTGTCTTTACTCTGCAACACTATATTTCCTTATAACGTGGTATTCTTACATATTCTTTTGGGAGAAAACTCTCCTGTGCGTTCTCTTTTGAGGCTACACGCTTAGAAATACACGCAACACCAAAGCTTTTCGAGTTACAATGTGTTGTTTAGGAAAAACAAGATATTTTCGCACGATGCGGGATTTCCGTAAAACGTGGTTTTTGACAAATTTTGACCAAAGAAAACTCTCCTGTGGATTCTCTTTTGAGGCTACACGTTTAGACGTACACACCACACCAAATCTTTTCCAGTTACAACGTGTTGTTTACGAGATACAAGCTAATTTTGCATGATGCTTTATTTCTTCTCGTAAAGTGTTTCCAATAAGTATGTATTTGTCTATACTCTGCAACACTGTATTTCCTTATAACGTGGTATTCTTACATATTCTTTCGAGAGAAAACTCTCCTGGGCATTCCCCTTTGAGGCTACGCACTTAGACATACATGCAACACCAAAGCTTTTCGAGTTACAACGTGTTGTTTAGGAAAAACAAGATAATTACGCACGATGCGGGATTTCCTTAATAAGTGGTTTTCTGACAAATTTTGACCAAGGAAAATTCCTCTATGGGTTCTCTTTTGAGGCTACACGTTTAGACGTACAGGCCACACCAAATCTTTTTAAGTTACAACGTGTTGTTTAGGAGATACAAGCTAATTTTGTACGATGCGTTATTTCTTCTCCTAAAGTTTTTTCCAATAAGTAAGTATATGTCTTTATTCTACAACGTGGTATTCTTACATATTCTTTCAAGAGAAAACTCTCCTGTGCGTTCTCATTTGAGGCTACACGCTTAGACATATACGCAACACCAACGCTTTTCGAGTTACAACGTGCTGTTTAGGAAGAACAAGATAATTTCGCATGATGCGGGATTTATGCGTTTCCAATACATACGTATTTGTCTTTATTCTGCAACACTGTATTTCCTTATAACGTGGTATCCTTACAAATTCTATCGAGAAAAAACTCTCCTGTGCGTTCTCTTTTGAGGCTACACGCTTAAACATACAAGCAACACCAAAGCTTTTCGAGTTACAACGTGTTGTTTAGGATTTCCTTAAAGCGGGATTTCCTTAAAACGTGGTTTTCTGAAAAATTTTGACGAAAGAAAATTCTCTTTTGAGGCTACACGTTTAGACGTACAGGCCACACCAAATCTTTTCGAGTTACAACGTGTTGTTTAGGAGATACAAGCTAATTTTGTACGTTGCGTTATTTTTTCTCGTAAAGTGTTTCCAATACGTATGTATTTGCCTTTACTCTGCGACACTGTATTTCCTTATAAAGTGGTATTCTTACATACTCTTTCGAGAGAAAACTCTCCTGTGCGTTCTCTTTTGAGGCTACACGCTTAGACATACACGCAACACCAAAGCTTTTCGAGTTAAAACGTGTTGTTTAGGAAAAAGAAGATAATTGCGCACGATGCGGGATTTCCTTAAAACGTGGGTTCTCTTTTGAGGGTACACGTTTAGACGTACAAGCCACACCAAATCCTTTCGAGTTATAACGTGTTGTTTAGGAGATACAAGCTAATTTTTTACTATTTGTTATTCCACGTTATATGGAAAAACAGTGTTGCAGAGTAAAGACAAATATGTACGTATTGGAAACACTTTACGAGAAGAAATAACACATGGTAAAAAATTAGCTTGTATCTCCTAAACAACACGTTGTAACTCAAAAGGATTTGGTGTGGTGTTTATCTAAAGGTGTAGCCTCAAAAGAGAACCCACAGGAGAATTTTCGTTGGTCAAAATTTTTTCAGAAAACCACGTTTTCTGGAAATCCCGCATCGTGCGAAATTATCTTGTTTTTCCTAAACAACACGTTGTAACTCGAAAAGCTTTGGTTTTGCATGTATGTCTAAGCGTGTAGCCTCAAAAGAGAACGCACAGGAGAGTATTCTCTTGAAAGAATATGTAAGAATACCACCTTATAAGGACATACAGTGTTGCAGAGTAAAGACAGATACATACATATTGGAAACACTTTACGAGAAGGAATAATACATCATACAAAATTAGCTTGTATTTCCTAAACAACATGGTGTAACGCGAAAAGATTTTGTGTGGCGTGTACGTTGAAACGTGTAGCCTCAAAAGAGAACCCACAGGAGAATTTTCTTTCGTCAAAATATGTCGGAAAACCACGTTTTAAGGAAATCCCGCATCGTGCGAAATTATCTTGTTTTTCCTAAACAACATGTTGTAACTCGAAAAGCTTTGGTGTAAACAACACGTTGTAACTCGAAAATATTTGGTGTTGTGTTTACATCTAAATGCGTAGCCTCAAAAGAGAAGCCACAGGAGAATTTTCTTTGGTCAAAATTTTTTCAGAAAACCACGTTTTAAGGAAGTCCTGCATCATGCGAAATTATCTTGTTTTTCCTAAACAACACGTTGTAACTCGAAAAGCTTTGGTGTTGCGTGTATGTCTAAGCATGTAGCCTCAAAAGAGAATGCACAGTAGAGTATTCTCTCGAAAGAATATGTAAGAATACCACGTTATAAGGAAATACAGTGTTGCAGAGTAAAGAGAGATACTTACTTATTGGAAACACTTTACGAGAAGGAATAATACATCTTACAAAATTCGCTTGTATTTCCTAAACAACACGTTGTAACTTGAAGGATTTGGTGTGACGTGTAAGTTGAAACGTGTAGCCTCAAAAGAGAACCCACAGGAGAATTTTCTTTCGTCAAAATTTGTCAGAAAACCACGTTTTAAGGAAATCCCGCATTGTGCGAAATTATCTTGTTTTTCCTAAACAACACATTGTAAATCGAAAGCTTTGGTGTTGCATGTATGTCTACACGTGTGGCCTCAAAAGATAATGCACAGGAGAGTTTTCTCTCGAAAGAATATATAAGAATACCACGTTATAAGGAAATACAGTGTTGCAGAGTAAAGACAAATACGTAGGTATTGGAAACACTTTACGAGAAGAAATAACGCATCGTACAGAATTAGCTTGTATCTCCTAAACAACACGATGTAACTCGAAAAGATTTGGTGTGGCGTGTACGTCTAAACGTGTAGCCTCAAAAGTGAACTTACAGGAGTATTTTCGTTCGTCAATATTTGTCAGAAAACCACGTTTTATGGAAATCCCGCATCGTGGAAATTATCTTGTTTTTCCTAAACAACACGTTGTAACTCTAAAAGCTTTGGTGCTGCGTGTATGTCTAAGCGTGTAGCCTCAAAAGAGAACACACAGGAGAGTTTTCTCTCGAAAGAATATGTAAGAATACCACGTTATAAGGAAATACAATGTTGCAGTGTAAATACTAATACTTATGTATAGGAAACACTTTACGAGAAGAAATAAAGCATCGTACAAAATTAGCTTTTATCTCCTAAACAACACGTTGTAACTCAAAATATTTTGTGTGTCGTGTACGTCTAAACGTGTAGCCTCAAAAGAGAAGGCACAGGAGAGTTTTCTCTCGAAAGAATATGTAAGAATACCACGTTTTAAGGAAATACAGAGTTGCAGAGTAAAGACAAATATGTACGTATTGGCAACACCTTACGAGAAAAAATAAGGCATCGTACAAAATTAGTCTGTATCTCCTAAACGACACGTTGTAACTGAAAAGGATTTGGTGTGGCGTGTACGTCTAAACTTGTAGCCTCAAAAGAGAACCAACAGGAGAATTTTCTTTGGTCAAAATTTTTCAGAAAACCACGTTTTAAGGAAATCCCGCATCTTGCGAAATTATCTTGTTTTTCCTAAACAACACATTGTAACTCGAAAAGCTTTGGTGTTGCCTGTATGTCTAAGCGTGTAGCCTCAAGAGAGAAGGCACAGGAGAGTTTTTTTCTCGAAAGAATATGTAAGAAAACCACGTTTTAAGGAAATACAGTGTTGCAGAGTAAAGACAAATACATTCGTATTGGCAACACTTTACGAGAAGAAATAACGCATCATACAAAATTAGCTTGTATCTCCTAAACAACACGATGTAACTCGAAAAGATTTGGTGTGGCGTGTACGTCTAAACGTGTAGCCTCAAAAGTGAACTTACAGGAGTATTTTCTTTCGTCAAAATTTGTCAGAAAACCACGTTTTATGGAAATCCCGCATCGTGGAAATTATCTTGTTTTTCCTAAACAAAACGTTGTAACTCGAAAAGCTTTGGTGCTGCGTGTATGTCTAGGCGTGTAGCCTCAAAAGAGAACTCACAGGAGAGTTTTCTCTCAAAAGAATATGTAAGAATACCGCGTTATAAGGAAATACAGTGTTGCAGAGTAAAGACAAATAAGTAAGTATTGGACACAATTTATGAGAAGAAATAACGCATCGTAAAAAATTAGCTTTTATCTCCTAAACAACACGTTGTAACTCGAAACGATTTGGTGTGACATGTACGTCTAAACATGTACCCTCAAAAGAGAACTCACAGGAGAATTTTCTTTCATCAAAATTTGTCAGAAAACACGTTTTAAGGAAATCTCGCATCGTGCAAAATTATCTTGTTTTTACTAAACAACAAGGTGTAACTCGAAAAGCTTTGGTGTTGAGTGTTTGTCTAAGCGTGTAGCCTCAAAAGAGAACGCACAGGAGAGTTTTCTCTCGAAAGAATATGTAAGAATACCACGTTATAAGGAAATACAGTGTTGCAGAGTAAAGACAAATAAGTACATATTGGAAACACTTTAGGAGAAGAAATAACGCATCGTAAAAAATTTGCTTGTATCTCGTAAACAACACGTTGTAACTCAAAAAGATTTGGTGTGGCTCATACGTCTAAACTTGTAGCCTCAAAAGAGAACCCACAGGAGAACTTTCTTTCGTCAAAATTTGTCAGAAAACCACGTTTTAAGGATATCCCGCATCGTGCAAAATTATCTTGTTTTTCCTAAACAACACGTTGTAACTCGAAAAGCTTTGGTGCTGCATGTATGTCTATGCGTGTAGCCACTTAAGAGAAGGCACAGTAGATTTTTCTCTCGAAAGAACATGTAAGAATACAACGTTATAAGGAAATACAGTGTTGCAGAGTAAAGACAAATACGTACTTATCGGAAACACTTTACGAGAAGAAATAACGCATCGTAAAAAATTAGCTTGTATCTCCTAAACAACACGTGGTAACTCGAAAAGATTTGGTGTGGCGTGCACGTCTAAACGTGTAGCCTCAAAAGAGAACCAACAGGAGAATTTTCATTCGTCAAAATTTGTCAGAACACCACGTTTTAAGGAAATCCCGCATCGTGCGAACTTATCTTGTTTTTCATAAACAACACGTTGTAACTTGAAAGGTTTTGGTGTTGCCTGTATGTCTAAGTGTGTAGCCTCAAAAGGTAACGCACAGGATAGTTTTCTCTCGACAGAATATGTAAGAATACCACGTTATAAGGAAATACAGTGTTGCAGAATAAAGACAAATACGTACGTATTGGAAACACTTTATGAGAAGAAATAACGCAGCGTACAAAATTAGCTTGTATCTCCTACACAACATGTGGTAACTTGAAAGGATTTGGTGTGGCGTGCACGTCTAAACGTGAAGCCTCAAAAGGGAACCCACAGGAGAATTTTCTTTCGTCAAAATTTGTCAGAAAACCACGTTTTAAGGAAATCCCGCATCGTGCGAAATTATCTTGTTTTTCATAAACAACAGGTTGTAACTCGAAAAGCTTTGTTGTTGCCTGTATGTCTAAGTGTGTAGCCTCAAAAGGGAATGCACAGGATAGTTTTCTCTTGAAATAATATGTAAGAAAACCACGTTTTAAGAAATAGAGTGTTGCAGAGTAAAGACAAATATGTACGTATTGGAAACACTTTACGAGAAGAATTAACGCATTGTACAAAATTAGCTTGTATCTCCTAAACAATACGTTGTAATTCGAAAAGATTTGATGTGGCGTGTACGTCTAAATATGTAGCCTCAAAAGAGAACACACAGGAGAATTTTCTTTCGTCAAAATTTGTCAGAATCCACGTATTTAGGAAATCCCGCATTGTGCGAAATTATCTTGTTTTTCCTGCACAACACTTCGTAACTCGAAAAGCTTTGGTGTTGCGTGTATGTCTAAACGTGTGGCCTCAAAAGAGAATGCACAGGAGAGATTTCTCTCGAAAGAATATATAAGAATACCACGTTATAAGGAAATACAGTGTTGCAGAGTAAAGACAAATACATAGGTATTGGAAACACTTTACGAGAAGTAATAACGCATCGTACAAAATTAGCTTGTATCTCCTAAACAACACGATGTAACTCGAAAAGATTTGGTGTGGCGTGTACGTCTAAACGTGTAGCCTCAAAAGAGACCTCACAGGATAATTTTCTTTCGTCAAAATTTGTCAGAAAACCACGTTCTATGGAAATCCCGCATCGTGGAAATTATTTTGTTTTTCCTAAACAACACGTTGTAACTCGGAAAGCTTTGGTGGTGCGTGTATGTCTAAGCGTGGAGCCTCAAAAGAGAACGCACAGGAGAGTTTTCTCTCGAAAGAATATGTAAGAATACCACGTTATAAGGAAATACAGTGTTGCAGAGTAAAGACAAATAAGTACGTATTGGACACATTTTATGAGAAGAAATAACGCATCGTAAAAAATTAGCTTGTATCTCCTAAACAACACCTTGTAACTCGAAAAGATTTGGTGTGACGTGTACGCCTAAACGTGTAGCCTCAAAAGGGAACTCACAGGAGAATTTTCTTTCATCAAAATTTGTCAGAAAACACGTTTTAAGGAAATCTCGCATCGTGCAAAATTATCTTGTTTTTCCTAAAAAACACGGTGTAACTCGAAAAGCTTTGGTGTTGAGTGTTTGTCTAAGCGTGTAGCCTCAAAAGAGAATGCACAGGAGAGTTTTCTCTCAAAAGAATATGTAAGAATACCACGTTATAAGGAAATACAGTGTTGCAGAGTAAAGACAAATAAGTACATATTGGAAACACTTTAGGAGAAGAAATAACGCATCGTAAAAAATTTGCTTGTATCTCCTAAACAACACGTTATAACTTGAAAAGATTTGGTGTGGCGTGTACGTCTAAACCTGTAGCCTCAAAAGACAACGCACAGGAGAACTTTCTTTCGTTAAAATTTGTCAGAAAACCACGTTTTAAGGATATCCCGCATCGTGAAAATTATCTTGTTTTTCCTAAACAACACGTTGTAACTCGCAAAGCTTTGGTATTGCGTGTATGTCTATGCGTGTAGCCACTTAAGAGAACGCACAGGAGATTTTTCTCTCGAAAGAACATGTAAGAATACAACGTTATAAGGAAATACAGTGTTGCAGAGTAAAGACAAATACATACTTTTTGGAAACACTTTACGAGAAGAAATAACGCTTCGTAAAAAATTAGCTTGTATCTCCTAAACAACACGTGGTAACTCGAAAAGATTTGGTGTGGCGTGCACGTCTAAACGTGTAGCCTCAAAAGAGAACCAACAGGAGAATTTTCTTTCGTCAAAATTTGTCAGAACACCACTTTTTACGGAAATCCCGCATCGTGCGAAATTATCTTGTTTTTCATAAACAACACGTTGTAACTCGAAAAGTTTTGGTGTTGCCTGTATGTCGAAGTGTGTAGCCTCAAAAGGGAACGCACAGGATAGTTTTCTCGCGACAGAATATGTAAGAATACCACGTTATAAGGAAATACAGTGTTGCAGAGTAAAGACAAATATGTACGTATTGGAAACACTTTATGAGAAGAAATAACGCATCGTATAAAATTAGCTTGTATCTCCTAAACAACACGTGGTAACTCGAAAGGATTTGGTGTGGTGTGCACGTCTAAACGTGAAGCCTCAAAAGAGAACCCACAGGAGAATTTTCTTTCGTCAAAATTTGTCAGAAAACCACGTTTTAAGGAAATCCCGCATCGTGCGAAATTATCTTGTTTTTCATAAACAACACATTGTAACTCGAAAAGCTTTGGTGTTACCTGTATGTCTAAGTGTGTAGCCTCAAAAGGGAACGCACAGGATAGTTTTCTCTCGAAAGAATATGTAAGAAAACCACGTTTTAAGGAAATACAGTGTTGCAGAGTAAAGACAAATACGTACATATCGGAAACACTTTACAAGAAGAATTAACGCATTGTACAAAATTAGCTTGTATCTCCTAAACAACACGTTGTAATTCGAAAAGATTTGGTGTGGCATGTACGTCTAAATATGTAGCCTCAAAAGAGAACACACAGGAGAATTTTCTTTCGTCAAAATTTGTCAGAAAACCACGTTTTAAGGAAATCCCGCATCGTGCGAAATTATCTTGTTTTTCATAAACAACACATTGTAACTCGAAAAGCTTTGGTGTTACCTGTATGTCTAAGTGTGTAGCCTCAAAAGGGAACGCACAGGATAGCTTTCTCTCGAAAGAATATGTAAGAAAACCACGTTTTAAGGAAATACAGTGTTGCAGAGTAAAGACAAATACGTACATATCTGAAACACTTTACAAGAAGAATTAACGCATTGTACAAAATTAGCTTGTATCTCCTAAACAACACGTTGTAATTCGAAAAGATTTGGTGTGGCATGTACGTCTAAATATGTAGCCTCAAAAGAGAACACACAGGAGAATTTTCTTTCGTCAAAATTTTTCAGAAAACCACGTTTTAAGCTAATCCCGCATCGTGCAAAATCATCTCCTTTTTCCTAAACAACATGTTGTAACTCGAAAAGCTTTGGTGTTGCGTGTATGTGTAAGGATGGAGCCTCAAAAGAGAAGGCACAGGAGAGTTTTCCCTGCGTGTAGCCTCAAAAGAGAACTCACAGTAGAGTTTTCTCTCGAAAGAATATGTAAGGATACCACATTACAAGGAAATACAGTGTTGCAGAGTAAAGACTAATACATATGTATTGGAAACACTTTATGAGAGAAATAACGCATCTTGCAAAATTAGCTTGTATGTCCTAAACAACACGTTGGAACTCTAAAAGATTTGGTGTGGCATGTACGTCTAAACGTGTAGCCTCAAAAGAGTACCCACAGGAGAGTTTTATTTCTTCAAAATTTGTCAGAAAACCAAGTTTTAAGGAAATCCCGCATCGTGCAAAATTATGTTGTTTTTCCTAAATAACACGTTGTAACTCGAAAAGCTTTGGTGTTGTGTGTATATCTAAGCACGTAGCCTCAAAGGAGAATGCACAGGAGAGTTTTCTCTCGAAAGAATATGCAAGAATACCACGTTATAAGGAAATACAGTGTTGCAGAGTAAAGGCAAATATTTACGTAATGGAAACACTTAAACTTTATGAGAAGAAATAACGCTTCGTAAAAAAATTAGCTTGTATCTCCTAAACAACACGATGTAACTCGAAAAGATTTGATGTGGTGTGTACGTCTAAATGTGTAGCCTCCAAAGAGATCCCACAGGAGTATTTTCTTTCGTCAAAATTTGTCAGAAAACCACGTTTTAAGGAAATCCCGCATCGTGCTAAATTATCTTGTTTTTCCTAAACAACACATTGTAACTCGAAAAGCTTTGGTGTTGCGTGTATGTCAAAGCATGTAGCCTCAAAAGAGAACGCACAGGAGAGTTTTCTCTCAAAAGAATATGTAAGAATACCACGTTATAAGGAAATACATTGTTGCAGAGTAAAGACAAATACGTACTTATTGGAAACACTTAAACTTTACGAGAAGAAATAAGGCATCGTACAAAATTAGTATGTATCTCCTAAACATCACGTTATAACTCGAAAAGATTTGGTGTGGTGTGTACGTCTAAACGTGTAGCCTCAAACGAGAACCCACAGGAGAATTTTCGTTCATCAAAATTTGTCAGAAAACCACATTTTAAGGAAATCCTGCATAGTGCGAAATTATCTTGTTTTTCCTAAGCAACACGTTGTAACGCGAAAACCTTTGGTGTTGCGTGTATGTCTAAGCGTGTAGCCTCAAAAGAGAATGCAAAGGAGAGTTTTTTTTCTCGAAAGAATATATAAGAATACCACGTTATTAGGAAATACAGTGTTGCAGAGTAAAGACAAATATTTACGTATTGGAAAAACTTTACGAGAAGAAATAACGCATCTTACAAAATTAGCTTGTATCTCCTAAACAACACGTTGTAACTTAAAAAGATTTGGTGTGGCGTGTACGTCTAATCGTGTAGCCTCAAAAGAGAAACCATAGGAGAATTTTCTTTGGTCAAAATTTGTCAGAAAACCACGTATGAAGGAAATACCGCATCATGCGAAATTATCTTGTTTTTCCTAAACAAAACGTTTTAACTCGAAAAGCTTTGGTGTTGCGTGCATGTCTAAGCGTGTAGCCCCAAAAGAGAACGCACAGGAGAGTTTTCTCTCGAAAGAATATGTAAGAATACCACGTTGTAAGGAAATACAGTGTTGCAGAGTAAAGGAAAATACATATGTATTGGAAACGCAACATCAAATCTTTTCGAGTTACAACGTGTTGTTTAGGAAAAGCAAGATAATTTCGCACGATGAGTGATTTCCTTAAAACATGGTTTTCTGAGAAATATTAACGAAAAAAAATTCTCCTGTGGGTTATCTTTTGAGGCTACACGTTTAGACGTGCATGCCACACCAAATCTTTTCGAGTTACAAACTGTTGTTTAGGAGATACAAGCTAATTTTTTACGATGCTTTATTTCTTCTTGTAAGGTGTTTCCAATAGGTACGTATTTGCCTTTAGTCTGCAACACTGTATTTCCTTATAACGTGGTATTCTTACATATTCTTTCGAGAGAAAACTTTCCTGTGCGTCCTCTTTTGAGGCTACACTCTTAGACATACACGCAATACCAAAGATTTTCGCGTTACAACGTGTTGTTTAGGGAAAAACAAGATAATTTCGCACGAAGAGGGATTTCCTTAATACGTGATTTTCTGACAAATTTTGACCAAAGAAAATTCTCCTATGGGTTCTCATTTGAGACTACACGTTTAGACGTACAGGCCACACCAAATCTTTTTAAGTTACAACATGTTGTTTAGGAGATACAAGCTAATTTTTTTACGATGCATTATTTCTTCTCGTTAAGTTTAAGTTTTTCCAATAAGTATGTATTTGCCTCTACTCTGCAACACTGTATTTCCTTATAACGTGGTATTCTTACATATTATTTCAAGAGAAAACTCTCCTGTGCGTTCTCGGATTTCCTTAAACCGTTGTGTTCTGACAAATTTTGAAGAAAGAAAATTCTCCTGTGGGTTCTCTTATGATGCTACACGTTTAGACATGCACGCCACACCAAATCCTTTCGAGTTACCACGTGTTGTTTAGGAGATACAGGCTAATTTTGTACGATGTGTTATTTCTTCTAGTAAATTGTTTCCAATACGTACATATTTGTCTTTCTCTGCAACACTGTATTTCCTTATAACGTGGTATTCTTACATATTCTTTCGAGGGAAAACTCTCCTGAGCGTTCTCTTTTGAGGCTACATGTTTAGACATACAAGCAACACCAAAGCTTTTCGAGTTACAACGTGTTGTTTAGGAAAAACTAGATAATTTCACACGATGCGAGATTTCCATAAACGTGGTTTTGTGAAAAATTTGACAATAGAAAGTTCTCCTGTGGGTTCTCTTTTGAGGCTACATGTTTAGACGTACACGCCACACCAAATCTGTTCTAGTTACAACGTGTTGTTTAGGAGATACAAGCTAATATTTTACAATGTGTTAATTCTTCCCATAAAGTGTTTCCAATACGTACGTATTTGTCTTTACTCTGCAACATTGTATTTCCTTATAACGTGGTATTCTTACATATTCTTTCGATAGAAAACTGTCCTGTGCGTTCCCTTTTGTGGCTACACACTTAGACATACAGGCAACACCAAAGCTATTCAAGTTACAACATGTGGTTTAGGAAAAATTTTGTACGATGCATTATTTCTTCTCGTAAAGTGTTTCCAATACGTACTTATTTGTCTTTACTCTGCAACACTGTATTTCCTTATAACGTGGTATTCTTACATATTCTTTTGAGAGAAAACTCTCCTGTGCATTCTCTTTTGAGGCTACACGCTTAGACAAACACGCAACACCAAAGCTTTTCGAGTTACAACGTGTTGTTTAGGAAAAACAAGATAATTTCACACGATGTGAGATTTCCTTAAAACGTGGTTTCTGACAAATTTTGATGAAAGAAAATTCTCCTGTGGGTTCACTTTGGAGGCTACACGTTTAGACGTACGAGCCACACCAAATCTTTTCGAGTTACAACGTGCTGTTTAGGAAAAACAAGATAATTTCTCAGGACGCGAGATTTCCATAAAACGTGGTTTTCTGAAAAAAATTTGACGTAAGAAAGTTCTCCTGTGGGTTCTCTTATGAGGCTACACGATTACACGTACAAGCCGCACCAAATTCTTTCGAGTTACAAGGTGTTGTTTAGGAGATACAAGGTAATTTTGTACCATGCGTTATTTCTTCTCATAAAGTATTTACAATACGTACCTATTTATCTTTAATCTGCAACACTTTATTTCCTTATAACGTGGTATTCTTACATATTCTTTCTTTTTTTTTCTTTTTTTTTCTTTTTCTTTTTTTTTTAGGCTTGATACAATTTATTTGCTTTTCTTTAGAATTTTTTTTTATTGTTATTTTTTTTATTCGTACGATGCAGGATTTCCTTAAGACGTGGTTTTCTGACAAGTTCTAAGGAAAGAAAATTCTCCTGTGGGTTCTCTTATGAGGCTAAGCATTTAGACCTACACGCCACACCAAATCCTTTCGAGTTACAAGGTGTTGTTTAGGAGATACAAGCTAATTTTGTAACATGCATTAATTCTTCTCATAAAGTATTTACAATCTGTACCTATTTATCTTTACTCTGCAACACTGTATTTACTTATAACGTGGTATTCTTACATATTCTTTCGAGAGAAAACTCTCCTCTGCATTCTCTTTTGAGGCTACACGCGTAGACATACACGCCACACCAAAGCTTTTCGTGTTACAACATTTTGTTTGTGAAAAACAAGATAATTTCGCAGGATGCGAGATTTCCTTAAAACGTGGTTTCTGACAAATTTTGATGAAAGAAAATTCTCCTGTGGGTTCTCTTTTGAGGCTACACGAAGAAATAATGCATCGTTCAAAATTAGCTTGTATCTCCTAAACAACACGTTGTAACTCAAAAAGATTTGGTGTGGCGTGTACATCTAAACGTGTAGCCTCAAAAGAGAACCCACAGGAGAGTTTTCTCTCGAGAGAACATGTAAGAATACCACGTTATAAGGAAATACAGTGTTGCAGAATAAAGACAAATATGTACACATTGTAAACACTTTACGAGAAGAAATAACGCATCATACAAAATTAGCTTGTATCTCCTAAACAACACGTTGTAACTCGAAAAGATTTGGTGTGGCATGTACGTCTAAATGTGTAGCCTCAAAAGAGAACCCACAGGAGAATTTTTGTTCGTCAAAATATGTCAGAAAACCACGTTTTAAGGAAATCCCGCATCGTGTGAAATTATCTTGTTTTTCTTAAACAACACGTTGTAACTTGAAAAGATTTGGTGTTGCGTGTATGTCTAAGCATGTAGCCTCAAAAGCGAATGCACAGGAGAGTTTTCTCTCGAAAGAAGATGTAAGAATACCACGTTCTAGGAAATACAGTGTTGTAGACTAAAGACAAATACGTACGTATTGGAAACACTTTTAGAGATGAAATAATGCATCGTTCAAAATTAGCTTGTATCTCCTTAACAAAACGTTGTAACTCGAAATGATTTGGTGTGGCGTGTACGACTAAACGTGTAGTCTCAAAAGAGAACCCAGAGGAGAATTTTCTTTCTTCAAAATGTTTCAGAAATCACGTTTTTAGGAAATCCCGCATTGTGCGAAATTATCTTGATTTTCCTAAACAACACGTTGTAACTCGAAAAGCTTTGGTGTTACGTGTATGTCTAAGCGTGTAGTCTCAAAAGAGAACGCAGAGGAGAGTTATCTCTCGAAAGAATATGTAAGAATACCACGTTATAAGGAAATACAGTATTGCGGAATAAAGACAAATAGGTATGTATTGGAAACACTTTACGAGAAGAAATAAAACATCGTTCAAAATTAGTTTGTATCTCCTAAACAACACGTTGTAACTCGAAAAGATTTGGTGTGGCGTGTATGTCTAAGCGTGTAGCCTCAAAAGAGAACGCACAGGAGAGTTTTCTCTCGAAAGAATATTTAAGAATACCACGTTATAAGGAAATACAGTGTTGCAGAATAAAGACAAATACGTACATATTGGAAACACTTTATGAGAAGAAATAACGCATCGTACAAAATTAGCTTGTATCTCCTAAACAACACATTGTAACTCGAAAAGAGTTGGTGTGGCATGTACGTCTAAATGTGTAGCCTCAAAAGAGAACCCACAGGAGAATTTTCTTTCGTCAAAATATGTCAGAAAACCACGTTTTACGGTAATCCGGCATCGTGTGAAATTATCTTGTTTTTCCTAAACAACACGTTGTAACTTGAAAACCTTTGGTGTTGCGTGTATGTCTAAGCGTGTATCCTCAAAAGCGAACGTACAGGAGTGTTTTCTCTCGAAATAAGATGTAAGAATACCACGTTCTAAGGAAATACAGCGTTGCAGACTAAAGACAAATAGGTACTTATTGGAAACACTTTTAGAGATGAAATAACGCATCGTTCAAAATTAGCTTGTATCTCCTAAACAACACGTTGTAACTCGAAAAGATTTGGTGTGGCGTGTACGTCTAAATGTGTAGCCTCAAAAGAGAACCCACAGGAAAATTTTCTTTCGTCAAAATTTTTCAGAAATCACGTTTTTAGGAAATCCCGCATTGTGCGAAATTATCTTGTTTTTCCTAAACAACACGTTGTAACTCGAAAAGCTTTGGTGTTACATGTATGTCTAAGCTTATAGCCTCAAAAGAGAACCCACAGGAGAGTTTTCTCTCGAAAGAATATGTAAGAATACCACGTAATAAGGATACGGTGTTGCAGAGAAAAGAGAAATACTTATGTATTGGAAACACTTAATGAGAAGAAATAACGCATGGTACAAAATTAGCTTGTATCTCCTAAACAACACATTGTAACTCGAAAAGATTTGGTGTGATGTTTACATCTAAACGTGTAGCCTCAAAAGAGAACCCACAGGAGAATTTTCTTTCGTCAAATTTTTTTCAGAAAACCACGTTTTAAGGAAGTCTTGTATAGTGCGAAATCATCTTGTTTTTCCTAAACAACACGTTGTAACTCGAAAAGCTTTGGTGTTGCGTGTATGTCTAAGCGTGTAGCCTCAAAAGAGAAGGCACAGTAGTGTATTCTCTCGAAAGAATATGTAAGAATACCACGTTATAAGGAAATACAGTGTTGCAGAGTAAAGACAGATACTTACTTATTGGAAACACTTTACGAGAAGGAATAATACATAGTACAAAATTAGCTTGTATTTCCTAAACAACACGTTGTAACTCGAAGGATTTGGTGTGGCATGTAATTTGAAACTTGTAGCCTCAAAAGAGAACCCACAGGAGAATTTTCTTTTGTCAATATTTGTCAGAAAACCACGTTTTAAGGAAATCCCGCATTGTGTGAAATTATCTTGTTTTTCCTAAACAACACGTTATAACTCGAAAAGCTTTGGTGTTGCGTGTATGTCTAAACATGTGGCCTCAAAAGAGAACGGACAGGAGAGTTTTCTCTCGAAAGAATATATAAGAATACCACGTTATAAGGAAATACAGTGTTGCAGAGTAAAGACAAATACGTATGTATGGGAAACACTTTACGAGAAGAAATAACACATCGTAAAAAATTAGCTTGTATCTCCTAAACAACACGTTGTAACTCGAAAAGATTCAGTGTGGCGTGTACGTCTAAACCTGTAGCCTCAAATGAGAAGACACAGTAGAATTTTCTTTCGTCAAAATTTGTCAGAAAACCACGTTTTAAGGAAATCCCGCATCGTGCGAAATTATCTTGTTTTTCCTAAACAACACGTTGTAACTCGAAAAGCTTTGGTGTTGCGTGTATGTCTAAGCGTGTAGCCTCTAAAGAGAACTCCCAGGAGAGTTTTCTCTTGAAAGAACATGTAAGAATACAATGTTATAAGGAAATACAGTGTTGCAGAGTAAAGACAAATGCGTACTTATTGGAAACACTTTAAGAGAAGAAATAACACATAGTACAAAATTAGCTTGTATCTCCTAAACACTTGGTAACTGGAAAGGATTTGTTGTGGCGTGCACGTCTAAACGTGTAGCATCAAAAGAGAACCCACAGGAGAATTTTCTTTCCTCAAAATTTGTCAGAACACAATGGTTTAAGGAAATCCCGCATTGTGCGAAATTATCTTGTTTTTCATAAACAACACGTTGTAATTCGAAAAGCATTGGTGTTGCCTGTATGTCTAAATGTGTAGCCTCAAAAGGGAATGCAAAGGATAGTTTTCTCTCGAAAGAATATGTAAGAATACCATGTTATAAGGAAATACAGTGTTGCAGAGTAAAGACAAATACGTACGTTTTGGAAACACTTTACGAGAAGAATTAAAGCATCGTACAAAATTAGCTTGTATCTCCTAAACAACACGTTGTAACTCGAAAAGGTTTGGCGTGGCGTGTACTTCTAAACATGTAGCCTCAAAAGAGAACCCACAGGAGAATTTTCTTTCTTCAAAATTTTTCAGAAAACCACGTTTTAAGGAAATCACGCATCATGCGAAATCATCTTCTTTTTCCTAAACAACATGTTGTAACTCGAAAAGCTTTGGTGTTGCGTGTATGTGTAAGCGTGGAGCCTCAAAAGAGAAGGCACAGGAGAGTTTTCTCTCGAAAGAATATGTAAGAATCCCACGTTATAAGGAAATACAATTTTGCAGATTAAAGACAAATAAGTACAGATTGGAAACACTTTACGAGAAGAAAGAATGCATCGTAAAAAATTAGCTTGTATCTCCTAAACAACATGTTGTAACTCGAAAAGATTTGGTGTGACGTGTACGTCTAAACGTGAAGCCTCAAAAGAGAACCCACAGGAGAATTTTCTTTCTTTCTTTTTTTTTTTTTACGTTTTTTAAATTAAATATTTTCTTTATTTACATTTTAAATATTATCTGCATTCCTGGTTTCCCCTCTGAAAACACACTATCCCATAACCCCTTCTCCCTGCTCACCAACCCATCCACTCCCACTCCTTTTTTTTTGTCTTATTTTTTTTAGTGTTATCTTCTTTTTTATTCGATATAATTTATTTACATTTCAAATGATTTCCCCTTTTCTAGTCCCCCCACTCCCCGAAAGTCCCGAAAGCCCCCTTCTCTTCCCCTGTCCTCCCATCCACCCCTTCCCACTTCCCCGTTCTGGTTTTGCTAAATACTGTTTCAGTGAGTCTTTCCATAACCAGGGGCCACTCCTCCTTTCTTCTTGTACCTCATTTGATGTGTGGATTATGTTTTGGGTATTCCAGTTTTCTAGGTTAATATCCACTTATTAATGAGTGCATACCATGATTCACCTTTTGAGTCTGGGTTACCTCACTTAGTATGATATTCTCTAGCTCCATCCATTTGCCTAAGAATTTCATAAATTCATTGTTTCTAATGGCTGAATAGTGCTCCATTGTGTAGATATACCACATTTTTTGCATCCACTCTTCTGTTGAGGGATACCTGGGTTCTTTCCAGCATCTGGCAATTATAAATAGGGCTGCTATGAACATAGTAGAACATGTATCCTTATTACATGGAGGGGAGTCTTCTGGGTATATGCCCAGGAGTGGTATAGCAGGATCTTCTGGAAGTGAGGTGCCCAGTTTTCGGAGGAACCGCCAGACTGATTTCCAGAGTGGTTGTACCAATTTGCAACCCCACCAGCAGTGGAGGAGTGTTCCTCTTTCTCCACACCCTCTCCAACAGCTGCTGTCTCCTGAATTTTTAATCTTAGCCATTCTGACTGGTGTAAGATGAAATCTTAGGGTTGTTTTGATTTGCATTTCCCTGATGACTAATGAAGTTGAGCATTTTTTAAGATGCTTCTCCGCCATCCGAAGTTCTTCAGGTGAGATTTCTTTGTTTAACTCTGTACCCCATTTTTTAATAGGGTTGTTTGGTTTTCTGGAGTCTAACTTCTTGAGTTCTTTATATATATTGGATATTAGCCCTCTATATGATGTAGGATTGGTGAAGATCTTTTCCCAATTTGTTGGTTGCCGATTTTTCCTCTTGATGGTGTCCTTTGCCTTACAGAAACTTTGTAATTTCATGAGGTCCCATTTGTCAATTCTTGCTCTTAGAGCATACGCTATTGGTGTTCTGTTCAGAAACTTTCTCCCTGTACCGATGTCCTCAAGGTTCTTCCCCAGTTTCTTTTCTATTAGCTTCAGAGTGTCTGGCTTTATGTGGAGGTCCTTGATCCATTTGGATTTGAGCTTAGTACAAGGAGACAAGGATGGATCAATTCGCATTCTTCTGCATGCTGACCTCCAGTTGAACCAGCACCATTTGTTGAAAAGGCTATCTTTTTTCCATTGGATGTTTTCAGCCTCTTTGTCAAGGATCAAGTGGCCATAGGTGTGTGGGTTCATTTCTAGATCTTCAATCCTGTTCCATTGATCCTCCTGTCTGTCACTGTACCAACACCATGCAGTTTTTAACACTATTGCTCTGTAGTATTGCTTGAGGTCAGGGATACTGATTCCCCCAGATTTTCTTTTGTTGCTGAGAATAGTTTTAGGTATCCTGGGTTTTTTGTTGTTCCAGATGAATTTGATAATTGCTCTTTCTAACTCTGTGAAGAATTGAGTTGGGATTTTGATGGGTATTGCATTGAATCTGTATAGTGCTTTAGGCAGAATGGCCATTTTAACTATATTGGTTCTACCGATCCATGAGCATGGGAGGTTTTCCCATTTTTTGAGGTCTTCTTCCATTTCCTTCTTCAGAGTCTTGAAGTTCTTGTCATACAGATCTTTCACATGTTTGGTAAGGGTCACCCCAAGATACTTTATACTGTTTGAGGCTATAGTGAAGGGGGTCATTTCCCTAATTTCTTTCTCAGCCTGCTTATCCTTTGAGTATAGGAAGGCCACTGATTTGCTTGAGTTGATTTTATAACCTGCCACTTTGCTGAAGTTGCTTATCAGCTGTAGGAGCTCTCTAGTGGAGTTCTTTGGGTCACTTAGGTAGACGATCATGTCGTCTGTAAATAATGATAGTTTGACTTCTTCCTTTCCAATTTGTATCCCTTTGACCTCCTTATGTTGTCGAATTGCCCGAGGTAGTACCTCAAGTACAATATTGAAAAGATAAGGAGAAAGGGGTCAGCCTTGTCTGGTCCTTGATTTCAGTGGGATTGCTTCAAGTTTCTCTCCATTTAGTTTGATGCTGGCTACCGGTTTGCTGTATATTGCTTTTACTATATTTAGGTATGGGCCTTGAATTCCTGTTCTCTCCAAGACTTTAAGCATGAAGGGATGCTGAATTTTGTCAAATGCTTTTTCAGCATCCAATGAAATGACCATGTGGTTTTGTTATTTGAGTTTGTTTATGTAGTGGATTGTATTGATGGATTTCCGTATATTGAACCAACCCTGCATTCCCGGGATAAAGCCTACTTGATCATGGTGGATGATCGTTTTGATGTGTTCTTGGATTCGGTTAGCAAGAATTTTATTGAGTATTTTTGCATCGATGTTCATAAGGGAATTTGGTCTGAAGTTCTCTTTCTTTGTTGGATCTTTTTGTGGCTTTGGTATCAGCGGAATTGTGGCTTCGTAGAAGGAATTGGGTAGTGTTCCTTCTGTTTCTATTTTGTGGAATAGTTTGAAGAGTATTGGTGTTAACTCTTCTTTGAAGGTCTGGTAGAATTCTGCACTGAAGCCATCTGGTCCTGTGCTTTTTTTGGTTGGAAGACTTTCTATGACTCCTTCTATTTCTTTAGGCATTATGGGACTGTTTAGATGGTCTAGTTGGTCCTGATTTAATTTTGGTATTTGGTATCTGTCAAGGAAATTGTCCATTTCCTCCAGATTCTCCAGTTGTGTTGAGTACAGGCTCTTGTAGTAGGATCTGATGATTTTTTGGATTTCCTCAGTTTCCGTTGTTATATCTCCCTTTTCATTTCTAAGTTTGTTAATTTGGATACTTTCTCTGTTCCCTTTGGTCAGTCTGGCTAAGGGTTTATCTATCTTGTTGATTTTCTCAAAGAACCAGCTCCTGGTTTTGTTGATTTTTTGTATGGTTCTCTTTGTTTCTACTTGATTGATTTCGGCCCTGAGTTTGATGATTTCCTGCCTTCTACTCCTCCTGGGTGAAATAGCTTCTTTTTGTTCTAGGGCTTTCAGGTGTGTCATTAAGCTGGTAATGTATGCTCTCTCCATTTTCTTTTTGGAGGCACTCAGGGCTATGAGTTTTCCTCTTAGCACTGCTTTCATTGTGTCCCATAGATTTGGGTATGTTGTGTTTTCATTTTTATTGTGTTCTAAACAGTCTTTAATTTCTTTCTTTATTTCTTCCTTGACCAAGGTATCATTGAGTAGAGTATTGTTCAGTTTCCACGTGTATGTGGGTTTTCTGTTGTTTCTGTTGCTATTGAAGACCACTTTTACTCCATAGTGATCTGATAGGAGGCATGGTATTAGTTCTATCTTCTTATATTTGTTGAGGTCTGTCTTGTGACCAATTATATGGTCGATTTTGGAGAAGGTACCATGAGGTGCTGATAAAAAGGTATATTCTTTTGTTTTAGGATAGAATGTTCTATATATATCTGTTAAATCTAATTGGTCCAAAGCTTCAATTAGTTTCATTGTGTCCCTGTTTAGTTTCTGTTTTCCTGATCGGTCCATTGAGGAAAGTGCAGTGTTGAAGTCACCCACAATTATTGTGTTAGGTGCAATGTGTGCTTTTAGTTTTAATAAAGTTTCTTTTACGAAAGAGGGTGCCCTTGCATTTGGGGCATAGATGTTCAGGATTGACAGTTCTTCTTTTTGTATTTTTCCTTTGACCAGCAAGAAGTGTCCCTCAGGGTCTCTTTTGATGACTTTGGGTTGAAAGTCAATTTTATCTGATATTAAAATGGCTACTCCAGCTTGTTTCCTGAGACCATTTGCTTGTAAAATTGTCTTCCAGCCTTTTACTCTAAGGTAGTGTTTGTCTTTGACCCTGAGGTGTGTTTCCTGTAAGCAGCAAAATGTAGGGTCCTGTTTACGTATCCATTCAGTTAGTCTGTGTCTTTTTGTTGGGGCATTAAGTCCATTGATGTTAAGAGATATTAAGGAATAGTGATTGTTACTTCCTATCATTTTTGACGTTATTTTTTAAATTTGAATGCTTAACTTCTTTTGGGTTTGATGAAAGGTTTCTATCTTGCTTTTTCCAGGGTGAAGTTTCCCTCCTTGTATTGGTGTTGTCTTCCTATTATCCTTTTTAGGGCCGGGTTTGTGGATAGATATTGGGTAAACTTGGTTTTGTCATGAAATATCTTAGTTTCTGCATCTATGGTGATTGAGAGTTTTGCTGGATATAGTAGTTTTGGTTGGCATTTGTGTTCTCTTAGAGTCTGCATGAGATCTGCCCAGGACCTTCTAGCCTTCATAGTCTCCGGTGAAAAGTCTGCTGTGATTCTGATAGGTCTTCCTTTATATGTTACTTGGCCTTTTTCTCTTACTGCCTTTAGTATTCTTTCTTTGTTTAGAACATTTGGTGTTTTGATTATTATGTGACGGGAAGTATTTCTGTTCTGGTCCAGTCTGTTTGGAGTTCTGTAGGCTTCTTGTATATTCATGGGCATCTCTCTCTTTAGGTTAGGGAAGTTTTCTTCCATAATTTTATTGAAGATATTTGCTGGCCCTTTAAGTTGTAAATCTTCACTCTCATCTATGCCTATAATCCTTAGGTTTGGTCTTCTCATTGTGTCCTGGATTTCCTGGATATTTTGGGTTACAAGCTTTTTGCATTTTGCATTTTCTTTAACTGTTGAGTCCATGGTTTCTATGGAATCTTCAGCATCTGAGATTCTTTCTTCTATCTCTTGTATTCTGTTGTTGATATTTGCATCTCTGTCCCCTGATTTCTTCCCAAGGCTTTCTATCTCAAAAGTTGTCTCCCTTTGAGTTTTCTTAGTTGTTTCTACTTCTGATTTTAGATCCTGGATGGTTTTGCTTAGCTCCTTCACTTGCATGTTTGTGTTTTCCTGTAATTCTTTAAGAGATTTTTGTGTTTCCTCTTTCATGAGCTCAGCCTGTTGACCAAAGTTCTCCTGTATTTCTTTAAGAGATTTTTGTGTTTCATCTTTCATGACCTCAGCCTGTTGACCAAAGTTCTCCTGTATTTCTTTAAGTGTTTTTTGCATTTCCTCCTTGTTGGCTTTTGTATTCTCCTGGATTTCTTTCAATGATTTTTGTGTTTCCCTTGCAAGGGCTTCTAACTTTTGATCCATTTTCTCCTGAATTTCTTTAAGTATGTCCTTCATGTGTTCCTGTACCAGCATCATGACCAGTGATTTTAAATCCAAATCATGTTTTACTGGTGTGATGGGGTATCCAGGACATGTTGGTAGAGGAGAATTGGGTTCAGATGTTGCCATATTGCCTTGATTTCTGTTAGTGACGTTCCTGCGTTTGCCTTTTGCCATCTAGTTCTCACTGGTGTTAGTTTGTCTTGTCAGTGCTGGACTCACCAGTGCAAGCTGCCCCTTCCCCGTTGGCCTCTGGTGCACAGCTTACCTCCTGCACTGCTTGTAGACAGGGTGCTGCTGCCCAGGCTGTTCAGATCCCAAAGCAGGCACCCGAAGGCTCCTGCTGGGGCCCGCTGGATTCACTGGAGCACACTGACTTCTCCCAGCTGGCCGCCCGGAAACCCAGCTAGCCACTTGCAGGACTTGGAGATGTGGTGCTGCCGCCCAGGCTGATCTGGGCAGCAGAACTCCCAACCGGGTTGGTGCACACAAGGCTATCCTAGCTGCTCAGGCCCTGAGTCTAGGCAAAAGCCTGGCAGGCCAATGTCGGTGCAAAGTTCCCCTCAGCTGTGGGTGTTAATTGGGTGTGTCAGGTGGCTAGGATGGTGGTGTGTGCGAGTTCCCTGAGAGTGCTGGGAGAGTCTGCTGGGCTAAGAACCTCCTGGCTGGGTCAGCACACAGATGGCCCAATGAGCAGCCCAGGGCCTGGGGGTCAGTCCAGGGCCTGACCGTCTGAGACCCCTGCTATGTCCGCCTCGGGCTATGCCTGTTAGCTGGTTTGGTTTTGCCTGCTAGGTCTCTCTGGCTTCCCGTAGGCAAAATGGTGGTGGTGCGCAAACTGGCCCGGATAAACAACCTCCTGGCCGGGTCGGCACACAGATGGCCCACCGAGCAGCCCAGGGCCTGGGGGCAGTCCAGGGACTGACCGTCTGAGACCCCTGCTATGCCTGTTAGCCGGTTTGGTTTTGCCTGCTAGGTCTCCCTGGCTTCCCCCAGGCAAAATGGTGGTGGTGCGCTCGCCGGCCCTGGAGGAAAAAAACCTCCTGGCCGGGTTTGCACCCCGGTGGACCCCCGATCAGCTCAGGGCCTGGGTGCAGGCCAACGCCCGTCGGGCTTAGACCCCCGCGATGTTGTTCTCGGGTTATATTTGCGTACCTCAGTCTGATTTCTCTGGCGACCGAGAACCAATATGGAGCCCTCGTAACTGACTGGCGGGAGGCAGAGTTCTGATGTGGCTTCCGTGTGGTGAAAGGCACCGTAAATCCGCCGCTGCTTGCAGCCTGGCTGGCCAGCGATGGCCAGTGGTCGTGGGCACCGGGTCTGCCTGGACCCTGTCTGCTTGGTTCTACTGCTGATGGCCCTTCCTCTGGACCAGCCACTGCTGCTGCTACTGCTGCTGCTGCCGCCGCTCCCAGGCCCAAGAATTTTCTTTCATCAAAATTTGTCAGAAACCACGTTTTAAGGAAATCTCGCATCGTGTGAAATTATCTTGTTTTTCATAAACAACACGTTGTAAATCGAAAAGCTTTGGTGTTGCGTGTATGTCTAAGCGTGTAGCCTCAAAAGAGAACGCACAGGAGAGTTTTCTCTCGAAAGAAAATGTAGGAATACCACGTTATAAGGAAATAAAGTGTTGCAGAGTAAAGACAAATACGTACATATTGGAAACACTTTAAGAGAAGAAATAACGCATCGTACAAAATTAGCTTGTATCTCCTAAACAAAACTTTGTAACTCGAAAAGATTTGGTGTGGCTCATACCTCTACAAGTGTAGCCTCAAAAGAGAACCCACAAGAGGAGATTCTTTCGTTAAAAATTTTCAGAAAACCACGATTTATGGAAATCTCGCATCATGCGAAATTATCTTGTTTTTTCCTAAACAACACGTTGTAACTCGAAAAGCTTTGGTGTTGCTTGTTTGTCTAAGCGTGTAGCCTCGAAAGAGAACGCACAGGAGAGTTTTCCCTCGAAAGAATATGTAAGAATACCACGTTATAAGGAAATACAGTGTTGCAGAGTAAAGACAAATTCGTACGTATTGGAAACACTTTATGAGAAGAATTAACGCATCTTACAAAATTAGCTTGTATCTCCTAAACAAAACGTTGTAACTCGAAAGGATTTGGTGTGGCGTGTACATCTAAACATGTAGCCTCAAAAGAGAACCCACAGGAGAATTTTCTTTCGTCAAAATTTTTCAGAAAACCACGTTTTAAGGAAATCCCGCATCGTGCGAAATTATCTTGTTTTTCCTAAACAACACGTTGTAACTCGAAAAGCTTTGGTGTTGCGTGTATGTCTAAGCATGTAGCCTCAAAAGAGAAGGCACAGGAGAGTATTCTCTTGAAAGAATATGTAAGAATACCACGTTATAAGGAAATACAGTGTTGCAGAGTAAAGACAGATACTTACTTATTGGAAACACTTTACGAGAAGGAATAATACATCGTAAAAAATTAGCTTGTATTTCCTAAACAACACGTTGTAACTCGAAGGATTTGGTGTGGCGTGTAAGTTGAAACGTGTAGCCTCAAAAGAGAACCCACAGGAGAATTTTCTTTCGTAAAAATTTGTCAGAAAACCACGTTTTAAGGAAATCCAGCATTGTGCGAAATTATCTTGTTTTTCCTAAACAACACGTTGTAATTCGAAAAGCTTTGGTGTTGCGTGTATGTCTAAACGTGTGGCCTCAAAGGAGAACGCACAGGACAGTTTTCTATTGAAAGAATATGTAAGAATACCACGTTATAAGGAAATACAATGTTGCAGGGTAAAGACAAATATGTATGTATTGGAAACACTTTATGAGAAGAATTAACGCATTGTAAAAAATTAACTTGTATCTCCTAAACAATACGTTGTAACTCGAACAGATTTGGTGTGGCGTGTACGTCTAAACATGTAGCCTCAAAAGAGAACCCACAGGAGAATTTTCTTTCGTCAAAATTTTTCAGAAAACCACGTGTTAAGGAAATCCCCCATCGTGCGAAATCATCTTCTTTTTCCTAAACAACATGTTGTAACTTGAAAAGCTTTGGTGTTGCGTGTATGTGTAAGCATGGAGCCTCAAAAGAGAAGGCACAGGAGAGTTTTCTCTCGAAAGAATATGTAAGAATACCACGTTATAAGGAAATACAATTTTGCAGAGTAAAGACAAATAAGTACATATTGGAAACACTTTATGAGAAGGAAGAATGGATCGTAAAAAATTAGCTTGTATCTCCTAAACAACACGTTGTAACTCGAAAAGATTTGGTGTGACGTGTATGTCTAAACGTTTAGCCTCAAAAGAGAACCCACAGGAGAATTTTCTTTCATCAAAATTTGTCAGAAACCACGTTTAAAGGAAATCTCGCATCGTGCGAAATTATCTTGTTTTTCCTAAACAACACGTTGTAAATCGAAAAGCTTTGGTGTTGCGTGTATGTCTAAGCTTGTAGCCTCAAAAGAGAACGCACAGGAGAGTTTTCTCTTGAAAGAATATGTAGGAATACCACGTTATAAGGAATACAGTGTTGCAGAATAAAGACAACTACGTACGTATTGGAAACACTTTAAGAGAAGAAATAACGCATCGTACAAAATTAGCTTGTATCTCCTAAAGAACACTTTGTAACTCGAAAAGATTTGGTGTGGCTCGTACCTCTAGAAGTGTAGCCTCAAAAGAGAACCCACAGGAGAACTTTCTTTCATCAAAATTTTTCAGAAAACCACGTTTCATGGAAATCTCGCATCGTGCGAAATTATCTTGTTTTTCCTAAACAACACGTTGTAACTCGAAAAGGTTTGGCGTTGCGTGTATGTCTACACGTGTAGCCTCAAAAGAGCACGCACAGGAGCGTTTTCCCTCGAAAGAATATGTAAGAATACCACGTTATATGGAAATACAATGTTGCAGAGTAAAGGCAAAAAAGTACATATTGGAAACACTTAGGAGAAGAAATAACGCATCTTACAAAATTTGCTTGTATCTCCTAAACAACACGTTGTAACTCGAAAAGATTTGGTGTGGCTCGTACGTCTACACGTGTACCCTCAAAAGAGAAACCACAGGATAACTTTCTTTCGTCAAAATTTGTCAGAAAACCACGTTTTAAGGAAATCCCGCATCGTGCAAAATTATCTTGTTTTTCATAAACAACATGTTGTAACTCAAAAAGCTTTGGTGTTTCGTGTATGTCTAAGCCTGTAGCCTCTAAAGAGAACGCACAGGAGAGTTTTCTCTCAAATAACATGTAAGAATACAACTTTATAAGGAAATACAGTGTTGCAGAGTAAAGACAAATACGTAATTATTGGAAACACTTTACGAGAAGAAATAACGCATCGTAGAAAATTAGCTTGTTTCTCCTAAGCAACACGTGGTAACTCGAAAGGATTTGGTGTGGCATGTATGTCTAAACGTGGAGCCTCAAAAGAGAACCCACAGGAGAATTTTCATTCGTCAAAATTTGTCATAAAACCACGTTTTAAAGAAATCCCGCATCGTGCGAAATAATCTTGTTTTTCATAAACAACACGTTGTAACTCTAAAAGCATTGATGTTGCCTGTATGTCTAAGTGTGCAGCCTCAAAAGGGAACGCACAGGATACTTTTCTCTCGAAAGAATATGTAAGAATACCACGTTATAAGGAAATACAGTGTTGCAGAGTAAAATCAAATATGTATGTATTGGAAACACTTTATGAGAAGAATTAACGCATCGTACAAAATTAGCTTGTATCTCCAAAACAACACGTTGTAACTCGAAAAGATTTGGTGTGGCGTGTACATCTAAACATGTAGCCTCAAAAGAGAACCCACAGGAGAATTTTCTTTCGTCAAAATTTTTCAGAAAACCACGTTTTAAGGAAATCCCGCATCGTGCGAAATCATCTCCTTTTTCCTAAACAACATGTTGTAACTCGAAAAGCGTTGGTGTTGCGTGTATGTGTAAGCGTGGAGACTCAAAAGAGAAGGCACAGGAGAGTGTTCTCATGAAAGAATATGTAAGAATACCACGTTAAAAGGAAATACAATTTTGCAGAGTAAAGAAAAATAAGTACATATTGGAAACACTTTAGGAGAAGAAATAATGCATCGTAAAAAATGAGCTTGTATCTCCTAAACAACACGTTGTAACTAGAAAAGATTTGGTGTGTCATGTACGTCTAAAAGTGTAGCCTCAAACGAGAACCCACAGGAGAATTTTCTTTCATCAAAATTTGTCTGAAACCACTTTTGAAGGAAATAGCGCATCGTGCGAAATTATCTTGTTTTTCCTAAACAACACGTTGTAACTCGAAAAGCTTTGGTGTTGCATGTATGTCTAAGCATGTAGCCTCAAAAGAGAATGCACAGGAGAGTTTTCTCTCGAAAGAATATGTAAGAATACCACGTTATAAGGAAATACAGTGTTGCAGAATAAAGACAACTACGTACGTATTGGAAACACTTTAAGAGAAGAAATAACGCATTGTACAAAATTAGCTTGTATCTCCTAAACAACACATTGTAACTCGAAAAGATTTGGTGTGGCTCGTACCTCTACACGTGTAGCCTCAAAAGAGAACCCAGAGGAGAACTTTCTTCCGTCAAAATTTGTCTGAAAACCACGTTTTATGGAAATCTCGCATCGTGCGAAATTATCTTCTTTTTCCTAAACAACACGTTGTAACTCGAAAAGCTTTGGCGTGCGTGTTCGTCTAAGCGTGTAGCCTCAAAAGAGCATGCACAGGAGAGTTTTCCCTCGAAAGAATATGTAAGAATACCACGTTATAAGAAAATACAGTGTTGCAGAGTAAATATAAATAACGACATATTGGAAACAATTTAGGGAAGAAATAACGCATCGTACAAAATTTGCTTGTATCTCCTAAACAACACGTTATAACTCGAAAATATTTGGTGTGGCTCGTACTTCTACACTTGTAGCCTCAAAAGAGAACCAACAGGAGAACTTTTTTTCGTCAAAATTTGTCAAAGAACCACGTTTTAAGGAAATCCCGCATCGTGCAAAATTATCTTGTTTTTCCTAAACAACACGTTGTAACTCGAAAAGCTTTGGTGTTGCGTGTATGTCTGAGCATGTTGCCTCTAAAGACAATGCACAGGAGAGTTTTCTCTCAAAAGAACATGTAATAATACAACGTTAAAAGGAAATACAGTGTTGCAGAGTAAAGACAAATACGTACGTATTGGAAACACTTTACGAGAAGAAATAACGCATCATACAAAATTAGCTTGTATCTCCTAAACAACAGGTGGTAACTCTAAAGGATTTGGTGTGGCGTGTACGTCTAAATGTGTAGCCCCAAAAGTGAATCGACAGGAGAATTTTCTTTCGTCAAAATTTGTCAGAAAACCACGTTTTAAGGAAATCCTGCATCGTGCGAAATTATCTTGTTTTTCCTAAACAACATGTTGTAACTCGAAAAGCTTTGGTGTTGCCTGTATGTCTAAGTGTGTAGCCTCAAAATAGAACGCACAGGATAGTTTTCTCTCGAAATAATATGTAAGAATACCACGTTATAGGAAACACAGTGTTGCAGAGCAGACAAATATGTACATATTGGAAACACTTTACGAGAAGAAGTAACGCATCGTAGAAAATTAGCTTGTATCTCCTAAACAAAATGTTGTAACTCGAAAAGATTTGGTGCGGCGTGTACGTCTAAACGTGTAGCCTCAAAAGAGAACCCACAGGAGAATTTTCTTTCGTCAAAATTTTTCAGAAAACCACGTTTTAAGGAAATCCCGCATCGTGCCAAATCATCTTCTTTTTCCTGAAAAACATGTTGTAACTCGAAAAACTTTGGAGTTGGGTGTATGTCTAAGCTTGTAGCCTCAAAAGAGAATGCACAGGAGAGTTTTCTCTCGAAAGAATTTGTAAGAATACCATGTTATGAGAAAATACAGTGTTGCAGAATAAAGACAAATACGTACGTATTGGAAACACTTTAAGAGAGGAAATAACACATCGTACAAAATTATCTTGTATCTCCTAAACAACAATTGGAACTCGAAAAGATTTGTTGTGGCTCGTACTTCTACACGTGTAGCCTCAAAAGAGAACCCACAGGAAAACTTTCTTTCGTCAAAATTTTTCAGAAAACCACGTTTTATGGAAATCTCGCATCGTGCGAAATTATCTTGCTTTTCCTAAACAACACATTGTAACTCGAAAATCTTTGGTGTTGCGTGTATGTCTAAGCGTGTAGCCTCTAAAGAGTACGCACAGGAGAGTTTTCTCTCAAAAGAACATGTAAGAATACAACGTTATAAGGGAATACAGTGTTGCAGAGTAAAGACAAATACATACTTGATGGAAACACTTTACGAGAAGAAATAACGCATTCTAAAAAATTAGCTTGTATCTCCTAAACAACACGTGGTAACTCGAAAGGACTTGGTGTGGCGTGTACGTCTAAACGTGTAGCCTGAAAAGAGAACCCATAGGAGAATTTTCTTTCTTCAAAATTTTTCAGAAAATCACGTTTTAACGAAATCCCGCATCCTGCGAAATTATCTTGTTTTTCCTAAACAACAAGTTGTAACTTGAAAAGCTTTGGTGTTGCGTGTATGACTAAGTGTGTAGCCACAAAAGGGAATGCACAGGAGAGTTTTCTCTCGAAAGAATATGTAAGAAAACCACGTTATAAGGAAATACAGTGTTGCAGAGTAAAGACAAATACGTACATATTGGAAACACTTTAAAAGAAGAAATATCGCATCATACAAAATTAGCTTGTGTCTCCTAAACACCTCGTTGTAACTCGAAAAGTTTTGGTGTGACGTGTACGTCTCAACGTGTAGCCTCAAAAGAGAACCCACAGGAGAATTTTCTTTCATCAAAATTTGTCAGAAACCACGTTTTAAGGAAATCTCGCATTGTGCGAAATTATCTAGTTTTTCCTAAACAACACGTTGTAACTCGAAAATCTTTGGTGTTGTGTGTATGTCTAAGCATGTAGCCTCAAAAGAGAACACACAGGAGAGTTTTCCCTCAAAAGAATATGTAAGAATATCACATTATAAGGAAATACAGTGTTGCAGAGTAAAGACAAATACGTATGTATTGGAAACACTTTACGAGAAGAACTAATGCATCATACAAAATTAGCTCGTATCTCCTAAACAACCGGTTGTAACTCGAAAGGATTTGGTGTGGCGTGTACGGCTAAACGTGTAGCCTCAAAAGCGAACCCACAGGAGAATTTTCTTTCGTCAAAATATGTGAGAAAACCACGTTTTAAGGAAATCCCTCATCGTGCAAATTATCTTGTTTTTCCTAAACAACAAGTTGTAACTCGAAAAGCTTTGGTGTTGCGTCTATGTCTAAGCGTGTAGCCTCAAAAAAGAATGTAAAGGAGAGTTTTTTCTCGAAAGAATATTTAAGAATACCACGTTATAAGGAAATACATTGTTGCAGTGTAAAGACAAATACGTACATATTGGAAACTCTCTACGAGAAGAAATAACGCATCGTAAAAAATTAACTTGTTTCTCCTAAACAACACGTTGTAACTCGAAAAGATTTGGTGTGGCGTGTATGTCTAAACGTGTAGCCTCAAAAGAGAACCCACAGGACAATTTTCTTTCGTTAAATTTTTTTCAGAAAACCGCGTTTTAAGGAAATCCAGCATCGTGCGAAATCATCTTCTTTTTCCTAAACAACATGTTGTAACTCAAAAAGCTTTGGTGGTGCGTGTATGTCTAAGCGTGGAGCCTCAAAAGCGAAGGCACAGGAGAGTTTTCTCTCGAAAGAATATGTAAGAATATACGTTATAAAGAAATACAATTTTGCCGAGTAAAGGCAAATAAGTACATATTGGAAACACTTTAGGAGAAGAAATAACGCATCGGACAAAATTAGCTTGTATCTCCTAAACAACACGTGGTAACTCGAAAAGGTTTGGTTTGGCGTGTACGTCTAAACGTGTAGCCGCAAAAGAGAACACAAAGGAGAATTTTCTTTCCTCATAATTTGTCAGAAAACCACGTTTTAAGGAAATCCCCCATCGTGCGAAATTATCTTGTTTTTCCTAAACAACAACTTGTAACACGAAAAGCTTTGGTGTTGCATGTATGTCTCAGTGTGTAGCCTCAAAAGAGAATGCACAGGAGAGTTTTCTCTCGAAAGAACATGTAAGAATACAACGTTATAAGGAAATACAGTGTTGGAGAGTAAAGACAAATACGTACATATTGGAAACACTTTACGAGAAGAAATGACACATCATAAAATATAAGCTTGTATCTCCTAAACAACAAGTGGTAACTCGAAAAGATTTGGTTTGGCGTGTACGTCTAAAAGTGTAGCCTCAAAAGAGACCCCACAGGAGAATTTTCTTTCTTCAAAATTTGTCAGAAAACCACGATATAAAGAAATCCTTCATCATGCAAAATTATCTTGTTTTTCCTAAACAACATGTTGTAACTCGAAAAACTTTGGTGTTGTTTGTATGTCTAAGCGTGTAGCCTCAAAAGAGGATGTAAAGGAGAGTTTTTTCTAGAAAGAATATGTAAGAATACCACGTTATAAGGAAATAGAGTGTTGCAGAGTAAAGACAGATACGTACATATTGGAAACACTTTACGAGAAGAAATAACGCATCGTAAAAAATTAACTTGTATCTCCTAAACAACAGGTTGTAACTCGAAAAAATTCGGTGTGGCGTGTACATCTAAACGTGTTGCCTCAAAAGAGAACCCACAGGACAATTTTCTTTCGTTAAAAATTTTCAGAAAACCACGTTTTAAGGAAATCCAGCATCGTGCGAAATCATCTTCTTTTTCCTAAACAACATGTTGTAACTCAAAAAGCTTTGGTGTTGCGTGTATGTCTAAGCGTGGAGCCTCAAAAGCGAAGTTACAGGAGAGTTTTCTCTCGAAAGAATATGTAAGAATACCATGTTATAAAGAAATACAATTTTGCAGAGTAAAGGCAAATAAGTACATATTGGAAACACTTTAGGAGAAGAAATAACGCATCATAACGCATCGTACAAAATTAGCTTGCATCTCCTAAACAACACGTGGTAACTCGAAAAGATTTGGTTTGGCGTGTACGTCTAAACGTGTAGCCTCAAAAGAGAACACAAAGGAGAATTTTCTTTCGTCAAAATTTTCAGAAAACCACGTTTTAAGGAAATCCCGCATAGTGCGAAATTATCTTGTTTTTCCTAAACAACACCTAGTAACTCGAAAAGCTTTGGTGTTGCGTGTATGTCTCAGCGTGTAGCCTCAAAAGAGAATGCACGGGAGAGGTTTCTCTCGAAAGATCATGTAAGAATACAACGTTATAAGGAAATACAGTGTTGCAGAGTAAAGACAAATACGTACTTATTGAAACACTTTACAAGAAGAAATTACGCATCATACAATATTAGCTTGTATGTCCTAAACAAAAAGTGGAAACTCGAAAACATTTGGTTTGGCGTGTACGTCTAAAAGTGTAGCCTCAAAAGAGAACCCACTGGAGAATTTTCTTTCTTCAAAATTTGTCAGAAAACCACGTTTTAACGAAATCCCGCATCCTGCGAAATTATCTTGTTTTTCCTAAACAACAAGTTGTAACTCGAAAAGCTTTGGTGTTGCGTGTATGTCTAAGTGTGTAGCCTCAAAAGGGAATGCACAGGAGAGTTTTCTCTCGAAAGAATATGTAAGAATACCCCGTTATAAGGAAATACAGTGTTGCAGAGTAAAGACAAATACGTACATATTGGAAACACTTTACGAGAAGAATTAACGCATCGTACAAAATTAGCTTGAATCTCCTAAACAACACGTTGTTACTCGAAAAGATTTGGTGTGGCCTGTACGTCTAAACGTGTAGCCTCAAAAGAGATCCCACAGGAGAATTTTCTTTCATCAAAATTTGTCAGAAACCACGTTTTAAGGAAATCTCGCATTGTGCGAAATTATCTAGTTTTTCCTAAACAACACGTTGTAACTCGAAAAGCTCTGGTGTTGCGTGTATGTCTAAGCGTGTAGCCTCAAAAGAGAAAGCACAGGAGAGTTTTCTCTCGAAAGAATATGTAAGAATGACACGTTATAAGGAAATACAATGTTGCAGAGTAAAGACAAACACATACGTATTGGAAACACTTTACGAGAAGAATTAACGCGTAGTACAAAATTAGCTTGTATCTCCTAAACAACAAGTTGTAACTCGAAAAGATTTGGTGTGGCCTGTACGTCTAAACGTGTAGCCTCAAAGGAGAACCCACAGGAGAATTTTCTTTCATCAAAATTTTTCACAGAACCAAGTTTTAAGGAAATCCTGCATCGTGTGAAACCATCTTCTTTTTCCTAAACAACATATTGTAACTCGAAAACCTTTAGTGTTGCGTGTATGTCTAAGCGTGGAGCCTCAAAAGAGAAGGCACAGGATAGTTTTCTCTTGAGAGAATATGTAAGAATACCACGTTATTAGGAAATACAATTTTGCAGAGTAAAGACAAATAAGTACATATTGGAAACACTTTACGAGAAGAAATAATACATCATACAAACTTACCTTGTATCTCCTAACAACACGTGGTAACTCGAAAAGATTTGGTTTGGCGTGTACGTCTAAACGTGTAGCCTCAAAAGAGAACCAACAGGAGAATTTTCTTTCATCAAAATTAGATAACCACGTTTTAAGGAAATCCCGCATCGTGCAAAATTATCTTGTTTTTCCTAAACAACACGTTGTAACTCGAAAAGCTTTGGTGTTGCGTGTATATCTAAGCGTGTAGCCTCAAAAGAGAATGCACAGGAGAGTTTTCTCTCAAAGGAACATGTAAGACTACAACGTTATAAGGAAATACAGTGTTGCAGAGTAAAGACAAAAACATAAATATTGGAAACACTTTACGAGAAGAAATGACGCATCATAAAATATAAGCTTGTATCTCCTAAACAACAAGTGGTAACTCGAAAAGATTTGGTTTGGCGTGTACGGCTAAAAGTGTAGCCTCAAAAGAGACCCCACAGGAGAATTTTCTTTCTTCAAAATTTGTCAGAAAACCACGTTATAAGGAAATCCCGCATCCTGGGAAATTATCTTGTTTTTCCTAAACAACAAGTTGTAACTCGAAAAGCTTTGGTGTTTCATGTATGTTTAAGTGTGTAGCCTCTAAAGGGAATGCCCAGGAGAGTTTTCTATCGAACGAATATGTAAGAATACCACGTTATAAGGAAATACAGTGTTGCAGAGTAAAGACAAATACGTACATATTGGAAACACTTTGTGAGAAGAAATAACGCATCGTTCAAAATTAGCTTGTATCTCCTAAACAACACGTTGTAACTCGAAAAGATTTGGTGTGGCCCGTATGTCTACACGTGTAGCCTCAAAAGAGAACCCACAGGAGAATTTTCTTTCGTCAAAATTTGTCAGAAAACCACGTTTTAAGGAAATCCCGCATCGTGAGAAATTATCTTGTTTTTCCTAAACAACACGTTGTAACTCGAAAAGCTTTGGTGTTGCGAGTATGTCTAAGCGTGTAGCCTCTAAAGAGTACACACAGGAGTGTTTTCTCTCGAAAGAACATGTAAGAATACAACGTTATAAGGAATACAGTGTTGCAGAGTAAAGACAAAAACATACTTGTTGGAAACACTTTACGAGAAGAAATAACGCATTGTAAAAAATTAGCTTGTATCTCCTAAACAACACGTGGTAACTCGAAAGGACTTGGTGTGGCGTGTACGTCTAAATGTGTAGCCTCAAAAGAGAACCCATAGGAGAATTTTTTTTCATCAAAATTTGTCAGAAAACACGTTGTATGGAAATCTCGCTTCGTGTGAAATTTTCTAGTTTTTCCTAAACAACACATTGTAACTCGAAAAGCTTTGGTGTTGCGTGTATGTCTAAGCGTGTAGCCTCAAAAGAGAACGCACAGGAGAGTTTTCTCTTGAACGAATATGTAAGAATACCATGTTATAAGGAAATACAGTGTTGCACAGAAAAGACAATTACGTACCATTGGAAACACTTTAAGAGAAGAAATAATGCATCGTACAAAATTAGCTTGTATCTCCTAAACAACACGTTGTAACTCGAAAAGATTTGGTGTGGCTCATACGTCTACACGTGTAGCCTCAAAAGAGAACCCACAGGATAACTTTCTTTCTTCAAAATTTTTCAGGAAACCACGTTTTAAGTAAATCCCGCATCGTGAAAATTATCTTGTTTTTCCTTAAAAACACGTTGTAACTCGAAAAGCTTTGTTGTTGCGTGTATGTCTAAGCGTGTAGCCTCTAAAGAGTATGCACAGGAGAGTTTTCTCTAGAAAGAACATGTAAGAATACAACGTTATAAGGAAATACAGTGTTGCAGAGTAAAGACAAATACATACTTGTTGGAAACACTTTACAAGAAGAAATAATGCATCGTAAAAAAATTAGCTTGTATCTCCTAAACAACACGTGGTAACTCGAAAGGACTTCATGTGGCGTGTAAGTCTAAACGTGTAGCCTCAAAAGAGAACCAATAGGAGAATTTTCTTTCTTCAAAATTTTTCAGAAAATCACGTTTTAACGAAATCCCGCATCCTGCGAAATTATCTTGTTTTTCCTAAACAACAAGTTGTAACTCGAAAAGCTTTGGTGTTGCGTGTATGTCTACGTGTGTAGCCACAAAAGCGAATGCACAGGAGAGTTTTCTCTCGAAAGAATATGTAAGAATACCACGTTGTAGGAAATACAGTGTTGCAGAGTAAAGACAAATACGTACATATTGGAAACACTTTAAGAGAAGAAATAACGCATCGTACAAAATTAGATTGTATCTCCTAAACATCACGTTGTAACTCGAAAAGATTTGGTGTGATGTATACGTCTAAACGTGTAGCCTTAAAAGAGAACCCACAGGAGAATTTTCTTTCAACAAAATTTGTCAGAAACCACGTTTTAAAGAAATCTCGCATCGTGCGAAAATATCTTGTTTTCCCTAAACAACACGTTGTAACTCGAAAAGCTTTGGTGTTGCATGTATATCTAAGCATGTAGCCTCAAAAGAGAACACACAGGAGAGTTTTCCCTCGAAAGAATATGTAAGAATATCACATTATAAGGAAATACAGAGTTGCAGAGTAAAGACAAATACGTATGTATTGGAAACACTTTACGAGAAGAAATAACGCAACACACATTATTAGCTTGTATCTCCTAAACAACAGGTTGTAACTCGAAAGGATTTGGTGTGGCGTGTACAGCTAAACGTGTAGCCTCAAAAGAGAACCCACAGAAGAATTTTCTTTCGTCAAAATATGTGAGAAAACCACGTTTTAAGGAAATCCCTCATCGTGCAAAATTATCTTGTTTTTCCTAAACAACAAGTTGTAACTCGAAAAGCTTTGGTGTTGGGTGAATGTCTAAGCGTGTAGCCTCAAAAGAGAATATAAAGGAGAGTTTTTTCTAGAAAGAATATGTAAGAATACCACGTTATAGGGAAAACAGTGTTGCAGAGTAAAGACAAATATGTACATATTGGAAATACTTTATGAGAAGAAATAACGCATCGTAAAAAATTAACTTGTATCTCCTAAACAACACGTTGTAACTCGAAAAGCTTTGGTGTTGCGTGTATATCTAAGCATGTAGCCTCAAAAGAGAATGCACAGGAGAGTTTTCTCTCAAAGGAACATGTAAGACTACAACGTTATAAGGAAATACAGTGTTGCAGAGTAAAGACAAAAACATAAATATTGGAAACACTTTACGAGAAGAAATGACGCATCATAAAATATAAGCTTGTATCTCCTAAACAACAAGTGGTAACTCGAAAAGATTTGGTTTGGCGTGTACGTCTAAAAGTGTAGCCTCAAAAGAGACCCCACAGGAGAATTTTCTTTCTTCAAAATTTGTCAGAAAACCACGTTATAAGGAAATCCCGCATCCTGGGAAATTATCTTGTTTTTCCTAAACAACAAGTTGTAACTCGAAAAGCTTTGGTGTTTCATGTATGTTTAAGTGTGTAGCCTCTAAAGGGAATGCCCAGGAGAGTTTTCTATCGAACGAATATGTAAGAATACCACGTTATAAGGAAATACAGTGTTGCAGAGTAAAGACAAATACGTACATATTGGAAACACTTTATGAGAAGAAATAACGCATCGTTCAAAATTAGCTTGTATCTCCTAAACAACACGTTGTAACTCGAAAAGATTTGGTGTGGCCCGTATGTCTACACGTGTAGCCTCAAAAGAGAACCCACAGGAGAATTTTCTTTCGTCAAAATTTGTCAGAAAACCACGTTTTAAGGAAATCCCGCATCGTGAGAAATTATCTTGTTTTTCCTAAACAACACGTTGTAACTCGAAAAGCTTTGGTGTTGCGAGTATGTCTAAGCGTGTAGCCTCTAAAGAGTACACACAGGAGTGTTTTCTCTCGAAAGAACATGTAAGAATACAACGTTATAAGGAATACAGTGTTGCAGAGTAAAGACAAAAACATACTTGTTGGAAACACTTTACGAGAAGAAATAACGCATTGTAAAAAATTAGCTTGTATCTCCTAAACAACACGTGGTAACTCGAAAGGACTTGGTGTGGCGTGTACGTCTAAATGTGTAGCCTCAAAAGAGAACCCATAGGAGAATTCTCTTTCATCAAAATTTGTCAGAAAACACGTTGTATGGAAATCTCGCTTCGTGTGAAATTTTCTAGTTTTTCCTAAACAACACATTGTAACTCGAAAAGCTTTGGTGTTGCGTGTATGTCTAAGCGTGTAGCTTCAAAAGAGAACGCACAGGAGAGTTTTCTCTTGAACGAATATGTAAGAATACCACGTTATAAGGAAATACAGTGTTGCACAGAAAAGACAATTACGTACCATTGGAAACACTTTAAGAGAAGAAATAATGCATCGTACAAAATTAGCTTGTATCTCCTAAACAACACGTTGTAACTCGAAAAGATTTGGTGTGGCTCGTACGTCTACACGTATAGCCTCAAAAGAGAACCCACAGGATAACTTTCTTTCTTCAAAATTTTTCAGAAAACCACGTTTTATGTAAATCCCGCATCGTGAAAATTATCTTGTTTTTCCTTAAAAACACGTTGTAACTCGAAAAGCTTTGTTGTTGCGTGTATGTCTAAGCGTGTAGCCTCTAAAGAGTATGCACAGGAGAGTTTTCTCTAGAAAGAACATGTAAGAATACAACGTTATAAGGAAATACAGTGTTGCAGAGTAAAGACAAATACATACTTGTTGGAAACACTTTACAGGAAGAAATAATGCATCGTAAAAAATTAGCTTGTATCTCCTAAACAACACGTGGTAACTCGAAAGGACTTCATGTGGCATGTACGTCTAAACGTGTAGCCTCAAAAGAGAACCAATAGGAGAATTTTCTTTCTTCAAAATTTGTCAGAAAATCACGTTTTAACGAAATCCTGCATCCTGCGAAATTATCTTGTTTTTCCTAAACAACAAGTTGTAACTCGAAAAGCTTTGGTGTTGCGTGTATGTCTACGTGTGTAGCCACAAAAGCGAATGCACAGGAGAGTTTTCTCTCGAAAGAATATGTAAGAATACCACGTTGTAGGAAATACAGTGTTGCAGAGTAAAGACAAATACGTACATATTGGAAACACTTTAAGAGAAGAAATAACGCATCGTACAAAATTAGATTGTATCTCCTAAACATCACGTTGTAACTCGAAAAGATTTGGTGTGATGTATACGTCTAAACGTGTAGCCTTAAAAGAGAACCCACAGGAGAATTTTCTTTCAACAAAATTTGTCAGAAACCACGTTTTAAGGAAATCTCGCATCGTGCGAAATTATCTTGTTTTCCCTAAACAACACATTGTAACTCGAAAAGCTTTGGTGTTGCATGTATATCTAAGCATGTAGCCTCAAAAGAGAACACACAGGAGAGTTTTCCCTCGAAAGAATATGTAAGAATATCACATTATAAGGAAATACAGAGTTGCAGAGTAAAGACAAATACGTATGTATTGGAAACACTTTACGAGAAGAAATAACGCAACACACATTATTAGCTTGTATCTCCTAAACAACAGGTTGTAACTCGAAAGGATTTGGTGTGGCGTGTACAGCTAAACGTGTAGCCTCAAAAGAGAACCCACAGAAGAATTTTCTTTCGTCAAAATATGTGAGAAAACCACGTTTTAAGGAAATCCCTCATCGTGCAAAACTATCTTGTTTTTCCTAAACAACAAGTTGTAACTCGAAAAGCTTTGGTGTTGCGTGTATGTCTAAGCGTGTAGCCTCAAAAGAGAATGTAAAGGAGAGTTTTTTCTAGAAAGAATATGTAAGAATACCACGTTATAAGGAAAAACAGTGTTGCAGAGTAAAGACAAATACGTACATATTGGAAATACTTTATGAGAAGAAATAACGCATCGTAAAAAATTAACTTGTATCTCCTAAACAACACGTTGTAACTGGAAAAGATTTGGTGTGGCATGTACGTCTAAATGTGTAGCCTCAAAAGTGAACCCACCGGACAATTTTCTTTCGTTAAATTTTTTCATTAAACCACGTTTTAAGGAAATCCCGCATCATGCAAAATCATCTTGTTTTTCCTAAACAACATGTTGTAACTCAAAAAGCTTTGGTGTTGCGTGTATGTTTAAGCGTGGAGCCTCAAAAGCGAAGGCACAGGTGAGTTTTCTCTCGAAAGAATATGTAAGAATACCACGTTATAAAGAAATACAATTTTGCAGAGTAAAGGCAAATAAGTACATATTGGAAACACTTTAGGAAAAGAAATAACGCATCGTACAAAATTAGCTTGTATCTCCGAAACAACACGTTGTAACATGAAAAGTTTTGGTTTGGCGTGTATGTCTAAACGTGTAGCCTCAAAAGAGAACACAAAGGAGAATTTTCTTTCGTCAAAATTTGTCAGAAAACCACGTTTTAAGGAAATCCCGCATAATGCGAAATTATCTTGTTTTTCCTAAACAACACGTTGTAACTCGAAAAGCTTTGGTGTTGCGTGTATGTCTAAGCGTGTAGCCTCAAAAGAGAATGCACAGGAGAATTTTCTCTCAAAAGAACATGTAAGAATACAACGTTATATGGAAATACAGTGTTGCAGAGTAAAGACAAATACGTACATATTGGAAACACTTTACGAGAAGAAATTACGCATCATGAAATATTAGCTTGTATCTCCTAAACAAAAAGTGGAAACTCACAAACATTTCGTTTGGTGTGTATGTCTAAACGTGTAGCCTCAAAAGAGAGCGCACTGGAGAATTTTCTTTCTTCAAAATTTGTCAGAAAACCACGTTTTAACGAAATCCCGCATCCTGCAAAATTATCTTGTTTTTCCTAAACAACAAGTTGTAACTCGAAAAGCTTTGGTGTTGCGTGTATGTCTAAGTGTGTAGCCTCAAAAGGATATGCAAGGAGAGTTTTCTCTCGAAAGAATATGTAAGAATACCACGTTATAAGGAAATACAGTGTTGCAGAGTAAAGACAAATACGTACATATTGGAAACACTTTAAGAGAAGAAATAAAAAATCGTACAAAATTAGCTTGTATCTCCTAAACAACAGGTTGTAACTCGAAAATATTTGGTGTGACGTGTACGTCTAAACGTGTAGCCTCAAAAGAGAACCGACAGGACAATTTTTTATCGTCAAAATATGTGAGAAAACCACGTTTTAAGGCAATCCCTCATCGTGCAATATTATCTTGTTTTTCCTAAACAACAAGTTGTAACTCGAAATCTTTGGTGTTGTGTGTATGTCTAAGCGTGTAGCCTCAAAATAGAATGCAAAGGAGAGTTTTTTCTCGAAAGAATATGTAAGAATACCACGTTATAAGGAAATACAGTGTTGCAGAGTAAAGACAAATACGTACATATTGGAAACACTTTAGAGAAGAAATAACGCATCATACAAAATTAGCTTGTATCTCCTAAACAACACGTTGTAACTCGAAAAGATTTGATGTGGTATGTACGTATAAAAGTGTAGCCTCAAAAGAGAACCCACAGGAGAATTTTCTTTGGTCAAATTTGTCAGAAAACCACATATGAAGGAAATCCTGCATCGTGGGAAATTATCTTGTTTTTCCTAAACAACACGTTGTAACTCGAAAAGATTTGGTGTTGCGTGTTTGTCTCAGTGTGTAGCCTCAAAAGAGAACACACAGTAGAGTTTTCACTAGAAAAAATATGTATGAATACCAGGTTATAAGGAAATACAGTGTTGCAGAGTAAAGACAAATACGTACTTATTGGAAACACTTTACAAGAAGAAATAACGCATCATACAAAATTAGCTTGTATTTCCTAAACAACAGGTTGTAACTCGAAAGGATTTGGTGTGGCATGTACGTCTAAACGTGTAGCCTCAAAAGAGAACCCACAGGAGAATTTTCTATCGTCAAAATTTGTGAGAAAACCACGTTTTAAGGAAATCCCTCATCGTGAAAAATTATCTTGTTTTTCTTAAACAACACGTTGTAACTCGAAAAGCTTTGGTGTTGCGTGTATGTCTAAGCATGTAGCCTCAAAAGAGAACGCAAAGGAGAGTTCTTTCTCGAAAGAATATATAAGAATACCACGTTATAAGGAAATACAGTGTTGTAGAGTAAAGACAAATACGTACATACTGGAAACACTTTACGAGAAGAAAAAACACATCGTACAAAATTAGCTTGTATCTTCTAAACACACGTTGTAACTCTAAATGATTTGGTGTGGCGTGTACGTCTAAATGTGTAGCCTCAAAAGAGAACCCACAGGAGAATTTTCTTTGGTCAAATTTGTCAGAAAACCACGTATTAAGGAAATCCCGCATCGTGCGAAATTATCTTGTTTTTCCTAAACAACGCGTTGTAACTCGAAAAGCTTTGGTGTTGCGTGTATGTCTAAGCGTGTAGCCTCAAAAGAGAACACACAGGAGAGTTTTCTCTCGAAAGAATATGTAAGAATACCACGTTATAAGGAAGTACACTGTTGCAGAATAATGACAAATACTTACATATTGGAAACCCTTAAACTTTACGAGATTAAATAAAGCATCGTAAAAAATTAGCTTGTATCTCCTAAACAACACGTTGTAACTCGAAAAGATTTGGTGTGGCGTGTACATCTAAACGTGTAGCCTCAAAAGAGAACCACAGAACAATTTTCTTTCGTCAAAATTTGTCAGAAAACCACGTTTTAAGGAAATCCCGCATCGTGAGAAATTATCTTGTTCTTCCTAAAAAACACGTTGTAACTCGAAAAGCTTTGGTGTTGCGTGTATGTCTAAGCATGTAGCCTCAAAAGAGAACGCACAGGAGAGTTTTCTCTCGAAAGAATATGGAAGAATACCACGTTATAAGGAAATACAGTGTTGCAGAGTAAAGACAAATACATACTTATTGGAAACACTTTAAGAGAAGAAATAACGCATCGTTCAAAATTAGCTTGTATCTCCTAAACAACAGGTTGTAACTCGAAAAGATTTGATGTGGCGTGTACGGCTAAACGTGTAGCCTCAAAAGAGAAACCACAAGGAGAATTTTCTTTGGTCAAAATTTGTCAGAAAACCACGTATTAAGGAAACCCCGCATCGTGTGAAATTATCTTGTTCTTCCAAAACAACAAGTTGTAACTCGAAAAGCTTTGGTGTTGCTTGTATGTCCAAGCGTGTAGCCTCAAAAGAGAATGCACAGGAGAGTTTTCTCTCGAAAGAATATGCAAGAATACCACGTTATAAGGAAAACAGTGTTGCAGAGTAAAGGCAAATACGTACGAATTGGAAACACTTAAACTTTACGAGAAGAAATAACGCATCTTAAAAAATTAGCTTGTATCTCCTAAACAACACGTTGTAACTCAAAAAGATTTGGTGTGGCGTGTACGTCTACACGTGTAGCCTCAAAAGAGAACCCACAGAATAACTTTCTTCAAAATTTTTCAGAAAACCACGTTTTAAGTAAATCCCGCATCGTGAAAATTATCTTGTTTTTCCTTAAAAACACGTTGTAACTCGAAAAGCTTTGTTGTTGCGTGTATGTCTAAGCGTGTAGCCTCAAAAGAGAACGCACAGGGGAGTTTTCTCTCGAAAGAATATGTAAGAATACCACGTTATTAGGAAATAGAGAGTTGCAGAGTAAAGACAAAAACGTATGTATTGGAAACACTTAAACTTTACGAGAAGAAATAACGCATCGTAAAAAAAATTAGCTTGTATCTCCTAAACAGCACGGTGTAACTCAAAAAGATTTGGTGTGGTGTGTACGTCTAAAGGTGTAGCCTCAAAAGAGAACCCACAGGAGAATTTTCTTTCGTCAAAATTTGTCAGAACACCACGTTTTAAGGAAATCCTGCATCGTCGGAAATTATCTTGTTCTTCCTAAACAACACGTTGTAACTAGAAAAGCTTTGCTGTTGCGTGTATGTCTAAGCTTGTAGCCTCAAAAGAGAACGCACAGGAGAGTTTTCTCTCAAAAGAATATGAAAGAATACCACGTTATAAGGAAATACAATGTTGCAGAGTAAAGACAAACACGTATGTATTGGAAACCCTTAAACTTTACGTGATGAAATAAAGAATCGTAAAAAATTAGATTGTATCTCCTAAACAACACGTTGTAACTCGAAAAGATTTGGTGTGGCATGTATGTCTAAACGTGTAGCCTCAAAAGAGAACCCACAGGACAATTTTCTTTCGTCAAAATTTTTCAGAAAACCACGTTTTAAGGAAATACCGCATCGTGAGAAATTATCTTGTTCTTCCTAAAAAACACGTTTTAACTCGAAAAGCTTTGGTGTTGGGTGTATGTCTAAGCGTGTAGCCCCAAAAGAGAACGCATAGGAGAGTTTTCTCTCGAAAGAATATGTAAGAATACCACGTTATAAGGAAATACAGTGTGGCAGAGTAAAGACAAATACGTACGTACTGGAAACACTTTATGAGAGAAATAACGCATCTTGCAAAATTAGCTTGTATGTCCTAAACAACATGTTGTAACTTGAAAAGATTTGGTGTGGCGTGTACGTCTAAACGTGTATCCTCAAAAGAGAACCCACAGGAGAGTTTTCTTTCGTCAAAATTTGTCAGAAAACCACGTTTTAAGGAAATCCCGCATCGTGCGAAATTTTCTTGTTTTTCCTAAACAACACGTTGTAACTCGAAAAGCTTTGGGGTTGCGTGTATGTCTAAGTGTGTAGCCTCTAAAGGGAATGCAAGGAGAGTTTTCTCTCGAAAGAATATGTAAGAATACCACGTTATAAGGAAATACAGTGTTGCAGCGTAAAGACAAATATGTACATATTGTAAACACTTTAAGAGAAGAAATAAAAATTCGTACAAAATTAGCTTGTATCTCATAAACAACACGTTGTAACTCGAAAATATTTGGTGTGACGTGTACGTCTAAACGTGTAGCCTCAAAAGAGAACCGACAGGAGAATTTTTTATCGTCAAAATATGTACGAAAACCACGTTTTAAGGAAATCCCTCAGCGTGCAAAATTATCTTGTTTTTCCTAAACAACAAGTTGTAACTCGAAAAGTTTTGGTGTTTCGTGTATGTCTAAGCGTGTAGCCTCAAAAGAGAATGCAAAGGAGAGTTTTTTCTCGAAAGAATATGTAAGAATACCACGTTATAAGGAAATACAGTGTTGCAGAGTAAAGACAAATACGTACATATTGGAAACACTTTACGAGAAGAAATAATGCATCATACAAAATTAGCTTGTATCTCCTAAACAACACGTTGTAACTCGAAAAGATTTGATGTGGTGTGTACGTCTAAACGTGTAGCCTCAAAAGAGAACACACAGGAGAATTTTCTTTGGTCAAATTTGTCAGAAAACCACGTATTAAGGAAATCCTGCATTGTGGGAAATTATCTTGTTTTTCCTAAACAACACGTTGTAACTCGAAAAGGTTTGGTGTTGCGTGTTTGTCTCAGTGTGTAGCCTCAAAAGAGAACACACAGGAGAGTTTTCATTAGAAAGAATATGTAAGAATACCAGGTTATAAGGAAATACAGTGTTGCAGAGTAAAGACAAATACGTACTTATTGGAAACACTTTACGAGAAGCAATAACGCACCATACAAAATTAGCTTGTATCTCCTAAACAACAGGTTGTAACTCGAAAGGATTTGGTGGGGCATGTACGTCTAAACGTGTAGCCTCAAAAGCGAACCCACAGGAGAATTTTCTATTGTCAAAATTTGTGAGAAAACTACGTTTTAAGGAAATCCCTCATCGTGCAAAATTATCTTGTTTTTCTTAAACAACACATTGTAACTCGAAAAGCTTTGGTGTTGCGTGTATGTCTAAGCATGTAGCCTCAAAAGAGAAGGCAAAGGATAGTTCTTTCTCGAAAGAATATATAAGAATACCACGTTATAAGTAAATACAGTGTTGCAGAGTAAAGACAAATACGTACATATTGGAAACACTTTACGAGAAGAAATAACGCATCGTACAAAATTAGCTTGTATCTCGTAAACAACACGTTGTAACTCTAAATGATTTGGTGTGGCATGTACGTCTAAACGTGTAGCCTCAAAAGAGAACGCACAGGAGAATTTTCTTTGGTCAAATTTGTCAGAAAACCACGTATTAAGGAAATCCTGCATCGTGCGAAATTATCTTGTTTTTCCTAAACAACACGTTTTAACTCGAAAAGCTTTGGTGTTGCGTGTATGTCTCAGCATGTAGCCTCAAAAGAGAACACACAGGAGAGTTTTCTCTCAAAAGAATATGTAAGAATACCACGTTATAAGGAAATACAGTGTTTCAGAGTAAAGACAAATAGGTACGTATTGGAAACCCTTAAACTTTACGAGATGAAATAAAGCATCGTACAAAATTAGCTCGTATCTCCTAAACAACACATTGTAACTCGAAAAGACTTTGTGTGGCGTGTACGTCTAAACGTGTAGCCTCAAGAGAGAACCCATAGGAGAATTTTCTTTCGTCAAATATTCAGAAAACCACATTTATGAAATCCCGCATCGTGCGAAATTATCTTATTTTTCCTAAACAAAACCTTGTAACTCGAAAAGCTTAGGTGTTGCATGTATGTTTAAGCGTGTAGACTCAAAAGAGAGCACAGAGGAGAGTTTTCTCTCGAAAGAATGTGTAAGAATACCACGTTATAAGAAAATACAGTGTTGCAGATTAAAGACAAATACGTACTTATTGGAAATACTTTATGAGAAGAAATAACATATCGTAAAAAATTAGCTTGTATCTCCTAAACAACACGTTGAAACTCCAAAAGATTTGGTGTGGCGTGTACGTCTAAACGTGTAGCCTCAAAAGAGAACCCACAGGAGAATTTTCTTTGGTCAAAATTTGTCAGAAAACCACGTATTAAGGAAATCCCGCATCGTGTGAAATTATCTTGTTTTTCCTAAACAACGCGTTGTAATTCGAAAAGCTTTGGTGTTGGGTGTATGTCTAAGCGTGTAGCCTCAAAAGAGAACACACAGGAGAGTTTTCTCTCGAAAGAATATGTAAGAATACCACGTTATAAGGAAGTACACTGTTGCAGAATAATGACAAATACTTTCGTATTGGAAACCCTTAAACTTTACGAGATGAAATAAAGCATCGTACAAAATTAGCTTGTATCTCCTAAACAACACGTTGTAACTCGAAAAGATTTGGTGTGGCGTGTACATCTAAACGTGTAGCCTCAAAGAGAACCACAGGACAAAATTCTTTCGTCAAAATTTGTCAGAAAACCACGTCTTAAGGAAATCCCGCATCGTGAGAAATTATCTTGTTCTTCCTAAAAAACATGTTGTAACTCGAAAAGCTTTGGTGTTGCGTGTATGTCTAAGCATGTAGCCTCAAAAGAGAACGCACAGGAGAGTTTTCTCTCAAAAGAATATGTAAGAATACCACGTTATAAGGAAACACAGTGTTGCAGAGTAAAGACAAATATGTACTTATTGGAAACACTTTATGAGAAGAAATAACGCATCGTAAAAAAAATTAGCTTGTATCTCCTAAACAACAGGTTGTAACTCGAAAAGATTTGGTGTGGCGTGTACGGCTAAACGTGTAGCCTCAAAAGAGAACGCACAGGGAATTTTCTTTGGTCAAAATTTGTCAGAAAACCACGTACTAAGGAAACCCCGCATCGTGCGAAATTATCTTGTTTTTCCTAAACAACACATTGTAACTCGAAAAGCTTTGGTGTTGCGTGTATGTCTAAGCATGTAGCCTCAAGAGAGAACGCACAGGAGAGTTTTCTCTCGAAAGAATAGTTAAGAATACCACTTTATAAGGAAGTACAGTGTTGCTGAGTAAAGACAAAAGCGTACATATTGGAAACACTTAAACTTTACGAGATGTATTAAAGCATCGTACAAAATTAGCTTGTATCTCCTAAACAACACGTTTTTACTGGAAAAGATTTGGTGTGGCTTGTACGTCTAAACGTGTAGCCCCAAAAGAGAACCCACAGGACAATTTTCTTTCGTCAAAATTTGTCAGCAATCCTCGTTTTAAGGAAATCCCGCATCGTGAGAAATTATCTTGTTCTTCCTAAACAACACGTTGTAACTCGAAAAGTTTTGGTGTTGCATGTATGTCTAAGCGTGTAGCCTCAAAAGAGAACGCACAGGAGAGTTTTCTCTCGAAAGAATATGTAAGAATACCACGTTATTAGGAAAACAGTGTTGCAGAGTAAAGGCAAATCCGTACGTATTGGAAACACTTAAACTTTACGAGAAGAAATAACGCATCTTAAAAAATTAGCTTGTATCTCCTAAACAACACGTTGTAACTCGAAAAGATTTGGTGTGGCGTGTAAGTCTAAACGTGTAGCCTCAAAAGAGAAACCTCGGGAGTATTTTCTTTCGTCAAAATTTGTCAGAAAACCACGTTTTAAGGAAATCCCGCATCGTGCTAAATTATCTTGTTTTTCCTAAACAACACATTGTAACTCGAAAAGCTGTGGTGTTGCCTGTATGTCTAAGCGTGTAGCCTCAAAAGAGAATGCACAGGAGAGTTTTCTCTCGAAAGAATATGTAAGAATACCACGTTATAAGGAAATACAGAGTTGCAGTGTAAAGACAAAAACGTATGTATTGGAAACACTTAAACTTTATGAGAAGAAATAACGCATCGTAAAAAAAAATTAGCTTGTATCTCCTAAACAGCACGGTGTAACTCAAAAAGATTTGGTGTGGTGTGTACGTCTAAAGGTGTAGCCTCAAAAGAGAACCCACAGGAGTATTTTCTTTCATCAAAATTTGTCAGAACACCACGTTTTAAGGAAATCCCGCATCGTGGGAAATTATCTTGTTCTTCCTAAACAACATGTTGTAACTCGAAAGGCTTTGCTGTTGCGTGTATGTCTAAGCGTGTAGCCTCAAAAGAGAATGCACAGGAGAGTTTTCTCTCGAAAGAATATGAAAGAATACCACGTTATAAGGAAATACAGTGTTACAGAGTAAAGACAAACACGTATGTATTGGAAACCCTTAAACTTTACGAGATGAATTAAAGCATCGTACAAAATTAGCTTGTATCTCCTAAACAACACGTTGTAACTCGAAAAGATTTGGTGTGCCATGTACGTCTAAGCGTGTAGCCTCAAAAGAGAACCCACAGGACAATTTTCTTTCGTCAAAATTTTTCAGAAAACCACGTTTTAAGGAAATCGCGCATCGTGAGAAATTATCTTGTTCTTCCTAAACAACACGTTTTAACTCGAAAAGCTTTGGTGTTGGGTGTATGTCTAAGCATGTAGCCCCAAAAGAGAACGCATAGGAGAGTTTTCTCTCGAAAGAATATATAAGAATACCACGTTATAAGGAAATACAGTGTGGCAGAGTAAAGACAAATACGTACATACTGGAAACACTTTATGAGAGAAATAACGCATCTTGCAAAATTTGCTTGTATGTCCTAAACAACATGTTGTAACTCGAAAAGATTTGGTGTGGCGTGTACATCTAAACGTGTATCCTCAAAAGAGAACCCACAGGAGAGTTTTCTTTCATCAAAATTTGTCAGAAAACCAGGTTTTAAGGAAATCCCGCATCATGTGAAATTATCTTGTTTTTCCTAAACAACACGTTGTAACTCGAAAAGCTTTGGTGTTGCGTGTATGTCTAAGTGTGTAGCCTCTAAAAGGAATGCAAGGAGAGTTTTCTCTCGAAAGAATATGTAAGAATACCACGTTATAAGGAAATACAGTGTTGAAGAGTAAAGACAAATACGTACATATTGTAAAACTTTAAGAGAAGAAATAAAATATTATACAAAATTAGCTTGTATCTCCTAAACAACACGTTGTAACTCGAAAATATTTGGTGTGATGTGTACGTCTAAATGTGTAGCCTAAAAAGAGAACCGACAGGAGACTTTTTTATCGTCAAAATATGTAAGAAAACCACGTTTTAAGGAAATCCCTTATCGTGCAAAATTATCTTGTTTTTCCTAAACAATGCGTTGTAACTCGAAAAGCTTTGGTGTTGCGTGTATGTCTAAGCGTGTAGACTCAAAAGAGAGCACACAGGAGAGTTTTCCCTAAAAAGAATATGTAAGAATACCACCTTATAAGGAAATACAGTGTTGCAGAGTAAAGACAAATACGTACTTATTGGAAACACTTTATGAGAAGAAAAAACGCATCGTAAAAAATTAGCTTGTATCTCCTAAACAACACGTTGTAACTCGAAAAGATTTGGTGTGACCTGTACGTCTAAACGTGTAGCCTCAAAAGAGAACACACAGGAGAATTTTCTTTGGTCAAAATTTGTCAGAAAACCACGTATTAAGGAAATCCCGCATCGTGCGAAATTATCTTGTTTTTCCTAAACAACGCGTTGTAACTCGAAAAGCTTTAGTGTTGCGTGTATGTCTAAGCGTGTAGCCTCAAAAGAGAACACACAGGAGAGTTTTCTCCCGAAAGAATATGTAAGAATACCACATTATAAGGAAGTACACTGTTGCAGAATAATGACAACTACTTTCGTATTGGAAACCCTTAAACTTTACGAGATGAAATAAAGCATCGTACAAATTTAGCTTGTATCTCCTAAACAACACGTTGTAACTCGAAAAGATTTGGTGTGGCGTGTACATCTAAACGTGTAGCCTCAAAGAGAACCACAGGACAAATTTCTTTCGTCAAAATTTGTCAGAAAACCACGTTTTAAGGAAATCCCGCATCGTGAGAAATTACCTTGTTCTTCCTAAAAAACACGTTGTAACTCGAAAAGCTTTGGTGTTGCGTGTATGTCTAAGCATGTAGCCTCAAAAGAGAACGCACAGGAGAGTTTTCTCTCGAAAGAATATGTAAGAATACCACGTTATAAGGAAACACAGTGTTGCAGAGTAAAGACAAATACGTACTTATTGGAAACACTTTACGAGAAGAAATAACGCATCGTAAAAAAATTAGCTTGTATCTCCTAAACAACAGGTTGTAACTCGAAAAGATTTGGTGTGGCGTGTACGGCTAAACGTGTAGCCTCAAAAGAGAACCCACAGGAGTATTTTCTTTCATCAAAATTTGTCAGAAAACCACGTTTTAAGGAAATCCCGCATCGTGCTAAATTATCTTGTTTTTCCTAAACAACACATTGTAACTCGAAAAGCTGTGGTGTTGCCTGTATGTCTAAGCGTGTAGCCTCAAAAGAGAACGCACAGGAGAGTTTTCTCTCGAAAGAGTATGTAAGAATACCACGTGATAAGGAAATACAGAGTTGCAGTGTAAAGACAAAAACGTATGTATTGGAAACACTTAAACTTTACGGGAAGAAATAATGCATCGTAAAAAAAATTAGCTTGTATCTCCTAAACAGCATGGTGTAACTCAAAAAGATTTGGTGTGGTGTGTACGTCTAAAGGTGTAGCCTCAAAAGAGAACCCACAGGAGAATTTTCTTTCATCAAAATTTGTCAGAACACCACGTTTTAAGGAAATCCCGCATCGTGGGAAATTATCTTGTTCTTCCTAAACAACATGTTGTAACTCGAAAAGCTTTGCTGTTGCGTGTATGTCTAAGCGTGTAGCCTCAAAAGAGAACGCACAGGAGAGTTTTCTCTCGAAAGAATATGAAAGAATACCACGTTATAAGGAAATACAGTGTTGCAGAGTAAAGACAAACACGTATGTATTGGAAACCCTTGAACTTTATGAGATGAAATAAAGCATAGTACAAAATTAGCTTGTATCTCCTAAACAACACGTTGTAACTCGAAAAGATTTGGTGTGGCATGTACGTCTAAACCTGTAGCCTCAAAAGAGAACCCACAGGACAATTTTCTTTCGTCAAAATTTTTCAGAAAACCACGTTTTAAGGAAATCGCGCATCGTGAGAAATTATCTTGTTCTTCCTAAACAACACGTTTTAACTCGAAAAGCTTTGGTGTTGGGTGTATGTCTAAGCATGTAGCCCCAAAAGAGAATGCATAGGAGAGTTTTCTCTCGAAAGAATATGTAAGAATACCACGTTATAAGGAAATACAGTGTGGCAGAGTAAAGACAAATACATACATACTGGAAACACTTTATGAGAGAAATAACGCATCTTGCAAAATTAGCTTGTATGTCCTAAACAACATGTTGTAACTCGAAAAGATTTGGTGTGGCATGTTCGTCTAAACGTGTATCCTCAAAAGAGAACCCACAGGAGAGTTTTCTTTCGTCAAAATTTGTCAGAAAACCACGTTTTAAGGAAACCCCGCATCGTGCGAAATTATCTTGCTTTTCCTAAACAACACGTTGTAACTCGAAAAGCTTTGGGGTTGCGTGTATGTCTAAGTGTGTAGCCTCTAAAGGGAATGCAAGGAGAGTTTTCTCTCGAAAGAATATGTAAGAATACCACGTTATAAGGAAATACAGTGTTGCAGATTAAAGACAAATACGTACATATTGTAAAACTTTAAGAGAAGAAATAAAAAATCGTACAAAATTAGCTTGTATCTCCTAAACAACACGTTGTAACTCGAAAATATTTGGTGTGACGTGTACGTCTAAAGGTGTAGCCTCAAAAGAGAACCGACAGGAGAATTTTTTATCGTCAAAATATGTAAGAAAACCACGTTATAAGGAAATCCCTTATCGTGCAAAATTATCTTGTTTTTCCTAAACAATGCGTTGTAACTCGAAAAGCTTTGGTGTTGCGTGTATGTCTAAGCGTGTAGACTCAAAAGAGAGCGCACAGGAGAGTTTTCTCTAAAAAGAATATGTAAGAATACCACGTTATAAGGAAATACAGTGTTGCAGAGTAAAGACAAATACGTACTTATTGGAAACACTTTATGAGAAGAAATAACGCATCGTAAAAAATTAGCTTGTATCTCCTAAACAACACGTTGTAATTCGAAAAGATTTGGTGTGACCTGAAGGTCTAAACGTGTAGCCTCAAAAGAGAACCCACAGGAGAATTTTCTTTGGTCAAAATTTGTCAGAAAACCACATATTAAGGAAATCCCGCATCGTGCGAAATTATCTTGTTTTTCCTAAACAAAGCGTTGTAACTCGAAAAGCTTTGGTGTTGCGTGTATGTCTAAGCGTGTAGCCTCAAAAGAGAACACACAGGAGAGTTTTCTCTCGAAAGAATATGTAAGAATACCACATTATATGGAAGTACACTGTTGCAGAATAATGACAAATACTTTCATATTGGAAACCCTTAAACTTTACGAGATGAAATAAAGCATCATAAAAAATTAGCTTGTATCTCCTAAACAACACGTTGTAACTCGAAAGGATTTGGTGTGGCGTGTACATCTAAACGTGTAGCCTCAAAGAGAACCACAGGACAAATTTCTTTCGTCAAAATTTGTCAGAAAACCACGTTTTAAGGAAATCCTGCATCGTGAGAAATTATCTTGTTCTTCCTAAAAAAAACGTTGTAACACGAAAAGCTTTGGTGTTGCGTGTATGTCTAAGCGTTTAGCCTCAAAAGAGAACACACAGGAGAGTTTTCTCTCGAAAGAATATGCAAGAATACCACGTTATAAGGAAAACAGTGTTGCAGAGTAAAGGCAAATACACACGTATTGGAAACACTTAAACTTTACGAGAAGAAATAACGCATCTTAAAAAATTAGCTTGTATCTCCTAAACAACACGTTGTAACTCGAAAAGATTTGGTGTGGCATGTACGTCTAGACGTGTAGCCTCAAAAGAGAACCCTCAGGAGTATTTTCTTTTGTCAATATTTGTCAGAAACCACGTTTTAAGGAAATACTGCATCGTGCGTTATTATCTTGTTTTTCCTAAAAAACACGTTGTAACTCGAAAAGCTGTGGTGTTGCGTTTTTGTCTAAGCGTGTAGCCTCAAAAGAGAACGCACAGGAGAGTTTTCTCTCGAAAGAATATGTAAGAATACCACGTTATAAGGAAATACAGAGTTGCAGAGTAAAGACAAAAACGTATGTATTGGAAAAACTTAAACTTTACGAGAAGAAATAACGCATCGTAAAAAAAATTTGCTTGTATCTTCTAAACAGCACGGTGTAACTCAAAAAGATTTGGTGTGGTGTGTACGTCTAAAGGTGTAGCCTCAAAAGAGAACCCACAGGTGAATTTTCTTTCATCAAAATTTGTCAGAAACCACGTTTTAAGGAAAACTAGCATCGTGCGAAATTATCTTGTTTTTTCTAAACAACAAGTTGTAACTCGAAAAGCTCTGGAGTTGCGTGTATGTCTAAGCATGTAGCCTCAAAAGAGAATGCACAGGAGAGTTTTCTCTCGAAAGAATATGTAAGAATACCACGTTATAAGGAAATACGGTGTTGCAGAGTAAAGACAAACACGTATGTATTCGAAACACTTTACGTAAAGAATTAACGCATAGTACAAAATTAGCTTGTATCTCCTAAACAACATGTTGTAACTCGAAAAGATTTGGTGTGGCATGTACGTCTAAACGTGTAGCCTTAAAAGAGAACCCACAGGAGAATTTTCTTTCGTTAAAATTTTTCAGAAAACCACGTGTTAAGGAAATCCCGCATCGTGCAAAATCATCTTCTTTTTCCTAAACAACATGTTGTAACTCGAAAAGCTTTGGTGTTACGCGTATGTCTAAGCGTGGAGCCTCAAAAGAGAAGGCACAGGAGAGTTTTCTCTCGAAAGAAAATGTAAGAATACCACGTTATAAAGAAATACAATTTTGCAGAGTAAAGGCAAATAAGTACATATTGGAAACACTTTACAAGAAAAAATAACGCATCGTACAAAATAAGCTTGTATCTCCTAAACAACACGTGGTAACTCGAAAAGATTTGATGTGACGTGTACGTCTAAACGTGTAGCCTCAAAAGATAACCCACAGGAGAATTTTCTTTTGTCAAAATTTGTCAGAAAACCACGTTTTAAGGAAATCCCGCATCGTGCGAAATTATCTTTTTATTCATAAACAACATGTTGTAACTTGAAAAGCTTTGGTGTTGCGTGTATGTCTCCGCGTGTAGCCTCAAAAGGGAACGCACAGGATAGTTTTCTCTCGAAAGAATGTGTAAGAATACCACGTTATAAGGAAATACAGTGTTTCAGAGTAAAGACAAATACTTACGTATTGGAAACACCTTACGAGTAGAATTAACGCATCGTACAAAATTAGCTTGTATCTCCTAAAAAGCACGTTGTAACTCGAAAACATTTGGTGTGGCGTGTACGACTAAATGTGTAGCCTCAAAAGAGAACCCACAGGAGAATTTTCTTTCCTCAAAATTTTTCAGAAAACCACGTCTTAAGGAAATCCCGCATCGTGCGAAATCATCTTCTTTTTCCTAAACAACATGTTGTGACTCGAAAAGCTTTAGTGTTGCGTGTATGTGTAAGCCTGGAGCCTCAAAAGAGAAGGCACAGGAGAGTTTTCTCTTGAAAGAATATGTAAGAATACCACGTTATTAGGAAATACAATTTTGCAGAGTAAATACAAATAAGTATATATTGGGAACACTTTACGAGAAGAAATAACGCATCGAACAAAATTAGCTTATATCTCCTAAACAACACGTGGTAACTCGAAAAGATTTGGTTTGACGTGTATATCTAAAGGTGTAGCCTCAAAGAAGAACAAAAAGGAGAATTTTCTTCGTCAAAAATTTGTCAGAAAACCACGTTTTAAGGAAATACCGCATCTTGCGAAATTATCTTGTTTTTCCTAAACAACACGTGGTAACTCGAAAAGCTTTGGTGTTGCGTGTTTGTCTAAGCGTGTAGCCTCAAAAGAGAATGCACAGGAGAGTTTTCTCTCGATAGAACATGTAAGAATTCAACGTTATAAGGAAATACAGTGTTGCAGAGTAAAGACAAATACGTACATATTGGAAACACTTTACGAGAAGAAATTAAGCATCATACAATATTAGCTTGTATCTCCTAAACAACAAGTGGAAACTCGAAAATATTTGGTTTGGCGTGTACGTGTAAAAGTTTAGCTTCAAAAGAGAACCCACTGGAGAATTTTCTTTCGTCAAAATTTGTCAGAAAACCACGTTTTAAAGAAATCCCGCATCCTGCGAAATTATCTTGTTTTTCCTAAACAACACGTTGTAACTCGAAAAGCTTTGGTGTTGCGTGTATGTCTCAGTGTGTAGCCTCAAAAGAGACCGCACAGGAGAGTTTTCACTCGAAAGAATATGTAAGAGTACCAGGTTATAAGGAAATACAGTGTTGCAGAATAAAGACAAATACATACGTATTGGAAACACTTTACGAGAAGAAATAACGCATCATACAAAATTAGCTGTATCTCCTAAAATACACGTTGTAACTCGAAAGATTTGGTGTGGCGTGTACGTCTAAACGTGTAGCCTCAAAAAGAGAACCCACAGGAGAATTTTCTTTGGTCAAATTTGTCAGAAAACCACGTATTAAGGAAATCCTGCATCATGCGAAATTATCTTGTTTTTCCTAAACAACACGTTGTAACTTGAAAAGCTTTGGTGTTGCGTGTATGTCTCAGCGTGTAGCCTCAAAAGAGAACACACAGGAGAGTTTTCTCTCAAAAGAATATGTAAGAATACAACGTTATAAGGAAATACAGTGTTGCAGAGTAAAGACAAATACGTTCATATTGGAAACCCTTAAACTTTACGAGATGAAAGAAAGCATCGTACAAAATGAGCTCGTATCTCCTAAACAACACGTTGTAACTCGAAAGGATTTGGTGTGGCGTGTACGTCTAAATGTGTAGCCTCAAAAGAGAACAGATAGGAGAATTACTTTCGTCAAAATTTTCAGAAAACCACGTTTTAAGGAAATCCCGCATCGTGCGAAATTATCTTGTTTTTCTTAAACAACACGTTGTAATTCGAAAAGCTTTTGTGTTGCGTGTATGTCTCAGCGTGTAGCCTCAAAAGAGAACACACAGGAGAGTTTTCTCTCGAAAGAATATGTAAGAATACCACGTTATAAGGAAATACAATTTTTCAGAATAAAGACAAATGAGTACACATTGGAAACACTTTACGAGAAGAAATTATGCATCATACAAAATTAGCTTGTATCTCCTAAACAACACGTTGTAACTCAAAAGGATTTGGTGTGTCGTATACGACTAAACGTATAGACTCAAAAGAGAACCCACAGGAGAATTTTCTTAAGTCAAAATTTGTCAAAAAACCACGTTTTAAGGAAATCCCGCATCCTGCGAAATTATCTTGTTTTTCCTAAACAACACGTTTTAACTCGAAAAGCTTTGGTGTTGCGTGTATGTCTAAGCATGTAGCCTCAAAAGAGAATGCACAGGAGAGTTTTCTCTCGAAAGAATATGTACGAGTACCATGTTATAAGGAAATACAGTGTTGCAGAGTAAAGACAAATACGTACATATTGGAAACCCTTAAACTTTATGGGATGAAATAAAGCATCGTACAAAATGAGCTCGTATCTCCTAAACAACATGTTGTAACTCGAAAAGATTTGGTGTGGCATGTACGTCTAAACGTGTAGCCTCAAAAGGGAACCCACAGGAGAATTTTCTTTCGTCAAAATTTGTCAGAACACCAAGTTTTGAGGAAATCCCGCATCGTGCGAGATTATCTTGTTTTTCATAAACAACACGTTGTAACTTGAAAAGCTTTGGTGTTGCCTGTATGTCTAAGTGTGTAGCCTCAAAAGGGAACGCACAGGATAGTTTTCTCTCGAAAGAATATGTAAGAATACCACGTTATAAGGAAATACAGTGTTGCAGAGTAAAGACAAATACGTACGTATTGGAAACACTTTACGAGAAGAAATAAAGCATCGTACAAAATTAGCCTGTATTTCCTAAACAACACGTGGCAACTTGAAAGGATTAGGTGTGACATGCACGTCGAAACGTGAAGCCTCAAAAGAGAACCAACCGAATAATTTCCTTTCGTCAAAATTTGTCAGAAAACCATGTTTTAAAGAAATCCGGCATCGTGCGAAAGTATCTTGTTTTTTATAAACAACACGTTGTAACTCAAAAAGCTTTGGTGTTGCCTGTATGTCTAAGTGTTTACCTCAAAAGGGAATGCACAGGATAGTTTTCTCTCGAAAGAATATGTAAGAATGCCACGTTGTAAGGAAATACAGTGTTGCAGAGTAAAGACAAATAAGTACGTATTGGAAACACTTTACAAGAATTAACGCATTATAAAAAATTAGCTTGTATCTCCTAAACAACACGTTGTAACTCGAAAAGATTTGGTGTGACGTGTACGTCTAAATATGTAGCCTCAAAAGAGAACCCACAGGAGAATTTTCTTTCGTCAAAATTTTTCAGAAAACCAGGTTTTTAGGAAATCCCGCATCGTGCGAAATCATCTTCTTTTTCCTAAACAACACGTTGTAACTCGAAAAGCTTTGGTGTTGCGTGTTTGTCTAATCATGTAGCCTCAAAAGAGAATGCACAGGAGAGTTTTCCCTCGAAAGAATATGTAAGAATACCATGTTATAAGGAAATACAGTGTTGCAGAGTAAAGACAAATATGTACGTATTGGAAACACTTTACGAGAAGAAATAACGCATCGTACAATATTTGCTTGTGTCTCCTAAACAACACGTTGTAACTGAAAAATATTTGGTGTGGCTCGTACGTCTACACGTCTAGCCTCAAAAGAGAACCTACAGGAGAACTTTCTTTCGTCAAAATTTGTCAGAAAACCACGTTTTAAGGAAATACCGCATCGTGCAAAATTATCTTGTTTTTCCTAAACAACACGTTGTAACTCGAAAAGCTTTGGTGTTGCGTGTATGTCTGAGCATGTAGCCTCTAAAGAGAATGCACAGGAGAGTTTTCTCTCGAAAGAACATGTAAGAATACAACGTTATAAGGAAATACAGTGTTGCAGAGTAAAGACAAATACATACGTATTGGAACCACTTTACGAAAAGAAATAACGCATCATACAAAATTAGCTTGTATCTCTTAAACAACACGTTGTAACTCGAAAGGATTTGGTGTGGTGTGCATGTCTAAACGTGTAGCCTCAAAAGAGAAGCCACAGGAGAATTTTCTTTCGTCAAAATTTTTCAGAAAACCACGTTTTAAGGAAATCCCGCATCGTGCAAAATTATCTTGTTTTCCATAAACAACACGTTGTAACTCGAAAAGCTTTGGTGTTGCCTGTATGTCTAAGTGTGTACCCTCAAAAGGGAACGCACAGGATAGTTTTCTCTCGAAGGAATATGTAAGAATACCACGTTATAAGGAAATATAATGTTGCAGTGTAAAGACAAATATGTACTTATTGGAAACACTTTACGAGAAGAATTAACGCATAGTAAAAAATTAGCTTATATCTCCTAAACAACACGTTGTAATTCGAAAAGATTTGGTGTGGCTCGTACCTCTACACATGTAGCCTCAAAAGAGAACCCACAGGAGAACTTTCTTTCGTCAAAATTTTTCAGAAAACCACGTTTTATGGAAATCTCGCATCGTGCTAAATTATCTTGTTTTTCCTAAACAACACATTGTAACTCGAAAAGCTTTGGCGATGCATGTTTGCTTAAGCGTGTCCCCTCAAAAGAGAACGCACAGGAGAGTTTTCCCTCGAAATAATATGTAAGATTACCATGTTATAAGGAAATACAGTGTTGCAGATTAAAGACAAATAAGTACGTATTGGAAACACTTTACGAGAAGAAATAATGCATCGTACAAAATTAGCTTGTATCTCCTAAACAACACGTGGTAACTTGAAAGGATTTGGTGTGGCGTGTACGTCTAAACGTGTAGCCTCAAAAGAGAACCCACAGGAGAATTTTCTTTATTCAAAATTTTTCAGAAAACCACGTTTTAAGGAAATCCCGCATCGTGCGAAATCATCTTCTTTTTCCTAAACAACATGTTGTAACTCGAAAAGCTATGGTGTTGCGTGTATGTGTAAGCGTGGAGCCTCAAAAGAGAAGGCACTGGAGAGTTTTCTCTCCAAAGAATATGTAAGAATACCACGTTATAAGGAAATACAATTTTGCAGAGTAAAGACAAATAAGTACATATTGGAAAAAAATTTACGAGAAGAAATAACGCATCTTATAAAATTAGCTTGTATCTCCTAAACAACAGGTTGTAACTCGAAAGGATTTGGTGTGATGTGTACGTCTAAAAGTGTAGCCTCAAACGAGAACCCACAGGAGAATTTTCTTTCATAAAAATTTGTCAGAAACCACGTTTTAAGGAAATCTCGCATCGTGGGAAATTATCTTGTTTTTCCTAAACAACACGTTGTAACTCGAAAAGCTTTGGTGTTGCGTGTATTTCTAAGCGTGTAGCCTCAAAAGAGAACGCACAGGAGAGGTTTCTCTCGAAAGAATATGTAAGAATACCACGTTATAAGGAAATAAAGTGTTGCAGAGTAAAGACAACTACATACATATTGGAAACACTTTAAGAGAAGAAATAACACATCGTACAAAATTAGCTTGTATCTCCTAAACAACACGTTTTAACTCAAAAAGATTTGGTGTGGCTCGTACCTCTACACGTGTAGCCTCAAAAGAGAACCCACAGGATAACTTTCTTTCGTCAAAATTTTTCAGACAACCACGTTTTATGGAAATCTCGCATTGTGCGAAATTATCTTGTTTTTCCTAAACGACACATTGTAACTCGAAAAGCTTTGGCGTTGCGTGTATGTCTAAGCGTGTAGCCTCTAAAGAGAACGCACAGGAGAGTTTTCTCTCGAAAGAATATGTAAGAATACAACGTTATAAGGAAATACAGTGTTGTAGAGAAAAGACAAATAAGTACGTATTGGAAAACTTTACGAGCAGAAGTAATGCATCTTACAAAATTAGCTTGTATCTCCGAAACAACACGTGGTAACTCGAAAAGATTTGGTGTGCCGTGTACGTCTAAACGTGTAGCCTCAAAAGAGAACCCACAGGAGAATTTTCTTTCGTCAAAATTTGTCAGAAAACCACGTTTTAAGGAAATCCCGCATCGTGCGAAATTATCTTGTTTTTCCTAAACAACACGTTGTAACTAGAAAAGCTTTGGTGTTGCGTGTATGTCTAAGCGTGCAGCCTCAAAAGAGAATGCACAGGAGAGTTTTCTCTCGAAAGAATATGTAAGAATACCATGTTATAAGGAAACATATTGCTGCAGAGTAAAGACATACGTACTTATTGGAAACACATTATGAGAAGAAATAACGCATGGTACAAAATTAGCTTGTATCTCCAAAACAACACGTGGTAACTCAAAAAGATTTGGTGTGGCGTGTACGTCTGAACGTGTAGCCTCAAAAGAGAACCCACAGGAGAATTTTCTTACGTCAAAATTTGTCAGAAAACCACGTTTTAAGGAAATCCCGCATCGTGGTAAATTAATATATAAAGAACTCAAGAAGTTAGACTCCAGAAAACCAAAACAACCCTATTAAAAAATGGGGTACAGAGTTAAACAAAGAATTCTCACCTGAAGAACTTCGGATGGCGGAGAAGCATCTTAAAAAATGCTCAACTTCATTAGTCATTAGGGAAATGCAAATCAAAACAACCCTAAGATTTCATCTTACACCAGTCAGAATGGCTAAGATTAAAAATTCAGGAGACAGCAGGTGTTGGAGAGGGTGTGGAGAAAGAGGAACACTCCTCCACTGCTGGTGGGGTTGCAAATTGGTACAACCACTCTGGAAATCAGTCTGGCGGTTCCTCCGAAAACTGGGCACCTTACTTCCAGAAGATCCTGCTATACCACTCCTGGGCATATACCCAGAAGACTCCCCACCATGTAATAAGGATACATGTTCTACTATGTTCATAGCAGCCCTATTTGTAATTGCCAGATGCTGGAAAGAACCCAGGTATCCCTCAACAGAAGAGTGGATGCAAAAAATGTGGTATATCTACACAATGGAGTACTATTCAGCCATTAGAAACAATGAATTCATGAAATTCTTAGGCAAATGGATGGAGCTAGAGAATATCATACTAAGTGAGGTAACCCAGACTCAAAAGGTGAATCATGGTATGCACTCACTAATAAGTGGATATTAACCTAGAAAACTGGAATACCCAAAACATAATCCACACATCAAATGAGGTACAAGAAGAAAGGAGGAGTGGCCCCTGGTTCTGGAAAGACTCAGTGAAACAGTATTCAGCAAAACCAGAACGGGGAAGTGGGAAGGGGTGGGTGGGAGGACAGGGGAAGAGAAGGGGGCTTGCGGGACTTTCGGGGAGTGGGGGGGCTAGAAAAGGGGAAATCATTTGAAATGTAAATAAATTATATCGAATAATAAAAAAAAAAAAATTTGTCAGAAACCCACGTTTTAAGGAAATCCCGCATCGGGCGTGTATGTCTAAGCGTGTAGCCTTAAAAGAGAACGCACAGGAGAGTTTTTTCCCGAAAGAATATGTAGGAATACCACGTTATAAGGAAATACAGTGTTGCAGAGTAGAGACAAATACATACTTTTTGGAAACACTTAAACTTTACGAGTAGAAATAACACATAGTACAAAATTAGCTTGTATCTCCTAAACAACACGTTATAACTCGAAAGGATTTGGTGTGGCTTGTACATCTAAACGTGTACCCTCAAAAGAGAACCCACAGGACAATATTCTTTCGTCAAAATTTGTCAGATAACCACGTTTTAAGGAAATCCCGCATCATGCGTAATTATCTTGTTTTTCCTAAACAACACGTTGTAACTCGAAAAGCTTTGGTTTTGCGTGTATGTCTAAGCATGTAGCCTCCAAAGAGAACGCACAGGAGAGTTTTCTCTCGAAAGAATATGTAAGAATACCACGTTATAAAGAAATACAGTGTTGCAGAGTAAAGGCAACTACATACATATTGGAGACACTTAAACTTTACGAGAAGAAATAACGCATCGTAAAAATATTAGCTTGTATCTCCTAAACAACACGTTGAAATTCAAGAAGATTTGGTGTGGCGTGTACAACTAAACGTGTAGCCTCAAAAGAGAACCCACAGGAGAATTTTCTTTGGTCAAAATTTGTCAGAAAACCACGTTTTAAGGAAATCCCGCATCGTGGTAAATTATCTTGTTCTTCCTAAACAACACGTTGTAACTCGAAAAGCGTTGGCGTTGCGTATATCTCTAAGCGTGTAGCCTCAAATGAGAACGCACAGGAGAGTTTTCTCTTGAAAGAATATGTAAGAATACCACGTTATAAGGAAATACAGTGTTGCAGAATAAAGACATATACTAACTTATTGGAAAAACTTTAGGAGAAGAAATAACGCATCGTACAAAATTAGCTTGTATCTCCTAAACAACACGTTGTAACTTAAAAAGATTTGGTGTGGCCTGTACGTCTAAACGTGTAGCCTCAAAAGAGAACCCATAGAGGAATTTTCCTTAATCAAAATTTGTCAGGAAACCACTTATTAAGGAAATCCCGCATCGTGCGTAATTATCTTGTTTTTCCTAAACAACGCGTTGTAACTCGGAAAGCTTTGGTGTTGCGTGTCCGTCTAAGTGCGTAGCCTCAAAGGGGAACGCACAGGAGAGTTTTCTCTTGAAAGAATATGTAAGAATACCACGTTATAAGGAAATACAGTGTTGCAGAGTATAGACAAATACGTACTTATTGGAAACACTTTAGGAGAAGAAATAAAGCATCATGCAAAATTAGCTTGTATCTCCTAAACAACACGTTGTAACTGGAAAAGATTTGGTGTGGTGTGTACGTCTAAACGTGTAGCCTCAAAAGAGAACCCACAGGAGAGTTTTCTTTGGTCATAATTTGTCAAAAACCACGTTTTACGGAAATCCCGCATCGTGCGAAAATATCTTGTTTTTCCTAAACAACACGTTGTAACTCGAAAAGCTTTGGTGTTGCGTGTATTTCTAATCGTGTAGCCTCAAATGAGAATGCACAGGAGAGTTTTCTCCCAAAAGAATATGTAGGAATACCACGTTATAAGGAAATACAGTGTTGCAGAGTAAAGACAAATACATACTTATTGGAAACACTTAAACTTTACGAGAAGAAATAACACATAGTACAAAATTAGCTTGTATCTCCTAAACAACACGTTATAACTCGAAAGGATTTGGTGTGGCGTGTACGTCTAAACGTGTACCCTCAAAAGAGAACCCACAGGAGAATTTTATCCTGTGCGTTCTCTTTTGAGGTTACACCCTTAGACATACACGCAACACCAATGCTTTTCGAGTTACGTGTTGTTTAGGAAAAACAAGATAATTTCGCACGATGCGAGATTCCCTTAAAACCTGGTTTCTGACAAATTTTGATGAAAGAAAATTCTCTTGTGGGTTCTCTGTTGAGCCTACACATTTAGACGTACATGTCACAGCAAATCTTTTCGAGTTACAACGTGTTGTTTAGGAGATACAATCTAATTTTGTACGATGTGTTATTTCTTCTTGTAAAGTGTTTCCAATATGTACCTATTTGTCTTTACTCTGCAAAATTGTATTTCCTTATAACGTGGTATTCTTACATAATCTTTCAAGAGAAAACTCTCCTGTGCCTTCTCTTTTGAGGCTACACGCTTACACATACACGCAACACCAAAGCTTTTCGAGTTATGACATGTTGTTTAGGAAAAAGAAGATGATTTCGCACGATGCGGGATTTCCTTGAAACTTGGTTTTCTGAAAATTTTTGACGAAAGAAAATTCTCCTGTGGGGGCTCTTTTGAGGCTACATGTTTAGACGAACATGCCACACCAAATCTTTTCGAGTTACAACGTGTTGTTTCGGAGATACAAGCTAATTTTGTAGGATGCGTTACTTATTCTCGTAAAGTGTTTCTAATACGTACGTATTTGTCTTTACTCTGCAACACTGTATTGCCTTATAACGTTGTATTCTTACATATTCTTTCCAGAGAAAACTGTCTCGTGCTTTCCCTTTTGCAGCTACACACTTAGACAAACAGGCAACACCAAAGATTTTCGAGTTACAACGTGTTGTTTATGAAAAACAAGATAATTTCGCGCGATGCGGGATTTCCTTAAAATGTAGTTTTCTGAAAAATTTTGACCAAAGAAAATTCTTCAGTGGGTTTTCTTTTGAGGCTACATGTTTAGACGTACACGCCACACCAAATACTTTCGAGTTACCACGTGTTATTTAGGAGATACAAGCTAATTTTGTATGATGCATTATTTCTTCTCGTAAAGTGTTTCCAATATGTACGCATTTGTCTTTACTCTAAAACACTTTATTTCCTTATAACGTTGTATTCTTACATATTCTTTCTAGAAAGAACTCTACTGTGTGTTCTCTTTAGAGGCTACACGCTTAGACATACACGCAACGCCAAAGCTTTTCGAGTTACAATGTGTTGTTTAGGAAAAACAAGATAATTTCGCACGATGCGAGATTTCCATAAAACGTGGTTGTCTGAAAAATATTGACGAAAGAAAGTTCTCCTGTGGGTTCTCTTTTGAGGCTACACATGTAGAGGTACGAGCCACACCAAATCTTTTCGAGTTACAATGTGTTGTTTAGGAGATACAAGCTAATTTTGTACGATGCATTATTTCTTCTCTTAAAGTGTTTCCAATAGTATTTGTCTTTACTCTGCAACACTGTATTTCCTTATAACGTGGTATTCTTACATATTCTTTCGAGAGAAAACTCTCCTGTGTGTTCTCTTTTGAGGCTACACGCTTAGACATACATGCAACACCAAAGCTTTTCGAGTTACAACGTGTTGTTTAGGAAAAACAAGATAATTTCCCACGATGCGAGATTTCCTTAAAACGTGGTTTCTGACAAATTTTGATGAAAGAAAATTCTCCTGTGGGTTCTCTTTTGAGGGTACACTTTTAGACGTACATGTCACACCAAATCTTTTCGAGTTACAACGTGTTGTTTAGGAGATACAAGCTAATTTTGTACGATGCGTTATTTCTTCTTGTAAAGTGTTTCCAATATGTACTTATTTGTCTTTACTCTGCAAAATTGTATTTCCGTATAACGTGGTATTCTTACATATTCTTTCGAGAGAAAACTCTCCTGTGCCTTTTCTTTTGAGTCTCCACGCTTACACATACACGCAACACCAATGCTTTTCAAGTTACAACATGTTGTTTAGGAAAAAGAAGATAATTTCACACGATGCGGGATTTCCTTAAAACGTGGTTTTTTGAAAAAATTTGAAGAAAGAAAATTCTCCTGTAGGTTTTCTTTTGAGGCTACACGTTTAGACGTACATGCCACACCAAATCTTTTCGAGTTACAACGTGTTGTTTAGGAGATACAAGCTAATTTTTTACGATGCGTTAATTCTTCTCGTAAAGTGTTTCCAATACATACGTATTTGTCTTTACTCTGCAACATTGTATTTCCTTATAACGTGGTATTCTTACCTATTCTTTCAAGAGAAAACTATCCTGTGCATTCTCTTTTGAGGTTACACACTTAGACATACACGCAACACCAAAGCTTTTTGAGTTATAACGTGTTATTTAGGAAAAACAAGATAATTTCGCACGATGCGAGATTTCCTTAAAACGTGGTTTCTGACAAATTTTGATGAAAGAAAATTCTCTTGTGGGTTCCCTTTTGAGGCTACACGCTTAGACGTACACGTCACACCAAATCTTTTCGAGTTACAACGTGTTGTTTAGGAGATACAAGCTACTTTTTTACGATGCGTTATTTCTTCTTGTAAAGTGATTCCAATATGTACATATTTGTCTTTATTCTGCAAAATTGTATTTCCTTATAACGTGGTATTCTTATATAATCTTTCGAGAGAAAACTCTCCAGTGCCTTCTCTTTTGAGGCTCCACGCTTACACATACACGCAACACCATAGCTTTTCGAGTTACAACATGTTGTTTAGGAAAAAGAAGATGATTTCGCACGATGCGGGATTTCCTTAAAACGTGGTTTTCTGAAAAATTTTGAATAAAGAAAATTCTCCTGTGGGTTCTCTTTTGAGGCTACACGTTTAGACGTACACGCCACACCAAATCCTTTCAAGTTACCACGTGTTGTTTAGGAGATACAAGCTAATTTTGTACGATGCATTATTTCTTCTCGTAAAGTGTTTCCAATACGTACTTATTTGTCTTTAATCTGCAACACTGTATTTCCTTATAACATGGTAATCTTACATATTATTTCGAGGGAAAACTCTCCTGTGCGTTCTCTTTTGAGGGGACACGCTTAAGCAAACATGCATCGCCAAAGCTTTTCGAGTTACAATGTGTTGTTTAGGAAAAACAAGATAATTTAGCACGATGCGAGATTTCCTTAAAACGTGGTTTTCTGACAAATTTTGACGAAAGAAAGTTCTCCTGTAGGTTCTCTTTTGAGGCTAGACGTGTAGACGTACGAGCCACACCAAATATTTTTCAGTTACAACGTGTTGTTTAGGAGACACAAGCAAATATTGTACGATGCGTTATTTCTTCTCGTAAAGTGTTTCCAATACGTACATATTTGTCTTTACTCTGCAACACTGTATTTCCTTACAACGTGGTATTCTTACATATTCTTTCGAGAGAAAACTATCCTGTGCATTCCCTTTTGAGGCTGCACACTTAGACATACAGGCAACACCAAAGCTTTTTGAGTTACAACGTGTTGTTTATAAAAAACAAGATACTTTCGCACAATGCCGGATTTCCTTAAAACATGGTTTTCTGACAAATTTTGACGAAAGGAAATTATTCGGTTGGTTCTCTTTTGAGGCTTCATGTTTCAACGTGCATGTCACACCTAATCCTTTCGAGTTGCCACGTGTTGTTTAGGAAATACAGGCTAATTTTGTACGATGCTTTATTTCTTCTCGTAAAGTGTTTCCAATACGTACGTATTTGTCTTTACTCTGCAACACTGTATTTCCTTATAACGTGGTATTCTTACATATTCTTTCGAGAGAAAACTATCCTGTGCGTTCCCTTTTGAGGCTACACACTTAGACATACAGGCAACACCAAAGCTTTTCAAGTTACAACGTGTTGTTTATGAAAAACAAGATAATTTCGCACGATGCGGGATTTCCTCAAAACTTGGTGTTCTGACAAATTTTGACGAAAGAAAATTCTCCTGTGGGTTCCCTTTTGAGGCTATACGTTTAGACGTACATGCCACACCAAATCTTTTCGAGTTACAACATGTTGTTTAGGAGATACGAGCTCATTTTGTACGATGCTTTATTTCATCCCATAAAGTTTAAGGGTTTCCAATACGTACGTATTTGTCTTTACTCTGCAACACTGTATTTCCTTATAACATGGTATTCGTACATATTCTTTCAAGAGAAAACTCTCCTGTGCATTCTCTTTTGAGGCTACATGCTTAGACATACACGCAACACCAAAGCTTTTCGAGTTAAAACGTGTTGTTTAGGAAAAACAAGATAATTTCGCAGGATGCGGGATTTCCTTAAAACGTGGTTTTTTGACAAATTTTGACTTAAGAAAATTCTCCTGTGGGTTCTCTTTTGAGGCTATACGTTTAGACGTATACGACACACCAAATCCTTTTGAGTTACAACGTGTTGTTTAGGAGATACAAGCTAATTTTGTATGATGCATTATTTCTTCTCGTAAAGTGTTTCCAATGTGTACTCATTTGTCTTTATTCTGAAAAATTGTATTTCCTTATAACGTGGTATTCTTACATATTCTTTCGAGAGAAAACTCTCCTGTGTGTTCTCTTTTGAGGCTACACGCTGAGACATACACGCAACACAAAAGCTTTTCGAATTACAACGTGTTGTTTAAGAAAAACAAGATAATTTCGCACGATGCGGGATTTCCTTAAAACGTGGTTTTCTGAAAATTTTGACGAAAGTAATTCTCCTATCTGTTCTCTTTTGAGGCTACACATTTAGACGTACACGCCACACCAAATCTTTTCGAGTTACAACGTGTTGTTTAGGAGATACGAGCTAATTTTGTACGATGCTTTATTTCATCTCGTAAAGTTTAAGGGTTTCCAATATGTACGTATTTGTCTTTACTCTGCAACACTGTATTTCCTTATAACGTGGTATTCTTACATATTCTTTTGAGAGAAAACTCTCCTGTGTATTCTCTTTTGAGGCTACACGCTGAGACATACACGCAACACCAAAGCTTTTCGAGTTACAACGTGTTGTTTAGGAAAAACAAGATAATTTCGCATGATGCAGGATTTCCTTAATACGTGGTTTTCTGACAAATTTGACCAAAGAAAATTCTCCTGTGGGTTCTCTTTTTGAGGCTACACGTTTAGACGTACACGCCACACCAAATCTTTCGAGTTACAACGTGTATTTTAGGAGATACAGCTAATTTTGTATGATGCGTTATTTCTTCTCGTAAAGTGTTTCCAATACGTATGTATTTGTCTTTATTCTGCAACACTGTATTTCCTTATAACCTGGTACTCTTACATATTCTTTCGAGTGAAAACTCTCCTGTGCGGTCTCTTTTGAGGCTACACACTGAGACATACACGCAACACCAAAGCTTTTCGAGTTACAACGTGTTGTTTAGGAAAAACAAGATAATTTCGCAGGATGCGGGATTTCTTTAAAACGTGGTTTTCTGACAAATTTTGACGAAAGAAAATTCTCCAGTGGGTTCTCTTTTGAGGCTAAACTTTTACACGTACACGCCAAAACAAATATCTTCGAGTTTCCACTTGTTGTTTAGGAGATACAAGCTAATATTGTATGATGCTTAATTTCTTCTCGTAAAGTGTTTCCAATATGTACGTATTTGTCCTTACTCTGCAACACTGTATTTCCTTATAACGTTGAATTCTTACATGTTCTATCGAGAGAAAACTCTCCTGTGCATTCTCTTTTGAGGCTACACGCTTAGACAAACACGCAACACCAAAGCTTTTCGAGTTACCACGTGTTGTTTAGGAAAAACAAGATAATTTCGCAAGATGCGGTATTTCCTTAAAACGTGGTTTTCTGACAAATTTTTGACGAAGAAAATTCTCCTTTTTGTTCTTCTTTGAGGCTACACCTTTAGATATACACGTCAAACCAAATCTTTTCGAGTTACCACGTGTTGTTTAGGAGATATAAGCTAATTTTGTTCGATGCGTTATTTCTTCTCGTAAAGTGTTCCCAATATATACTTATTTGTATTTACTCTGCAAAATTGTATTTCCTAATAACGTGGTATTCTTACATATTCTTTCAAGAGAAAACTCTCCTGTGCCTTCTCTTTTGAGGCTCCAGGCTTACACATACACGCAACACTAAAGCTTTTCGAGTCACAACATGTTGTTTAGGAAAAAGAAGATGATTTCGCACGATGCGGGATTTCCTTAAGACGTGGTTTTCTGAAAAATTTTGAGGAAAGAAAATTCTCCTGTGGGTTCTCTTTTGAGGCTACACATTTAGTCGTACACGCCACACCAAATGTTTTCGAGTTACAACGTGCTTTTTAGGAGATACAAGCTAATTTTGTACGATGCGTTAATTCTTCTTGTAAGGTGTTTCCAATACGTAAGTATTTGTCTTTACTCTGAAACACTGTATTTCCTTATAACGTGGTATTCTTATATATTCTTTCGAGAGAAAACTATCCTGTGCGTTCCCTTTTGAGGCTACACACGGAGACATACACGCAACACCAAAGCTTTTCAAGTTACAACATGTTGTTTATGAATAAAAAGATAATTTCGCACGATGCGGGATTTCCTTAAAACGTGGTTTTCTGACAAATTTTGACAAAAGAAAATTCTCCTGTGGGTTATCTTTTGAGGCTACACGTTTAGACGTACACGTCACATCAAATCTTTTCGAGTTACCACGTGTTGTTTAGGAGATACAAGCTTATTTTGTACGATGCGTTATTTTTTCTTGTAAAGTGTTTCCAATATGTACTTATTTGCCTTTACTCTGCAAAATTGTATTTCTTTATAACGTGGTATTCTTACATTTTCTTTCGAGAGAAAACTCTCCTGTGCCTTCTCTTTTGAGGCTCCACGCTTAGACATACGCGCAACACAAAAGCTTTTCGAGTTACAACATGTTGTTTAGGAAAAAGAAGATGATTTTGCACGATGCGGGATTTCCTTAATACGTGGTTTTCTGAAAAATTTTAACGAAAGAAAATTCTCCTGTGGGTTCTCTTTTAAAGCTACACGTTTAGACGTACATGCCACACCAAATCTTTTTGAGTTACAACATGTTGTTTAGGAGATACAAGCTAATTTTGTACTATGCGTTAATTCTTTACGTAAAGTGTTTCGAATACATACGTGTTTGTCTTTACTCTGCAACACTGTATTTCCTTATAACGTGGTATTCTTACATATTCTTTCGAGAGAAAACTCTCCTGTGCATTCTCTTTTGAGGCTACATGCTTAGACATACACGCAACTCCAGAGCTTTTCGAGTTACAACTTGTTGTTTAGAAAAAACAAGATAATTTCGCACGATGCTAGTTTTCCTTAAAACGTGGTTTCTGACAAATTTTGATGAAAGAAAATTCACCTGTGGGTTCTCTTTTGAGGCTACACCTTTAGACGTACACACCACACCAAATCTTTTTGAGTTACACCGTGCTGTTTAGAAGATACAAGCAAATTTTTTTTACGATGCGTTATTTCTTCTCGTAAAGTTTAAGTTTTTCCAATACATACGTTTTTGTCTTTACTCTGCAACTCTGTATTTCCTTATAACGTGGTATTCTTACATATTCTTTCGAGAGAAAACTCTCCTGTGCGTTCTCTTTTGAGGCTACACGCTTAGACAAAAACACAACACCACAGCTTTTCGAGTTACAACGTGTTCTTTAGGAAAAACAAGATAATAACGCACGATGCAGTATTTCCTTAAAACGTGGTTTCTGACAAATATTGACAAAAGAAAATACTCCTGAGGGTTCTCTTTTGAGGCTACACGTTTAGACGTACATGCCACACCAAATCTTTTCGAGTTACAACGTGTTGTTTAGGAGATACAAGCTAATTTTTTAAGATGCGTTATTTCTTCTCGTAAAGTTTAAGTGTTTCCAATACGTATGTATTTGCCTTTACTCTGCAACACTGTTTTCCTTATAACGTGGTATTCTTGCATATTCTTTCGAGAGAAAACTCTCCTGTGCGTTCTCTTTTGAGGCTAAACGCTTAGACATACACGGAACACCAAAGCTTTTCGAGTTACAACGTTTTTTTTAGGAAGAACAAGATAATTTCTCACGATGCGGGATTTCCTTAAAACGTGGTTTTCTGACAAATTTTGACGAAAGAAATTTGTCCTGTGGTTCTCTTTGAGGCTACACGTTTAGATGTACACGCCACACCAAATCCTTTCGAGTTACAACGTGTTGTTTAGGAGATACAAGCTAATTTTTTACGATGCTTTATTTCATCTCGTAAAGTTTAAGGGTTTCCAATTTGAAAGTATTTGCCATTATTCTGCAACAGTGTACTTCCTTATAACGTGGTATTCTTACATATTCTTTCGAGAGAAAATTCTCCTGTGTGTTCTCTTTTGAGAACACGCTTAGACATACACGCAACACCAAAGCTTTTCGAGTTACAACGCGTTGTTTAGGAAAAACAAAATAATTTCGCACGATGCGGGATTTCCTTAATATGTGGTTTTCTGACAAATTTTGACCAAAGAAAATTCTCCTGTGGGTTCTCTTTTGACGCTACACGTTTAGACCTACAGGTCACACCAAATCTTTTCGAGTTACAACGTGTTGTTTAGGAGATACAAGCTAATTTTTTATGATGCGTTATTTCTTCTCATAAAGTGTTTCCAATAAGTACGTATTTGTCTTTACTCTGCAACACTGTATTTCCTTATAACGTGGTATTCTTACATATTCTTTTTAGAGAAAACTCTCCTGTGCGCTCTCTTTTGAGTCTACACGCTTAGACATACACGCAACACCAAACCTTTTCGAGTTACAACGCATTGTTTAGGAAAAACAAGATAATATTGCCCGATAAGGGATTTCCTTAAAACGTGGTTTTCTTACATATTTTGACGATAAAAAATTCTCCTGTCGGTTCTCTTTTGAGGCTACACGTTTAGACGTACACGTCACACCAAATATTTTCGAGTTACAACGTGTTGTTTAGGAGATACAAGCTAATTTTGTACGATTTTTTATCTCTTCTCTTAAAGTTTTACAATATGTACGTATTTGTCTTTAATCTGCAACACTGTATTTCCTTATAACGTGGTATTCTTACATATTCTTTCGAGAGAAAACTCTCCTTGCATTCCCTTTAGAGGCTACACACTTAGACATACACGCAACCCCAAAGCTTTTCGAGTTACAAAGTGTTGTTTAGGAACAACAAGATAATTTCGCACAATGCCGGATTTCCTTAAAACGTGGTTTTCTGACAAATTTTGACGAAAGAAAACTCTCCTGTGGGTTCTCTTTTGAGGATACACGTTTAGACGTACACGCCACAACAAATCATTTCGAGTCACAACATGTTGTTTAGGACATACAAGCTAATTTTGCAAGATGCGTTATTTCTCTCATAAAGTGTTTCCAGTATGTACGTATTTGTCTTTACTCTGCCACACTGTATTTCCTTATAACGTGGTATTCTTACATATTCTTTCGAGAGAAAACTCTCCTATGCGTTCTCTTTTGGGGCTACATGCTTAGACATACACCCAACACCAAAGCTTTTCGATTTAAAACGTGTTGTTTAGGAAGAACAAGATAATTTCTCACGATGCGTGATTTCCTTAAAACGTGGTTTTCTGAAAAAATTTGACGAAAGAAAATTGTCCTGTGGGTTCTCTTTTGAGGCTACAGGTTTAGACGTACATGCCACACCAAATCTTTTCGAGTTACAATGTGTTGTTTAGGAGATACAAGCTAATTTTGTACGATGCTTTATTTCATCTCATAAAGTTTAAGGGTTTCCAATACATACGTGTTTGTCTTTACTCTGCAACACTGTATTTCCTTATAACGTGGTATTCTTTCATATTCTTTCGAGAGAAAACTCTCCTGTGCGTTCTCTTTTGAGGCTACACGCTTAGACATACACGCAATAGCAAAGCTTTTCGAGTTACAACATGTTGTTTAGGAAGAACAAGATAATTTCCCACGATGCGGGATTTCCTTAAAACGTGGTGTTCTGACAAATTTTTATGAAAGAAAATTCTCCTGTGGGTTCTCTTTTGAGGCTACACCTTTAGACGTACACACCACACCAAATCTTTTTGAGTTACACCGTGCTGTTTAGGAGATCCAAGCTAATTTTTTTTTACGATGCATTATTTCTTCCCGTAAAGTTTAAGTGTTTCCAATACATACGTTTTTGTCTTTACACTGCAACTCTGTTTTTCCTTATAACGTGGTATTCTTACATACTCTTTCGAGAGAAAACTCTCCTGTGCGTTCTCTTTTGAGGCTACACGCTTAGACATACAGGCAACACCACAGCTTTTCGAGTTACAATGTGTTGTTTAGGAAAAACAAGATAATTTAGCACGATGCGGGATTTCCTTAAAACGTGGTTTTCTGACAAATTTTGACGAAAGAAAATACTCCTGTGGGTTCTCTTTTGAGGCTACACGTTTAGCCGTACATGCCACACCAAATCTTTTCGAGTTACAACCTGTTGTTTAGGAGATACAAGCTAATTTTTTTACGATGCGTTATTTCTTCTCGTAAAGTGTTTCCAATAAGTACGTATTTGTCTTTACTCTGCAACACTGTGTTTCCTTATAACGTGGTATTCTTACATATTCTTTCGAGAGAAAACTCTCCTGTGCGTTCTCTTTTGAGGCTACATGCTTAGACATACACGCAACACCAAAGCTTTTCGAGTTACAACGTGTTTTTTAGGAAGAACAAGATAATTTCTCACGATGCGGGATTTCCTTAAAACGTGGTTTTCTGACAAATTTTGACGAAAGAAATTTGTCCTGTGGTTCTCTTTGAGGCTACACGTTTAGATGTACATGCCACACCAAATCTTTTCGAGTTACAACGTGTTGTTTAGGAGATACAAGCTAATTTTGTACGATGCTTTATTTCATCTCGTAAAGTTTAAGGGTTTCCAATACGAAAGTATTTGTCATTATTCTGCAACAGTGTACTTCCTTATAATGTGGTATTCTTACATATTCTTTCGAGAGAAAACTCTCCTGTGTGTTCTCTTTTGAGGCTACACGCTTAGACATACACGCAACACCAAAGCTTTTCGAGTTACAACGCGTTGTTTAGGAAAAACAAGATAATTTCGCACGATGCGGGATTTCCTTAATACGTGGTTTTCTGACTATTTTGACCAAAGAAAATTCTCCTGTGGGTTCTCTTTTGAGGCTACACCTTTAGACGTACACACCACACCAAATCTTTTTGAGTTACACCGTGCTGTTTAGGAGATCCAAGCTAATTTTTTTTACGATGCATTATTTCTTCCCGTAAAGTTTAAGTGTTTCCAATACATACGTTTTTGTCTTTACACTGCAACTCTGTTTTTCCTTATAACGTGGTATTCTTACATACTCTTTCGAGAGAAAACTCTCCTGTGCGTTCTCTTTTGAGGCTACACGCTTAGACATACAGGCAACACCACAGCTTTTCAAGTTACAATGTGTTGTTTAGGAAAAACAAGATAATTTAGCACGATGCGGGATTTCCTTAAAACGTGGTTTTCTGACAAATTTTGACGAAAGAAAATACTCCTGTGGGTTCTCTTTTGAGGCTACACGTTTAGCCGTACATGCCACACCAAATCTTTTCGAGTTACAACCTGTTGTTTAGGAGATACAAGCTAATTTTTTTACGATGCGTTATTTCTTCTCTTAAGTGTTTCCAATAAGTACGTATTTGTCTTTACTCTGCAACACTGTGTTTCCTTATAACGTGGTATTCTTACATATTCTTTCGAGAGAAAACTCTCCTGTGCGTTCTCTTTTGAGGCTACATGCTTAGACATACACGCAACACCAAAGCTTTTCGAGTTACAACGTGTTTTTTAGGAAGAACAAGATAATTTCTCACGATGCGGGATTTCCTTAAAACGTGGTTTTCTGACAAATTTTGACGAAAGAAATTTGTCCTGTGGTTCTCTTTGAGGCTACACGTTTAGATGTACATGCCACACCAAATCTTTTCGAGTTACAACGTGTTGTTTAGGAGATACAAGCTAATTTTGTACGATGCTTTATTTCATCTCGTAAAGTTTAAGGGTTTCCAATACGAAAGTATTTGTCATTATTCTGCAACAGTGTACTTCCTTATAATGTGGTATTCTTACATATTCTTTCGAGAGAAAACTCTCCTGTGTGTTCTCTTTTGAGGCTACACGCTTAGACATACACGCAACACCAAAGCTTTTCGAGTTACAACGCGTTGTTTAGGAAAAACAAGATAATTTCGCACGATGCGGGATTTCCTTAATACGTGGTTTTCTGACTATTTTGACCAAAGAAAATTCTCCTGTGTGTTCTCTTTTGAGGCTACACGTTTAGACGTACAGGTCACACCAAATCTTTTCGAGTTACAACGTGTTGTTTAGGAGATACAAGCTAATTTTTTACGATGCGTTATTTCTTCTCATAAAGTGTTTCCAATAAGTACGTATTTGTCTTTACTCTGCAACACTGTATTTCCTTATAAGGTGGTATTCTTACATATTCTTTTTAGAGAAAACTCTCCTGTGTGCTCTCTTTTGAGTCTACACGCTTAGACATACACGCAACTCCAAAGCTTTTCGAGTTACAACGCATTGTTTAGGAAAAACAAGATAATTTTTCACGATAAGGGATTTCCTTAAAACGTGGTTTTCTTACATATTTTGACGATAAAAAATTCTCCTGTCGGTTCTCTTTTGAGGCTACACATTTAGACGTACACGTCACACCAAATATTTTCGAGTTACAACGTGTTGTTTAGGAGATACAAGCTAATTTTGTATGATTTTTTATTTCTTCTCTTAAAGTTTTACAATATGTACGTATTTGTCTTTACTCTTCAACACTGTATTTCCTTATAACGTGGTATTCTTACATATTCTTTCGAGAGAAAACTCTCCTTGCATTCCTTTTAGAGGCTACACACTTAGACATACATGCAACACCAAAGCATTTCGAGTTACAACGTGTTGTTTAGGAAAAACAAGATAATTTCGCACGATGCGGGATTTCCTTAAAACGTGGTTTTCTGACAAATTTTGACGAAAGAAAACTCTCCTGTGGGTTCTCTTTTGAGGATACACGTTTAGACGTACACGCCACACCAAATCTTTTCGAGTTACAACATGTTGTTTAGGACATACAAGCTAATTTTGCAAGATGCGTTATTTCTCTCATAAAGTGTTTCCAGTATGTACGTATTTGTCTTTACTCTGCCACACTGTATTTCCTTATAACGTGGTATTCTTATATATTCTTTCGAGAGAAAACTCTCCTATGCGTTCTCTTTTGGGGCTACATGCTTAGACATACACCCAACACCAAAGCTTTTCGAGTAAAAACCTGTTGTTTAGGAAGAACAAGATAATTTCTCACGATGCGCGATTTCCTTAAAACGTGGTTTTCTGAAAAATTATGACGAAAGAAAATTGTCCTGTGGGTTCTCTTTTGAGGCTACACGTTTAGACGTACATGCCACACCAAATCTTTTCGAGTTACAACGTGTTGTTTGGGAGATACAAGCTAATTTTGTACGATGCTTTAATTCATCTCGTAAAGTTTAAGGGTTTCCAATACATACGTGTTTGTCTTTACTCTGTAACACTGTATTTCCTTATAACGTGGTATCCTTTCATATTCTTTCGAGAGAAAACTCTCCTGTGCGTTCTCTTTTGAGGCTACACGCTTAGACATACACGCAACAGCAAAGCCTTTCGAGTTACAACATGTTGCTTAGGAAGAACAAGATAATTTCCCACGATGCGGGATTTCCTTAAAACGTGGTGTTCTGACAAATTTTGATGAAAGAAAATACTCCTGTTGGTTCTCTTTTGAGGCTACACCTTTAGACTTACACACCACACCAAATCTTTTTGAATTACACCGTGCTGTTTAGGAGATACAAGCTAATTTTTTTTACGATGCGTTATTTCTTCTCATAAAGTTTAAGTGTTTCCAATATATACGTTTTTGTCTTTACACTGCAACTCTGTATTTCCTTATAACGTGGTATTCTTACATATTCTTTCGAGAGAAAACTCTCCTGTGCATTCTCTTTTGAGGCTACACGCTTAGACATACAGGCAACACCACAGCTTTTCGAGTTACAATGTGTTGTTTAGGAAAAACAAGATAATTTAGCACGATGCGGGATTTCCTTAAAACGTGGTTTTCTGACAAATTTTGACGAAAGAAAATACTCCCGAGGTTTCTCTTTTGAGGCTACACGTTTAGACGTACACGCCACACCAAATCTTTTCGAGTTACAACGTGTTGTTTAGGAGATACAAGCTAATTTTTTAAGATGCGTTATTTCTTCTCGTAAAGTTTAAGTGTTTCCAATACGTACGTATTTGCCTTTACTCTGCAACACTGTTTTCCTAATAACGTTTTATTCTTACATATTCCTTCGAGGGAAAACTCTCCTGTGCGTTCTCTTTTGAGGCTACACGCTTAGACATACATGCAACACCAAAACTTTTCGAGTTACAACATGTTGTTTAGGAAGAACAAGATAATTTCCCACGATGCGGGATTTCCTTAAAACGTGGTGTTCTGACAAATTTTGATGAAAGAAAATTCTCCTGTGGGTTCTCTTTTGAGGCTACACCTTTAGACATACAAACCACACCAAATCTTTTTGAGTTACACCGTGCTGTTTAGGAGATACAAGCTAATTTTTTTTACGATGCATTATTTCTTCCCGTAAAGTTTAAGTGTTTCCAATACATACGTTTTTGTCTTTACACTGCAACTCTGTTTTTCCTTATAACGTGGTATTCTTACATACTCTTTCGAGAGAAAACTCTCCTGTGCGTTCTCTTTTGAGGCTACACGCTTAGACATACAGGCAACACCACAGCTTTTCGAGTTACAATGTGTTGTTTAGGAAAAACAAGATAATTTCGCACGATGCGGGGTTTCCTTAGTACGTGGTTTTCTGACAAATTTTGACCAAAGAAAATTCTCCTGTGCATTCTCTTTTGAGGCTACACGTTTAGCCGTACACGCCACACCAAATCTTTTCGAGTTACAACCTGTTGTTTAGGAGATACAAGCTAAATTTTTTACGATGCGTTATTTCTTCGCGTAAAGTGTTTCCAATAAGTACGTATTTGTCTTTACTCTGCAACACTGTGTTTCCTTATAACGTGGTATTCTTACATATTCTTTCGAGAGAAAACTCTCCTGTGCATTCTCTTTTGAGGCTACATGCTTAGACATACACGCAACACCAAAGCTTTTCGAGTTACAACGTGTTTTTTAGGAAGAACAAGATAATTTCTCACGATGCGGGATTTCCTTAAAACGTGGTTTTCTGACAAATTTTGACGAAAGAAATTTGTCCTGTGGTTCTCTTTGAGGCTACACGTTTAGATGTACATGCCACACCAAATCTTTTCGAGTTACAACGTGTTGTTTAGGAGATACAAGCTAATTTTGTACGATGCTTTATTTCATCTCGTAAAGTTTAAGGGTTTCCAATACGAAAGTATTTGTCATTATTCTGCAACAGTGTACTTCCTTATAATGTGGTATTCTTACATATTCTTTCGAGAGAAAACTCTCCTGTGTGTTCTCTTTTGAGGCTACACGCTTAGACATACACGCAACACCAAAGCTTTTCGAGTTACAACGCGTTGTTTAGGAAAAACAAGATAATTTCGCACGATGCGGGATTTCCTTAATACGTGGTTTTCTGACAAATTTTGACCAAAGAAAATTCTCCTGTGTGTTCTCTTTTGAGGCTACACGTTTAGACGTACAGGTCACACCAAATCTTTTCGAGTTACAACGTGTTGTTTAGGAGATACAAGCTAATTTTTTACGATGCGTTATTTCTTCTCATAAAGTGTTTCCAATAAGTACGTATTTGTCTTTACTCTGCAACACTGTATTTCCTTATAAGGTGGTATTCTTACATATTCTTTTTAGAGAAAACTCTCCTGTGTGCTCTCTTTTGAGTCTACACGCTTAGACATACACGCAACTCCAAAGCTTTTCGAGTTACAACGCATTGTTTAGGAAAAACAAGATAATTTTTCACGATAAGGGATTTCCTTAAAACGTGGTTTTCTTACATATTTTGATGATAAAAAATTCTCCTGTCAGTTCTCTTTTGAGGCTACACATTTAGACGTACACGTCACACCAAATATTTTCGAGTTACAACGTGTTGTTTAGGAGATACAAGCTAATTTTGTACGATTTTTTATTTCTTCTCTTAAAGTTTTACAATATGTACGTATTTGTCTTTAATCTGCAACACTGTATTTCCTTATAACGTGGTATTCTTACATATTCTTTCGAGAGAAAACTCTCCTTGCATTCCCTTTAGAGGCTACACACTTAGACATACACGCAACCCCAAAGCTTTTCGAGTTACAACGTGTTGTTTAGGAACAACAAGATAATTTCGCACAATGCCGGATTTCCTTAAAACGTGGTTTTCTGACAAATTTTGACGAAAGAAAACTCTCCTGTGGGTTCTCTTTTGAGGATACACGTTTAGACGTACACGCCACAACAAATCATTTCGAGTCACAACATGTTGTTTAGGACATACAAGCTAATTTTGCAAGATGCGTTATTTCTCTCATAAAGTGTTTCCAGTATGTACGTATTTGTCTTTACTCTGCCACACTGTATTTCCTTATAACGTGGTATTCTTACATATTCTTTCGAGAGAAAACTCTCCTATGCGTTCTCTTTTGGGGCTACATGCTTAGACATACACCCAACACCAAAGCTTTTCGATTTAAAACGTGTTGTTTAGGAAGAACAAGATAATTTCTCACGATGCGCGATTTCCTTAAAACGTGGTTTTCTGAAAAAATTTGACGAAAGAAAATTGTCAGGTGGGTTCTCTTTTGAGGCTACAGGTTTAGACGTACATGCCACACCAAATCTTTTCGAGTTACAATGTGTTGTTTAGGAGATACAAGCTAATTTTGTACGATGCTTTATTTCATCTCATAAAGTTTAAGGGTTTCCAATACATACGTGTTTGTCTTTACTCTGCAACACTGTATTTCCTTATAACGTGGTATTCTTTCATATTCTTTCGAGAGAAAACTCTCCTGTGCGTTCTCTTTTGAGGCTACACGCTTAGACATACACGCAATAGCAAAGCTTTTCGAGTTACAACATGTTGTTTAGGAAGAACAAGATAATTTCCCACGATGCGGGATTTCCTTAAAACGTGGTGTTCTGACAAATTTTTATGAAAGAAAATTCTCCTGTGGGTTCTCTTTTGAGGCTACACCTTTAGACGTACACACCACACCAAATCTTTTTGAGTTACACCGTGCTGTTTAGGAGATCCAAGCTAATTTTTTTTACGATGCATTATTTCTTCCCGTAAAGTTTAAGTGTTTCCAATACATACGTTTTTGTCTTTACACTGCAACTCTGTTTTTCCTTATAACGTGGTATTCTTACATACTCTTTCGAGAGAAAACTCTCCTGTGCGTTCTCTTTTGAGGCTACACGCTTAGACATACAGGCAACACCACAGCTTTTCGAGTTACAATGTGTTGTTTAGGAAAAACAAGATAATTTAGCACGATGCGGGATTTCCTTAAAACGTGGTTTTCTGACAAATTTTGACGAAAGAAAATACTCCTGTGGGTTCTCTTTTGAGGCTACACGTTTAGCCGTACACGCCACACCAAATCTTTTCGAGTTACAACCTGTTGTTTAGGAGATACAAGCTAATTTTTTTACGATGAGTTATTTCTTCGCGTAAAGTGTTTCCAATAAGTACGTATTTGTCTTTACTCTGCAACACTGTGTTTCCTTATAACGTGGTATTCTTACATATTCTTTCGAGAGAAAACTCTCCTGTGCATTCTCTTTTGAGGCTACATGCTTAGACATACACGCAACACCAAAGCTTTTCGAGTTACAACGTGTTTTTTAGGAAGAACAAGATAATTTCTCACGATGCGGGATTTCCTTAAAACGTGGTTTTCTGACAAATTTTGACGAAAGAAATTTGTCCTGTGGTTCTCTTTGAGGCTACACGTTTAGATGTACATGCCACACCAAATCTTTTCGAGTTACAACGTGTTGTTTAGGAGATACAAGCTAATTTTGTACGATGCTTTATTTCATCTCGTAAAGTTTAAGGGTTTCCAATACGAAAGTATTTGTCATTATTCTGCAACAGTGTACTTCCTTATAATGTGGTATTCTTACATATTCTTTCGAGAGAAAACTCTCCTGTGTGTTCTCTTTTGAGGCTACACGCTTAGACATACACGCAACACCAAAGCTTTTCGAGTTACAACGCGTTGTTTAGGAAAAACAAGATAATTTCGCACGATGCGGGATTTCCTTAATACGTGGTTTTCTGACAAATTTTGACCAAAGAAAATTCTCCTGTGTGTTCTCTTTTGAGGCTACACGTTTAGACGTACAGGTCACACCAAATCTTTTCGAGTTACAACGTGTTGTTTAGGAGATACAAGCTAATTTTTTACGATGCGTTATTTCTTCTCATAAAGTGTTTCCAATAAGTACGTATTTGTCTTTACTCTGCAACACTGTATTTCCTTATAAGGTGGTATTCTTACATATTCTTTTTAGAGAAAACTCTCCTGTGTGCTCTCTTTTGAGTCTACACGCTTAGACATACACGCAACTCCAAAGCTTTTCGAGTTACAACGCATTGTTTAGGAAAAACAAGATAATTTTTCACGATAAGGGATTTCCTTAAAACGTGGTTTTCTTACATATTTTGACGATAAAAAATTCTCCTGTCGGTTCTCTTTTGAGGCTACACATTTAGACGTACACGTCACACCAAATATTTTCGAGTTACAACGTGTTGTTTAGGAGATACAAGCTAATTTTGTATGATTTTTTATTTCTTCTCTTAAAGTTTTACAATATGTACGTATTTGTCTTTACTCTTCAACACTGTATTTCCTTATAACGTGGTATTCTTACATATTCTTTCGAGAGAAAACTCTCCTTGCATTCCTTTTAGAGGCTACACACTTAGACATACATGCAACACCAAAGCATTTCGAGTTACAACGTGTTGTTTAGGAAAAACAAGATAATTTCGCACGATGCGGGATTTCCTTAAAACGTGGTTTTCTGACAAATTTTGACGAAAGAAAACTCTCCTGTGTGTTCTCTTTTGAGGATACACGTTTAGACGTACACGCCACACCAAATCTTTTCGAGTTACAACATGTTGTTTAGGACATACAAGCTAATTTTGCAAGATGCGTTATTTCTCTCATAAAGTGTTTCCAGTATGTACGTATTTGTCTTTACTCTGCCACACTGTATTTCCTTATAACGTGGTATTCTTATATATTCTTTCGAGAGAAAACTCTCCTATGCGTTCTCTTTTGGGGCTACATGCTTAGACATACACCCAACACCAAAGCTTTTCGATTTAAAACGTGTTGTTTAGGAAGAACAAGATAATTTCTCACGATGCGCGATTTCCTTAAAACGTGGTTTTCTGAAAAATTTTGACGAAAGAAAATTGTCCTGTGGGTTCTCTTTTGAGGCTACACGTTTAGACGTACATGCCACACCAAATCTTTTCGAGTTACAACGTGTTGTTTGGGAGATACAAGCTAATTTTGTACGATGCTTTAATTCATCTCGTAAAGTTTAAGGGTTTCCAATACATACGTGTTTGTCTTTACTCTGTAACACTGTATTTCCTTATAACGTGGTATCCTTTCATATTCTTTCGAGAGAAAACTCTCCTGTGCGTTCTCTTTTGAGGCTACACGCTTAGACATACACGCAAGAGCAAAGCCTTTCGAGTTACAACACGTTGCTTAGGAAGAACAAGATAATTTCCCACGATGCGGGATTTCCTTAAAACGTGGTGTTCTGACAAATTTTGATGAAAGAAAATACTCCTGTGGGTTCTCTTTTGAGGCTACACCTTTAGACGAACACACCACACCAAATCTTTTTGAGTTACACCGTGCTGTTTAGGAGATACAAGCTAATTTTTTTTACGATGCGTTATTTCTTCTCATAAAGTTTAAGTGTTTCCAATACATACGTTTTTGTCTTTACACTGCAACTCTGTATTTCCATATAACGTGGTATTCTTACATATTCTTTCGAGAGAAAACTCTCCTGTGCATTCTCTTTTGAGGCTACACGCTTAGACATACAGGCAACACCACAGCTTTTCGAGTTACAATGTGTTGTTTAGGAAAAACAAGATAATTTAGCACGATGCGGGATTTCCTTAAAACGTGGTTTTCTGACAAATTTTGACGAAAGAAAATACTCCCGAGGTTTCTCTTTTGAGGCTACACGTTTAGACGTACACGCCACACCAAATCTTTTCGAGTTACAACGTGTTGTTTAGGAGATACAAGCTAATTTTTTAAGATGCGTTATTTCTTCTCGTAAAGTTTAAGTGTTTCCAATACGTACGTATTTGCCTTTACTCTGCAACACTGTTTTCCTAATAACGTGGTATTCTTACATATTCCTTCGAGGGAAAACTCTCCTGTGCGTTCTCTTTTGAGGCTACACGCTTAGACATACATGCAACACCAAAACTTTTCGAGTTACAACATGTTGTTTAGGAAGAACAAGATAATTTCCCACGATGCGGGATTTCCTTAAAACGTGGTGTTCTGACAAATTTTGATGAAAGAAAATTCTCCTGTGGGTTCTCTTTTGAGGCTACACCTTTAGACATACAAACCACACCAAATCTTTTTGAGTTACACCGTGCTGTTTAGGAGATCCAAGCTAATTTTTTTTACGATGCATTATTTCTTCCCGTAAAGTTTAAGTGTTTCCAATACATACGTTTTTGTCTTTACACTGCAACTCTGTTTTTCCTTATAACGTGGTATTCTTACATACTCTTTCGAGAGAAAACTCTCCTGTGCGTTCTCTTTTGAGGCTACACGCTTAGACATACAGGCAACACCACAGCTTTTCGAGTTACAATGTGTTGTTTAGGAAAAACAAGATAATTTCGCACGATGCGGGGTTTCCTTAGTACGTGGTTTTCTGACAAATTTTGACCAAAGAAAATTCTCCTGTGCATTCTCTTTTGAGGCTACACGTTTAGCCGTACACGCCACACCAAATCTTTTCGAGTTACAACCTGTTGTTTAGGAGATACAAGCTAAATTTTTTACGATGCGTTATTTCTTCGCGTAAAGTGTTTCCAATAAGTACGTATTTGTCTTTACTCTGCAACACTGTGTTTCCTTATAACGTGGTATTCTTACATATTCTTTCGAGAGAAAACTCTCCTGTGCATTCTCTTTTGAGGCTACATGCTTAGACATACACGCAACACCAAAGCTTTTCGAGTTACAACGTGTTTTTTAGGAAGAACAAGATAATTTCTCACGATGCGGGATTTCCTTAAAACGTGGTTTTCTGACAAATTTTGACGAAAGAAATTTGTCCTGTGGTTCTCTTTGAGGCTACACGTTTAGATGTACATGCCACACCAAATCTTTTCGAGTTACAACGTGTTGTTTAGGAGATACAAGCTAATTTTGTACGATGCTTTATTTCATCTCGTAAAGTTTAAGGGTTTCCAATACGAAAGTATTTGTCATTATTCTGCAACAGTGTACTTCCTTATAATGTGGTATTCTTACATATTCTTTCGAGAGAAAACTCTCCTGTGTGTTCTCTTTTGAGGCTACACGCTTAGACATACACGCAACACCAAAGCTTTTCGAGTTACAACGCGTTGTTTAGGAAAAACAAGATAATTTCGCACGATGCGGGATTTCCTTAATACGTGGTTTTCTGACAAATTTTGACCAAAGAAAATTCTCCTGTGTGTTCTCTTTTGAGGCTACACGTTTAGACGTACAGGTCACACCAAATCTTTTCGAGTTACAACGTGTTGTTTAGGAGATACAAGCTAATTTTTTACGATGCGATATTTCTTCTCATAAAGTGTTTCCAATAAGTACGTATTTGTCTTTACTCTGCAACACTGTATTTCCTTATAAGGTGGTATTCTTACATATTCTTTTTAGAGAAAACTCTCCTGTGTGCTCTCTTTTGAGTCTACACGCTTAGACATACACGCAACTCCAAAGCTTTTCGAGTTACAACGCATTGTTTAGGAAAAACAAGATAATTTTGCACGATAAGGGATTTCCTTAAAACGTGGTTTTCTTACATATTTTGACGATAAAAAATTCTCCTGTCGGTTCTCTTTTGAGGCTACACATTTAGACGTACACGTCACACCAAATATTTTCGAGTTACAACGTGTTGTTTAGGAGATACAAGCTAATTTTGTATGATTTTTTATTTCTTCTCTTAAAGTTTTACAATATGTACGTATTTGTCTTTACTCTTCAACACTGTATTTCCTTATAACGTGGTATTCTTACATATTCTTTCGAGAGAAAACTCTCCTTGCATTCCTTTTAGAGGCTACACACTTAGACATACATGCAACACCAAAGCATTTCGAGTTACAACGTGTTGTTTAGGAAAAACAAGATAATTTCGCACGATGCGGGATTTCCTTAAAACGTGGTTTTCTGACAAATTTTGACGAAAGAAAACTCTCCTGTGGGTTCTCTTTTGAGGATACACGTTTAGACGTACACGCCACACCAAATCTTTTCGAGTTACAACATGTTGTTTAGGACATACAAGCAAATTTTGCAAGATGCGTTATTTCTCTCATAAAGTGTTTCCAGTATGTACGTATTTGTCTTTACTCTGCCACACTGTATTTCCTTATAACGTGGTATTCTTATATATTCTTTCGAGAGAAAACTCTCCTATGCATTCTCTTTTGGGGCTACATGCTTAGACATACACCCAACACCAAAGCTTTTCGATTTAAAACGTGTTGTTTAGGAAGAACAAGATAATTTCTCACGATGCGCGATTTCCTTAAAACGTGGTTTTCTGAAAAATTTTGACGAAAGAAAATTGTCCTGTGGGTTCTCTTTTGAGGCTACACGTTTAGACGTACATGCCACACCAAATCTTTTCGAGTTACAACGTGTTGTTTGGGAGATACAAGCTAATTTTGTACGATGCTTTAATTCATCTCGTAAAGTTTAAGGGTTTCCAATACACACGTGTTTGTCTTTACTCTGTAACACTGTATTTCCTTATAACGTGGTATCCTTTCATATTCTTTCGAGAGAAAACTCTCCTGTGCGTTCTCTTTTGAGGCTACACGCTTAGACATACACGCAACAGCAAAGCCTTTCGAGTTACAACACGTTGCTTAGGAAGAACAAGATAATTTCCCACGATGCGGGATTTCCTTAAAACGTGGTGTTCTGACAAATTTTGATGAAAGAAAATACTCCTGTTGGTTCTCTTTTGAGGCTACACCTTTAGACGTACACACCACACCAAATCTTTTTGAGTTACACCGTGCTGTTTAGGAGATACAAGCTAATTTTTTTTACGATGCGTTATTTCTTCTCATAAAGTTTAAGTGTTTCCAATACATACGTTTTTGTCTTTACACTGCAACTCTGTATTTCCTTATAACGTGGTATTCTTACATATTCTTTCGAGAGAAAACTCTCCTGTGCATTCTCTTTTGAGGCTACACGCTTAGACATACAGGCAACACCACAGCTTTTCGAGTTACAATGTGTTGTTTAGGAAAAACAAGATAATTTAGCACGATGCGGGATTTCCTTAAAACGTGGTTTTCTGACAAATTTTGACGAAAGAAAATACTCCCGAGGTTTCTCTTTTGAGGCTACACGTTTAGACGTACACGCCACACCAAATCTTTTCGAGTTACAACGTGTTGTTTAGGAGATACAAGCTAATTTTTTAAGATGCGTTATTTCTTCTCGTAAAGTTTAAGTGTTTCCAATACGTACGTATTTGCCTTTACTCTGCAACACTGTTTTCCTAATAACGTGGTATTCTTACATATTCCTTCGAGGGAAAACTCTCCTGTGCGTTCTCTTTTGAGGCTACACGCTTAGACATACATGCAACACCAAAACTTTTCGAGTTACAACATGTTGTTTAGGAAGAACAAGATAATTTCCCACGATGCGGGATTTCCTTAAAACGTGGTGTTCTGACAAATTTTGATGAAAGAAAATTCTCCTGTGGGTTCTCTTTTGAGGCTACACCTTTAGACATACAAACCACACCAAATCTTTTTGAGTTACACCGTGCTGTTTAGGAGATACAAGCTAATTTTTTTTACGATGCATTATTTCTTCCCGTAAAGTTTAAGTGTTTCCAATACATACGTTTTTGTCTTTACACTGCAACTCTGTTTTTCCTTATAACGTGGTATTCTTACATACTCTTTCGAGAGAAAACTCTCCTGTGCGTTCTCTTTGAGGCTACACGCTTAGACATACAGGCAACACCACAGCTTTTCGAGTTACAATGTGTTGTTTAGGAAAAACAAGATAATTTAGCACGATGCGGGATTTCCTTAAAACATGGTTTTCTGACAAATTTTGACGAAAGAAAATACTCCTGTGGGTTCTCTTTTGAGGCTACACGTTTAGCCGTACACGCCACACCAAATCTTTTCGAGTTACAACCTGTTGTTTAGGAGATACAAGCTAATTTTTTTACGATGCGTTATTTCTTCTCGTAAAGTGTTTCCAATAAGTACGTATTTGTCTTTACTCTGCAACACTGTGTTTCCTTATAACGTGGTATTCTTACATATTCTTTCGAGAGAAAACTCTCCTGTGCGTTCTCTTTTGAGGCTACATGCTTAGACATACACGCAACACCAAAGCTTTTCGAGTTACAACGTGTTTTTTAGGAAGAACAAGATAATTTCTCACGATGCGGGATTTCCTTAAAACGTGGTTTTCTGACAAATTTTGATGAAAGAAATTTGTCCTGTGGTTCTCTTTGAGGCTACACGTTTAGATGTACACGCCACACCAAATCTTTTCGAGTTACAACGTGTTGTTTAGGAGATACAAGCTAATTTTGTATGATGCTTTATTTCATCTCGTAAAGTTTAAGGGTTTCCAATACGAAAGTATTTGTCATTATTCTGCAACAGTGTACTTCCTTATAATGTGGTATTCTTACATATTCTTTCGAGAGAAAACTCTCCTGTGTGTTCTCTTTTGAGGCTACACGCTTAGACATACACGCAACACCAAAGCTTTTCGAGTTACAACGCGTTGTTTAGGAAAAACAAGATAATTTCGCACGATGCGGGATTTCCTTAATACGTGGTTTTCTGACAAATTTTGACCAAAGAAAATTCTCCTGTGTGTTCTCTTTTGAGGCTACACGTTTAGACGTACAGGTCACACCAAATCTTTTCGAGTTACAACGTGTTGTTTAGGAGATACAAGCTAATTTTTTACGATGCGTTATTTCTTCTCATAAAGTGTTTCCAATAAGTACGTATTTGTCTTTACTCTGCAACACTGTATTTCCTTATAAGGTGGTATTCTTACATATTCTTTTTAGAGAAAACTCTCCTGTGTGCTCTCTTTTGTGTCTACACGCTTAGACATACACGCAACTCCAAAGCTTTTCGAGTTACAACGCATTGTTTAGGAAAAACAAGATAATTTTGCACGATAAGGGATTTCCTTAAAACGTGGTTTTCTTACATATTTTGAGGATAAAAAATTCTCCTGTCGGTTCTCTTTTGAGGCTACACATTTAGACGTACACGTCACACCAAATATTTTCGAGTTACAACGTGTTGTTTAGGAGATACAAGCTAATTTTGTACGATTTTTTATTTCTTCTCTTAAAGTTTTACAACATGTACGTATTTGTCTTTAATCTGCAACACTGTATTTCCTTATAACGTGGTATTCTTACATATTCTTTCGAGAGAAAACTCTCCTTGCATTCCCTTTAGAGGCTACACACTTAGACATACACGCAACCCCAAAGCTTTTCGAGTTACAACGTGTTGTTTAGGAAAAACAAGATAATTTCGCACGATGCGGGATTTCCTTAAAACGTGGTTTTCTGACAAATTTTGATGAAAGAAAACTCTCCTGTGGGTTCTCTTTTGAGGATACACGTTTAGACGTACACGCCACAACAAATCTTTTCGAGTCACAACATGTTGTTTAGGACATACAAGCTAATTTTGCAAGATGCGTTATTTCTCTCATAAAGTGTTTCCAGTATGTACGTATTTGTCTTTACTCTGCCACACTGTATTTCCTTATAACGTGGTATTCTTACATATTCTTTCAAGAGAAAACTCTCCTATGCGTTCTCTTTTGGGGCTACATGCTTAGACATACACCCAACACCAAAGCTTTTCGAGTAAAAACCTGTTGTTTAGGAAGAACAAGATAATTTCTCACGATGCGCGATTTCCTTAAAACGTGGTTTTCTGAAAAATTTTGACGAAAGAAAATTGTCCTGTGGGTTCTCTTTTGAGGCTACAGGTTTAGACGTACATGCCACACCAAATCTTTTCGAGTTACAACGTGTTGTTTAGGAGATACAAGCTAATTTTGTACGATGCTTTATTTCATCTCATAAAGTTTAAGGGTTTCCAATACATACGTGTTTGTCTTTACTCTGCAACACTGTATTTCCTTATAACGTGGTATTCTTTCATATTCTTTCGAGAGAAAACTCTCCAGTGCGTTCTCTTTTTAGGCTACACGCTTAGACATACACGCAATAGCAAAGCTTTTCTAGTTACAACATGTTGTTTAGGAAGAACAAGATAATTTCCCACGATGCGGGATTTCCTTAAAACGTGGTGTTCTGACAAATTTTGATGAAAGAAAATTCTCCTGTGGGTTCTCTTTTGAGGCTACACCTTTTGACGTACACACCACACCAAATCTTTTTGAGTTACACCGTGCTGTTTAGGAGATCCAAGCTAATTTTTTTTACGATGCATTATTTCTTCCCGTAAAGTTTAAGTGTTTCCAATACATACGTTTTTGTCTTTAAACTGCAACTCTGTTTTTCCTTATAACGTGGTATTCTTACATACTCTTTCGAGAGAAAACTCTCCTGTGCGTTCTTTTTTGAGGCTACACGCTTAGACATACAGGCAACACCACAGCTTTTCGAGTTACAATGTGTTGTTTAGGAAGAACAAGATAATTTAGCACGATGCGGGATTTCCTTAAAACGTGGTTTTCTGACAAATTTTGACGAAAGAAATTTGTCCTGTGGTTCTCTTTGAGGCTACACGTTTAGATGTACACGCCACACCAAATCTTTTCGAGTTACAATGTGTTGTTTAGGAGATACAAGCTAATTTTGTACGATGCTTTATTTCATCTCGTAAAGTTTAAGGGTTTCCAATACGAAAGTATTTGTCATTATTCTGCAACAGTGTACTTCCTTATAATGTGGTATTCTTACATATTCTTTCGAGAGAAAACTCTCCTGTGTGTTCTCTTTTGAGGCTACACGCTTAGACATACACGCAACACCAAAGCTTTTCGAGTTACAACGCGTTGTTTAGGAAAAACAAGATAATTTCGCACGATGCGGGATTTCCTTAATACGTGGTTTTCTGACAAATTTTGACCAAAGAAAATTCTCCTGTGTTTTCTCTTTTGAGGCTACACGTTTAGACGTACAGGTCACACCAAATCTTTTCGAGTTACAACGTGTTGTTTAGGAGATACAAGCTAATTTTTTACGATGCGTTATTTCTTCTCATAAAGTGTTTCCAATAAGTACGTATTTGTCTTTACTCTGCAACACTGTATTTCCTTATAAGGTGGTATTCTTACATATTCTTTTTAGAGAAAACTCTCCTGTGTGCTCCCTTTGTGTCTACACGCTTAGACATACACGCAACTCCAAAGCTTTTCGAGTTACAACGCATTGTTTAGGAAAAACAAGATAATTTTGCACGATAAGGGATTTCCTTAAAACGTGGTTTTCTTACATATTTTGAGGATAAAAAATTCTCCTGTCGGTTCTCTTTTGAGGCTACAAATTTAGACGTACACGTCACACCAAATATTTTCGAGTTACAACGTGTTGTTTAGGAGATACAAGCTAATTTTGTACGATTTTTTATTTTTTCTCTTAAAGTTTTACAACATGTACGTATTTGTCTTTAATCTGCAACACTGTATTTCCTTATAACGTGGTATTCTTACATATTCTTTCGAGAGAAAACTCTCCTTGCATTCCCTTTAGAGGCTACACACTTAGACATACACGCAACCCCAAAGCTTTTCGAGTTACAACGTGTTGTTTAGGAAAAACAAGATAATTTCGCACGATGCGGGATTTCCTTAAAACGTGGTTTTCTGACAAATTTTGATGAAAGAAAACTCTCCTGTGGGTTCTCTTTTGAGGATACACGTTTAGACGTACACGCCACAACAAATCTTTTCGAGTCACAACATGTTGTTTAGGACATACAAGCTAATTTTGCAAGATGCGTTATTTCTCTCATAAAGTGTTTCCAGTATGTACGTATTTGTCTTTACTCTGCCACACTGTATTTCCTTATAACGTGGTATTCTTACATATTCTTTCAAGAGAAAACTCTCCTATGCGTTCTCTTTTGGGGCTACATGCTTAGACATACACCCAACACCAAAGCTTTTCGAGTAAAAACCTGTTGTTTAGGAAGAACAAGATAATTTCTCACGATGCGCGATTTCCTTAAAACGTGGTTTTCTGAAAAATTTTGACGAAAGAAAATTGTCCTGTGGGTTCTCTTTTGAGGCTACAGGTTTAGACGTACATGCCACACCAAATCTTTTCGAGTTACAACGTGTTGTTTAGGAGATACAAGCTAATTTTGTACGATGCTTTATTTCATCTCATAAAGTTTAAGGGTTTCCAATACATACGTGTTTGTCTTTACTCTGCAACACTGTATTTCCTTATAACGTGGTATTCTTTCATATTCTTTCGAGAGAAAACTCTCCTGTGCGTTCTCTTTTGAGGCTACACGCTTAGACATACACGCAATAGCAAAGCTTTTCGAGTTAAAACATGTTGTTTAGGAAGAACAAGATAATTTCCCACGATGCGGGATTTCCTTAAAACGTGGTGTTCTGACAAATTTTGATGAAAGAAAATTCTCCTGTGGGTTCTCTTTTGAGGCTACACCTTTTGACGTACACACCACACCAAATCTTTTTGAGTTACACCGTGCTGTTTAGGAGATCCAAGCTAATTTTTTTTACGATGCATTATTTCTTCCCGTAAAGTTTAAGTGTTTCCAATACATACGTTTTTGTCTTTACACTGCAACTCTGTTTTTCCTTATAACGTGGTATTCTTACATACTCTTTCGAGAGAAAACTCTCCTGTGCGTTCTCTTTTGAGGCTACACGCTTAGACATACAGGCAACACCACAGCTTTTCGAGTTACAATGTGATGTTTAGGAAAAACAAGATAATTTAGCACGATGCGGGATTTCCTTAAAACGTGGTTTTCTGACAAATTTTGACGAAAGAAAAATACTCCTGTGGGTTCTCTTTTGAGGCGACACGTTTAGCCGTACACGCCACACCAAATCTTTTCGAGTTACAACCTGTTGTTTAGGAGATACAAGCTAATTTTTTTACGATGCGTTATTTCTTCTCGTAAAGTGTTTCCAATAAGTACGTATTTGTCTTTACTCTGCAACACTGTGTTTCCTTATAACGTGGTATTCTTACATATTCTTTCGAGAGAAAACTCTCCTGTGCGTTCTCTTTTGAGGCTACATGCTTAGACATACACGCAACACCAAAGCTTTTCGAGTTACAACGTGTTTTTTAGGAAGAACAAGATAATTTCTCACGATGCGGGATTTCCTTAAAACGTGGTTTTCTGACAAATTTTGACGAAAGAAATTTGTCCTGTGGTTCTCTTTGAGGCTACACGTTTAGATGTACACGCCACACCAAATCTTTTCGAGTTACAATGTGTTGTTTAGGCGATACAAGCTAATTTTGTACGATGCTTTATTTCATCTCGTAAAGTTTAAGGGTTTCCAATACGAAAGTATTTGTCATTATTCTGCAACAGTGTACTTCCTTATAATGTGGTATTCTTACATATTCTTTCGAGAGAAAACTCTCCTGTGTGTTCTCTTTTGAGGCTACACGCTTAGACATACACGCAACACCAAAGCTTTTCGAGTTACAACGCGTTGTTTAGGAAAAACAAGATAATTTCGCACGATGCGGGATTTCCTTAATACGTGGTTTTCTGACAAATTTTGACCAAAGAAAATTCTCCTGTGTGTTCTCTTTTGAGGCTACACGTTTAGACGTACAGGTCACACCAAATCTTTTCGAGTTACAACGTGTTGTTTAGGAGATACAAGCTAATTTTTTACGATGCGTTATTTCTTCTCATAAAGTGTTTCCAATAAGTACGTATTTGTCTTTACTCTGCAACACTGTATTTCCTTATAAGGTGGTATTCTTACATATTCTTTTTAGAGAAAACTCTCCTGTGTGCTCTCTTTTGTGTCTACACGCTTAGACATACACGCAACTCCAAAGCTTTTCGAGTTACAACGCATTGTTTAGGAAAAACAAGATAATTTTGCACGATAAGGGATTTCCTTAAAACGTGGTTTTCTTACATATTTTGAGGATAAAAAATTCTCCTGTCGGTTCTCTTTTGAGGCTACACATTTAGACGTACACGTCACACCAAATATTTTCGAGTTACAACGTGTTGTTTAGGAGATACAAGCTAATTTTGTATGATTTTTTATTTCTTCTCTTAAAGTTTTACAATATGTACGTATTTGTCTTTAATCTGCAACACTGTATTTCCTTATAACGTGGTATTCTTACATATTCTTTCGAGAGAAAATTCTCCTTGCATTCCCTTTAGAGGCTACACACTTAGACATACACGCAACCCCAAAGCTTTTCGAGTTACAACGTGTTGTTTAGGAAAAACAAGATAATTTCGCACGATGCGTGATTTCCTTAAAACGTGGTTTTCTGACAAATTTTGATGAAAGAAAACTCTCCTGTGGGTTCTCTTTTGAGGATACACATTTAGACGTACACGCCACAACAAATCTTTTAGAGTCACAACATGTTGTTTAGGACATACAAGCTAATTTTGCAAGATGCGTTATTTCTCTCATAAAGTGTTTCCAGTATGTACGTATTTGTCTTTACTCTGCCACACTGTATTTCCTTATAACGTGGTATTTTTACATATTCTTTCGAGAGAAAACTCTCCTATGCGTTCTCTTTTGGGGCTACATGCTTAGACATACACCCAACACCAAAGCTTTTCGAGTAAAAACCTGTTGTTTAGGAAGAACAAGATAATTTCTCACGATGCGCGATTTCCTTAAAACGTGGTTTTCTGAAAAATTTTGACGAAAGAAAATTGTCCTGTGGGTTCTCTTTTGAGGCTACAGGTTTAGACGTACATGCCACACCAAATCTTTTCGAGTTACAACGTGTTGTTTAGGAGATACAAGCTAATTTTGTACGATGCTTTATTTCATCTCATAAAGTTTAAGGGTTTCCAATACATACGTGTTTGTCTTTACTCTGCAACACTGTATTTCCTTATAACGTGGTATTCTTTCATATTCTTTCGAGAGACAACTCTCCTGTGCGTTCTCTTTTGAGGCTACATGCTTAGACATACACGCAATAGCAAAGCTTTTCGAGTTACAACATGTTGTTTAGGAAGAACAAGATAATTTCCCACGATGCGGGATTTCCTTAAAACGTGGTGTTCTGACAAATTTTGATGAAAGAAAATTCTCCTGTGGGTTCTCTTTTGAGGCTACACCTTTTGACGTACACACCACACCAAATCTTTTTGAGTTACACCGTGCTGTTTAGGAGATCCAAGCTAATTTTTTTTACGATGCATTATTTCTTCCCGTAAAGTTTAAGTGTTTCCAATACATACGTTTTTGTCTTTACACTGCAACTCTGTTTTTCCTTATAACGTGGTATTCTTACATACTCTTTCGAGAGAAAACTCTCCTGTGCGTTCTCTTTTGAGGCTACACGCTTAGACATACAGGCAACTCCACAGCTTTTCGAGTTACAATGTGTTGTTTAGGAAAAACAAGATAATTTAGCACGATGCGGGATTTCCTTAAAACGTGGTCTTCTGACCAATTTTGACGAAAGAAAATACTCCCGAGGTTTCTCTTTTGAGGCTACACGTTTAGACGTACACACCACACCAAATCTTTTCGAGTTACAACGTGTTGTTTAGGAGATACAAGCTAATTTTTTAAGATGCATTATTTCTTCTCGTAAAGTTTAAGTGTTTCCAATACGTACGTATTTGCCTTTACTGTGCAACACTGTTTTCCTAATAAGGTGGTATTCTTACATATTCCTTCGAGAGAAAACTCTCCTGTGCGTTCTCTTTTGAGGCTACACGCTTAGACATACATGCAACACCAAAACTTTTCGAGTTACAACGTGTTGTTTAGGAAGAACAAGATAATTTCTCACGATGCGGGATTTCCTTAAAACGAGGTTTGCTGACAAATTTTGACGAAAGAAAATTGTCCTGTGGGTTCTCTTTTGGGGCTACACGTTTAGACATACAAGCCACACCAAATCTTTTCCAGTAAAAACGTGTTGTTTAGGAGATACAAGCTAATTTTGTACGATGCTTTAATACATCTCGTAAAGTTTAAGTGTTTCCAATATGTACGCTTTCGTCTTTACTCAGCAACACTGTACTTCCTTATAAAGTGGTATTCTTAACTATTCTTTCGAGAGAAAACTCTCCTGTGCGTTCTCTCTTGAGGCTACATGCTTAGACATACACGCAACACCAAAGCTTTTCGAGTTACAATGTGTTGTTTAGGAAAAACAAGATAATTTCGCACGATGCGGCGTTTCCTTAGTACGTGGTTTTCTGACAAATTTTGACCAAAGAAAATTCTCCTGTGCGTTCTCTTTTGAGGCTACACGTTTAGCCGTACACGCCACACCAAATCTTTTCGAGTTACAACCTGTTGTTTAGGAGATACAAGCTAATTTTTTTACGATGCGTTATTTCTTCTCGTAAAGTGTTTCCAATAAGTACGTATTTGTCTTTACTCTGCAACACTGTGTTTCCTTATAACGTGGTATTCTTACATATTCTTTCGAGAGAAAACTCTCTTGTGCGTTCTCTTTTGAGGCTACATGCTTAGACATACACGCAACACCAAAGCTTTTCGAGTTACAACGTGTTTTTTAGGAAGAACAAGATAATTTCTCACGATGCGGGATTTCCTTAAAACATGGTTTTCTGACAAATTTTGACGAAAGAAATTTGTCCTGTGGTTCTCTTTGAGGCTACACGTTTAGATGTACATGCCACACCAAATCTTTTCGAGTTACAACGTGTTGTTTAGGAGATACAAGCTAATTTTGTACGATGCTTTATTTCATCTCGTAAAGTTTAAGAGTTTCCAATACGAAAGTATTTGTCATTATTCTGCAACAGTGTACTTCCTTATAATGTGGTATTCTTACATATTCTTTCGAGAGAAAACTCTCCTGTGTGTTCTCTTTTGAGGCTACACGCTTAGACATACACCCAACACCAAAGCTTTTCGAGTTACAACGCGTTGTTTAGGAAAAACAAGATAATTTCGCACGATGCGGGATTTCCTTAATACGTGGTTTTCTGACAAATTTTGACCAAAGAAAATTCTCCTGTGGGTTCTCTTTTGAGGCTACACGTTTAGACGTACACGCCACACCAAATCTTTTGGAGTTTCAATGTGTTGTTTAGGAGATACAAGCTAATTTTTTACGATATGTTATTTCTTCTCATAAAGTATTTCCAATAAGTACGTATTTTTCTTTAATCTGCAACACTGTATTTTCTTATAACGTGGTATTCTTACACATTCTTTCGAGTGAAAACTCTCCTGTGTGCTCTCTTTTGAGTCTACACGCTTAAACATACATGCAACACCAAAGCTTTTCGAGTTACAAGGTTTTGTTTAGGAAAAACAAGATAATTTCGCACGATGCGGGATTTCATAAACGTGGTTTTCTGAATATTTGACGAAAGAAAATTCTCCTATGGGTTCTCTCTTGAGGCTACACGTTTAGACGTACACGCCACACAAAGTCTTTTCGAGTTACAACGTGTTGTTTAGGAGATATGAGCTAATTTTGTACGATGCTTTATTTCATCTCGTAAAGTTTAAGGGTTTCCAATACGTACCTATTTGTCTTTACTCTGAAACACTGTATTTCCTTATAATGTGGTATTCTTACATATTCTTTTGAGAGAAAACTCTCCTGTGTGTTCTCTTTTGAGGCTACATGCTGAGACATACACGCAACACCATAGCTTTTCGAGTTAAAACGTGTTGTTTAGGAAAAACAAGATAATTTCGCACGATGCAGGATTTTCTTAATACGTGGTTTTCTGACAAATTTGACCAAAGAAAATTCTCCTGTGGGTTCTCTTTTGAGGCTACACGTTTAGACGTACACGCCACACCAAATCATTTAGAGTTACAACGTGTTGTTTAGGAGATACAAGCTAATTTTGTACGATGCGTTATTTCTTCTCTTAAAGTGTTTCCAATATGTACGTATTTGTCTTTACTCTGCAACACTGTATTTCCTACAACGTGGTATTCTTACATATTCTTTCGAGAGAAAACTCTCCTGTGCATTCGCTTTTGTGGCTACACACTTAGACATACACGCAACACCAAAGCTTTTCGAGTTACAACTTGTTGTTTAGGAAAAACAAGATAATTTCGCAGGATGCGGGATTTCGTTAAAACGTGATTTTGTGACAAATTTTGAAGAAAGAAAATTCTCCTATTGGTTCTCTTTTGAGGCTACACGTTTAGAAGTACACACCACATGAAGTCCTTTCGAGTTACCACGTGTTGTTTAGGAGATACAAGCTAATTTTTTACGATGCATTATTTCTTCTTGTAAAGTGTTTCCAACAAGTATGTATTTGTCTTTACTCTGCAACACTGTATTTCCTTATAACGTTGTATTCTTACATGTTCTTTCTAGAGAAAACTCTCCTGTGCATACTCTTTAGAGGCTACACGCTTAGACATACACGCAACAACAAAGCTTTTCGAGTTACAACGTGTTTTTAAGGAAAAACAAGATAATTTTCACGATGCGGGATTTACTTAAAACGTGGTTTTCTGAAAAATTTTGAAGAAAGAAAGTTATCCTGTGGGTTCTCTTTTGAGGCTACACGTGTAGACGTACGAGCCACACCAAATCTTTTCGAGTTACAACGTGTTGTTTAGGAGATACAAGCTAATTTTGTACGATGCATTATTTCTTCTCTTAAAGTGTTTCCAATGGTATGTAATTGTCTTTTCTGTGCAACACTGTATTTCCTTATAACGTGGTATTCTTACATATTCGTTCAAGAGAAAACTCTCCTGTGCGTTCTCTATTGAGGCTACACGCTTAGACATACACGCAACACCAAAGCTTTTCGAGTTACAATGTGTTGTTTAGGAAAAACTAGAAAATTTCGCACGAAGCGAGATTTCCATACAACGTGTTTTCTGACAAATTTTGATGAAAGAAAATTCTCCTATGGGTTCTCTTTTGAGGCTACACATTTAGACGTACACGCCACACCAAGTTTTTTCGAGTTACCACGTGTTGTTTAGGAGATACAAGCTAATTTTTTACAATGCGTTATTTCTTCTCATAAAGTGTTTCCAACAAGTATGTTTTTGTCTTTACTCTGCAACACTGTATTCCTTATAACGTTGTATTCTTACATGTTCTTTCGAGAGAAAACACTCCTGTGTGTACTCTTTAGAGGCTACACGCTTAGACATACTCGCAACACCAAAGCTTTTCGAGTTACAACGTGTTGTTTAGGAAAAACAAGATAATTTTGCACGATGCGGGATTTCCTTAAAACGTGGTTTTCTGACAAATTTTGACGAAAGAAAATTCTCCTGTGGGTTCTCTTTTGAGGCTACACGTGTAGACATACGGGCCACACCAAATCTTTTCGAGTTACAACGTGTTGTTTAGGAGATACAAGCTAATTTTGAACGATGCGTTATTTCTTCTCATAAAGTGTTTCCAATATGTACGTATTTGTCTTTACTCTGCAACACTGTATTTCCTTATAACGTGGTATTCTTACATATTCGTTCGATAGAAAACTCTCCTGCGCATTCCCTTTAGAGGCTACACACTTAAACATACATGAAACACCAAAGCTTTTCGAGTTACAACTTGTTGTTTAGGAAAAACAAGATAATTTCGCAGGATGCGGGATTTCCTTATAACGTGGTTTTCTGACAAATTTTGAAGAAAGAAAATTCTCCTGTGGGGTCTCTTTTGAGGCTACACTTTTAGACGTACACGCCAAACCAAATCTTTTCGAGTTACCACTTGTTGTTTAGGAGATACAAGCTTATATTTTATGATGCGTCATTTCTTCTCGTAAAGTGTTTCCAATATTTATGTTTTTGTCTTTACTCTGCAACACTGTATTTCCTTATAACGTTGTAGTCTTACATGTTCCTTTGAGAGAAAACTCTCCTGTGCATTCTCTTTTGAGGCTACACGCTTAGATATACACGCAACACCAAAGCTTTTCGAGTTACAACGTGTTGTTTAGGAAAAACAAGATAATTTTGCACGATGCGGAATTTCCTTAAAACGTGGTTATCTAATTTTGATGAAAGAAAATTCTCCTGTTGGTTCTCTTTTGAGGCTACACGTTTAGACGGACACGCCAAACCAAATCTTTTCGAGTTACCACGTGTTGTTAGGAGATACAAGGTAACTTTGTATGATGTATTATTTCTTCTCGTAAAGTTTTTCCAATATGTACTTATTTGTCTTTACTCTGCAAAATTGTATTTCCTAATAACGTGGTATTCTTACATATTCTCTCGAGAGAAAACTATCCTGTGCCTTCTCTTTTGAGGCTCCACGCTTAGACATACACGCAACACTAAACTTTTCGAGTAACAATATGTTGTTTAGGAAAAAGAAGATGGTTTCACACGAAGCGGGATTTCCTTAAAACTTGGTTCTGTGAAAAATTTTGATGAAAGAAAATTCTCCTGTGGGATCTCCTTTGAGGCTACACGTTTAGACGTACAGGCCACACCAAATCTTTTCGAGTTACAACTTGTTGTTTAGGAGATACAAGCTAATTTTGTACTACGCGTTAATTCTTCTTGTAAAGTGTTTCCAATACGTATGTGTTTGTCTTTACTCTGCAACATTGTATTTCCTTATAACGTGGCATTCTTACATATTCTTTCGAGAGAAAACTCTCCTGTGCTTTCTCTTTTGAGGCTACACGCTTAGACATACACGCAACACCAGAGCTTTTCGAGTTACAACGTGTTGTTTTGGAAAAACTAGATAATTTCGCACAATGCGAGATTTCCTTAAAACGTGGTTTCTGACAAATTTTGATGAAAGAAAATTCTCCTGTGGGATCTCTTTTGAGGCTACACGTTTAGACGTACAGGCCACACCAAATCTTTTCGAGTAACAACGTGTTGTTTAGGAGATTCAAGCTAATTTTTTACGATGCGTTAATTCTTCTAGTAAAGTGTTTCCAATATGTACGTATTTGTCTTTACTCTGCAACACTGTATTCCCTTATAACGGGGTATTCTTACATATTCTTTCGAGAGAAAACTCTCCTGTGCATTCCCTTTTGAGGCTACACACTTAGACATACACGTAACACCAAAGCTTTTCGAGTTACAACTTGTTGTTTAGGAAAAACAAGATAATTTCGCAGGATGCGGGATTTCGTTAAAACGTGGTTTTCTGACAAATTTTGAAGAAAGAAAATTCTCCAGTGGGTTCTCTTTTGAGGCTACACTTTTAGACGTACACGCCAAACCAAATGTTTTCGAGTTTCCACTTTTTGTTTAGGACATACAAGCTAATATTTTATGATGCGTAATTTCTTCTTGTAAAGTGTTTCCAATAAGTACGTATTTGTCTTTACTCTGCAACACTGTATTTCCTTATAACGTTGTATTCTTACATGATCTTTCGAGAGAAAACTCTCCTGTGCATTCTCTTTTGAGGCTACACGCTGAGACATACACGCAACACCAAAGCTTTTCGAGTTACAAGGTGTTGTTTAGGAATAACAAGATAATTTCGCACGATGCGGGATTTCCTTAAAACGTGGTTTTCTGAAAATTTTGACGAAAGAAAATTCTCCTTTGTGTTCTCTTTTGAGGCTACACGTTTAGACGTACACGCCAAACCAAATCTTTTCGAGTTACCACGTGTTGTTTAGGAGATACAAGCTAATTTTGTACGATGCGTTATGATGCTTTATTTCTTCTCCTAAAGTGTTTCCAATATGTACTTATTTGCCTTTACTCTGCAAAATTGTATTTCTTTATAACGTGGTATTCTTACATATTCTTTCGAGAGAAAACTCTCCTGTACCTTTGCTTTTGAGGCTCCACGCTTAGACATACACGCAACACCAAAGCTTTTTGAGTTACAACATGTTGTTTAGGAAAAAGAAGATGATTTCGCACGATGCGGGATTTCCTTAAAACGTGGTTTTCTGAAAATTTTTAACGAAAGAAAATTGTCCTGTGGGTTCTCTTTTGAGGCAACACGTTTAGACGTACACGCCACATCGAATTTTTTTGAGTTACAACGTGTTGTTTAGGAGATACAAGTTAATTTTTTACGATGCGTTATTTCTTCTCGTAAAGTGTTTCCAATATGTACGTATCTGTCTTTACTCTGCAACACTCTATTTCCTTATAACGTGGTATTCTTACATATTCTTTCTAGAAAAAAATCTCCTTTACATTCTCTTTTGAAGCTACACGCTTAGACATACACACAACACCAAAGTTTTTCGAGTTACAACGTGTTGTTTAGGAAAAACAAGATAATTTTGCATGATGAGGGATTTCCTTATATCGTGGTTTTCTGACAAATTTTGAAGAAAGAAAATTCTCCTGTGGGGTCTCTTTTGAGGCTACACTTTTAGACGTACACGCCAAACCAAATCTTTTCGAGTTACCACTTGTTGTTTAGGAGATACAAGCTTATATTTTATGATGTGTCATTTCTTCTCGTAAAGTGTTTCCAATATGTACGTATTTGTCTTTACTCTCCAACACTGTATTTCCTTATAACGTTGTATTCTTACATGTTCTTTCGAGAGAAAACTCTCCTGTGCATTCTCTTTTGAGGCTACACGCTGAGACATACATGCAACACCAAAGCTTTTCGTGTTACAAGTTGTTTAGGAAAAACAAGATAATTTCGCACGATGGGGGATTTCCTTAAAACGTGGTTTTCTGACAAATTTTGACGAAAGAAAATTCTCCTTTGTGTTCTCTTTTGCGGCTACACGTTTAGACGTACACGCCAAACCAAACCTTTTCGAGTTACCACGTGTTGTTTAGGAGATACAAGCTAATTTTGTATGATGCGTTATTTCTTCTCCTAATGTGTTTCCAATATGTACTTATTTGCCTTTACTCGGCAAAATTGTATTTCTTTATAACGTCTATTCTTACATATTCTTTCGAGAGAAAACTCTCCTGTGCCTTCGCTTTTGAGGCTCCACGCTTAGACATACACGCAACACCAAAGTTTTTTGAGTTACAACATGTTGTTTAGGAAAAAGAAGATGATTTCGCACGATGCTGGATTTCCTTAAAACGTGGTTTTCTGAAAAATTTAACGAAAGAAAATTGTCCTGTGGGTTCTCTTTTGAGGCTACACGTTTAGACGTACACGCCACACCAAATCTTTTCGAGTTACAATGTGTTGTTTAGGAAAAACAAGTTAATTTTTTACGATGCGTTATTTCTTCTCGTAGAGAGTTTCCAATATGTACGTATTTGTCTTTACTCTGCAACAATGTATTTCCTTATAACGTGGTATTCTTAAATATTCTTTCGAGAAAAAACTCTCCTTTACATTCTCTTTTGAGGCTACACGCTTAGACATACACACAACACCAAAGCTTTTCGAGTTACAACTTGTTGTTTAGGAAAAACAAGATAATTTTGCACGATGAGGGATTTCCTTAAAACGTGGTTTTCTCACATATTTTGACGAAAGAAAATTCTCCTGTGGGTTCTCTTTTGAGGCTACATGTTTAGCTGTACACGCCACACCAAATCCTTTCGAGTTACAACCGGTTGTTTAGGAGATACGAGCTAATTTTGTATGATGCATTAGTTCTTCTCGTAAAGTGTTTCCAATACATATGTATTTGTCTTTACTCTGCAACACTGTATTTCATTATAATGTGATATTTTTACATATTCTTTTGAGGGAAAACTCTCCTGTGTGTTCTCTTTTGAGGCTACAAGCTTAGACATACACCCAACTCCAAAGCTTTTCGAGTTACAACATGTTGTTCAGGAAAAAGAAGATGATTTGGCACGATGCGGGATTTCCTTAAAACGTGGTTTTCTGAAAAATTTTGACGAAAGAAAATTCTCCTGTGGGTTCTCTTTTGAGGCTACACGTTGAGACGTACACGTCACACCAAAACTTTTCGAGTTACAATGAGTTGTTTAGGAGACACAAGCTAATTTTGTATGATGCGATATTTCTTCTTTTAAAGTGTTTCCAATATGTACGTATTTGTCTTTACTCTGCAACACTGTATTTCCTTATAACGTGGTATTCTTACATATTCTTTCGAGAGAAAACTCTCCTGTGCATTCCCTTTTGTGGCTACACACTTAGTCATACACGCAACACCAAAGCTTTTCGAGTTACAACTTGTTGTTTAGGAAAAACAAGATAATTTCGCAGGATGCGGGATTTCGTTAAAACGTGATTTTCTGAAAAATTTGGAAGAAAGAAAATTCTCCTATGGGTTCTCTTTTCAGGCTACACGTTTAGACGTACACGCCACACCAAGTCCTTTCGAGTTACCACGTGTTGTTTAGGAGATACAAGCTAATTTTTTACAATGCGTTATTTCTTCTCGTAAAGTGTTTCCATCAAGTATGTATTTGTCTTTACTCTGCAACACTGTATTCCCTTATAACGTTGTATTCTTACATGTTCTTTCGCGAGAAAACTCTCCTGTGCATACTCTTTAGAGGCTACACGCTTAAACATACACGCAACACCAAAGATTTTCGAGTTACAATGTGTTGTTTAGGAAAAGCAAGATAATTTCGCACGATGCGAGATTTCCATAAAACGTGGTTTTCTGAAAAATTTTGACAAAAGAAAGTTTTCCTGTGGGTTCTCTTTTGAGGCTACACGTGTAGAAGTACGAGCCACAACAAATCTTTTCGAGTTCCAATTGTTGTTTAGGAGATACAAGATAATTTTGTACGATGTGTTATTTCCTCTCTTAAAGTGTTTCCAATACGTACGTATTTGTCTTTATTCTGCAACACTGTATTTTCTCATAACATGGTATTCTTACAAATTCTTTCGAGAGAAAACTCTCCTGTGCATTCTCTTTTGAGGCTACAAGCTTAGACATACACCCAACTCCAAAGCTTTTCGAGTTACAACATGTTGTTCAGGAAAAAGAAGATGATTTGGCACGATGCAGGATTTCCTTAAAACGTGGTTTTCTGAAAAATTTTGACGAAAGAAAATTCTCCTGTGGGTTCTCTTTTGAGGCTACACGTTGAGACGTACACGTCACACCAAAACTTTTCGAGTTACAACGAGTTGTTTAGGAGACACAAGCTAATTTTGTATGATGCGATATTTCTTCTTTTAAAGTGTTTCCAATATGTACGTATTTGTCTTTACTCTGCAACACTGTATTTCCTTATAACGTGGTATTCTTACATATTCTTTCGAGAGAAAACTCTCCTGTGCATTCCCTTTTGTGGCTACACACTTAGTCATACACGCAACACCAAAGCTTTTCGAGTTACAACTTGTTGTTTAGGAAAAACAAGATAATTTCGCAGGATGCGGGATTTCGTTAAAACGTGATTTTCTGAAAAATTTTGAAGAAAGAAAATTCTCCTATGGGTTCTCTTTTCAGGCTACACGTTTAGACGTACACGCCACACCAAGTCCTTTCGAGTTACCACGTGTTGTTTAGGAGATACAAGCTAATTTTTTACAATGCGTTATTTCTTCTCGTAAAGTGTTTCCATCAAGTATGTATTTGTCTTTACTCTGCAACACTGTATTCCCTTATAACGTTGTATTCTTACATGTTCTTTCGAGAGAAAACTCTCCTTTGCGTACTCTTTAGAGGCTACACGCTTAAACATACACGCAACGCCAAAGATTTTCGAGTTACAATGTGTTGTTTAGGAAAAGCAAGATAATTTCGCACGATGCGAGATTTCCATAAAACGTGGTTTTCTGAAAAATTTTGACAAAAGAAAGTTTTCCTGTGGGTTCTCTTTTGAGGCTACACGTGTAGAAGTACGAGCCACAACAAATCTTTTCGAGTTCCAATTGTTGTTTAGGAGATACAAGATAATTTTGTACGATGTGTTATTTCCTCTCTTAAAGTGTTTCCAATACGTACGTATTTGTCTTTATTCTGCAACACTGTATTTTCTCATAACATGGTATTCTTACAAATTCTTTCGAGAGAAAACTCTCCTGTGCATTCTCTTTTGAGGCTACAAGCTTAGACATACACCCAACTCCAAAGCTTTTCGAGTTACAACATGTTGTTCAGGAAAAAGAAGATGATTTGTCACGATGCGGGATTTCCTTAAAACGTGGTTTTCTGAAAAATTTTGACGAAAGAAAATTCTCCTGTGGGTTCTCTTTTGAGGCTACACGTTGAGACGTACACGTCACACCAAAACTTTTCGAGTTACAACGAGTTGTTTAGGAGACACAAGCTAATTTTGTATGATGCGATATTTCTTCTTTTAAAGTGTTTCCAATATGTACGTATTTGTCTTTACTCTGCAACACTGTATTTCCTTATAACGTGGTATTCTTACATATTCTTTCGAGAGAAAACTCTCCTGTGCATTCCCTTTTGTGGCTACACACTTAGTCATACACGCAACACCAAAGCTTTTCGAGTTACAACTTGTTGTTTAGGAAAAACAAGATAATTTCGCAGGATGCGGGATTTCGTTAAAACGTGATTTTCTGAAAAATTTTGAAGAAAGAAAATTCTCCTATGGGTTCTCTTTTCAGGCTACACGTTTAGACGTACACGCCACACCAAGTCCTTTCGAGTTACCACGTGTTGTTTAGGAGATACAAGCTAATTTTTTACAATGCGTTATTTCTTCTCGTAAAGTGTTTCCATCAAGTATGTATTTGTCTTTACTCTGCAACACTGTATTCCCTTATAACGTTGTATTCTTACATGTTCTTTCGAGAGAAAACTCTCCTGTGCGTACTCTTTAGAGGCTACACGCTTAAACATACACGCAACGCCAAAGATTTTCGAGTTACAATGTGTTGTTTAGGAAAAGCAAGATAATTTCGCACGATGCGAGATTTCCATAAAACGTGGTTTTCTGAAAAATTTTGACAAAAGAAAGTTTTCCTGTGGGTTCTCTTTTGAGGCTACACGTGTAGAAGTACGAGCCACAACAAATCTTTTCGAGTTCCAATTGTTGTTTAGGAGATACAAGATAATTTTGTACGATGTGTTATTTCCTCTCTTAAAGTGTTTCCAATACGTACGTATTTGTCTTTATTCTGCAACACTGTATTTTCTCATAACATGGTATTCTTACAAATTCTTTCGAGAGAAAACTCTCCTGTGCATTCTCTTTTGAGGCTACAAGCTTAGACATACACCCAACTCCAAAGCTTTTCGAGTTACAACATGTTGTTCAGGAAAAAGAAGATGATTTGTCACGATGCGGGATTTCCTTAAAATGTGGTTTTCTGAAAAATTTTGACGAAAGAAAATTCTCCTGTGGGTTCTCTTTTGAGGCTACACGTTGAGACGTACACGTCACACCAAAACTTTTCGAGTTACAACGAGTTGTTTAGGAGACACAAGCTAATTTTGTATGATGCGATATTTCTTCTTTTAAAGTGTTTCCAATATGTACGTATTTGTCTTTACTCTGCAACACTGTATTTCCTTATAACGTGGTATTCTTACATATTCTTTCGAGAGAAAACTCTCCTGTGCATTCCCTTTTGTGGCTACACACTTAGTCATACACGCAACACCAAAGCTTTTCGAGTTACAACTTGTTGTTTAGGAAAAACAAGATAATTTCGCAGGATGCGGGATTTCGTTAAAACGTGATTTTCTGAAAAATTTGGAAGAAAGAAAATTCTCCTATGGGTTCTCTTTTCAGGCTACACGTTTAGACGTACACGCCACACCAAGTCCTTTCGAGTTACCACGTGTTGTTTAGGAGATACAAGCTAATTTTTTACAATGCGTTATTTCTTCTCGTAAAGTGTTTCCATCAAGTATGTATTTGTCTTTACTCTGCAACACTGTATTCCCTTATAACGTTGTATTCTTACATGTTCTTTCGAGAGAAAACTCTCCTGTGCGTACTCTTTAGAGGCTACACGCTTAAGCATACACGCAACGCCAAAGATTTTCGAGTTACAATGTGTTGTTTAGGAAAAGCAAGATAATTTCGCACGATGCGAGATTTCCATAAAACGTGGTTTTCTGAAAAATTTTGACAAAAGAAAGTTTTCCTGTGGGTTCTCTTTTGAGGCTACACGTGTAGAAGTACGAGCCACAACAAATCTTTTCGAGTTCCAATTGTTGTTTAGGAGATACAAGATAATTTTGTACGATGTGTTATTTCCTCTCTTAAAGTGTTTCCAATACGTACGTATTTGTCTTTATTCTGCAACACTGTATTTTCTCATAACATGGTATTCTTACAAATTCTTTCGAGAGAAAACTCTCCTGTGCATTCTCTTTTGAGGCTACAAGCTTAGACATACACCCAACTCCAAAGCTTTTCGAGTTACAACATGTTGTTCAGGAAAAAGAAGATGATTTGTCACGATGCGGGATTTCCTTAAAACGTGGTTTTCTGAAAAATTTTGACGAAAGAAAATTCTCCTGTGGGTTCTCTTTTGAGGCTACACGTTGAGACGTACACGTCACACCAAAACTTTTCGAGTTACAACGAGTTGTTTAGGAGACACAAGCTAATTTTGTATGATGCGATATTTCTTCTTTTAAAGTGTTTCCAATATGTACGTATTTGTCTTTACTCTGCAACACTGTATTTCCTTATAACGTGGTATTCTTACATATTCTTTCGAGAGAAAACTCTCCTGTGCATTCCCTTTTGTGGCTACACACTTAGTCATACACGCAACACCAAAGCTTTTCGAGTTACAACTTGTTGTTTAGGAAAAACAAGATAATTTCGCAGGATGCGGGATTTCGTTAAAACGTGATTTTCTGAAAAATTTTGAAGAAAGAAAATTCTCCTATGGGTTCTCTTTTCAGGCTACACGTTTAGACGTACACGCCACACCAAGTCCTTTCGAGTTACCACGTGTTGTTTAGGAGATACAAGCTAATTTTTTACAATGCGTTATTTCTTCTCGTAAAGTGTTTCCATCAAGTATGTATTTGTCTTTACTCTGCAACACTGTATTCCCTTATAACGTTGTATTCTTACATGTTCTTTCGAGAGAAAACTCTCCTGTGCGTACTCTTTAGAGGCTACACGCTTAAACATACACGCAACGCCAAAGATTTTCGAGTTACAATGTGTTGTTTAGGAAAAGCAAGATAATTTCGCACGATGCGAGATTTCCATAAAACGTGGTTTTCTGAAAAATTTTGACAAAAGAAAGTTTTCCTGTGGGTTCTCTTTTGAGGCTACACGTGTAGAAGTACGAGCCACAACAAATCTTTTCGAGTTCCAATTGTTGTTTAGGAGATACAAGATAATTTTGTACGATGTGTTATTTCCTCTCTTAAAGTGTTTCCAATACGTACGTATTTGTCTTTATTCTGCAACACTGTATTTTCTCATAACATGGTATTCTTACAAATTCTTTCGAGAGAAAACTCTCCTGTGCATTCTCTTTTGAGGCTACAAGCTTAGACATACACCCAACTCCAAAGCTTTTCGAGTTACAACATGTTGTTTAGGAAAAAGAAGATGATTTGTCACGATGCGGGATTTCCTTAAAACGTGGTTTTCTGAAAAATTTTGACGAAAGAAAATTCTCCTGTGGGTTCTCTTTTGAGGCTACACGTTGAGACGTACACGTCACACCAAAACTTTTCGAGTTACAACGAGTTGTTTAGGAGACACAAGCTAATTTTGTATGATGCGATATTTCTTCTTTTAAAGTGTTTCCAATATGTACGTATTTGTCTTTACTCTGCAACACTGTATTTCCTTATAACGTGGTATTCTTACATATTCTTTCTAGAGAAAACTCTCCTGTGCATTCCCTTTTGTGGCTACACACTTAGTCATACACGCAACACCAAAGCTTTTCGAGTTACAACTTGTTGTTTAGGAAAAACAAGATAATTTCGCAGGATGCGGGATTTCGTTAAAACGTGATTTTCTGAAAAATTTGGAAGAAAGAAAATTCTCCTATGGGTTCTCTTTTCAGGCTACACGTTTAGACGTACACGCCACACCAAGTCCTTTCGAGTTACCACGTGTTGTTTAGGAGATACAAGCTAATTTTTTACAATGCGTTATTTCTTCTCGTAAAGTGTTTCCATCAAGTATGTATTTGTCTTTACTCTGCAACACTGTATTCCCTTATAACGTTGTATTCTTACATGTTCTTTCGAGAGAAAACTCTCCTGTGCGTACTCTTTAGAGGCTACACGCTTAAACATACACGCAACGCCAAAGATTTTCGAGTTACAATGTGTTGTTTAGGAAAAGCAAGATAATTTCGCACGATGCGAGATTTCCATAAAACGTGGTTTTCTGAAAAATTTTGACAAAAGAAAGTTTTCCTGTGGGTTCTCTTTTGAGGCTACACGTGTAGAAGTACGAGCCACAACAAATCTTTTCGAGTTCCAATTGTTGTTTAGGAGATACAAGATAATTTTGTACGATGTGTTATTTCCTCTCTTAAAGTGTTTCCAATACGTACGTATTTGTCTTTATTCTGCAACACTGTATTTTCTCATAACATGGTATTCTTACAAATTCTTTCGAGAGAAAACTCTCCTGTGCATTCTCTTTTGAGGCTACAAGCTTAGACATACACCCAACTCCAAAGCTTTTCGAGTTACAACATGTTGTTCAGGAAAAAGAAGATGATTTGTCACGATGCGGGATTTCCTTAAAACGTGGTTTTCTGAAAAATTTTGACGAAAGAAAATTCTCCTGTGGGTTCTCTTTTGAGGCTACACGTTGAGACGTACACGTCACACCAAAACTTTTCGAGTTACAACGAGTTGTTTAGGAGACACAAGCTAATTTTGTATGATGCGATATTTCTTCTTTTAAAGTGTTTCCAATATGTACGTATTTGTCTTTACTCTGCAACACTGTATTTCCTTATAACGTGGTATTCTTACATATTCTTTCGAGAGAAAACTCTCCTGTGCATTCCCTTTTGTGGCTACACACTTAGTCATACACGCAACACCAAAGCTTTTCGAGTTACAACTTGTTGTTTAGGAAAAACAAGATAATTTCGCAGGATGCGGGATTTCGTTAAAACGTGATTTTCTGAAAAATTTTGAAGAAAGAAAATTCTCCTATGGGTTCTCTTTTCAGGCTACACGTTTAGACGTACACGCCACACCAAGTCCTTTCGAGTTACCACGTGTTGTTTAGGAGATACAAGCTAATTTTTTACAATGCGTTATTTCTTCTCGTAAAGTGTTTCCATCAAGTATGTATTTGTCTTTACTCAGCAACACTGTATTCCCTTATAACGTTGTATTCTTACATGTTCTTTCGAGAGAAAACTCTCCTGTGCGTACTCTTTAGAGGCTACACGCTTAATCATACACGCAACGCCAAAGATTTTCGAGTTACAATGTGTTGTTTAGGAAAAGCAAGATAATTTCGCACGATGCGAGATTTCCATAAAACGTGGTTTTCTGAAAAATTTTGACAAAAGAAAGTTTTCCTGTGGGTTCTCTTTTGAGGCTACACGTGTAGAAGTACGAGCCACAACAAATCTTTTCGAGTTCCAATTGTTGTTTAGGAGATACAAGATAATTTTGTACGATGTGTTATTTCCTCTCTTAAAGTGTTTCCAATACGTACGTATTTGTCTTTATTCTGCAACACTGTATTTTCTCATAACATGGTATTCTTACAAATTCTTTCGAGAGAAAACTCTCCTGTGCATTCTCTTTTGAGGCTACAAGCTTAGACATACACCCAACTCCAAACCTTTTCGAGTTACAACATGTTGTTCAGGAAAAAGAAGATGATTTGTCACGATGCGGGATTTCCTTAAAACGTGGTTTTCTGAAAAATTTTGACGAAAGAAAATTCTCCTGTGGGTTCTCTTTTGAGGCTACACGTTGAGACGTACACGTCACACCAAAACTTTTCGAGTTACAACGAGTTGTTTAGGAGACACAAGCTAATTTTGTATGATGCGATATTTCTTCTTTTAAAGTGTTTCCAATATGTACGTATTTGTCTTTACTCTGCAACACTGTATTTCCTTATAACGTGGTATTCTTACATATTCTTTCGAGAGAAAACTCTCCTGTGCATTCCCTTTTGTGGCTACACACTTAGTCATACACGCAACACCAAAGCTTTTCGAGTTACAACTTGTTGTTTAGGAAAAACAAGATAATTTCGCAGGATGCGGGATTTCGTTAAAACGTGATTTTCTGAAAAATTTGGAAGAAAGAAAATTCTCCTATGGGTTCTCTTTTCAGGCTACACGTTTAGACGTACTCGCCACAACAAGTCCTTTCGAGTTACCACGTGTTGTTTAGGAGATACAAGCTAATTTTTTACAATGCGTTATTTCTTCTCGTAAAGTGTTTCCATCAAGTATGTATTTGTCTTTACTCTGCAACACTGTATTCCCTTATAACGTTGTATTCTTACATGTTCTTTCGAGAGAAAACTCTCCTGTGCGTACTCTTTAGAGGCTACACGCTTAAACATACACGCAACGCCAAAGATTTTCGAGTTACAATGTGTTGTTTAGGAAAAGCAAGATAATTTCGCACGATGCGAGATTTCCATAAAACGTGGTTTTCTGAAAAATTTTGACAAAAGAAAGTTTTCCTGTGGGTTCTCTTTTGAGGCTACACGTGTAGAAGTACGAGCCACAACAAATCTTTTCGAGTTCCAATTGTTGTTTAGGAGATACAAGATAATTTTGTACGATGTGTTATTTCCTCTCTTAAAGTGTTTCCAATACGTACGTATTTGTCTTTATTCTGCAACACTGTATTTTCTCATAACATGGTATTCTTACAAATTCTTTCGAGAGAAAACTCTCCTGTGCATTCTCTTTTGAGGCTACAAGCTTAGACATACACCCAACTCCAAAGCTTTTCGAGTTACAACATGTTGTTCAGGAAAAAGAAGATGATTTGTCACGATGCGGGATTTCCTTAAAACGTGGTTTTCTGAAAAATTTTGACGAAAGAAAATTCTCCTGTGGGTTCTCTTTTGAGGCTACACGTTGAGACGTACACGTCACACCAAATCTTTTCGAGTTACAACGAGTTGTTTAGGAGACACAAGCTAATTTTGTATGATGCGATATTTCTTCTTTTAAAGTGTTTCCAATATGTACGTATTTGTCTTTACTCTGCAACACTGTATTTCCTTATAACGTGGTATTCTTACATATTCTTTCGAGAGAAAACTCTCCTGTGCATTCCCTTTTGTGGCTACACACTTAGTCATACACGCAACACCAAAGCTTTTCGAGTTACAACTTGTTGTTTAGGAAAAACAAGATAATTTCGCAGGATGCGGGATTTCGTTAAAACGTGATTTTCTGAAAAATTTGGAAGAAAGAAAATTCTCCTATGGGTTCTCTTTTCAGGCTACACGTTTAGACGTACACGCCACACCAAGTCCTTTCGAGTTACCACGTGTTGTTTAGGAGATACAAGCTAATTTTTTACAATGCGTTATTTCTTCTCGTAAAGTGTTTCCATCAAGTATGTATTTGTCTTTACTCAGCAACACTGTATTCCCTTATAACGTTGTATTCTTACATGTTCTTTCGAGAGAAAACTCTCCTGTGCGTACTCTTTAGAGGCTACACGCTTAATCATACACGCAACGCCAAAGATTTTCGAGTTACAATGTGTTGTTTAGGAAAAGCAAGATAATTTCGCACGATGCGAGATTTCCATAAAACGTGGTTTTCTGAAAAATTTTGACAAAAGAAAGTTTTCCTGTGGGTTCTCTTTTGAGGCTACACGTGTAGAAGTACGAGCCACAACAAATCTTTTCGAGTTCCAATTGTTGTTTAGGAGATACAAGATAATTTTGTACGATGTGTTATTTCCTCTCTTAAAGTGTTTCCAATACGTACGTATTTGTCTTTATTCTGCAACACTGTATTTTCTCATAACATGGTATTCTTACAAATTCTTTCGAGAGAAAACTCTCCTGTGCATTCTCTTTTGAGGCTACACGCTTAGACATACACCCAACTCCAAAGCTTTTCGAGTTACAACATGTTGTTCAGGAAAAAGAAGATGATTTGTCACGAGAGAAAACTCTCCTGTGCATTGTCTTTAGAGGCAACATGCTCAGACATACACGCAACACCAAAGCTTTTCGAGTTACAACGTGTTGTTTAGGAAAAACAAGATAATTTTGCACGATGCGGGATTTCCTTAAAACGTGGTTCTTTGACAAATTTTGACGAAAAAAAGTTCTGCTGTTGGTTCTCTTTTGAGGCTACAAGTGTAGAAGTACGAGCCACACCAAATATTTTCGAGTTATAACGTGTTGTTTAGGAGATACAAGCAAATTTTGTACGATGCGTTATTTCTTCCCTAAATTGTTTCCAATATGTCGTTATTTATCTTTACTCTGCAACACTGTATTTTCTTATAACGTGGTATTCTTACATATTCTTTCGAGGGAAAACTCTCCTGTGCATGCTCTTTTGAGGCTACACGCTTAGATGAACACGCACGCCAAAGCTTTTCGAGTTACAACGTGTTGTTTAGGAAAAAGAAGATAATTTCGCACGATGCGAGATTTCCATAAAACGTGGTTTTCAGACAAATTTTGACGAAAGAAAGTTCTCCTCTGGGTTCTCTTTTGAGGCTACACGTGTAGAGGTACGAGCCACACCAAATCTTTTCGAGTTACAATGTGTTGTTTAGGAGATACAAGCTAATTTTGTACAATGCGTTATTTCTTCTCTTAAAGTGTTTCCAATACGTACGTAGTTGTCTTTATTCTGCAACACTGTATTTCCTTATAACGTGGTATTCTTACATATTCTTTCGAGAGAAAACTCTCCTGTGCATTCTCTTTTGAGGCTACATGCTTAGACATACACGCAACACCAAAGCTTTTCGAGTTACAACGTGTTGTTTAGGAAAAACAAGATAATTTCGCACGATGCGCTATTTCCTTAAAACGTGGTTTCAGACAAATTTTGATGAAAGAAAATTCTCCTGTGGGTTCTCGTTTGAGGCTACACTTTTAGACGTACATGTCACACCAAATCTTTTCGAGTTACCACGTGTTGTTTAGGAGATACAAGCTCATTTTTTACGATGCATTATTTCTTCTCGTAAAGTGTTTCCAATATGTACTTATTTGTCTTTACTCTGCAAAATTGTATTTCCTTTTAACGTGGTATTCTTACATATTCTTTCAAGAGAACACTCTCCTGTGCCTTCTCTTTTGAGTCTCCACGCTTACACATACACGCAACACCAACGCTTTTCGAGTTACAACATGTTGTTTAGGAAAAAGAAGATGATTTCGCACGATGCGGGATTTCCTTAAAACGTGGTTTTCTGAAAAATTTTGACGAAAGAAAATTCTCCTGTGGGTTCTCTTTTGAGGCTACATGTTTAGATGTACACGCCACACCAAATCTTTTCGAGTTATAACGTGTTGTTTTGGAGATACAAGCTAATTTTGTACGATGCGTTAATTCTTCTCATAAAGTGTTTCCAATACATACGTATTTGTCTTTACTCTGCAACACTGTATTTCCTTATAACGTGGTATTCTTACATATTCTTTCGAGAGAAAAGTATCCTGTGCGTTCCCTTTTGAGGCTGCACACTTAGACATACAGGCAACATCAATGCTTTTAGAGTTACAACGTGTTGTTTATGAAAAACAAGATTATTTCGCACGATGCGGGATTTCCTTAAAACGTGGTTTTCTGACAAATTTTGACGAATGAAAATTCTCCTGTGGGTTCTCTTTTGAGGCTCCACGTTTAGACATACACGCCACACGAAATCCTTTCGAGTTACCACGTGTTGCTTAGGAGATACAAGCTAATTTTCTACGATGCGTTATTTCTTCTCGTAAAGTGTTTCCAGTAATTACGTATTTGTCTTTACTCTGCAACACTGTATTTCCTTATAACGTTGTATTCTTACATGTTATTTCGAGAGAAAACTCTCCTGTGCGTTCTCTTTAGAGGCTACAGGCTTAGACATACACGAAACACCAAAGCTTTTTGAGTTACAACATGTTGTTTATGAAAAACAAATAATTTTGCACGATGCGGGATTTCCTTAAAACGTGGTTTTCTGACAAATTTTGACGAAAGAAAGTTATCCTGTGGTTTCTCTTTTGAGGGTACACGTGTAGACGTACGAGCCACACTAAATCTTTTCGAGTTACAACGTGTTGTTTAGGAGATACAAGCAAATTTTGTAAGATGCGTTATTTCTTCTCCTAAGTGTTTCCAATATGTCCTTATTTGCCTTTACTCTGCAACATTGTATTTCCATATAACGTGGTATTCTTACATATTCTTTCGAGGGAAAACGCTCCTGTGCATTCTCTTTTGAGGCTACACGTTTAGACATACACGCAACGCCAAAGCTTTTCGAGTTACAACGTGTTGTTTAGGAAAAACAAGATAATTTCGCACGATGCGAGATTTCCATAAAACGTGGTTTTCTGAAAAATTTTGATGAAAGAAAGTTCTCCTGTGGGTTCTCTTTTGAGGCTACACTTCTAGAGGTACGAGCCACACTAAATCTTTTCGAGTTACAAAGTGTTCTTTAGGAGATACAAGCTAATTTTGGACGATGCGTTATTTCTTCTCTTAAAGTGTTTCCAATATGTACGTAGTTGTCTTTACTCTGCAACACTGTATTTCCTTATAACATGGTATTCCTACATATTCTTTCAAGAGAAAACTCTCCTGTGCGTTCTCTTTTGAGGCTACAAGCTTAGACATACACGCAACACCAAAGCTTTTCGATTTACAACGTGTTGTTTAGGAAAAACAAGATAATTTCGCACGATGCGAGATTTCCTTTAAACGTGGTTTCTGACAAATTTTGATGAAAGAAAATTCTCCTGTGGGTTCTCTTTTGAGGCTAAACGTTTAGACATACATGTCACACCAAATCTTTTCGAGTTACAACGTGTTGTTTAGGAGATACAAGCTAATTTTTTACGATCCATTCTTCCTTCTCATAAAGTGTTTCCAATATGTACTTATTTGTCTTTACTCTGCAAAATTGTATTTCCTTATAACGTGGTATTCTTACATATTCTTTCGAGAGAAAACTCTCCTGTGCCTTCTCTTTTGAGGCTCCATGCTTACACATACACGCAACACCAAAGCTTTTCAAGTTACAACATGTTGTTTAGGAAAAAGAAGATGATTTCGCACGATGGGGATTTCCTTAACACGTGGTTTTCTGAAAAATTTTGACGAAAGAAAATTCTCCTTTGGATTCTCTTTTGAGGCTACATGTTTAGACGTACACGCCACACCAAATCTGTTCGAGTTACAACGTATTGTTTAGGAGATAAAAGCTAATTTTTTACAATGCGTTAATTCTTCTCATAAAGTGTTTCCAATACATACATATTTGTCTTTACTCTGCAATATTGTATTTCCTTATAACGTGGTATTCTTACATATTCTTTCAATAGAAAACTGTCCTGTGCGTTCTCCTTTGAGGCCACACGTTTAGACATACACGCAACATCAAAGCTTTTCGACTTACAACGTGTTGTTTAGGAAAAACAAGATAATTTCGCACAATGCGAGATTTCCTTAAAACGTGGTTTTCTGACAAATTTTGACGAAAGAAAATTCTCCTGTGGGTTCTCTTTTGAGGCTACACGTTTCAACTTACACGCCACACCAAATCCTTCGAGTTACAACGTGTTGTTTAGGAAATACAAGCTAATTTTTTAAGATGTATTATTCCTTCTCGTAAAGTGTTTCCAATAAGTTAGTATCTGTCTTTACTCTGCAACACTGTATTTCCTTATAACGTGGTATTCTTACATATTCTTTCGAGAGAATACTCTCCTGTGCCTTCTCTTTTGAGGCTACACGCTTAGACATACACGCAACACCAAAGCTTTTCGAGTTACAACGTGTTGTTTAGGAAGAACAAGATAATTTCGCACGATGCGGGATTTCCTTAAAACGTGGTTTTCTGAAAAATTTTGACGAAAGAAAATTCTCCTGTGGGTTCTCTTTTGAGGCTACATGTTTAGATGTACACGCCACAACAAATCCTTTCGAGTTACAACGTTTTGTTTAGGAGATACAAGCTAATTTTGTAAGATGCGTTAATTCTTCTCATAAAGTGTTTCCAATACGTACGAATTTGTCTTTACTCTGCAACACTGTATTTCCTTATAACGTGGTATTCTTACATATTCTTTCGAGGGAAAACTCTCCTGTGCATTCTCTTTCGAGGCTACACGCTTAGACAAACACACAACACCAAAGCTTTTCGAGTTACAACGTGTTGTTTAGGAAAAAACAAGATAATTTCGCATGATGCGAGATTTCCATAAATCGTGGTTTTCTGAAAAATTTTAACGAAAGAATTTCCTCCTGTGGGTTCTCTTTTGAGGCTACACTTGTAGAGGTATGAGCCACACCAAATCTTTTCGAGTTACAAAGTTTTGTTTAGGAGATACAAGCTAATTTTGTACGATGTGTTATTTCTTCTCTTAAAGTGTTTCCAATATGTACGTATTTGTCTTTACTCTGCAACACTGTATTTCCTTATAACGTGGTATTCCTACATTTTCTTTCGAGAGAAAACTCTCCTGTGCGTTCTCTTTTGAGGCTACACGCTTAGACATACACGCAACACCAAAGCTTTTCGATTTACAACGTGTTGTTTATGAAAAACAAGATAATTTCACACGATGCGAGATTTCCTTAAAACGTGGTTTCTGACAAATTTTGATGAAAGAAAATTCTTGGGCCTGGGAGCGGCGGCAGCAGCAGCAGTAGCAGCAGCAGCGGCTCGTCCAGAGGAAGGGCCATCAGCAGTAGAACCAAGCGGACAGGGTCCAGGCAGACCCGGTACCCACGACCACTGGCCATCGCTGGCCAGCCAGGCTGCAAGCAGCGGCGGATTTACGGTGCCTTTCACCACACGGAAGCCACATCAGAACTCTGCCTCCTGCCAGTCAGTTACGTGGGCTCCATATTGGTTCTCGGTCGCCAGAGAAATCAGACTGAGGTACACAAATATAACCCGAGAACAACATCGCGGGGGTCTAAGCCCGACGGGCGTTGGCAGGCACCCAGGCCCTGAGCTGATCGGGGGTCCACCGGGGTGCAAACCCGGCCAGGAGGTTTTTTTCCTCCCGGGCCGGCGTGCGCACCACCACCATTTTGCCTGGGGGAAGCCAGGGAGACCTAGCAGGCAAAACCAAACCGGCTAACAGGCATAGCCCGAGGCGGACATAGCAGGGGTCTCAGACGGTCAGTCCCTGGACTGCCCCCAGGCCCTGGGCTGCTCGGTGGGCCATCTGTGTGCCGACCCGGCCAGGAGGTTGTTTATCCGGGCCAGTTTGCGCACCACCACCATTTTGACTACGGGAAGCCAGAGAGACCTAGCAGGCAAAACCAAACTAGCTAACAGGCATAGCCCGAGGCGGACATAGCAGGGGTCTCAGACGGTCAGGCCCTGGACTGACCCCCAGGCCCTGGGCTGCTCGTTGGGCCATCTGTGTGCTGACCCAGCCAGGAGGTTGTTAGCCCAGCAGACTCTCCCAGCACTCTCAGGGAACTCGCACACGCCACCATCCTAGCCACCTGACACACCCAATTAACACCCACAGCTGAGGGGAACTTTGCACCGACATTGGCCTGCCAGGCTTTTGCCTAGACTCAGGGCCTGAGCAGCTAGGCTAGCCTTGTGTGCACCAACCCGGTTGGGAGTTCTGCTGCCCAGATCAGCCTGGGCGGCAGCACCACATCTCCAAGTCCTGCAAGTGGCTAGCTGGGTTTCCGGGCGGCCAGCTGGGAGAAGTCAGTGTGCTCCAGTGAATCCAGCGGGCCCCAGCAGGAGCCTTCGGGTGCCTGCTTTGGGATCTGAACAGCCTGGGCAGCAGCACCCTGTCTACAAGCAGTGCAGGAGGTAAGCTGTGCACCAGAGGCCAACGGGGAAGGGGCAGCTTGCACTGGTGAGTCCAGCACTGACAAGACAAACTAACACCAGTGAGAACTAGATGGCAAAAGGCAAACGCAGGAACGTCACTAACAGAAATCAAGGCAATATGGCAACATCTGAACCCAATTCTCCTCTACCAACATGTCCTGGATACCCCATCACACCAGTAAAACAAGATTTGGATTTAAAATCACTGGTCATGATGCTGGTACAAGAACACATGAAGGACATACTTAAAGAAATTCAGGAGAAAATGGATCAAAAGTTAGAAGCCCTTGCAAGGGAAACACAAAAATCATTGAAAGAAATCCAGGAGAATACAAAAGCCAACAAGGAGGAAATGCAAAAAACACTTAAAGAAATACAGGAGAACTTTGGTCAACAGGCTGAGGTCATGAAAGACAAAACACAAAAATCTCTTAATGAAATGCAGGAGAACTTTGGTCAACAGGCTGAGCTCATGAAAGAGGAAACACAAAAATCTCTTAAAGAATTACAGGAAAACACAAACATGCAAGTGAAGGAGCTAAGCAAAACCATCCAGGATCAAAAATCAGAAGTAGAAGCAACTAAGAAAACTCAAAGGGAGACAACTTTGGAGATAGAAAGCCTTGGGAAGAAATCAGGGGACAGAGATGCAAATATCAACAACAGAATACACGAGATAGAAGAAAGAATCTCAGATGCTGAAGATTCCATAGAAACCATGGACTCAACAGTTAAAGAAAATGCAAAATGCAAAAAGCTTGTAACCCAAAATATCCAGGAAATCCAGGACACAATGAGAAGACCAAACCTAAGGATTATAGGCATAGATGAGAGTGAAGATTTACAACTTAAAGGGCCAGCAAATATCTTCAATAAAATTATGGAAGAAAACTTCCCTAACCTAAAGAGAGAGATGCCCATGAATATACAAGAAGCCTACAGAACTCCAAACAGACTGGACCAGAAGAGAAATACTTCCCGTCACATAATAATCAAAACACCAAATGTTCTAAACAAAGAAAGAATACTAAAGGCAGTAAGAGAAAAAGGCCAAGTAACATGTAAAGGAAGACCTATCAGAATCACAGCAGACTTTTCACCGGAGACTATGAAGGCTAGAAGGTCCTGGGCAGATCTCATGCAGACTCTAAGAGAACACAAATGCCAACGAAAACAACTATATCCAGCAAAACTCTCAATCACCATAGATGGAGAAACTAAGATATTTCATGACAAAACCAAGTTTACCCAATATCTATCCACAAACCCGGCCCTAAAAAGGATAATAGGAAGACAACACCAATACAAGGAGGGAAACTTCACCCTGGAAAAAGCAAGATAGTAACCTTTCATCAAACCCAAAAGAAGTTAAGCATTAAATTTTAAAAAATAACGTCAAAAATGATAGGAAGTAACAATCACTATTCCTTAATATCTCTTAACATCAATGGACTTAATGCCCCAACAAAAAGACACAGACTAACTGAATGGATACGTAAACAGGACCCTACATTTTGCTGCTTACAGGAAACACACCTCAGGTTCAAAGACAATCACTACCTTAGAGTAAAAGTCTGGAAGACAATTTTACAAGCAAATGGTCTCAGGAAACAAGCTGGAGTAGCCATTTTAATATCAGATAAAATTGACTTTCAACCCAAAGTCATCAAAAGAGACCCTGAGGGACACTTCTTGCTGGTCAAAGGAAAAATACAAAAAGAAGAACTGTCAATCCTGAACATCTATGCCCCAAATGCAAGGGCACTCTCTTTCGTAAAAGAAACTTTATTAAAACTAAAAGCACACATTGCACCTAACACAATAATTGTGGGTGACTTCAACACTGCACTTTCCTCAATGGACCGATCAGGAAAACAGAAACTAAACAGGGACACAATGAAACTAATTGAAGCTTTGGACCAATTAGATTTAACAGATATATATAGAACATTCTATCCTAAAACAAAAGAATATACCTTTTTCTCAGCACCTCATGGTACCTTCTCCAAAATCGACCATATAATTGGTCACAAGACAGACCTCAACAAATATAAGAAGATAGAACTAATACCATGCCTCCTATCTGATCACTATGGAGTAAAAGTGGTCTTCAATAGCAACAGAAACAACAGAAAACCCACATACACGTGGAAACTGAACAATACTCTACTCAATGATACCTTGGTCAAGGAAGAAATAAAGAAAGAAATTAAAGACTTTTTAGAACACAATAAAAATGAAAACACAACATACCCAAATCAATGGGACACAATGAAAGCAGTGCTAAGAGGAAAACTCATAGCCCTGAGTGCCTCCAAAAAGAAAATGGAGAGAGCATACATTACCAGATTAATGACACACCTGAAAGCCCTAGAACAAAAAGAAGCTATTTCACCCAGGAGGAGTAGAAGGCAGGAAATCATCAAACTCAGGGCCGAAATCAATCAAGTAGAAACAAAGAGAACCATACAAAAAATCAACAAAACCAGGAGCTGGTTCTTTGAGAAAATCAACAAGAGAGATAAACCCTTAGCCAGACTGACCAAAGGGCACAGAGAAAGTATCCAAATTAACAAACTTAGAAATGAAAAGGGAGATATAACAACGGAAACTGAGGAAATCCAAAAAATCATCAGATCCTACTACAAGAGCCTGTACTCAACACAACTGGAGAATCTGGAGGAAATGGACAATTTCCTTGACAGATACCAAATACCAAAATTAAATCAGGACCAACTAGACCATCTAAACAGTCCCATAATGCCTAAAGAAATAGAAGGAGTCATAGAAAGTCTTCCAACCAAAAAAAGCACAGGACCAGATGGCTTCAGTGCAGAATTCTACAAGACCTTCAAAGAAGAGTTAACACCAATACTCTTCAAACTATTCCACAAAATAGAAACAGAAGGAACACTACCCAATTCCTTCTGCGAAGCCACAATAACGCTGATACCAAAGCCACAAAAAGATCCAACAAAGAAAGAGAACTTCAGACCAATTTCCCTTATGAACATCGATGCAAAAATACTCAATAAAATTCTTGCTAACCGAATCCAAGAACACATCAAAACGATCATCCACCATGATCAAGTAGGCTTTATCCCGGGAATGCAGGGTTGGTTCAATATACGGAAATCCATCAATACAATCCACTACATAAACAAACTCAAATAACAAAACCACATGGTCATTTCATTGGATGCTGAAAAAGCATTTGACAAAATTCAGCATCCCTTCATGCTTAAAGTCTTGGAGAGAACAGGAATTCAAGGCCCATACCTAAACATAGTAAAAGCAATATACAGCAAACCGGTAGCCAGCATCAAACTAAATGGAGAGAAACTTGAAGCAATCCCACTGAAATCAAGGACCAGACAAGGCTGCCCCCTTTCTCCTTATCTTTTCAATATTGTACTTGAGGTACTAGCTCGGGCAATTCGACAACATAAGGAGGTCAAAGGGATACAAATTGGAAAGGAAGAAGTCAAACTATCATTATTTACAGACGACATGATCGTCTACCTAAGTGACCCAAAGAACTCCACTAGAGAGCTCCTACAGCTGATAAACAACTTCAGCAAAGTGGCAGGTTATAAAATCAACTCAAGCAAATCAGTGGCCTTCCTATACTCAAAGGATAAGCAGGCTGAGAAAGAAATTAGGGAAATGACCCCCTTCACTATAGCCTCAAACAGTATAAAGTATCTTGGGGTGACCCTTACCAAACATGTGAAAGATCTGTATGACAAGAACTTCAAGACTCTGAAGAAGGAAATGGAAGAAGACCTCAAAAAATGGGAAAACCTCCCATGCTCATGGATCGGTAGAACCAATATAGTTAAAATGGCCATTCTGCCTAAAGCACTATACAGATTCAATGCAATACCCATCAAAATCCCAACTCAATTCTTCACAGAGTTAGAAAGAGCAATTATCAAATTCATCTGGAACAACAAAAAACCCAGGATAGCTAAAACTATTCTCAGCACAAAAGAAAATCTGGGGGAATCAGTATCCCTGACCTCAAGCAATACTACAGAGCAATAGTGTTAAAAACTGCATGGTGTTGGTACAGTGACAGACAGGAGGATCAATGGAACAGGATTGAAGATCTAGAAATGAACCCACACACCTATGGCCACTTGATCCTTGACAAAGAGGCTGAAAACATCCAATGGAAAAAAGATAGCCTTTTCAACAAATGGTGCTGGTTCAACTGGAGGTCAGCATGCAGAAGAATGCAAATTGATCCATCCTTGTCTCCTTGTACTAAGCTCAAATCCAAATGGATCAAGGACCTCCACATAAAGCCAGACACTCTGAAGCTAATAGAAAAGAAACTGGGGAAGAACCTTGAGGACATCGGTACAGGGAGAAAGTTTCTGAACAGAACACCAATAGCGTATGCTCTAAGAGCAAGAATTGACAAATGGGACCTCATGAAATTACAAAGTTTCTGTAAGGCAAAGGACACCATCAAGAGGAAAAATCGGCAACCAACAAATTGGGAAAAGATCTTCACCAATCCTACATCATATAGAGGGCTAATATCCAATATATATAAAGAACTCAAGAAGTTAGACTCCAGAAAACCAAACAACCCTATTAAAAAATGGGGTACAGAGTTAAACAAAGAATTCTCACCTGAAGAACTTCGGATGGCGGAGAAGCATCTTAAAAAATGCTCAACTTCATTAGTCATCAGGGAAATGCAAATCAAAACAACCCTAAGATTTCATCTTACACCACTCAGAATGGCTAAGATTAAAAATTCAGGAGACAGCAGGTGTTGGAGAGGGTGTGGAGAAAGAGGAACACTCCTCCACTGCTGGTGGGGTTGCAAATTGGTACAACCACTCTGGAAATCAGTCTGGCGGTTCCTCCGAAAACTGGGCACCTCACTTCCAGAAGATCCTGCTATACCACTCCTGGGCATATACCCAGAAGACTCCCCTCCATGTAATAAGGATACATGTTCTACTATGTTCATAGCAGCCCTATTTATAATTGCCAGATGCTGGAAAGAACCCAGGTATCCCTCAACAGAAGAGTGGATGCAAAAAATGTGGTATATCTACACAATGGAGCACTATTCTGCCATTAGAAACAATGAATTCATGAAATTCTTAGGCAAATGGATGGAGCTAGAGAATATCATACTAAGTGAGGTAACCCAGACTCAAAAGGTGAATCATGGTATGCACTCACTAATAAGTGGATATTAACCTAGAAAACTGGAATACCCAAAACATAATCCACACATCAAATGAGGAACAAGAAGAAAGGAGGAGTGGCCCCTGGTTCTGGAAAGACTCAGTGAAACAGTATTTAGCAAAACCAGAACGGGGAAGTGGGAAGGGGTGGATGGGAGGACAGGGGAAGAGAAGGGGGCTTTCGGGACTTTCGGGGAGTGGGGGGGCTAGAAAAGGGGAAATCATTTGAAATGTAAATAAATTATATCGAATAAAAAAAAGTTAACACTAAAAAAAAATAAGACAAAAAAAAAAGGAGTGGGAGTGGATGGGTTGGTGAGCAGGGAGAAGGGGTTATGGGATAGTGTGTTTTCAGAGGGGAAACCAGGAATGCAGATAATATTTAAAATGTAAATAAAGAAAATATTTAATTTAAAAAAACGTAAAAAAAAAAAGAAAGAAAGAAAATTCTCCTGTGGGTTCTCTTTTGAGGCTACACGTTTAGACGTACACGTCACACCAAATCTTTTCGAGTTACAACATGTTGTTTAGGAGATACAAGCTAATTTTTTACGATGCATTCTTTCTTCTCGTAAAGTGTTTCCAATCTGTACTTATTTGTCTTTAATCTGCAAAATTGTATTTCCTTATAACGTGGGATTCTTACATATTCTTTCGAGAGAAAACTCTCCTGTGCCTTCTCTTTTGAGGCTCCACGCTTACACATACACGCAACACCAAAGCTTTTCGAGTTACAACATGTTGTTTAGGAAAAAGAAGATGATTTCGCACGATGGGGGATTTCCTTAAAACGTGATTTTCTGAAAAATTTGGACGAAAGAAAATTCTCCTGTGGGTTCTCTTTTGAGGCTACATGTTTAGAAGTACACGCCACGCCAAACCTTTTCGAGTTACAACGTGTTGTTTAGGAGATACAAGCTAATTTTGTACGATGCTTTAATTCGTCTCGTAAAGTGTTTCCAAAACGTACGTATTTGTCTTTACTCTGCAACACTGTATTTCCTTATAACATGGTATTCTTACATATTCTTTCGAGAGAAAACTATCCTTTGCATTCCCTTTTGAGGGTACACATTTAGACATACAGGCAACACCAATGCTTTTCGAATTACAACGTGTTGTTTATGAAAAACAAGATAATTTCGCACAATGCGGGATTTCCTTAAACCATTGTGTTCTGACAAATTTTGAGGAAAGAAAATTCTCCTGTGGGTTCTCTTTTGATGCTACACGTTTAGACGTGCACGCCACACCAAATCCTTTCCAGTTACCAAGTGTTTAGGAGATACAAGCTAATTTTGTACTATGTGTTATTTCTTCTCTTAAAGTGTTTCCAATAAGTACGCATTTGTCTTTACTCTGCAACACTCTATTTCCTTATAACATTGTATTCTTACATGTTCTTTCAAGAGAAAACTCTCCTGGGAGTTCTCTTTAGAGGCTACACGCTTAGACATACACGCAACACCAAAGCTTTTCGAGTTACAACGTGTTGTTTAGGAAAAACAAGATAATTTCGCACGATGCGGGATTTCCTTAAAACGTGGTTTTCTGACAAATTTTGACGAAAGAAAATTCTACTGTGTCTTCTCTTTTGAGGCTACAGGTTTAGACGTACACGCCACACTGAATCTTTTCGAGTTACCACGTGTTGTTTAGGAGATACAAGCTAATTTTTTACGATGTGTTATTTCTTCTCGTAAAGTGTTTCCCATACATACGTATTTGTCTTTACTCTGCAACACTGTATTTCCTTATAACGTGGTATTCTTATATATTCTTTCGAGAGAAAACTCTCCTGTCCGTTCTCTTTTGAGGCCACACGTTTAGACATAAACGCAACACCAAAGCTTTTCGAGTTATAACGTGTTGTTTAGGAAAAACAAGATAATTTCGCACAATGCGGGATTTCCTTAAAACGTGGTTTTCTGACAAATATTGACAAAAGAAAATTCTCCTGTGGGTTCTCTTTTGAGGCTACAAGTTTCAAATTACATGCCACACCAAATCCTTCGAGTTACAACGTGTTGTTTAGGAAATACAAGCTAATTTCGTACTATATATTATTCCTTCTCGTAAAGTGTTTCCAATAAGTAAGTATCTGTCTTTACTCTGCAACACTGTATTTCCTTATAACGTGGTATTCTTACATATTCTTTCGAGAGAACACACTACTGTGCCTTCTCTTTTGAGGCTACACGCTTAGACATACTCGTAACACCAAAGCTTTTCGAGTTACAGCGTGTTGTTTAGGAAAAACAAGATGATTTCGCACGATGCAGGACTTCCTTAAAACGTGGTTTTCTGAAAAAAATTTGACGAAAGAAAATTCTCTTGTGGGTTTTCTTTTGAGGCTACACGTTTAGATGTAAACATCACACCAAATCTTTTCGAGTTACAACGTGTTGTTTAGGAGATACAAGCTAATTTCGTACCATGCGTTATTTCTTCTCATTAAGTGTTTCCAATACATAAGTATTTGTCTTTTCTCTGCAACACCGTATCCTTATTACGTGGTATTCTTACATATTCTTTCGAGAGAAAACTCTCCTGTGGGTTCTCTTTTGAGGCTACATGCTTAGACATACAAGTAACACCAAAGCTTTTCGAGTTACAACGTGTTGTTTAGGAAAAACAAGATAATTTCCCACAATGCGGGATTTCCTAAAAACGTGATTTCTGAAAAATTTTGACGAAAGAAAATTCTCCTGTGGGTTCTCTTTTGAGGCTACACATTTAGACGTACACGCCACACCAAATCTTTTCGAGTTACAACCTGTTGTTTAGGAGATACAAGCTAATTTTGAACGATGCGTTATTTCATCTCTAAAAGTGTTTCCAATAAGTACCTATTTGTCTTTAGTCTGCAACGCTGTATTTCCTTAGAACGTGGTATTCTTACATCTTATTTCGAGAGAAAACACTCCTGTACGTTCGCTTTTGAGGATACACGCTTAGACATACACGCAACACCAAAGCTTTTCAAGTTACAACGTGTTGTTTAGGAAAAACAAGATAATTTCACACGATGCAGGATTACCGTAAAACGTGGTTTTCTGACATATTTTGACGAAAGAAAATTCTCCTGTGGGTTCTCTTTTGAGGCTACACATTTAGACGTACATGCCACACCAACTCTTTTCGAGTTACAATGTGTTGTTTAGGAGATACAGCTAATTTTGTACGATGCGTTATTTCTTCTCATAAAGTGTTTCCAATATGTACGTATTTGTCTTTATTCTGCAACACTGTATTTCCTTATAACGTGGTATTCTTAAATATTCTTTCGAGAGAAAACTCTCCTGTGCGTTCTCTTTTGAGGCTACACCCTTAGACATACACGCCACACCAAATCTTTTCGAGTTACAACATGTTGTTTAGGAGATACAAACTAATTTTGAACGATGTTTTATTTCTTCTCGTAAAGTGTTTCCAATACATACGTATTTGTCTTTATTCCGCAATACTGTATTTCCTTATAACGTGGTGTTCTTACATATTCTTTCGAGAGATAACTCTCCTCTGCGTTCTCTTTTGAGACTACACGCTTAGACATACACGTAACACCAAAGCTTTTCGAGTTACAACGTGTTGTTTAGGAAAATCAAGATAATTTCGCACAATGCGGGATTTCCTAAAAACGTGATTTCTGAAACATTTTGAAGAAAGAAAATTCTCCTCTGGGTTCTCTTTTGAGACTACACGTTTAGTCGTACACGCCACACCAAATCGTTTCGAGTTACAACGTGTTGTTAAGGAGATACAAGCTAATTTTGAACGATGCATTATTTCATCTCTAAAAGTGTTTCCAATACGTACGTATTTGTCTTTAGTCTACAACACTGTATTTCCTAGAACGTGGTATTCTTACATCTTCTTTCGAGAGAAAACACTCCTGTGCATTCGCTTTTGAGGCTACATGCTTAGACATACACGCAACACCAAATCTTTTCAAGTTACAACGTGTTGTTTAAGAAAAACAAGATAATTTCACACGATGCGGGATTTCCTTAAAACGTGGTTTTCTGACATATTTTGACGAACAAATATTCTCCTGTGGGTTCTCTTTTGAGGCTACACATTTAGACGTACATGCCACACCAAATCTTTTCGAGTTACAACGTGTTGTTTAGGAGATACAAGCTAATTTTGTATGATGCGTTATTTCTTCTCGTAAAGTGTTTACAATGTGTACATATTTGTCTTTATTCTGCAACACTGTATTTCCTTATAACGTGGTATTCTTACATGTTCTCTCGAGAGAAAACTCTCCTGTGGGTTCTCTTTTGAGGCTACACGTTTAGATGTACACGCCACACCAAATCTTTTTGAGTTACAACGTGTTGTTTAGGAGATACAAGCTAATTTTGAACGATGCATTATTTCTTCGTGTAGCCTCAAAAGAGAACCCACAGGAGAATTTTCTTTCATCAAAATTTGTCAGAAACCACGTTTTAAGGAAATCTCGCATCCTGCGAAATTATCTTGTTTTTCACAAACAAAATGTTGTAACACGAAAAGCTTTGGTGTGGCGTGTATATCTACGCGTGTAGCCTCAAAAGAGAATGCAGAGGAGAGTTTTCTCTCGAAAGAATATGTAAGAATACCACGTTATAAGTAAATACAGTGTTGCAGAGTAAAGATAAATAGGTACAGATTGTAAATACTTTATGAGAAGAATTAATGCATGTTACAAAATTAGCTTGTATCTCCTAAACAACACCTTGTAACTCGAAAGGATTTGGTGTGGCGTGTAGGTCTAAATGCTTAGCCTCATAAGAGAACCCACAGGAGAATTTTCTTTCCTTAAAACTTGTCAGAAACCACGTCTTAAGGAAATCCCGCATCGTACGAATAAAAAAAATAACAATAAAAAAAATTCTAAAGAAAAGCAAATAAATTGTATCAAGCCTAAAAAAAAAAAAGAAAAAGAAAAAAAAAAAGAAAAAAAAAGAAAGAATATGTAAGAATACCACGTTATAACAAATAAAGTGTTGCAGATTAAAGATAAATAGGTACGTATTGTAAATACTTTATGAGAAGAAATAACGCATGGTACAAAATTAGCTTGTATCTCCTAAACAACACCTTGTAACTCGAAAGAATTTGGTGTGGCGTGTACGTGTAAACGTGTAGCCTCATAAGAGAACCCACAGGAGAACTTTCTTACGTCAAAATTTTTCAGAAAACCACGTTTTATGGAAATCTCGCATCCTGAGAAATTATCTTGTTTTTCCTAAACAGCACGTTGTAACTCGAAAAGATTTGGTGTGGCTCGTACGTCTAAACGTGTAGCCTCCAAAGTGAACCCACAGGAGAATTTTCTTTCATCAAAATTTGTCAGAAACCACGTTTTAAGGAAATCTCACATCGTGTGAAATTATCTTGTTTTTCCTAAACAACACGTTGTAACTCGAAAAGCTTTGGTGTTGCGTGTTTGTCTAAGCGTGTAGCCTCAAAAGAGAATGCACAGGAGAGTTTTCTCTCAAAAGAATATGTAAGAATACCACGTTATAAGGAAATACAGTGTTGCAGAGTAAAGACAAATAAGTACGTATTGGAAACACTTTACAAGAAGAAATAATGCATCGTACAAAATTTTTCCTAAACTACATGTTGTAACTTGAATAGCTTTGGTGTTGCCTGTATGTCTAAGTGTGTAGCCACAAAAGGGAACGCACAGGACAGTTTTCTATCGAAAGAATATGTAAGAATACCACGTTATAAGGAAATACAATGTTGCAGAGTAAAGACAAATACGTACGTATTGGAAACACTTTATGAGAAGAATTAACACATTGTAAAATATTAGCTTGTATCTCCTAAACAACACGTTGTAACTCGAACAGATTTGGTGTGGCGTGTACGTCTAAACATGTAGCCTCAAAAGAGAACCCACAGGAGAACTTTCTATTGTCAAATTTTTCAGAAAACCACGTTTATGGAAATCTCGCATCGTGCGAAATTATCTAGTTTTTCCTAAACAACACGTTGTAACTCAAAAAGCTTTGGTGTTGCTTGTATGTCTAAACATGTAGCCTCAAAAGAGAACGCTCAGGAGAGTTTTCCCTCGAAAGAATATGTAAGAATACCACGTTATAAGGAAATACAGTGTTGCAGAGAAAGACAAATACGTACGTATTGGAAACAATTTACGATTAGAAATAACACATCGTACAAAATTAGCCTGTATCTCCTAAACAACACGTGGTAACTCGAAAGGATTTGGTGTGGCGTGCATGTCTAAACGTGTAGCATCATAAGAGAACCCACAGGAGAATTTTCTTTCTTCAAAATTTGTCAGAACACAACGGTTTAAGGAAATCCGAGAACGCACAGGAGAGTTTTCTCTCGAAATAATATGTAAGAATACCACGTTATAAGGAAATACAGTGTTGCAGAGTAGAGGCAAATACATACTTATTGGAAAAACTTAAACTTTACGAGAAGAAATAATGCATCGTAAAAAAATTAGCTTGTATCTCCTAAACAACATGTTGTAACTTAAAAAGATTTGGTGTGGCCTGTACGTCTAAACGTGTAGTCTCAAATGAGAACCCATAGGAGAATTTTCTTTGGTCAAAATTTGTCAGAAAATCACGTATTAAGGAAATCCCTCTTCGTGCGAAATTATCTTGTTTTTCCTAAACAACACGTTGTAACGCGAAAATCTTTGGTATTGCGTGTATGTCTAAGCGTGTAGCCTCAAAAGAGGACGCACAGCAAAGTTTTCTCTCAAAAGAATATGTAAGAATACCACGTTATAAGGAAATACAGTGTTGCAGACTAAAGGCAAATACGTACCTATTGGAAACACCTTACAAGAAGAAATAAAGCATCGTAAAAAATTAGCTTGTATCTCCTAAACAACAGTTTGTAACTCGAAAAGATTTGGTGTGGCATGCACGTCTAAACGTGTAGCCTCAAAAGATAACCCACAGGAGAATTTTTTTTTCGTTAATATTTCTCAGAAAACCATGTTTTAAGGAAATCACTCATCGTGCGAAATTATCTTGCTTTTCCTAAACAACATATTGTAACTCGAAAAGCTTTGATGTTGCGTTTCCAATACATATGTATTTTCCTTTACTCTGCAACACTGTATTTCCTTACAACGTGGTATTCTTACATATTCTTTCGAGAGAAAACTCTCCTGTGCGTTCTCTTTTGGGGCTACACGCTTAGACATACACGCAACACCAAAGCTTTTCGAGTTAAAACGTTTTGTTTAGGAAAAACAAGATAATTTCGCATGATGCGGTATTTCCTTCATACGTGGTTTTCTGACAAATTTTGACCAAAGAAAATTCTCCTATGGTTTCTCTTTTGAGGCTACACGATTAGACGTACACGCCACACCAAATCTTTTTAAGTTACAACGTGTTGTTTAGGAGATACAAGCTAATTTTGTAAGATGCATTATTTCTTCTCGTAAAGTTTTTACAATACGTAAATATTTGTCTTTACTCTGCAACACTGTATTTCCTAATAACGTGGTATTCTTATATATTCTTTCGAGAAAAAAACTCTCCTTTGCCTTCTCTTTTGAGGCTACACGCTTAGACATACACGCAACACCAAAGGTTTTCGCGTTACAACGTGTTGCTTAGGAAAAACAAGATAATTTCGCACGATGGAGGATTTCCTTAAAACGTGGTTTTCTGACAAATTTTGATGAACGAAAATTCTCCTGTGGGTTCTCGTTTGAGGCTACACGTTTAGACGTACACACCACACCAAATCTTTTCGAGTTATAACGTGATGTTTAGGAGATACATACTAATTTTGTACGATGCCTTATTTCTTCTCGTAAAGTTTAAGTGTTTCCAATAAGTACGTATTTGTCTTTACTCTGCAACACTGTATTTCCTTATAACGTGATATTCTTACATATTCTTTCGAGAGAAAACTCTCCTGTGCGTTCTCTTTTGAGGCTACATGCTTTGGCATACACGCAACACCAAAGCTTTTCGAGTTACAATGTGTTGTTTAGGAAAAACAAGATAATTTAGCAAGATGCGGGATTTCCTTAAAACGTGGTTTTCTGACAAATTTTGACGAAAGAAAATACTCCTGTGGGTTCTCTTTGGAGGCTACACATTTAGACGTACACACCACATCAAATCTTTTCGAGTTACATCGTGTTGTTTAGGAGATACAAGCTAATTTTTTTACGAAGCGTTATTTCTTCTCATAAAGTTTAAGTGTTTCCATTACATAAATATTTGCCTTTACTCTGCAACACTGTATTTCCTTATAACGTGGTATTCTTGCATATTCTTTCGAGAGAAAACTCACCTGTGCATTCTCCTTTGAGGCTACGTGCTTAGATATACACACAACACCAAAGCTTTTCGAGTTACAACGTATTATTTAGGAAAAACAACATAATTTCGCACGATGCGGGATTTCCTTAAAACGTGGTTTTCTGACAAATTTTGAAGAAATAAAACTCTCCTGTGGGTACTCTTTTGAGGCTACACGTTTAGACGTACATGCCACACCAAATCTTTTCGAGTTCCAACGTGTTGTTTAGGACATACAAGCTAATTTTGCAAGATGCGTTATTTCTCTCATAAAGTGTTTCCAATACATATGTATTAGTCTTTACTCTGCAACACTGTATTTCCTTGTAATGTGGTATCCTTACATATTCTTTCGAGAGAAAACTCTACTGTGCGTTCTCTTTTGAGGCTACACGCAGGGAAAACTCTCCTGTGCCTTCTCTTTTGAGGCTCCATCCTTACACATACACGCAACACCAAAGCTTTTCGAGTTACAACATGTTGTTTAGGAAAAAGGAGATGATTTTGCACGATGCGGGATTAGCTTAAAACGTGGTTTTCTGAAAAATTTTGACGAAAGAAAATTCTCCTGTGTGTTCTCTTTTGAGGCTACATATTTAGACGTACATGCCACACCAAATCTTTTCGAATTACAACGTGTTGTTTAGGAGATACAAGCTAATTTTGTATGTTTTTCCTAAACAACACGTTGTAACTCGAAAAGCTTTGGTTTTGCGTGTATGTCTAAGCATGTAGCCTCCAAAGAGAACGCACAGGAGAGTTTTCTCTCGAAAGAATATGTAAGAATACCACGTTATAAAGAAATACAGTGTTGCAGAGTAAAGGCAACTACATACATATTGGAGACACTTAAACTTTACGAGAAGAAATAACGCATCGTAAAAATATTAGCTTGTATCTCCTAAACAACACGTTGAAATTCAAGAAGATTTGGTGTGGCGTGTACAACTAAACGTGTAGCCTCAAAAGAGAACCCACAGGAGAATTTTCTTTGGTCAAAATTTGTCAGAAAACCACGTTTTAAGGAAATCCCGCATCGTGGTAAATTATCTTGTTCTTCCTAAACAACACGTTGTAACTCGAAAAGCGTTGGCGTTGCGTATATCTCTAAGCGTGTAGCCTCAAATGAGAACGCACAGGAGAGTTTTCTCTTGAAAGAATATGTAAGAATACCACGTTATAAGGAAATACAGTGTTGCAGAATAAAGACATATACTAACTTATTGGAAAAACTTTAGGAGAAGAAATAACGCATCGTACAAAATTAGCTTGTATCTCCTAAACAACACGTTGTAACTTAAAAAGATTTGGTGTGGCCTGTACGTCTAAACGTGTAGCCTCAAAAGAGAACCCATAGAGGAATTTTCCTTAATCAAAATTTGTCAGGAAACCACTTATTAAGGAAATCCCGCATCGTGCGTAATTATCTTGTTTTTCCTAAACAACGCGTTGTAACTCGGAAAGCTTTGGTGTTGCGTGTCCGTCTAAGTGCGTAGCCTCAAAGGGGAACGCACAGGAGAGTTTTCTCTTGAAAGAATATGTAAGAATACCACGTTATAAGGAAATACAGTGTTGCAGAGTATAGACAAATACGTACTTATTGGAAACACTTTAGGAGAAGAAATAAAGCATCATGCAAAATTAGCTTGTATCTCCTAAACAACACGTTGTAACTGGAAAAGATTTGGTGTGGTGTGTACGTCTAAACGTGTAGCCTCAAAAGAGAACCCACAGGAGAGTTTTCTTTGGTCATAATTTGTCAAAAACCACGTTTTACGGAAATCCCGCATCGTGCGAAAATATCTTGTTTTTCCTAAACAACACGTTGTAACTCGAAAAGCTTTGGTGTTGCGTGTATTTCTAATCGTGTAGCCTCAAATGAGAATGCACAGGAGAGTTTTCTCCCAAAAGAATATGTAGGAATACCACGTTATAAGGAAATACAGTGTTGCAGAGTAAAGACAAATACATACTTATTGGAAACACTTAAACTTTACGAGAAGAAATAACACATAGTACAAAATTAGCTTGTATCTCCTAAACAACACGTTATAACTCGAAAGGATTTGGTGTGGCGTGTACGTCTAAACGTGTACCCTCAAAAGAGAACCCACAGGAGAATTTTATCCTGTGCGTTCTCTTTTGAGGTTACACCCTTAGACATACACGCAACACCAATGCTTTTCGAGTTACGTGTTGTTTAGGAAAAACAAGATAATTTCGCACGATGCGAGATTCCCTTAAAACCTGGTTTCTGACAAATTTTGATGAAAGAAAATTCTCTTGTGGGTTCTCTGTTGAGCCTACACATTTAGACGTACATGTCACAGCAAATCTTTTCGAGTTACAACGTGTTGTTTAGGAGATACAATCTAATTTTGTACGATGTGTTATTTCTTCTTGTAAAGTGTTTCCAATATGTACCTATTTGTCTTTACTCTGCAAAATTGTATTTCCTTATAACGTGGTATTCTTACATAATCTTTCAAGAGAAAACTCTCCTGTGCCTTCTCTTTTGAGGCTACACGCTTACACATACACGCAACACCAAAGCTTTTCGAGTTATGACATGTTGTTTAGGAAAAAGAAGATGATTTCGCACGATGCGGGATTTCCTTGAAACTTGGTTTTCTGAAAATTTTTGACGAAAGAAAATTCTCCTGTGGGGGCTCTTTTGAGGCTACATGTTTAGACGAACATGCCACACCAAATCTTTTCGAGTTACAACGTGTTGTTTCGGAGATACAAGCTAATTTTGTAGGATGCGTTACTTATTCTCGTAAAGTGTTTCTAATACGTACGTATTTGTCTTTACTCTGCAACACTGTATTGCCTTATAACGTTGTATTCTTACATATTCTTTCCAGAGAAAACTGTCTCGTGCTTTCCCTTTTGCAGCTACACACTTAGACAAACAGGCAACACCAAAGATTTTCGAGTTACAACGTGTTGTTTATGAAAAACAAGATAATTTCGCGCGATGCGGGATTTCCTTAAAATGTAGTTTTCTGAAAAATTTTGACCAAAGAAAATTCTTCAGTGGGTTTTCTTTTGAGGCTACATGTTTAGACGTACACGCCACACCAAATACTTTCGAGTTACCACGTGTTATTTAGGAGATACAAGCTAATTTTGTATGATGCATTATTTCTTCTCGTAAAGTGTTTCCAATATGTACGCATTTGTCTTTACTCTAAAACACTTTATTTCCTTATAACGTTGTATTCTTACATATTCTTTCTAGAAAGAACTCTACTGTGTGTTCTCTTTAGAGGCTACACGCTTAGACATACACGCAACGCCAAAGCTTTTCGAGTTACAATGTGTTGTTTAGGAAAAACAAGATAATTTCGCACGATGCGAGATTTCCATAAAACGTGGTTGTCTGAAAAATATTGACGAAAGAAAGTTCTCCTGTGGGTTCTCTTTTGAGGCTACACATGTAGAGGTACGAGCCACACCAAATCTTTTCGAGTTACAATGTGTTGTTTAGGAGATACAAGCTAATTTTGTACGATGCATTATTTCTTCTCTTAAAGTGTTTCCAATAGTATTTGTCTTTACTCTGCAACACTGTATTTCCTTATAACGTGGTATTCTTACATATTCTTTCGAGAGAAAACTCTCCTGTGTGTTCTCTTTTGAGGCTACACGCTTAGACATACATGCAACACCAAAGCTTTTCGAGTTACAACGTGTTGTTTAGGAAAAACAAGATAATTTCCCACGATGCGAGATTTCCTTAAAACGTGGTTTCTGACAAATTTTGATGAAAGAAAATTCTCCTGTGGGTTCTCTTTTGAGGGTACACTTTTAGACGTACATGTCACACCAAATCTTTTCGAGTTACAACGTGTTGTTTAGGAGATACAAGCTAATTTTGTACGATGCGTTATTTCTTCTTGTAAAGTGTTTCCAATATGTACTTATTTGTCTTTACTCTGCAAAATTGTATTTCCGTATAACGTGGTATTCTTACATATTCTTTCGAGAGAAAACTCTCCTGTGCCTTTTCTTTTGAGTCTCCACGCTTACACATACACGCAACACCAATGCTTTTCAAGTTACAACATGTTGTTTAGGAAAAAGAAGATAATTTCACACGATGCGGGATTTCCTTAAAACGTGGTTTTTTGAAAAAATTTGAAGAAAGAAAATTCTCCTGTAGGTTTTCTTTTGAGGCTACACGTTTAGACGTACATGCCACACCAAATCTTTTCGAGTTACAACGTGTTGTTTAGGAGATACAAGCTAATTTTTTACGATGCGTTAATTCTTCTCGTAAAGTGTTTCCAATACATACGTATTTGTCTTTACTCTGCAACATTGTATTTCCTTATAACGTGGTATTCTTACCTATTCTTTCAAGAGAAAACTATCCTGTGCATTCTCTTTTGAGGTTACACACTTAGACATACACGCAACACCAAAGCTTTTTGAGTTATAACGTGTTATTTAGGAAAAACAAGATAATTTCGCACGATGCGAGATTTCCTTAAAACGTGGTTTCTGACAAATTTTGATGAAAGAAAATTCTCTTGTGGGTTCCCTTTTGAGGCTACACGCTTAGACGTACACGTCACACCAAATCTTTTCGAGTTACAACGTGTTGTTTAGGAGATACAAGCTACTTTTTTACGATGCGTTATTTCTTCTTGTAAAGTGATTCCAATATGTACATATTTGTCTTTATTCTGCAAAATTGTATTTCCTTATAACGTGGTATTCTTATATAATCTTTCGAGAGAAAACTCTCCAGTGCCTTCTCTTTTGAGGCTCCACGCTTACACATACACGCAACACCATAGCTTTTCGAGTTACAACATGTTGTTTAGGAAAAAGAAGATGATTTCGCACGATGCGGGATTTCCTTAAAACGTGGTTTTCTGAAAAATTTTGAATAAAGAAAATTCTCCTGTGGGTTCTCTTTTGAGGCTACACGTTTAGACGTACACGCCACACCAAATCCTTTCAAGTTACCACGTGTTGTTTAGGAGATACAAGCTAATTTTGTACGATGCATTATTTCTTCTCGTAAAGTGTTTCCAATACGTACTTATTTGTCTTTAATCTGCAACACTGTATTTCCTTATAACATGGTAATCTTACATATTATTTCGAGGGAAAACTCTCCTGTGCGTTCTCTTTTGAGGGGACACGCTTAAGCAAACATGCATCGCCAAAGCTTTTCGAGTTACAATGTGTTGTTTAGGAAAAACAAGATAATTTAGCACGATGCGAGATTTCCTTAAAACGTGGTTTTCTGACAAATTTTGACGAAAGAAAGTTCTCCTGTAGGTTCTCTTTTGAGGCTAGACGTGTAGACGTACGAGCCACACCAAATATTTTTCAGTTACAACGTGTTGTTTAGGAGACACAAGCAAATATTGTACGATGCGTTATTTCTTCTCGTAAAGTGTTTCCAATACGTACATATTTGTCTTTACTCTGCAACACTGTATTTCCTTACAACGTGGTATTCTTACATATTCTTTCGAGAGAAAACTATCCTGTGCATTCCCTTTTGAGGCTGCACACTTAGACATACAGGCAACACCAAAGCTTTTTGAGTTACAACGTGTTGTTTATAAAAAACAAGATACTTTCGCACAATGCCGGATTTCCTTAAAACATGGTTTTCTGACAAATTTTGACGAAAGGAAATTATTCGGTTGGTTCTCTTTTGAGGCTTCATGTTTCAACGTGCATGTCACACCTAATCCTTTCGAGTTGCCACGTGTTGTTTAGGAAATACAGGCTAATTTTGTACGATGCTTTATTTCTTCTCGTAAAGTGTTTCCAATACGTACGTATTTGTCTTTACTCTGCAACACTGTATTTCCTTATAACGTGGTATTCTTACATATTCTTTCGAGAGAAAACTATCCTGTGCGTTCCCTTTTGAGGCTACACACTTAGACATACAGGCAACACCAAAGCTTTTCAAGTTACAACGTGTTGTTTATGAAAAACAAGATAATTTCGCACGATGCGGGATTTCCTCAAAACTTGGTGTTCTGACAAATTTTGACGAAAGAAAATTCTCCTGTGGGTTCCCTTTTGAGGCTATACGTTTAGACGTACATGCCACACCAAATCTTTTCGAGTTACAACATGTTGTTTAGGAGATACGAGCTCATTTTGTACGATGCTTTATTTCATCCCATAAAGTTTAAGGGTTTCCAATACGTACGTATTTGTCTTTACTCTGCAACACTGTATTTCCTTATAACATGGTATTCGTACATATTCTTTCAAGAGAAAACTCTCCTGTGCATTCTCTTTTGAGGCTACATGCTTAGACATACACGCAACACCAAAGCTTTTCGAGTTAAAACGTGTTGTTTAGGAAAAACAAGATAATTTCGCAGGATGCGGGATTTCCTTAAAACGTGGTTTTTTGACAAATTTTGACTTAAGAAAATTCTCCTGTGGGTTCTCTTTTGAGGCTATACGTTTAGACGTATACGACACACCAAATCCTTTTGAGTTACAACGTGTTGTTTAGGAGATACAAGCTAATTTTGTATGATGCATTATTTCTTCTCGTAAAGTGTTTCCAATGTGTACTCATTTGTCTTTATTCTGAAAAATTGTATTTCCTTATAACGTGGTATTCTTACATATTCTTTCGAGAGAAAACTCTCCTGTGTGTTCTCTTTTGAGGCTACACGCTGAGACATACACGCAACACAAAAGCTTTTCGAATTACAACGTGTTGTTTAAGAAAAACAAGATAATTTCGCACGATGCGGGATTTCCTTAAAACGTGGTTTTCTGAAAATTTTGACGAAAGTAATTCTCCTATCTGTTCTCTTTTGAGGCTACACATTTAGACGTACACGCCACACCAAATCTTTTCGAGTTACAACGTGTTGTTTAGGAGATACGAGCTCATTTTGTACGATGCTTTATTTCATCTCGTAAAGTTTAAGGGTTTCCAATATGTACGTATTTGTCTTTACTCTGCAACACTGTATTTCCTTATAACGTGGTATTCTTACATATTCTTTTGAGAGAAAACTCTCCTGTGTATTCTCTTTTGAGGCTACACGCTGAGACATACACGCAACACCAAAGCTTTTCGAGTTACAACGTGTTGTTTAGGAAAAACAAGATAATTTCGCATGATGCAGGATTTCCTTAATACGTGGTTTTCTGACAAATTTGACCAAAGAAAATTCTCCTGTGGGTTCTCTTTTTGAGGCTACACGTTTAGACGTACACGCCACACCAAATCTTTCGAGTTACAACGTGTATTTTAGGAGATACAGCTAATTTTGTATGATGCGTTATTTCTTCTCGTAAAGTGTTTCCAATACGTATGTATTTGTCTTTATTCTGCAACACTGTATTTCCTTATAACCTGGTACTCTTACATATTCTTTCGAGTGAAAACTCTCCTGTGCGGTCTCTTTTGAGGCTACACACTGAGACATACACGCAACACCAAAGCTTTTCGAGTTACAACGTGTTGTTTAGGAAAAACAAGATAATTTCGCAGGATGCGGGATTTCTTTAAAACGTGGTTTTCTGACAAATTTTGACGAAAGAAAATTCTCCAGTGGGTTCTCTTTTGAGGCTAAACTTTTACACGTACACGCCAAAACAAATATCTTCGAGTTTCCACTTGTTGTTTAGGAGATACAAGCTAATATTGTATGATGCTTAATTTCTTCTCGTAAAGTGTTTCCAATATGTACGTATTTGTCCTTACTCTGCAACACTGTATTTCCTTATAACGTTGAATTCTTACATGTTCTATCGAGAGAAAACTCTCCTGTGCATTCTCTTTTGAGGCTACACGCTTAGACAAACACGCAACACCAAAGCTTTTCGAGTTACCACATGTTGTTTAGGAAAAACAAGATAATTTCGCAAGATGCGGTATTTCCTTAAAACGTGGTTTTCTGACAAATTTTTGACGAAAGAAAATTCTCCTTTTTGTTCTTCTTTGAGGCTACACCTTTAGATATACACGTCAAACCAAATCTTTTCGAGTTACCACGTGTTGTTTAGGAGATATAAGCTAATTTTGTTCGATGCGTTATTTCTTCTCGTAAAGTGTTCCCAATATATACTTATTTGTATTTACTCTGCAAAATTGTATTTCCTAATAACGTGGTATTCTTACATATTCTTTCAAGAGAAAACTCTCCTGTGCCTTCTCTTTTGAGGCTCCAGGCTTACACATACACGCAACACTAAAGCTTTTCGAGTCACAACATGTTGTTTAGGAAAAAGAAGATGATTTCGCACGATGCGGGATTTCCTTAAGACGTGGTTTTCTGAAAAATTTTGAGGAAAGAAAATTCTCCTGTGGGTTCTCTTTTGAGGCTACACATTTAGTCGTACACGCCACACCAAATGTTTTCGAGTTACAACGTGCTTTTTAGGAGATACAAGCTAATTTTGTACGATGCGTTAATTCTTCTTGTAAGGTGTTTCCAATACGTAAGTATTTGTCTTTACTCTGAAACACTGTATTTCCTTATAACGTGGTATTCTTATATATTCTTTCGAGAGAAAACTATCCTGTGCGTTCCCTTTTGAGGCTACACACGGAGACATACACGCAACACCAAAGCTTTTCAAGTTACAACATGTTGTTTATGAATAAAAAGATAATTTCGCACGATGCGGGATTTCCTTAAAACGTGGTTTTCTGACAAATTTTGACAAAAGAAAATTCTCCTGTGGGTTATCTTTTGAGGCTACACGTTTAGACGTACACGTCACATCAAATCTTTTCGAGTTACCACGTGTTGTTTAGGAGATACAAGCTTATTTTGTACGATGCGTTATTTTTTCTTGTAAAGTGTTTCCAATATGTACTTATTTGCCTTTACTCTGCAAAATTGTATTTCTTTATAACGTGGTATTCTTACATTTTCTTTCGAGAGAAAACTCTCCTGTGCCTTCTCTTTTGAGGCTCCATGCTTAGACATACGCGCAACACCAAAGCTTTTCGAGTTACAACATGTTGTTTAGGAAAAAGAAGATGATTTTGCACGATGCGGGATTTCCTTAATACGTGGTTTTCTGAAAAATTTTAACGAAAGAAAATTCTCCTGTGGGTTCTCTTTTAAAGCTACACGTTTAGACGTACATGCCACACCAAATCTTTTTGAGTTACAACATGTTGTTTAGGAGATACAAGCTAATTTTGTACTATGCGTTAATTCTTTACGTAAAGTGTTTCGAATACATACGTGTTTGTCTTTACTCTGCAACACTGTATTTCCTTATAACGTGGTATTCTTACATATTCTTTCGAGAGAAAACTCTCCTGTGCATTCTCTTTTGAGGCTACATGCTTAGACATACACGCAACTCCAGAGCTTTTCGAGTTACAACTTGTTGTTTAGAAAAAACAAGATAATTTCGCACGATGCTAGTTTTCCTTAAAACGTGGTTTCTGACAAATTTTGATGAAAGAAAATTCACCTGTGGGTTCTCTTTTGAGGCTACACCTTTAGACGTACACACCACACCAAATCTTTTTGAGTTACACCGTGCTGTTTAGAAGATACAAGCAAATTTTTTTTACGATGCGTTATTTCTTCTCGTAAAGTTTAAGTTTTTCCAATACATACGTTTTTGTCTTTACTCTGCAACTCTGTATTTCCTTATAACGTGGTATTCTTACATATTCTTTCGAGAGAAAACTCTCCTGTGCGTTCTCTTTTGAGGCTACACGCTTAGACAAAAACGCAACACCACAGCTTTTCGAGTTACAACGTGTTCTTTAGGAAAAACAAGATAATAACGCACGATGCAGTATTTCCTTAAAACGTGGTTTCTGACAAATATTGACAAAAGAAAATACTCCTGAGGGTTCTCTTTTGAGGCTACACGTTTAGACGTACATGCCACACGAAATCTTTTCGAGTTACAACGTGTTGTTTAGGAGATACAAGCTAATTTTTTAAGATGCGTTATTTCTTCTCGTAAAGTTTAAGTGTTTCCAATACGTATGTATTTGCCTTTACTCTGCAACACTGTTTTCCTTATAACGTGGTATTCTTGCATATTCTTTCGAGAGAAAACTCTCCTGTGCGTTCTCTTTTGAGGCTAAACGCTTAGACATACACGGAACACCAAAGCTTTTCGAGTTACAACGTTTTTTTTAGGAAGAACAAGATAATTTCTCACGATGCGGGATTTCCTTAAAACGTGGTTTTCTGACAAATTTTGACGAAAGAAATTTGTCCTGTGGTTCTCTTTGAGGCTACACGTTTAGATGTACACGCCACACCAAATCCTTTCGAGTTACAACGTGTTGTTTAGGAGATACAAGCTAATTTTTTACGATGCTTTATTTCATCTCGTAAAGTTTAAGGGTTTCCAATTTGAAAGTATTTGCCATTATTCTGCAACAGTGTACTTCCTTATAACGTGGTATTCTTACATATTCTTTCGAGAGAAAATTCTCCTGTGTGTTCTCTTTTGAGAACACGCTTAGACATACACGCAACACCAAAGCTTTTCGAGTTACAACGCGTTGTTTAGGAAAAACAAAATAATTTCGCACGATGCGGGATTTCCTTAATATGTGGTTTTCTGACAAATTTTGACCAAAGAAAATTCTCCTGTGGGTTCTCTTTTGACGCTACACGTTTAGACCTACAGGTCACACCAAATCTTTTCGAGTTACAACGTGTTGTTTAGGAGATACAAGCTAATTTTTTATGATGCGTTATTTCTTCTCATAAAGTGTTTCCAATAAGTACGTATTTGTCTTTACTCTGCAACACTGTATTTCCTTATAACGTGGTATTCTTACATATTCTTTTTAGAGAAAACTCTCCTGTGCGCTCTCTTTTGAGTCTACACGCTTAGACATACACGCAACACCAAACCTTTTCGAGTTACAACGCATTGTTTAGGAAAAACAAGATAATATTGCCCGATAAGGGATTTCCTTAAAACGTGGTTTTCTTACATATTTTGACGATAAAAAATTCTCCTGTCGGTTCTCTTTTGAGGCTACACGTTTAGACGTACACGTCACACCAAATATTTTCGAGTTACAACGTGTTGTTTAGGAGATACAAGCTAATTTTGTACGATTTTTTATCTCTTCTCTTAAAGTTTTACAATATGTACGTATTTGTCTTTAATCTGCAACACTGTATTTCCTTATAACGTGGTATTCTTACATATTCTTTCGAGAGAAAACTCTCCTTGCATTCCCTTTAGAGGCTACACACTTAGACATACACGCAACCCCAAAGCTTTTCGAGTTACAACGTGTTGTTTAGGAACAACAAGATAATTTCGCACAATGCCGGATTTCCTTAAAACGTGGTTTTCTGACAAATTTTGACGAAAGAAAACTCTCCTGTGGGTTCTCTTTTGAGGATACACGTTTAGACGTACACGCCACACCAAATCTTTTCGAGTCACAACATGTTGTTTAGGACATACAAGCTAATTTTGCAAGATGCGTTATTTCTCTCATAAAGTGTTTCCAGTATGTACGTATTTGTCTTTACTCTGCCACACTGTATTTCCTTATAACGTGGTATTCTTATATATTCTTTCGAGAGAAAACTCTCCTATGCGTTCTCTTTTGGGGCTACATGCTTAGACATACACCCAACACCAAAGCTTTTCGAGTAAAAACCTGTTGTTTAGGAAGAACAAGATAATTTCTCACGATGCGCGATTTCCTTAAAACGTGGTTTTCTGAAAAATTATGACGAAAGAAAATTGTCCTGTGGGTTCTCTTTTGAGGCTACACGTTTAGACGTACATGCCACACCAAATCTTTTCGAGTTACAACGTGTTGTTTGGGAGATACAAGCTAATTTTGTACGATGCTTTAATTCATCTCGTAAAGTTTAAGGGTTTCCAATACATACGTGTTTGTCTTTACTCTGTAACACTGTATTTCCTTATAACGTGGTATCCTTTCATATTCTTTCGAGAGAAAACTCTCCTGTGCGTTCTCTTTTGAGGCTACACGCTTAGACATACACGCAACAGCAAAGCCTTTCGAGTTACAACATGTTGCTTAGGAAGAACAAGATAATTTCCCACGATGCGGGATTTCCTTAAAACGTGGTGTTCTGACAAATTTTGATGAAAGAAAATACTCCTGTTGGTTCTCTTTTGAGGCTACACCTTTAGACTTACACACCACACCAAATCTTTTTGAATTACACCGTGCTGTTTAGGAGATACAAGCTAATTTTTTTTACGATGCATTATTTCTTCTCATAAAGTTTAAGTGTTTCCAATACATACGTTTTTGTCTTTACACTGCAACTCTGTATTTCCTTATAACGTGGTATTCTTACATATTCTTTCGAGAGAAAACTCTCCTGTGCATTCTCTTTTGAGGCTACACGCTTAGACATACAGGCAACACCACAGCTTTTCGAGTTACAATGTGTTGTTTAGGAAAAACAAGATAATTTAGCACGATGCGGGATTTCCTTAAAACGTGGTTTTCTGACAAATTTTGACGAAAGAAAATACTCCCGAGGTTTCTCTTTTGAGGCTACACGTTTAGACGTACACGCCACACCAAATCTTTTCGAGTTACAACGTGTTGTTTAGGAGATACAAGCTAATTTTTTAAGATGCGTTATTTCTTCTCGTAAAGTTTAAGTGTTTCCAATACGTACGTATTTGCCTTTACTCTGCAACACTGTTTTCCTAATAACGTTTTATTCTTACATATTCCTTCGAGGGAAAACTCTCCTGTGCGTTCTCTTTTGAGGCTACACGCTTAGACATACATGCAACACCAAAACTTTTCGAGTTACAACATGTTGTTTAGGAAGAACAAGATAATTTCCCACGATGCGGGATTTCCTTAAAACGTGGTGTTCTGACAAATTTTGATGAAAGAAAATTCTCCTGTGGGTTCTCTTTTGAGGCTACACCTTTAGACATACAAACCACACCAAATCTTTTTGAGTTACACCGTGCTGTTTAGGAGATACAAGCTAATTTTTTTTACGATGCATTATTTCTTCCCGTAAAGTTTAAGTGTTTCCAATACATACGTTTTTGTCTTTACACTGCAACTCTGTTTTTCCTTATAACGTGGTATTCTTACATACTCTTTCGAGAGAAAACTCTCCTGTGCGTTCTCTTTTGAGGCTACACGCTTAGACATACAGGCAACACCACAGCTTTTCGAGTTACAATGTGTTGTTTAGGAAAAACAAGATAATTTCGCACGATGCGGGGTTTCCTTAGTACGTGGTTTTCTGACAAATTTTGACCAAAGAAAATTCTCCTGTGCATTCTCTTTTGAGGCTACACGTTTAGCCGTACACGCCACACCAAATCTTTTCGAGTTACAACCTGTTGTTTAGGAGATACAAGCTAAATTTTTTACGATGCGTTATTTCTTCGCGTAAAGTGTTTCCAATAAGTACGTATTTGTCTTTACTCTGCAACACTGTGTTTCCTTATAACGTGGTATTCTTACATATTCTTTCGAGAGAAAACTCTCCTGTGCATTCTCTTTTGAGGCTACATGCTTAGACATACACGCAACACCAAAGCTTTTCGAGTTACAACGTGTTTTTTAGGAAGAACAAGATAATTTCTCACGATGCGGGATTTCCTTAAAACGTGGTTTTCTGACAAATTTTGACGAAAGAAATTTGTCCTGTGGTTCTCTTTGAGGCTACACGTTTAGATGTACATGCCACACCAAATCTTTTCGAGTTACAACGTGTTGTTTAGGAGATACAAGCTAATTTTGTACGATGCTTTATTTCATCTCGTAAAGTTTAAGGGTTTCCAATACGAAAGTATTTGTCATTATTCTGCAACAGTGTACTTCCTTATAATGTGGTATTCTTACATATTCTTTCGAGAGAAAACTCTCCTGTGTGTTCTCTTTTGAGGCTACACGCTTAGACATACACGCAACACCAAAGCTTTTCGAGTTACAACGCGTTGTTTAGGAAAAACAAGATAATTTCGCACGATGCGGGATTTCCTTAATACGTGGTTTTCTGACAAATTTTGACCAAAGAAAATTCTCCTGTGTGTTCTCTTTTGAGGCTACACGTTTAGACGTACAGGTCACACCAAATCTTTTCGAGTTACAACGTGTTGTTTAGGAGATACAAGCTAATTTTTTACGATGCGTTATTTCTTCTCATAAAGTGTTTCCAATAAGTACGTATTTGTCTTTACTCTGCAACACTGTATTTCCTTATAAGGTGGTATTCTTACATATTCTTTTTAGAGAAAACTCTCCTGTGTGCTCTCTTTTGAGTCTACACGCTTAGACATACACGCAACTCCAAAGCTTTTCGAGTTACAACGCATTGTTTAGGAAAAACAAGATAATTTTTCACGATAAGGGATTTCCTTAAAACGTGGTTTTCTTACATATTTTGACGATAAAAAATTCTCCTGTCAGTTCTCTTTTGAGGCTACACAT